>NC_141685.1:1561837714-1562449497 GCF_964263255.1 Lissotriton vulgaris
CTTATACAGTTAGACCAATCAGGCTTCTTGCCAGATAGGGCGACTAAACTAAACCTTAGGAGGACCCAGAACTGGCTACAGGAAGTAAGGGGACGGAGTGAACCACTTTGGTTCCTCTCCTTGGACGCCGAGAAGGCATTTGATGCGGTACACTGGCCATTCCTGTTTGCAGTGCTGCACAAGTTGGGTTTCGGACCAAACTTTATCAAATGGGTCCGGCTCCTATACACGGCCCCGAAGGCCAGGGTAAGGGTCAACGGAACAATGTTGCGTGAATTCCCGATTCAGAGAGGCACCCGACAGGATGCCCCTTGTCTCGCCTCCTATTCACACTAACTATTGAGGTACTTGCAGCCAGAATCCGACACAACAGGAACATCTCTGGCTTCACAGGCGGCGCCATGGGCCCGACTCAAGAAAAGATCTCGTTCTATGCAGATGATGTCTTGCTATAAATAACTAAACCCGAGACCACCATCCCAGAGATATTCAGAGAGCTGGAAGGGTACGGTGGGCAGGCGGGTCACAAAATAAATTGGCACAAATCCATCCTCTACGACCCAGAGGGGCGGGACCAATGGGGGAGAATACCGGAGAGACTACTGACAACCAACGAAGGCTTCCAATACCTCGGGATCTATATAACCTTGAGTGCGACTCTCTCTTTCCGTAGAAACTTGGAACGGATCATGCTGAATACAGTAGCAGACATGGACCATTGGAGACAGCTCCCACTTACACTCCTGGGCAGAGCGGCCATGTACAAAATGATCACCTTGCCCAAAATCCTATACGCACTGCAGAACGAGTACTATCCCATACCCCCGGCGGTCTTCGCTAGGATTCATGCAGATCTGCGATTCTTCCTGTGGCTAGGCAAGCATGCTAGGGTGGCTCTATCCACACTTCAGAGACACCAATACAGTGGGGGGATATCGCTCCCTAACTTAGAGGCGTACTACTGGGCAGAACACTTGACACCAATTAATGACTGGCTCCACGCCCCGGCAGACCACCCAACTTATGCCTTGGAGAGATCAAAAATGTCGCCCAAAAACCCATTATGTTATCTCTACGGGAGCGCAAAAAGGGCACACCTTCTCCCGGCGAAGTCTATGACACTTAACGCTTGGACAAGGGCCACAAGACGCATGGGATGGGATAAAAGACCCACGCGGCAGACACCGCTGTGGTATTGCCAATGGTTGCCGGAGCTTCACAAGCTGCGAGGATTCCAAAGGTGGGACGATATCGGCATCTCCACCATCGGAGATGTGATAGCCAAAGGGGAGTTGAAATCTTTTCAGGCACTCAAATCAGAGTTCGGTCTTCATGCTACACAGCAGTTCAAATACATCAAACTCCGACATGCGTGGCGAGCCCAGAACATTACAGTCACAGATATCCCAGAATATGCACCACTAGAGGGGCGGCTCCTCCAAGAACAGATAATGGGGGGGGGGGCAGTTTCCCTCACATATAAAACTTTAACTAATCATATGTTGGGGGACCTAGGTAAACTCAGGAGCACGTGGGAGGCAGAAGTGGGAGAAATGGAAGACTAAGATTGGGAAATAGTCCTGATGCATGCGCGAGAGGTGGCAATCAAAACAAGACAGACTCATTCAATTTAACGTACTCCAGAGAGCATACTATGATAGAATGCGGCTTCACAAAATGGGGAGGGTAGACGACCCGCGATGTCTTAGATGCCATCAGGGCGAGGGGGACTTTTATCATACCATTTGGACGTGCGGCACAATACAAATGTATTGGACACAGGTATTCAGGGAGTTGGAGGAAGTTCTGGAGGTTCCGATCCCACAGGATACCAAGCTGGCACTGCTAGGCATGACTAATGAGGTAGACCTGACCCGCCCACTGCTCACATTCCTAGATCTTGCGCTGGCAGTAGCAAAAAAAGACATCGCAAAACATTGGGGGGCACCAGAACCGCCGGAACTGGAGGAGTGGAGAATAGGATTAGACCTGTACATGGCAGCTGAGAGGGTTACCTATAAGGCAAGGGGTGCCCCAAAAAATTCTGGAGAGTTTGGTCCAAATGGCGACATTATCACGGGCTCGACGGGGGGATGTGAGGAGGGCTTCTCTTTGGGTGGGGGGTAGGTTAGGCCTTGGGGACATCCTTGACTTCACAAATATGGATAAGATACGATAAGGGGAAAGTGATGAGTCCTACGTGGCATTGGAAATCTAAGGGTCCAAACCATGACAAACTCTATGGACACGGAGGGATGGGGGGAGGGCTTTAGAAATGTCACTGCTGCTAGTATCGCCTTCGTATTGTTGGAGGGTAACTTACGTATTTGTTGGTTTATCGGGAGTGGGAGGGGTTAAAACAAAAATGCAGATGCACAGAACACTCATTGGATGCTCACAATTGTATACGAGTCGGTATTTACAGGCCTTTGACGCAATTTGCCGCCCAACCTCCGGGGTGTGGGCTAAACGGTTGTGTGTTCCTTCCTAATGGTGAGATGTACTAATATGGGTGCATACCTGAAATAACCGATTGATTGTTGATGGCTTCCTGTGAATCTGCAATAAAAATTTATTTTAATTTAAAAAGAATACCTTTTGCTGATTGGTCATCATTAAGGTGGGCCAGAGTTGCCCTGGTCATCATTAAGGTGGGCCAGAGTTGACTTTACCGCACCTTCACATCCCAGTGTGGATCTTAGGCAAATAGAAGTAGGGAATGAAAAATTTAATATCTGTGAGGACAGTTAGTCATGTGGTACCTGTATAGTGCTTTTACAATGGAGAGACATGATCCAAGATCATCTTGTTAGAGTGGACTAAAAGTGCTGGAATTTAGATCAAGCCATCCTCTTAGAAAGTGGTTTAAGGGATGGGCATTCTCAAAAAACATATTTGGATATATGACCGGCTATTGGATCAATATCAAGTTTGCCCAAGTCTTACAGAATGTTTAGTCTCTACCATCTGCTGCTGGATAGGGCAAATACACAATGTTAAAAGTACTGAGCTGCAATTGTTTCCGCCTACCAACAGAGACAGTATGCCTCATATTCCTCAAGTCCATCATTTTACTGCAATAACTCCCAATAACCTATTTCCAACGACTCAATTTTGATCCGAGGATCCTCACTAAACCCTTATCAAGGTTCATTACCCACTTATGCAGTTTGTGACTGCATGGCATAAGTCCTCGTGTGAAGAGGACAGTTTTTAGCAACGGTGCAGCCTAGAATAAGATTAGTAAACAACAATGACATGTCCAAAGCTCACATGAAAGAGCATACCATATAATTATTCAATTTATAATGTTTCAATTCTAGGAGATCATGTAGCTATATGAATTTAAGATGTGCACTGCTCCTTTGTATACTTCAACAGAATAGCAGAAAGAACATACAGAAAGATTAATGCTACCCATATATTCCTAGACACAAATATTGATATTAGTCTGACTGATTACGTCAATTAAAAAATTCAGAACCTACTGTACACAGTAGACAACCCCTGGCATAATGTGTACAACATGGCTTTCAGAGTTTAGTTGGCAACAAATTTCCATCCAAATGGTGCAGATAATATACATACATATTAGACACCTCAAAACGCATCCATATCAACATTCAAACGCGCCTTTGGCACCATTTTGCACTCACCGCTGCTCCAAACAATGACGATGGTTAAGCATTCCCACCAACAGCACACAGATTGCCTTTATTCTATCCATATAAAAACATTTAGTAGGTGGTTTAAATATGTTACATACACCCAGATGCCTGCACTATACTGTATCAAAGGTATATAATAGCAAATATGTCTGGTAAATTAGGTCACCCCACCGGCTGAGCACAACAAAACACATGGCACGAAAAACACTTTATGCTCTTCATGGATCCAGAATAACATACAGCTGATAGCAAGCAATTACTGACATGACAGCATTTTATAACATTACTAAACCACTATCCAATATGATACACCTTTAAACAACTGGAAAAGTAATACAATGCCAACAAATAACTGATGTACATCAACAGAAATCCTAGATTCAAAGGGGCACAAACATTCCAAAAGTCCCCAGTAACATAAAAATGATAGAAATGTGCTACATAACCATAAATGCTTTATATGGAAACTGCAAAACAAAGATTTGCAACAAATGCTCTGGGAAGACGGGTGGATTTAGCTCATGGTAAAACCAGAGCACCAATCCAAAATCTGTTAGAAGATATGTTCTCTCAATAAGAAGTCAGACTTCTCCAAACAACTGTAATGAGTAATGTAAGTAAAGGAGATTTTTCTCATTTTCCTAAAAGCAATGTTAAGCTGAAACATTCAACTTATCTCCAGAATGTGCGCACACACACACAAATACTAACCGAGATTTGTAACCTCCACTAGTAAGATTAAAAGTAACTTTTGAAATACTGTTGTCCCTTAGTATCACAAGAGGTAGCATTCCTACTAATCACAGTTTTGCACTTGCTCCTCAAACTACCAAATGTTGCAGCAAAGGCGAGAATTACTAAGAAAAAGGATATATGTTTATGCATGAACATCCTTCTGCTGCGACCAGTAAAATCCTTCCAGACAGATCTTCAATAAGTTTGCAAAGCATGTCAAAGCATCACACGGTAAGTAACTGCGCACATGAAATGTGGCTGACTTGAAGGAATTTTTACAGATAGTATTGAGAAACTCCGACAACCTCTAAGAGAACTCTCAAGAAAAACCGATCAGATTGCAGCATTCTGTCTTAGGTTAATGAAGTGATACTTTTACCCAAATCAAATATAGATATCTAAACAACATACATGTGATAAAATGCAATTTCTGCCAGGACAGAATTAGAAATAAAGGACACAAAGCTGGTATCAGTTTCTTTTCCCAATCATTTAGAACCATCCTATTTGTTCTCTGTAGACTCCCCATTTCACAAAATAACACCCGTTTTCCTAACAGTGAATTTTTGCTTCAGTCCATCTTGTACCAGAGAACAGGCCTTGCTGCCAGAGATGCACGTTAAACTTTGCAAGATATTTTAATGGTCTTGCAAGCAACGTCTTCAAGTGAAAGTGCTAATGGGAAAAAATAATAAAATAAGACACACTGATTTGCTTACCTCTGTTTTGGCGATCATCTCTGCCCCTGGAACTTCTGACCCCGCGAGGTGGAGGTCCTTCAGGCAGTCTGCGTTCCCTAGGGAGGACGTGGTGCCCTGATTGAGGATAGGAGACCCGTTCTCTTCCAGATCCAGCTGGCACTGTTGGAAAACAGGTCCAGCAACTGTAGGCATTAATGAGGACAGGCACTCAAGGCAAGCAGTCCCCTGACACTTAACTGATTGCATAAATTCATAAAATAAAACAAAATTTTGGGGGGGGATTGACAACAGATGTTTAAATTCAAAACTAAAACAACCCTATGCCTCCAACAAGGCTTACATCATTGAGCAAAGTAGGACGTAGAGAAAGCCATCATCTCTTTATGTTGAAAGCACCAATGCTACTGGTTTACCCGGTACAGACAAGTAGGCTGAAAAACGTGATCCTTGCAGAAGAGGGGGAGACTGCTGCCCAAGGAGCTCTTGGAGCAAATCTTTGCTTGTCCACATACCTCAAGTGACAAGTTAATCTCAAACTAGAATATTCCTTCTATACAAGCGCATGTGAATAAAGCTAAATTAGCTTCACAGATTGGCTCTTAGGCCATACAAGTCATTTTCAATGCTACTGTAAATATCATGTGTTTCAATCATATCCACTAATTACTTCAATCGCCCGATGCAGCACTTAATGGATATTTTGGGGTCTACCATGAAAGGTCTTCATATATTGATCACATTTGCTAGTAGTTGACCACCTGAAAGGATTCACACCCACTGAATTTACTGTATTTCAGCAGGTTTATTTTGCACACTAAGTGACTTCCAGACTGGAGCGATAACAAGATGGGACTTAAGGCAGCATTTTTGCTGTTAACCGGAGATAAAAGCATAGAGTAGCAGAACGTTTGATTTGAATGTGGCATGTCTAAAGGGATACTGCATCAGGCACAAAAGTCTTGGTGGAATCATACACAAAAGACAACGTCAGGGAAATAGAGATCCAAGAAATGAGTAACGATAGAAAACAGTAAAGTAGCACTACTTTTAGGACAGTAAGATAGCACTAAGTGTTAGGTTAACTGTAGTCAATAACAGGGTCTAAAGAAAAAAAAGGCTACACCTGTGTATGCTACTAGTATCTGAAAATACCCCAAAACGTTAGCTACTCAAACAATATATATTCTGCGATTGCTAAGGGAATCACACACATGCACAAATTACTTTCTAAAATCCATAATTAATCAAAATATGGTTACAAGGGAAGTCTAAAGTCAAGTTAGACTGACATTAAAATTAGTGCTCAGAAAGGAAGGTCTCAAAATGAAGTAAAGTAAGTGAAAAAATGAAAATGAAGTAAATGATTCAATCAGCCCACCTAGGTATGTTGCACTTGCAAATAATTACAATTAGGACCGATCACCAAAACAGAATGAGGTGGTCTGCAATAATCGGTTTTCAGTCAAACTGCACAGAGGAGAGGAGTAGTGGTGAAGTGGTAGAACAGCTTCTTTCAGAACAGTTTAGAACGTTGTCAATTGTATTTAATCTTCCAAAGCATACACTAACCCGAAGCATACACTAACCAATTCAAAGTGAAAACATTTCAGGAAATTTAAGTCTGTCGAGGACACAAAAAGAATAAAACTGAGCATGTAGAAAAAAGATCCAACGGGCTGTCACTCCTCACCATGGTTTTGCTGAAACAGTGGCCGTGGCCAGGGAAGTCCATCTGAAACACCCAAAATCAAGCTTAGTTATGCAGTCTGTTCATTAACCCGATGCAGATACATCTACTGCTTGTATTCTGAAACAAATAGGCAATAACAGTATTTAAAAGTAAGATGTTACCTACCCAAAATCATACGTTACTGGAATGAAGCATCCTGCCCTACTCCCAAACGCCAAACCCTACCACACCGGTTACGTTGTTTTAACCTCCACCAAATACCACAGCAACATACTTTGTCCTGCCATATCCTGCGAGTAACATGACCTGTAATTTTAACCTAACTGTCCTACGAAGGGTGCAAAATTCAAATTTTACATTTGGAGCATGTAGTCGTTTACACCTAATTTGCTTCATATAATACTTTGCTTATTTTCCATCCATGTTTAAAGGAAGGAAGCCTTTAAAGACCCAACTGGGATTTGAAGCTGCAAATTTCCCATCACACACTTGTGATCAGTGGTTCAACTGACACTGGACTTCTATGGTAGCAGGCGCCACATAGGAGCAATTATATAGATTATTGATGGGAACTCCTGCATCATCCTCTTATTAGCTCATGAAGGAGAAAAGAGATAATGCTAAGCCTAAAATAGGCATATTTCTGAAGGCACATATGGGACCCCCACAATCTCTGAGCATTACTTAGCATTACAGGCTAAACTGGCCAGTAAAAGCAAAAGGCACTATATTTAGTGATTGTGACAGGCTATACAAACTTTTATGAATGACCTAAAGCAAACTATTTTTATGATTGTTACTTGATTTAAAGCTTCATTTTACATTCGGCTTATAGCAGTGGCGAAATGATTTGCAAAAACCAAGCATGAACATTTTGAGATTAACTCTAAATAGATGGGACGTGTAAATATAGGCTCCAAAATAGTTCGCATCTTTTTTCCACTTGACACAAACCTGCTACTGATAACCTTGAAATCACTGTGAGCACAACTTGCAACCTTACTTCATTAAAAAGTGCTAGAGGAAAGTGTATCAAATGGAGCAATTGAAAACACATTTGCAGACTGTTTTGGTGCTCACACTGATAGTTTAAAAGGCGAAGGCTCACAGCTATGTTAAAATACATTTACATACTTGACAAATTTCCATACATTTAGTTTTCATAAACATTTATAAATACAAACATTGTCGTCAGAGTGGTAATGACCTTCTGAATGTTCCTAGAAGAATTAGGTCTAAAGAGTTGGTCACTTTAACTCTACCACACATGCATACTGCTCCTCCCCCACACCTTCCTTGTACATCATGTACACTTTTTTTCTTTTGATAGTGAGCAGAAAGATTCAAAAGAGATAGAAGGTTTAGAGAGATCCAGTTAGTGCTGAAGACTATCCCACACATGACCACATTTGTGAGCGTGGGAAAAAGAACTTTTATTCAGACTGGATTCATTCTGGCGTCCATAAAAAATAAGATTAAGCAGTCCTTTAGTGAAACAGCGAGCACAAGACTGAAGAGCGTGGGCAGAAGGAAACCTATATGGCACATCAGTGATTGATTTGCAACTATTATGTTGAATAATATTCTCCGTTTGTCTGCTACAATATTTATTTTAGGTTTTTTTTAATTTGTCATTTTTATTGAAAAACACACATGCAAAGGAAAATACATACATAAAATATAGGAAATTAAGAGCAAAAAGAAAGAAGAGAAAAAATGACAATGATATTGGGTGTGACTCAAATAATACATACAGAATAATCATTGCAAACATGTTGACGAGCTCAAGTGCCTATTGATTACAGTCGTTAGCTACAAGGAGTCCACAGGTTGGGGGAATAGCAGTGAGTAAACATATGCCATGAGTGACACTATAATTAAGTAGAGTGGTGCCATACAGGAGGGTTAAAAACCATGATAGCCTACATCGATATGGCAACGGCGATACAGTGAGGATATATATATTATCTCATTTGGTTTGAGTCACGGAGGGTCAAATGAGAATGAAGAGGCGTCTAGGGATTTCCAAAGTTTCCGGCGAGTCTTACGCCATGGAGAGGTATGGAGCGCCAGGTTATCCGCACCTCTTAGAAAGGACAGACACTCTTGCCAAATTCTTAAGGATACATCCTTAGCATTCTTCCATTTGCACAATATTACTTTACAGGCTAAGGTGAGTAAGAGGTCCATCAGGTGATGATCATTATCATTGACCAGTGCTGGGTCCAGGACGCCTAATAGAATATATGAGAATTCCCTGAGAGGATTGATCCTGAAGATGTGTCCTATACATTTAGAAACTTTATCCCAGTATAGTTGTAAGGAAGGGCAGGTGAAAAGCATGTGAGCGAGGTCTCCAACAGCAGAATTACAGTTCCAGCACGTCGGACTACCTATCAAGCGGAGTTTTAAAAGTTTATCAGGAGTCCAGTAAGACCTATTGAGTAACCTGTATTTATTAATCTGAGATAAAATAGGGGATATTTTATTCGAGAAGGCTGTGCTATATATTTTGTCCCATTCAAACAAGATATTAGTGGAGTGGGGTTCGGATTCCCACTTGACCTCATTTCGTTTGTGCGTCTTACTAGTATTAGGTAATAGGAATTTGTATATTTTGGAGACTATGTAGCCCGCTTTCAAAATTAGTGACAATTGAGAAACTAGCGATGGGTCATAAGGTTTGATGGATTGTGCTAAGAGGAGAGCTTTCAATTTTAGGAAGTCATAAAAATCCATTGGAGTTAGGTTGTGTTTGCTCTTAAGGGTTGAAAAAGGTAACGGGTGGGGCTCTGGGTAAAGGTCTTTTACTAAGTTTATACCTTTCTGAGACCAGACCTCCCAGTAGAGCATACTGCCTTCAATCCTTAGTGAGGGATTTCGCCATAAAGAGGACATGTTAGACCTATTTACTTTTATTTTATGTAGGTGGTCAATTCGTAGGAGGGCTCTTTTTGTGTTAAGGAGAATATAACGTGAGTGAGGGAGATGGGAAAGGTCCATGGTGAGAAGGGCAGATAAGGGCATTTTATCGAGGAGTGACTTTTCTATATCCAGCCACATTGGGGTGTAGTCCGGGTGGACGGTTAACCAATTGGCTCCTTGTTTACAGAGAAATGCAGTTTGATAATTCCTGAAGTTAGGGAGACCCAGAACGCCTTTTTCTTTAGATAGCTGTAGCTTATTCAGTGATATTCTGGGTTTCTTACCCTGCCAGAGGAACGTATTGAAGAGCTTGTAAACCTGGTTTAGAAAATCATCTGTGAAAGTCATCGGTAACATGCTAGCTAGATAATTCCCCAAAGGAGTCACCATCATTTTCAAAGTTTCGGCCCTGCCCCAACATGAGAGATATTTAGGGGACCAACCGTCCAGTAATGTGGAAATCTTTTTGAGAACTAAAGTTTCGTTAGTGTGGAGGGTAGAGATCAAGTCTTTGTCAAAGTCAAGGCCCAGATACTTAAAACATTTAGGTTGCCATGAGAGGCCGGAGTCCCCCATAATCTCTTTGCTACCGATGTTATTTAGGAGTTTTACTTCAGTCTTATCTTTGTTTAACTTGTACCCGGATACGTTAGAGATGCTTTCAATTGAGGCCATGAGAGCAGGGATAGCTTTCTCAGCATCTTCAGACACCACTAAAACATCATTGGCGTAAGCTTGACTGTATAATCATTAAAGTGGACTCCAGAAATACGCTCATTATTTCTCATGTGAAATAAGAATGGTTCAATGGCGAGTAAGAACAGTGAGGGAGAGAGGGGGCAACCCTGTCTAGTTCCTTGGTGTAACTGGAATGACGGCGAGATCGAGCCACCTGCCCGGACTTTGGTAGAGGGGCTGAAATATAGAGACATTACCATCTTTGTGAAATTTTCTCCAAGTCCACATTTATTCAGTGCCCCTTCTAGATATGTCCAATCAACTTTATCGAATGCCTTTTCGGCATCGAGCGCAATGGCTACTGTAGGTGAGTTAGTAAGTTTAGCCTTTTCCAATACATGGGCTAAGATCCTAGTATTATCGCTAGATAGTCTATTCTTTAACCACATGGCTGCTGGGCGTTTTCCCCCCCCTGTGCTGGAAAATGCCATTTTAGTGGCACCATGACGAGCTCAGCTCGTCATCAGCACACGACACCCGTGGGTGATGACGAGATGAGCTCGTCATCAGCATCGAAAGGGTTAAGAAATGAACCTGTGATGGGTGAATAAGTTTAGGCAAGAATTTTTGTAAACGGTTAGCCAGAATTGTTGCAAAAAGCTTACAGTCTAAATTAATGAGGGAAATCGGTCTGTAATTTTTTGGGAGTGTCGGGTCTTTTCCGTCTCTAGGTAAAACTGCAATAATGGCCTTAGCCAGCGTTCCTGAAACTTAACCTGTTTCACTAAATTCATGGAACAGATGTAAAAGTGGAGGGACTAGAAGCGTGGGGAAACATTTATAAAATTTTGCACTAAACCCATCGGGCCGGGGGCTTTCCCACACTTAAGCAATTGAATTGATTTTTCAATTTCCATGGTAATTATAGGATTGTTGAGTTCTGATTGTTCTTATTTTTAAAGGGCTGGTAGGTCACACTGGTTATATTTATTTTAGTTTTAATGTTTTAGAACAGCAACAGTTTTTTTTTTACACACATTGCATGTTGGAATTAAAGAATTGTAGATTTTGTTTTTCAAGAACTTTCTTTACTAGACAGCATATATGCTTTTTATGCATTTGACGAGTTCTGATGCTGAACTTTTCTTATTCATGACATGAAATTACAAGTTTTAATATTTAACAACCTCAGGCAGCGAGAAAGCACAAAAAAGTGCTAACAATTTTACAAATCAGGTGACATTTGCTTTTGCCCCAACATGCTGCCAGGTGTATTTTGGTTTATGGCAATGTGTGCCTGTAAAAATCACAACTATCAGGCTACTCAGATAATTTTTCAGTAATTCAGCAAAATGCTAAATTGCTTAAATGGGCATGAGGGGTCATGGAGAGTGTCTTGTATGGTGTGCATGCTTTCAAACACCATATTTCTCAAGGCTGGCCTACTTCACATAATATTTTCATTTAACTGGTAGGAATGCAAGGTGTCCCTTTACCACAACGGAGGAGTCAATGTAGAGCAAAGACCCTCATCAGAATTTCAATATAACCAATTTGTAAATCAATTTAATTTCAATCAACTGTATGTGAATTTATTTTCTGTAGCCAACCTAAAAATCTGAAGTGGATCTAGCCATTCTGGACCCTTGCTGGGACAAACTAACTTTATGAACCAGGCTGTTAAGTTAATGGCCTGTGTGGAACTTTCTAGAATGCTTTCTCAATTCCTCAAAGGGAGACTGAACAGCAGACTGATGAATGGTTGTATCTTCCACATGAGAGCAATCAAGATCGTTCACCAGCTAACAAGTCTCAGTTTGTCAATTAGAGTCAGAAAGATGGAGTCAAAGATCAGTCTCCTGAACCATGGATTCAAGGTCACCCACAAGAACTGTTCATGGCGCAGCATATACATGTTTCTTCTTAAGTCACAAAGTTGTCGTTTGGTAGAACCCACCTATTTGCAGCAGCTGTCTCGCTGGCTCCCCAATTCAGAAAAGTCCTTTTGTCAAAGCTTAACAAAGATGTACCAGATTGCTCATTCAGGACTTTAGTTGACAGAGATATTATATGCTATACAGCTGTCTGCATGATAGGGAGACCTAGTCTCTTACGGTCTCCTCAATATCCTGTTCAAATTCATTACCTGGACATGCGGTCCATCGTGGTCAACACAGAGCTGTCTTAGAACCAATGAAGTAGTTTGGGTAAAATGTAACTGCTTCTAGGTTGGAAATGTGGACTCCAAGAGTCTTCCTTTCCAGAAGACCTTTCACTGTCTGATCCATTAAGTGCATACTACTACTTGCCAACACGACTTCCAATACCACAGCTGGTTGTGATATAGGATCAGTTAACAGCATACTTATCTGGAGATTGCAGAGATATTTACAGCAAAGCAAATGCTTCTATAAATGTTTATTCCAGGACCTCTGGTTTTTCGCACATCAGTCTTTTTCCGTCATGGAAACATACAAAGAAATAAGTGCTAGATGTGCATTGACCTCTTGCCCTTAGCATCTGAGCATAGCTCAGAACTAGCTGGAAACATTCATAATGGAGGTGGTCCTGTGTGCTGAAAGTTTTATGGATTACTGGATTTGCAGAATGTAAAAATTTTTTTGGGGAGGGCTCAGGGTTCTCAACTGAAAGTGACCCTCACATAACCAAATGTCACTCAGACTGGTTAAAATCATTTGTCAGGCACAACAACCTGTTAGAGCTTCAAAACAAGAATATTTAGCCGCCATCAATTAAAATGAAATCTATTTAACTGCCTTTTGTAGAAATAAAAGCAAAGTTCTATTAAGGACTCATGCACAGCATAAGTGGTGAAACTTCTTCTGACTCAGTCATACTTGCATATATTATGGGTGTATCAGTCAATAGGCGGCTTGAATATCTGGATGCGAAGTCTTGGCATCTTGCGTTCTCCTGAAAACAAGCCCACCTGTGGGGGTTTCCCATTTGTTGAAAATTTGCTATAGCAATTGCTGGTTCTGTTCTCATTCATGGGACATGCTGTTTTTATGCTTAGTCGGTCTACTTCTGTTTTCTCCACTCCTGGCAGGTCGAATGCCACTAGCATTAAGTTCCTTTGTAATGCCCATGTTCATGTCTCTTGGTGGATAATTTGTGCAATCTTTCCCGCTTGTTCGTTGAGGCAGAACATGGTTGTAGTGTTATTAATTTTTATGTGCACCACTTTCCCCAGACTTGTGACTGGAAAGCTTTGAGGGCTAGGAATATTGTCTTGAGTTCCAGAACACTTATGTGTTTAAATGTGTCTGCTCACCATGGGAGTTGGTTGTCTCTAAGGTCTGCCTTCTGTGATGTTCTTTCTGTTCCAACATTGTATTTCTTTGTGTACAGTTTTTGTTACAACTAGCTCTTCTCAACTCAGTCACTTGTGACCAGTATGTGTGCTATCACTCCTGGAACGGTCTCATGTGAAGCCTACTATTTTGTATCAATGGTATGTCATCATCACCATGGGTTTGCACACCGTCCTCACTGTCAGAGCTTACCCCTCTGGTAGAGGAAACTTGCTCAGTCCCTTGTGGGCTAGATGTTTGAGAAGGTCCTCAACAAAAAGATCAGCCGCTTGTTCCTCCGCCTGTTCCGGAACACCAATTATGCGGACATTGTTCCGCCGAGCCCTCCCTTCAAATTCCTCCAGGAGACGGATAGCAAAGTCATCGGAGGATTTCAGGTTACGGACCTCGGTCTGCAGATCGACGACACCAGCGGTTAAGCTAGACGTTTTTATGTCCAAAGATTTGACCTTTTCATTGGTTTTTGTAAGGTCCGTACGGATCAAATTGCCTCAACACTCTTCTGTATAAGGAAGACTTTCCCCCATTGTGAATCCAGTGTGCCCATAGGAAATCTTTTGTTTTCTCTGGTTGTATGGACAGCTTTTTTTAAGTTGATAGAGAATCCAAGTTTGTGCACTGTTTGTATTGTTGAGTTTGTTTTCCTTACACTGCTGGTATGGCTTTGCCTTTATGAGCCAGTCATCTACATTGGAGTAGATGTACATCGCCTTTCTTACCAGGTGGGCCACTACGGCAGCCAGTACTTTGTGAAGACTCAGCTTATTTTATCCTAAAGGGTGGCATGGTGAACTGGTAATGGGTATTGCCTACTACTAATCTTAGAATATACTCGTGATTTTTGCTCATTGAAACGTCCAGCTATGCATCCTTCTCAGCTCGTTCGGCCCTTCTAAGTGGAGAAAGACTTCTCTGTGGTGGTGTCCAATCCAGATCTTCCCAGTACCTTGTGCTTTCTGCAACTGTTTCCTCAGCATCTTCCCCTTTCAGCAAAGTCTGTGGTTGTACTATTTCAGCAGCAGCTCCGGTGTACATCACATCCGTCAAAGGAGTATGTTTCTGCGTGATGGCATAATTAACCCACCTCTATTCTAAGATTCTCTGGCTGAAACTCAGCGCAGGCATTACAGCCCCTCTTCATGTGGAACCTCGGCAGGCACAATTTGCGAGCTAGGCGACTATCCTTCTGCACTAACTTGTGGTGGCCTCTAGGGCAGAACCTGAATGGCTTATGCACCAATACGTTCTCTACACCCTGTGCTTAAGGACCGTGTGGTCTTGGAGGGATACCTAATCCCGAGGCCTTCAGCAATCCTTTTCGATGTACAGATTCCTAGGTGTTCATCAGTGTTTTCCCATTTTTCGATAACACAAACTTCTTTATCTCCAATACGTTCTTGAGCTTGCTCCACTGGATCCACTCCCAATGGCAGAAAAAGAATCTGAAGATGGGAATCACGTAATGGGGCTCTGTGATGTACATCTGACGTCAGATGAAGGCCACACCACAAAACCCACAACAACAAAAAAACATTGAGACAATTCCAAACCTAACCACTAGATGGAGGAAAAGAACATGTGAATCCGGAAAGATTCACACAGCAATGAACACGTACTCTTATGAATCAGCTAATCAAAAGCATGGTAAAGAGGACATGCTCCAGGGCAGAAACAAACAAAAACAGGAAGTCAAGCCACTGAATTAGAAGCAAGCAAATAGGAGTGACAAAGCTGAGGAGGAGCTTCGCGCGCAACCAAGATGGTCGCGTGAGCACAGGGCTCCCGAGACCCACGTAACCTCACGAATATATCCTGTCACTGATCCTGTTCGCTGTTGACGTCTTCGTGTGGATGAACCACAGGAGAAGCGAAAACTGAAATTTATTTCCCGATCGGACCACGGAGACCGGAGTTGAAGCGCTGGAAAGTTTGCGGCCTTCGCCTCTTGGATCCCCGGCGCCAGAGTTGGCACGGTGACCAGGGCGCAGTTGAACAACAACGGCCTAAGGCAGCTGAGGCAGTTGGTCTGATTCCACTTTCGCTTTTGTCACCTGGGTTGGATCCCGGGCTTAGGACGCCTCAATCGCTTCGAAAGCTTGTATCCTGGGCGGTACTTGGGCGTGCCGAACAATATTTGGAGTTTTGGCCTTGGACTGCACCATAAATTGTATTTTTTTAAATTTTTGTTCCTTCGCCTGAGAGCCATTTTGGACTTTCGCTTTCTCAACTCCATGCTGCTCTAGCATCTTGGTCGACATCCCTTACAGTTGGGTGCTGTCTACCGCTTTCTGGTTGGCCTGCTTGTGTGTCTCCCCCCCTCCCCCTTGATTTGGATAATACCTGGGATTATCCCGAATTGGCGAATAAATCGGAGGGGGACAAACAGAGGTTGAAAACCACCAGACAAGGTGGCTATACCCAAACCAACGTGATGGATTCGCTACGCTAAGGGGTCGCCCAGTGGACCTAGCCGATCGCTGGAGGAAGCGGGGGGTTCATCGACTCCGGCAACGGAACCGACTTTGCAGGATGTGATGGCCGCCATCGATGGTATCAAGTCTTCCCTCGGAAAGCAAATGGAGACCCTTGCTCATAAGTTGGATACAGTGGCGATCAACGTTAATTTGATCCGTACGGACCTTACAAAAACCAATGAAAAGGTCAAATCTTTGGACATAAAAACGTCGAGCTTAACCGCTGATGTCGTCGATCTGCAGACAGAGGTCCGTAACCTGAAATCCTTCAATGACTTTAATATCCGTCTCCTGGAGGAATTTGAAGGGAGGGCTCGGCGGAACAATGTCCGCATAATTTGTGTTCCTGAACAGGCGGAGGAACCAGCAGCTGATCTTTTTGTTGAGGACCTCATCATCAAACATCTAGCCCCCAAGGGACTGAGCAAGTTTTTTACTGTGGAACGGGCCCATAGGATCCCGGGTGGCAGACCGAAGGTGGGAGCCCCGCCGAGGCCTATGATAGCACGGATTTCCAATTTTCGGGACAGAGATGCTGTCCTACAGGCTTCAAGGACGGGTGGACCCTTGAAGTTTGAGAACTCTATCAGCTTCTACCCGGACTTCAAGCAGGCGGTCCAGAAACAGAGGCTCAGTTTTCTGGGAGTAAAAATGAAGAAGACTACGAGATATGGGACTCAAATATGCCATGCTTTTCCCGGCCAAGCTGAGGATCGAATACAACGAACGGGTTCACTTCTTTGATAAGCCCGAGGTGGTATTCGATTGGTTGGACACTCTGCCGGCCCGATAGGAACCAGAGAGTCAGCCTGGTGGAGCAGAGGGAGGACTTGGGATGCAAGAATGAGTGCCATTTGTCGGGTTTCTGGGGACATTTGTGGGATTGCTACTGTGATGGATCCTATTAATGATGTGCATTCGATTGTGGTTTGAACAGGGGGTTGCAGGAATATCGGTGAGTTTTCTCCTCCTCAGCTTTACTTCTTGTAGTTTAGTTTAGATATGGGGGCGACAGGCACACTGCGAGTTGGGGTGGCGAGTTGGGGTGGCTCTCTAGTCGTATGCAGGGGTGCAGGGTGGGGGTGTTGTAATGGGTTGTTTTAGTGGGGGTGGGGAGGGGGTGTTTGTTTTCTGGTCGCTGTTTTTACAAGGCGCTCTATTGCTGGACTTTCTTATTGATGTGCTGGACTCTATTTGGGGCTGGATCCCCTTTCCCTTTCATGATGGGGGGTGGAGGTTTCGGTTGATGAGTTGGAATGTTAACGGGCTGGGGGATAAGATTAAGCGTGGGGTAGTACTGCAGCTCCTGAAACATCACTCCCCCGATATTGTTCTAATGCAGGAAACCCACTTGGTAGGGAATACATGTCCTGCCATGAACAGGAAGGGGTATCGTCTAGTTGCCCATGCCGGGTTCTCCTCTGGGTCCAGGGGTGTTGGATTTCTTATTAAGAACGCTTTCCCACTTGAGATAAACTCCACGGTGCTTGATGATAGGGGACGCTATGCGGCTATTTTGGGACGGTGAGAGGCCGCACGCTTTCCCTGGTCTCCGTTTATGTCCCTCCTGGCCTACAATCCACTACCTTTGCTGATTTGGGACGGGTTTTGCTTGATCTCCCCTCTAAGATGTTGGTGACGGAGGCTGCGAAAGATCTTAGTCGGGAACAACAGGGGTGTCTTTATGATGTTGGAGACAAGGCAGGCAAGTTGATAGCATGGTTGGATAGAAAGGATAGATAGAGTCGTGTGGTACCGGAGATTGTGACAGTGAGGGGAGCTATTGTGACAGACCCACAAGAGATAGTGGCGTGTTTTGCGGATCATTTTCATACTGTGTACTCTTCCGTGTCTGATAGGCCTGAGGAGGATCGTGCACATTGTTACGAGATATTGCCCTACCGTGTCTCTCTGTGGAAGACAGGGAACTTATGGATGGCTACTTATGGATACTGCCGATGAGGTGGCGATAGCAACATCTCGCTTCAACCGATTCAAGCGAGGGAGAAGGTTTTGCTCATATCGAACCCGAACAATGAGATCTACAGGAGTCTGCCCATGTGGGAAAGTAATCTTTAATATATTTATCTTAAAGTAAAACAACAAGTCTCCTCCTGTGGAGTTCCTTCAGAACAGGTCTGCTGTTCACAAGAGGTCTTGTCTTTTTCAAAGGCAGACAGTCCTTCCAAGGTTCTGGAGTCAACAGCTGCAGGATGAGTCAAATTTTGTGCTGTTTTCGTGAAGGGACCCAATGGGCAGGCATAGTTGGTACAAGGTCAGCTGCTGCTTCTCTTCCCTCTGCTTTTGCGGCTCTTCATTCTCCTTTCTCTTCTTAGGTCGTCAGGAACTGCCTTTCCCGTGCCAAGGGCTACCCTAAATACTGAATTTAGGGGTGTTGGGGAGTGTAAAGTAGTACCAATCGGCTACTGACCCTAGGGGTCACTACAGCCCCTATATGACAACTTCCTGTGGGAAGTGGTCATAACCCGGTCTCAGAATTCCTAAGTATGCCAGCAAAAAATGGCTACTTCTGAAAAATCTTGTCTACCTCAAAGTAGCCCACCTTAGGGGTGGTCCTAGCCTGGAGGTGGCATGCCTACTTGACTGTAGAATGCTGGCTTGGTACATAGTGTACACTTATTCAAGTAAAGCACCTTGCACTAATACAGGCAATCCTTGTGGTGATTTTAGCGGTCTTAGACAACCTTGGAGAGCTCTATAAAAGGCAGCTGTGGAGAGCAGCCTATAGGCTTAGGCCAGAAAAGAGAAGGGGGGGGGGGGGTTTAAACAGTTTGTTTTACCAACTTCAACCAATGGTGCAAGTTAAATGAAAAAGAACCACACAGTGCAGTTATAAAAATAAGTCTATTTATTACACAACACTCACTAACACATTGGTGTATCAATACAAATACACAACAATACTTGAATTACAAGAAGTAAGCACAATACACAGTGGTCTCCAGAGGGAGACCAAACCATATACTAAGAAAGGGGAATGTGAATTGCGACTGAAGTCGGGACTTGGACGAGGAGACTCAGAAGAGCTGGGGACCCTATGAACCACTCAAGGTAATCACCCAGGAACCCCACAGAGGCTGGGTGCAGTATGGGAACGCAGCCGCATACTTAGAAGTTAATGGGAAAGTCGTGGTTGCCGTTTTGAAGAAGGACCCTTACCAGTGGAAGGCAGAAGGTTATAGAGTCACCCCACCCGTGGATACCCCAGGAACCAGAATACCTACACCAGGGAAGCTGGGTGCATAGGTGCGAAGTGACGTCGGAAACAGCCCTAGACCATAACGGAGGACTTCAGTAAAGATGCAGCTGGCGAAGAAGGTGCAAGAGTGTGGTGGATTCTTTTTTTTTTTTTTAATAAATCTTTCTATTAACAGTGCTCATTTCATTTAACGGTCAGTCCATTGGTCACATTTCATTAGACAAATAACGAGTATACAATTATAATAATAATAAAACCATTTATAAAGCGCCTGGTTACACTAAAGAACAGTGCGTCCAGCGCTGATAGGATAAGCACAGCCAATTATTAACAACACGCTCATTTCAAGACCCATTACCCCAGACCACCCCCCATTCCCCGGTACCTTCTCCAGGGCCCCCATATCTTCGTCCACTTTTTTGGGCACCCCCTACTTCTGTAAATGGTTTCTTCTGCCCTCTGGCACCAGTCCAGGTCACGCTCCCACTGATCCCACTGCGGAGGGGCAGACGCCCCCCAGGCCCTGGCAATGTTCCGCTTTGCAACTCCCGCCGCCATTGCCAGCCAGAGTTCTTCATGCCTGGTTCCAGTCCGTGGGCCCTTTAATCATTAAGAGCAACCATCTCTGCTCCCTCGGGACCGGTGAAATCGTGGATTTGGGCTGGTCAAGAATGGAATCCAGGAGCAAACGATCCTCCATAGGGGAATACTCCGGAATGGATGCACCCCCTCGGACATGGGACCGTATGGCATGGACAAGGCGCAGATAGTGGTAGCGCTGCGAATCCCAGAGATCATACTCTTTCTGTAAATACTCAAAGGAGCGGGGGGCGTCCCCTCTCCACACGTCGCCCAGGTAATCTATTCCAAGGAGCTGCCAGCCCCTAAAGCCCTTCAATCTAGTTACTTCACGCAATTGCTCCCCAATCCACAGGGGTTGGTCCTACCCGTCAGGGATCCCGTCCACCCCAGGAATTGATTCGCCACCCTCCAACATTGGACCACCACACCAGTGTGTGAGGGCCAATCCGCACGCATCTTCCAGGCGTATAACAGATTCACAATTCCCGCCAGGCATCACAAAACGGTCTACTCTGAATGCTGGTTCCGACCTATCTGCATAAACCCAGTCATTGACGACTTGAAGTTGAGACGCCCAGTAATATAATTGCACATCCAGCAAGGCCAGCCCACCGTCGTACACCCACCTTGTCAATTTCCGCAACGCAATCAGAGGGCTACCTCCATCCCAAAGAAGCGTCCTCACCGCCTGGGAGACTCGCTTGAAGAACCCCCGCGGACCGGATATGGTGTATTCTGTAGGATATACGAAAGGCGAGGCAGCGGCAACTTTTTGAACATCGCGACACGACCCGCCAGGGACAGAGGCAGCGCACGCCAATGGCCGACGTCAGTGAGAAGGCGCGACAGCCGAGGTTCAAGGTTCCGGGCTAGAAACTCTGCTCTATCTCTTGTGACATAAACCCCCAGATATTTGAAGCCATCGCAAGGCACCTGGACGGTATCCGCGGGGGGAGGGTCCGAGAGTGTGAAAATAACGGACTTCGACCAGTTGATGCGATAGCCCGAATAGCTCCCAAAGGTGAAGTGCCTGCGCCATCGACTGGTAAAGGCTGGCCATATAGAGCACAATGTCGTCAGCGTATCGGCTGATGCGTTCCTCCCAATCATCGGTCAATGCCAAGCCCCAGAATGACCGGTCTTTCCTTACCCAATGGGCCAACGGCTCCAACGCCAGGGCAAACAAAAGGGGGGACAGGGGACACCCCTGCCTCGTGCCCTGCCTGAGCTGGAAGGCTCTAGAGGCCGTTCCGTTGACTCCTACAAGCGCCTTCGGCTGTTCATACAGGAGGCGCACCCAGCTGCAGAAAGTCAGACTACCGTCCAGCCGCTGCAGGACCATAAAAAGCCACTCAATGCTGTCAAACGTCATTGAGGCGTCCAGCACCATCGATGCAGTCTGTGTGTCCCCCACGCCGTCCGTCATATATAATGCTCCATACATGCGTCTCAGATTGTGTTGCGTGCTCCTGCGTGGCATGAAGCCTGAATGGTCTACATGTACCTGGTCCGGGAGCACTGGAATCAGCCTATCCGCTAGGACCTTGGCCAAGACCTTCGCCTCAACATTTAGGAGTGAAATTGGCAGATACGAGGAGCAGCAATCGGCCGGCTTGCCGTCCTTGTGGATAACCACAATCGTGGCCTCTCTCTGGTCCGGCGGTACCAGCCCTACCTGACGTGCCTCCTGGTACATGCGCAAAAGATGACCCTTGACAAAGTACAGTTGTTTCTTAAAGATCTCGACCGGGAGCCCGTTAAGGCCCTGCGCCTTCCCGGCCCTATCTCCTCACAAGTCAGGGCTGCCTCCAGTTCCTCCCTCTGGGATTGCGACAGTGGGAAGCGCAAAGTCGTGGAGGAACTCCTCACAGTCCTGCTCCGTCTTGGTACAAACCGGGGAGTATACTTCTTCAAAGTGTGTCGCAAACGTCTCCGCAATATCTGTGCTGGTGGACACTAGGGAACCCGACTTATCTCGCACCGCCGCCACCCAGGAGCTCCCCCTGTCTCTGCGCTCCAACCAAGCCAGGAGCTTCAGGGACTTGTCCCCGACATCATAGAGACGATGCTGTGAGGCCAGGGCGAAGGACCTTGCCTCCCCTTCCGCCAGAGCCCTGAGCTCCGCCTGTTTGAGGGTCAGGGCGTGCCAACCCTCCAACGAGGACTCTACACCCAATCTATGTTCTAGTTCGGTGACCTCCTCCTCGAGCTGCCTAATCCTCAAGGATTCCTCCTCCTTTTTTGCTCCTATCAGGGCCTGTGGCTGCCCCCTCAGGACGGTCTTGTAAGCCTCCCACAGTGTGATGCATGACTTTACTGACTCCTGATTCTCCTCAAAATAGAACGAAGAGCCCTCTCTGATCTTATCTCCCATCGTCTCATCCCTTAGGTGCCACGGATCAATCCACGGGAACGCTGCCTTGTTGACAACTGGCCCCTTCAAGAGTACAGCCACCGGAGAATGGTCATAGAGAACCCTAGCTAAGATTTGGGGGTCCGAGAAGTTCCCCAACTGATCAGTGCGCGCCAGCAGGTGATCCAGTCTGGAGAAGGACTCATGCCTGGCCGAATAGAATGTGTACTGTTGCAAGGAGGGGTGGTGTGCCCGACACAGGTCGCTCAAAACAAGAGACTCCAGAAACCCCTGTAGCCCCCGCTCCTCCGATAGCCCTGCCCCCCACCCGACCTATCGAGGTCCGCAGACAAACCGGCATTCATATCTCCACCCACCGAAGCGTCCCCAGAAGGAGATCTGCCAAGAAGGAACTCAGGCGTTTGTAAGTTGTGGAATGCAGGCCCGGTGGGACATAGCAAGAGCAAAACACCACTGTCCACCCCTCCCACCCTCCCGCAACTGCCACCATACACCTGGAATCATCTGTCCACGTCCCGGTGAGTACCACAGGAAGAGCCTTCCGCAATAGGATACCCACTCCCTAGAGCCCGACATAAAGCCCGAGAGGGCAACCATTTTGTACCCAAATCGGTCTAATGTTCCCCCGCAAATGCGTCTCCTGCAGGAGAACCACGTCGGGCGAATGTCGCTTCAGGTGCTGCAGTACTAATGTCCTTTTGATCTTGTTTTCCAAACCATTGACGTTCCACGTCCAGATCTTAACTGCGGATTGGGAGCTTTGTGCTATCCTGCGGTGCACCACCACCACCCCCACCCACCAAAAGACCGACCAAGAAATGAGCATACACAACTTATCAAAACAATCCCAAGCCCCCTCGCCCCCCCATACAGACCCAACAAACCACCCCCCAACTCCCCTCTCCCTGTCTCCCTGCATGGTGAGCCTCCAACCACCCACCATTGAAACATGAAGAGCGCCTGTCGCCCCCATCCCACAACAGAAACCATGTTAGAGGAACGTGGAGTCGCCGACCTAAGAAAGATGCACATGTAACATATCGAACTTCACACCCTTGTGTATGATTCTGCCACAGATGCCCCCCATAATATGCCCTCAGCACCCAGCCCAACTCATCGCCATAACCCTGGTCCGTGTGCTCCTCAGTCCAAGTCCCTCACCAGAGACACCATTCGGAGCAGTACTCAATGTTCTCGCCTTACGGGAGTCAGGCCTCCCCGGCACACATCTCTTCCACCCCAAGTCACAAGCAGACCAGGGCCAATCCCATAGTAAAGCAAGACCCTACCATAACTTAGTCATTCCGCCCGTTGCCTGTCGTCGTCTCTGGTAACACTCTCTGCTTCTGGGCTCGCCCCCCAGCTCCACCGGTGTTTCGTGTCGCTTCC
Organism: Lissotriton vulgaris; assembly: GCF_964263255.1. NCBI lineage: Eukaryota > Metazoa > Chordata > Amphibia > Caudata > Salamandridae > Lissotriton > Lissotriton vulgaris. The sequence goes on from NC_141685.1 coordinate 1,561,861,486, forward strand.
CACGTCGGCCCACCGTGCGCCATCCTTCCATCCAGTCAGCCGCATCCGCTGGCTTATCGAAGAATTAAGACTTGTCTCCATCCAATACCTTAAGCCTGGCCGGGAACAGCATCATGTACTTTACCCCTTTATCACGGAGCGCCCTTTTGATGCCATCGAAGGAGCGCCGCTGCACCTGCAATGTAAAGTCCGGAAAAAAAACTGATAGTGGAATTGTCCCGGTGAAGGTCCCCCCCGGACTCGTGCAGCCTGCAGGATGGCATCTCTATCACGATAATCGAGGATGCGGGCAATTATCGTGCGTGGGGGGCCCCGGGCTTAGGCTTGCCGCCTAGGGCTCTATGTGCGTGGAGAAGTTTGAGAGGCGCTTCGGCTGCAGGTGGTTCAGTATGAGGTTTTCCACAAAGACGTCTGTCGAGGGCCCCTCCATTCCCTCCGGCACCCCCACTATGCATATATTATTACCCCTAGCCCGGGCTTCCTGGTCCTCCACGCGGGCATACACGTCAGCCTCTTGGTGAGGATTGCCGCCTGCTCCTCGAGAGGTTTCGTCTTCGCCTACAGCCCGCCTATGACGGTTTCTGCAGCCGCCACTTTTTTCAGACATTTTGCGGAAATCTGCCCGCAAGAGATTCACCTCTTCCGTCACAGAGTCCAATTTTGATGGTCCTCATAATGTCCTTCAGGGATGGACACGGACCTCAATCATCTTGGTCGCAGACATGGTAGCCGCCAATCGCACCCCGATCCCGGGCCATCGCCACTGTGTATTTCTCGATTTGGTTGGAATGGCCCTGTGCTCTAATTCGGCCAATACCGGGCCCGGCTGCCCCACCACACCGGATTTGGAGCCGTCCAGGAAATGTCCCTCAACGCCGCTCACGCCAGGCGCAGATTGTGAAGCACCATGGTTATCAGGCGCCTGCCTCACCAATGCACTGCAGCCGCCACACCAGTCTGTCAGATCCCCTTGCTTCTCCGCAACACCTCAGTCTAGGCACTCAAGACCAGATTCTGTGTAACAGTTAATGGGACACTCGCAGGGTACAGGCTGCAAGTCACCCGGCACACCTCCAGAGTCCAGCGCCCTGTAGCCTTCGTAAGTGGGGCCCCAGACCAGGCACCAATGCCCCCTTTCCTGTGGGCACTCAGTCAGACACCCGCCTCCAGAGCATGCCCAGTACTGTCTCCTCCCAGGCGCCGCCGTCCACAGGGGAGCCGCCGATTGACGCCACTCACCCCTGAGGATGCCTGAATTATGGCCGCGGGTACAGGGGCTCCAGCCCCGAAGTCAACGCGCCGAGTCTAGGCGGCACGACCGCCACGGGAATGACGCTGTCCCGCGCGCGCAGGTCTCCGCTGTTTGCCCGCCACAGCCGTGCCGGGAGATGTCAAAATCCCCCAGCGACAGGCATCTCCCACTGTGCAGCCTTATACCGAGCGGATCACTGACCCGGACACCGCCTAAGCCGCAAGCTGGGGCACGCTTCCCAAAGGACAATGCCTCCGTCCGCCACTCGAGCCCGGGAGCCGCTACGCACAGCCTTCAGGTGGCCACCATTTTAAGGGCACCCGGCCGGCGGCCGCTCGCCTGACACCGTCACCTCGGGAAACTCATGGCCGCATCAAAGCACAGCCGCTGACTGCCAGACAACTCCTGCCACTGCAAGCGTCAGTTGCAGCCGCTCCAGTGCACAGGATTATGCCAGATTTCGTGGGAAAGATAAGGTCTCTAGCGCAGCTCCGGGACTACACGGCCATCTTCCACAGCTGTTGGCCACGCCCCCGAGTGCGGTGGATCCTTGAAGTAAAGAACCTACAAACAGTGAGGACAGAGGAGATGCCACTCGGAGGTGACCAGGAGGCACGGAAGAGCAATGCCCATCGATGACGGAAGATGCAGGAGTGTTCACAGTGACCTTGTCTTGCAGCTTTGAGGACCAGACGATGCAGAGGGAGACCAGGAGCCATGCATGAGCTGTACCACACCGGAAATAGAGAACCAGGGGGGTCGGTGTTCGGCAGGAGCAACAACAAGCCTTGCAAGCAGCAATAGACATGGGAAAGGAAGGAGCAACGTTGGGACCAGCAAGGACCAAGGAACTCACCAATTGCTGAAAAGTCTGAGCAGACCCGAGCAAGCAGAGGAGCCCACTAAAGCAGAAGATACCCTCAGGAGATCCCACAGGCCAAAGGCACAGGAGTCGCAAGAGGACCTCGAGCAGCTCACAAAAGATGAAGGCCCGCGGTGCAGAGGATGTGGTAAGGACGAAGATTTTGGCAGGAAGAGATGCTGGAGGCTGGCGCCTCCTGCAGCCTGAAAATCTCTGGAGAGCCAACAAGCTTTGGCAACGGCAAGTAGACGCGCTGCACAGAGGTTCGTCCCAGCGGTTCTGACGAGGGATACGGGCGTCAAAATTGCAGAGAGGACATGTCAGGCCTCGAGGGAGTTGCAGAACCACAACCACTTGTGTTGCTGAGCCTTTCAAAGTCTGTGGAACATCAGGAGCAGCAAACCGGTCAGCTTCGGTGCGGTGCCTGCAGATGCAGGGTAGTGACTCTTTCACTTCAAGGCAGATTACTTTGAGTGTCCTTAATGCCCACAGGTCTGTTGAAGACCCTGGAAGAAGCACAAGCAATGACGAAGAAGACTTGCACATCAGCAAGACCAGGAGCAGCAGGAGTCTTCCTTGATGCAGTCTTGGTTCCAGGCAAAGTCCAGGTGTTCAGACGGTCGAAGAGTGACGTGGTTTCAGGGTTGAGTCTCATCCTTCGACGAATCTGAGGACCTACCCACAGATAAGCTCTTTTATACCTTAAGAAAGGAGTTAGGACGACTGAGGGGTCCCTCCCAGAGGAGGGTCTGGACAGAAGGGAGGATACTGGGAGGCTAGAGTCAGCATCATTTGGATTTCACTAGTCCCTCTGAAAAAGTTTTGCATGATTTCTAGGACAGGCAAGGCCCAAATTATTGAGTGCAGATCTTGATATGCTTTAAGGAGGCACTGACACCAAGCAACAAGTTTAGGTTCAGTTTCAGGTAACAGGTCACCATCCAGTAAAAAAAGGTTATAAGGCAAGAGGAGAAATTGTATACATTTTCTGTTGATAAGGATTAAATTTAAATTGGACGAAGAGTGGCCGCGGGTCAATCTGAAAATGTAGATTTTCTAGTGGCCACTAATCTCATCAGAAGAATCTTGGAAATACTGGAAAAAAGGAAGTTGGCACTCCTTAGGATATAGAGCAATATGAACATTTTAATTGGGTCAAGTTGGACAAGTACACCGGCAATCAAGCCACTGAACAAAAACAATTCCACAAGAGTGTAGAATGTGTGGTCCTATTATATTCGCTTATTTGCCACTTCTGCCTGAAAGCTCTTTTGCTCTCTGAAAGCAAAAACAAGAAACAAGGATTGTTCCACAGCATCCCTAGAGAATCTGTAAACTTGTCTATGTTGTTAATTTAACCCCTTGCGTGCGGGGCGTATTCCCGCCTGTGCTGACTCCGCCTTGCGCGGGCGGAGTCATGACGGAACGGTTCCGTCATCAGCACAGCTCAACCGACGCTGATGACGGAACCGTTCCGTCATCAGCATGGAAGGGGTTAAGAGGTAAGAATACCATATGAAAGTAGCCATGCTAACTTGTTTTAAAGAGCTGTTTGGAAATGGAACAGTTTAACTGAATAGCATTTTAAGTCCCTGTAACAATCTGGTAGACGCAATTTAAAATAAAACATTTTTAAAGTATAGAGAAGAGGTGAAAAATTGGAAAATAAACATGAAATCCTCATGAGAAAAACCAAAAGTTGAAGGGTCTGGATTGAATATATATATATTTTTTTTACATTTTAGTGCATTTTGGGGGCCCATCGGCAGGAACAATTTGGGGCTAATATCAATTTCTATCCAGAAAAGGGAGGGAAAATGAACATCTTTGTATGAAAGTAAAAATATCAAGCATGCGCAATTCACTTTACAGGTGAAAGCAACGGAAGTATATAATCATGCCAAGGGGGTGTGCGTTTACTAACAATATCAAAGAAATCCAGGAGATAGTTTAGAGTACAAACATCCCAAAAATAACTCACATGTTTAAATAACGCAAAGGAAATAAACATAATGAAAACATGCCACGTTTACCATCTTTCAATCCTCTTGAGATAATTTCATTGCATAATCCCTCAAAACTTTCCTAAGAAAACATGCATTTAAGGCAAAAACTATTCTGATTACCTGAAAAAGGTGGTGGAGGGCCTCCTGGCCCACCAGGACCAGGAAATCTGTCGCCACCAGGGCCAGGTGGAAAGCGGCCTCGACCTCTGCCAGCTGGTGGAAATGGTGAACGGGAGTTAATTCCTGGAGGTCCGGCTTTACCTTCACCGGACATTTGCCCAGCCTGTGTGGCTGCAACAATGAAAATAGAACAGAAAGTATATACAACTTTTAAATAACCTAAAGAGCCCCCAGCACAGCAGTTTCTATTTTTTAAACCTGCTGTGGGTAAGCTCTGAACAACTGATCATATTGCTTGCAGAAAAAAAAGATAATTTACAAAAAGGAATGATTAACGCATGTCTTATTCCAAACAAAAGGCAACACAAATGACAGGAACTGAAATACCATTTTAGAAAAAAGAAATAGGTCAGTCACTGCACTTAGTTGTCACTTCACTAATTGAAATCAACATTGTTTGTAGGACGCAAAAATCAATTAAATAGGTTTCCTTACTGGAAAATAAAACGGGATGACAATGTTTCGGATCCATCAAGCAAAAGGATTAGCAAAGTCACAAACTTGTCAGACAGGCTGGCTAGAGTTCACACTGATGCTACCAAGATGCTTTACACTAATTCCTCCAGTTCATATGAACTGAGCACGCAGGCAACTGAATGTATTCTCTGCTAAAACAAATCTGTGATCACTTCTGCAATTCAAGATAAAATCTGTAGGAGGGATATTTTGATTGAATGCAAAATAATAAACCCTGCACTCTAGTAAACAGACCTATCACAATATTTACTAACTTAGTCTGGTCCGATCTTCATAATATCTTAACACTCACTTCTAAAAGCTCTAATGTGACAAAGTCTTTAAAACTGTTGGCAGCAAATATCACAATTAAGGTGTCCATGACTATGTCAATACCATCTTCTGGTTATCTTAGTACTTCCTCGCAAGGAGATTCTTATAGAACAGCTATTCCCAAACTGTGGGCTGCAAGCCAATTTTTGGCGTGTCAGGAAACTCCAATTTATAAATAAAAATCCTTTAAATTCAGTATTTATCTTGTCACATATACAGTGCTTCAAAGACAAGAGGTCAAATGTCAGGCTATGCCTTATGAGAAATTTGCTGTTTATTCTTTTAACATGGGGACTGGTGTTTAGTTTTCTTTCTTTCTTTCTTGCTGGGGTACTACAAGGAGGGTGAAAGGAAAAATCTGTAGGATGTCTTTTTTTTGCATTACCAGAGGAGAGGGGACACTTGCACCAATTTCTTCTCTACTAGTTCATTTTAGAGAATACTAGTGGAAGGGTGGTAATCTCAGGTTTTATAAAAAAAAGACCCTCACCCACTAGTATCTCCAGTGGCATTGCTTCATCTTTGGGTCCTCATGGACAACATGTTAACAGAAAATATTGTGTGAAGATTGTATAGCAGTATTCAAAGAGAAGGGGGGGGAATGAGTGAGTGTTTGCAAGTAGTTGCTTTAGAACCTTCGGTTCTACCTGTGCTTCTCCTCTGGGTTGGGTGCCAACACAATAGTGTTTCTTGAAAGTGTGGACCATGTTACTGCGTTGCATATGTCCTGCATGGAGAAGCTTGCCAGGAAGACAAGCGTTGCTCCCTGTGGATTGGCATGAGGAACTTCTCGTCGACGGTGTACTTCTAGTCGACGGTGTGGTAGTCGACGGCAAAGCTGCTTTGGTCGACGGGCTAATCTTCGTCGACTATGCACTCGTCGACGATATCATCTTTAACTTTGACGACGAAAGAACGTCACCGCTGGATTGTTGAATCTTCGTCGACGAGATTGATCTCACTGAAACCAAGACCATCCTCAACAGTGAAGAAGCCGGCGACATCATCTTCTGAGGCTTTGGCAAAGAGAAAGTAACCGTCGACGTGGAGGAAATACTGTAGATGGGACCAGTCGACAGAGCAGCAGTCAACAAGGTCTTTTTCTGAGGGAATTTTTTTCTCCGACAGTCTTTTAGATGACAAAGACTTAGCAGACTTTCTCGGGGCGTTTTAGGTCCAGATTTAGAAGGACGGTGGAGAAGCCTTTTTTGCGGTAGAAGAGGAAGGCAAGCTAGAATCCTTAGCTTTTCTCAACACCTTAGCCCCAGGAGAAGATACCTCTTCCTCAATCCTTCTCTTTCTGGAAGATATAGAAGACCCCGAAGCAAAACTTCTACCTCAGATAGAGGATCATCCTGGTCCTTAATCTTCTGCAACCATAGTAGAAGACGACCTTCCCTGTCTGAGGGTCTTCTGAGGAAAGGCCCGGCAGATCTTACAATCCTTTACCTCATGGTCTGGATATAGGCAATAAATGCAATTTTTGTGGGCTGCTGAATTCATATCTGTGCATAGAATGTATAGCAGTTTCTCCCTTAGCGGTGGCTACCCGTGCCAGCTGCAGCAGTCTGAAAAAGAGTTTTGAGAACAACCTGACCTACAGCTGCTTGGAGTGCACATCTACGCAGTAATGTTTGGTAAATGTATGTATGGTTGTCCATGTGGCTGCTCTACATATTTCCTCTAGAGGAATGTTCCCTAGGAAAGCCATGGATGCTCACATTTTGCGTGTGGAATGCGCTCTTGGGGGCACTGTTAAGGTACGTTTAGCTTTAATGTAACATATTTGGATGCATTTAACTAACCATCTAGCTAAACCATTTTTTGAAATAGCTTTACCTTTGTGCTGTGGTGAAAAGGCAACAAACAACTGTTTCGTCTTCCGGAAATCTTTTGTCCTGTCTATGTAATATAGTAGAGCTCTTTTGACATCCAATGTGTGCAGGGCTCTTTCAGGTACTGTCTGTGGATTTGGGAAGAACACTTGCAGTTCTATTGTTTGATTGATGTGGAAGTGTGATACCACTTTGGGCATGAATTTAGGGTTTGTCCAAAGCACGACCCTATTTGCGTGAATTTGAATGAATGGCTCTTGAATAGTTAGGGCTTGCAGCTCGCTAACTCTTTTAAGCGAAGTAATGGCAGCAAGAAAAGCCACCTTCCATGTTAAAAATTGTATCTCACAGGAGTGTAATGGTTTAAATGGTGGTCCCAGGAGTCTGGTTAAAACAACGTTTAGGTTCCAGACAGGTGAAGGTGGGTGTCTCGAGGGAATTACTCGTTTGAGGCCCTCCATGAATGCCTTAATTGCAGGCACTCTGAATAATGAAAGGTGCTGCCTGTTTTGAAGGTAAGCGGCTATGGCCGCTAGGTGTATCCGTATGGACGTATAGGCTAGATTGCAGCGGTATAAGTGCAAAAGATAGCATATGACTTCAGGAGCCAGATCGCAAGGTTCAGCTGCTGCGGATCTGGGTGCTGAATGTCTCCATGGTTCTGAGTTAAGAGACTGGGTGTTAGTCGCAGTCTTTGATGAGGTACCACGGAAAGTTCTATGAACGTGGTGTGCCAAGGTTGCCTCGCCCATGTTGGAGCAACTAGAATTTGCGTCATGGAGTGCTGGCCCAATACGCGTGCCACCAGCGGTATCAACGGTGCTGGTGGAAAAGCGTAGGCAAATTTGCCTGACCAGTTCATCCATATCGCATTGCCCTGAGACTGCGGGTGTGGAAACCTTGCGGCGAAGGACCGGCATTTTGCGTTTTCCTTTGTGGCGAAAAGATCTGTCTCTGGTTGTCCCCACTGTTGGAAGTATGGTTGAAGCACTGAGGGGTGAATCTCCCACTCGTGCATTTGCTGGCTGTGTCTGCTGAGCAGATCCGCTATCTGATTGTCCTTGCCTGGGAGGTGTTCCGCCATGAGAAACATGTTTCTCAGGATCGCCCACTTCCACACTCTTTGAGCCAGATGCGACAGCTGTGGAGAGTGTGTTCCTCCCTGTTTCTGTAGGTAGTACATTGCAGTCATGTTGTCCGTTCGGATCAACACGGTTTTGTTGCACAGATGTACTTTGAAGGCTTTGATTGCCATAAAAATTGCCATCAGCTCTAGCAGGTTGATGTGCAGTTTCTTCTACTGCGTGGTCCATAGGCCCTGTACTGTGTGGTGGAGGACATGGGCTCCCAATCCTATCAGGGATGCGTCCGTTGTTAGCACAATTTGTGGTACAGGCTCCTGGAACAGTTGTCCCTTGCAAAGGTTTTGTGGCTTCCACCAATGCAGAGTTGTATGCACGACTGGTCACCAACACTAGGTCGTTTAATTGTCCCTGAGCCCGGTTCCACTGCTGTGCTAGACACTCCTGCAGCGGACGCATGTGAAGTCTTGCGTGAGGGAGTATGAAGATGCACGAGGCCATCATGCCTATTAGTTGCACAAACACTCGGGCTGGGAGTGAGTGTTGTGGCCTGAACTTTTGGATGAGCGTTTGAATGCTGTTCATTCTGGCAGAATTTGGTTGTGCTTTTGCTGCCAGAATGTCTATTGTTGCTCCCAGATACTGCTGCACATGGGCAAGCTGGAGATGGATTTGTTGTAGTTCAGCGAGAAACCTAGACTGTGCAGGAGGTGAATAGTGCGCAACATGTGGCTGGCACATTGCTGGGCTGACTGTGCTTGTATCAGCCAGTCGTCCAGATATGGATAGACATGTATATGCGGTCTTCTGAGGTGTGCAGCTACTGTCGCTAGGCACTTGGGAACACCCTTGGGGCTGTAGTCACCCCAAAAGGGAGGACCTTGAATTGGTAGTGCTTGTTTAAAATTGTAAACTTGAGATATTTCCTGTGTGCCGGGTGTATAGGTATATGGAAATATGCGTCTTTGAGGTCCAATGTTGCGAGGAAGTCTCCTTGACGCAACAGTGGCAACACCTGCTGCAGAGTGATCATGTGGAAATGCTCTGATAAGATGTATTGGTTTAGGGGCCTGAGGTCTAAAATTGGTCCGAGAGACCCGTCCTTTTTGGGGATCAGGAAATACAGAGAGTACACCCCTGTACCTTGGTGTTCTAAGGGTACTAGTTCTATGGCCCCCTTTTGTAGCATGCTGATGACTTCCTGTTGCAATAAGTGTAGGTGTTCTGCGGACATAAGACGTTGTCATGGGGGTATGTTGGGCGGTGTGGAAGTTAACTCTAGGCAATAGCCATGCTGTATAATTTGTCTCACCCACCTGTCTGTAGTTATGGTTTTCCAGACTGGCAGGAACTGCTGTAGTCTTCCCCCGACCGGTGTTAAATGGTCTGGGGGCAGTGACAAGAAGTCACTGTTTGGTGTTGGTGGAGGATCTGGAGCTGTTATTTCCTCGTCCTCTACCCTTGGTGTTATTGCCACGGTATCCACCTCTACTGTTTTTGTTGTAGGTGTTTTGCGTGTTGCCTTTATTGTACGAGGTTTGCTGTGCTGAGGTTCCTCTAACAGCTCCGCTGTTGCCGGAGCAACAAAAGGAACCGCCTCTATATTGCTGTGACTGCAAGGCACCCATAGACTTGGTTGTCTCGGTGTCCTTTTTCATTTTGTCCAGTATGGTGTCCACATCAGGACCAAATAAGTAGTCAGTTTTAACAGGTTGATTAAGTAGAGTGGTTTGAACTTCATTTTAAAACCCAGAGATGCGTAGCCACGCATGCCTTCTGAGCATGACACTGGTGTTGATAGCCCTGACTGCTGTGTCTGCTGCATCTAAGGCACATTTGATGGATGCGTTAGATATGAGCTTTCCCTCTTGTATCAGGAATTCTGCCTGTTCCTTATAAAGGTCTGGTAGATGTTGGAAGATTTGCTCCTGTGAGTCATAGTGCGCCCTGTCATACCTGGCTAACAGGGCCTGCATGTTTGCAATTCGCCAAATGTTAGCTGCTTGAGCAGCCACCCTTTTGCCAGAGGCCTCTAGAATTTTGGACTCCTTGTCTGGAGGTGGAGCCTCGCCAGAGGTTTGAGAATTAGCACGTTTACGTGCATAGGAGACGACTAAGGAGTTGTTATGGCTGTCTTTTTGCTAGCTCTTTGGAGATGGAGAATGATGGAGAGTGACTCCAGCCTATCACCCCCATAGCATAGGGATTAGGCCGATAGACAGGGACTCTGTCTTACATATATAAAGGCATTTTCGTATAATTTCCCTTAGAGTAAGGCTTATGAATTTGAGTTAGGGGATAGATATAGAAGTACTAGTCATGATTCACTCATTTGCTAACATGCCGATCTGTTTTTCATGGAGCTATGCATATTATGGGCTCCGTAGGCCTTAAACGAGACAGACTCCATTTTGCTTTCTGTCCGGTAGCTCGAGAAGGCTTTCTAGGTGAAGAGTAATGTTTTAGTTTTAAGCTGTTGTTCGCTTGGAGAGAACCGGTTCAGGCTGACCCTTATCGAAGGAATGTATTTTTCTCCACTCCGAAGACACAACTTCAGGCCGGCCGGCTGGGAAAGTGTCCTTGGTACGGGGAGGTACAAGAATTTGGTGGGCGGCAGGTTACTGGCCGTGAATTTCCATGAAGGAACGGGCTTTGATATTAGCGAAGGTGTTAGTCTTTTTGTCAGTTAGTCCGTAGGCGGCATCTAGCCGTTAGCATCTCTGCCATTATTCATTTTCCATGGTGGATGAGTCGCCATCTTTGAAGTCGGAGAAAGATTTAAGACCGAAACTCTCTGAGATAGACTGAACAAGAAGTAGCGCGGAGCGCACTGATACAGAGAGAGAGAGAGAGACGGTAGCTAATAAACAGCAAGGTTCCGAGGTCCTGAGGGAGAGCAGACAAGGTTGAGCCTAGCGGTGCAGACGTGTACTTGTGACGGCCGAGGGTGACTGCAAGGCGAGCCAGGACCCAGAGACGAGACAGGAGCCTAGATGACTGCCGAGTCCAGACTTCCCACTAACCAGGTGATGTCCGCCCAATTCCTGTATTATGTGCACTCTAATCTTTATCTTTTATTTCCTTTGCAAATGTAATGCTGCATAGTAATGTGATTTATGTCTATTGTTAATAAATACCCTAATTCATATAGAATTATTGTGTACCTGGTGTTCATGTTCAATCTGGGTAAACCGCACTCCTAGTCGAGTGCTATTTAGGTGAACGGATGAGAAATCCCGATCAGGTAAATGGTAATCGAATAAAGAGGGAGTGAGTGGACCTTTGATGCCAAGAGCAAGAAGTACACTATACAATCTGGAATCATATTCAAAGTTATTATTTTAGTTTTGTCCCAAGTAGATTGCTGAGATATCATCCCAATAATGGTTCATAGGAATGTGGTCGTCGTTGATATGCGGCGTTAATGAGAGCGTTGGGGGGGATACCAACGTGGATACCCACCGGATTGTGGCTTGAATAAGTGAGAACGCCAGGGAGGATACTGGCGCGTAGTTTCGCAGGATCGCGAACAATTTGGAAAAGGGAGCATTGGGTTCTGCAGGCCCGTGTGTAGACACACCGGATTGTGTGTCAGATCTGCCCTAGGGTAGAACGGTCTGGGTCGGGGTGACCGCGAGGCCAACTGATGTGAATAAGATATTGTAGAAAATCCGTATATGTATATTGTTATTCCTCATTCTTAGGTGCAACCTGTATATTCATCTGTATATCTACTCATTGTGAATACGATCAAAGGAGGGAAGGTGAGTACGTTTTGGCTGGGTCACAGGGGCCCCTGGGGGCTGATCCCATCTAAACAGAAAATCCAGCCATTACATCTGGCGTCACGAACTGTTTACGAAGCCTGTGTGCATTGTGTTGTTTTAATCTTGTTGGTTTGCGCTCGGCTTGTACGTATAAAATTTTGTTTATAATTGTGTATATAATTTGTTGCGTGTCATTATGTTTGCGAAAAAATCATCGTCGGTTTTCAAATTACCGATCCAGATTCCCGGCTGGGAGTCTACGCCTTACGAGGCCCTGGCCCGTGAGTGGGCTGATTCTACTGGTTTGAGTGAAAATTGGTCTTCATGCTTGGAGCAGGCGGAGCCTGCCGATGTGGTTTCATGCCTACAGAAAGCGCCAGTAGTGAAGGGTGATGAGCTTCCTATTTTAGGACGCAGAGGGTGGATTGTTCTTAATGCATATAGAATATTGCATGAGAGGTTTGTTCAACTACAGAAACAGTTTAAAGATACGGAAGGACAGTGTGTTGAGTTGCAAAATGCGCATACTTTATTGCGTTGTCAAAATAAACTGCTTGCCGACAAACTTGAAACATATCAGACCATTGCCGAAAGAGCTGCGGTCCGTATTGCACGATATAAATATAAACATCGTCGTGGGCGCGTGTCTTCCCGCAAAGTGCGTATGATTGTAGCAAAAGCTGGAATGGATTGGAACCCGGATGAGTGGGACGGTAATATTTGGGATTCTCATACTTCTGACTCCTCGGCAGAGGAGGGTGACAAGCGCGAGTCTTCTCGCTCCGGACGTGATTGTAAATCTGCTTCGTGCATTGATTTGACTCCCGATTGTGACCGTGCTCGTTCTTCCCGTGAGGATGACGTAGCTTGCCCTGATTGTTCTGTTAAATCTAAGATGCGGGCTTCCTCGGAAGCTCTTCCCGCAGTTTCTGCTCACCCGATTTTTCGACGGAAATTACAACAAGCCCCTGGTAATCCGGGTGGTATAGCTCTTGATTGTATTGAAGATTTTACTCAGCAGGAGATTAGTGACATCCTGCAACGATTTAAACAACGACCTGGTGAGACCTTGCTTACCTGGATGGTGCGTCTTTATGAGCTTGGCGCTTCCGGTATTATGCTCGATGCTGTTGATTGCTTACGATTTTGCTCTTTGAGTTCTGATTCTACTATTCAGGACCATTTTCGGAATTATAATGGTAATGCTCAAACTTCTTTGCTCCAGCTTGCGTCTGATGGCTGTAATCATAAATATCCAACTGAATCTGATTGGCCCACTGATGAAAAGCCGTGGTATACTCTGCGCGATGCGTCGCAACGTTTAAAGGAAGAAGTCATGAAAACGTGTATCTTTCTTAGTACTGCTGACAGGTTATTGGATGGTCTTTTAACATCTTCTGTGCGTAACCGCATTATACGTACTTCTCCTGTTGCTTATAAGCAGGTCATGATGACATTATTGATTAACCAAACTGGCAATCCTTTGTCTGCTGTGCTCGAGTCTGTTCGTCAGCTTGGTGAGCTGGGTGAATGGTTTAAACCTGAAAGACAATCCCGACCTGAGGGTCGTACTGGTGGGGACTATAAGTTCTCTAGACGTGACATGTTTCTTGCTCTCATTGCTGATGGTGTCAAAAGGGAGGAAATTGATGGCGAACCTAATAATATCCTATGGGATATGTTTCGTAAGCGTGGTTTGGATCGAAAGGAGGGTGCCCGTCGGGTGCGAAAGAATGAGTATGACCGTGGTTCGGATGACAGTGGTGATGAGAGACGACGTGTGAATTCTGATCGCCGTGATGATCGGCGCTATGAACGCGGTGGTTCCCCCCGTCGTAATGATGGGAGGGGGAGAGAGGATGATCGTGAGAGGGGAAGAGATGATCGTGGCTCTAGCAGACGTAGAGATGCAAGGAGTTATTCCCCTGACGTACGAAAGAGGGAGGATCGTAACAGGCTCTTTGACCGTAATTCGCAACTTTTTGAACCTGACACTAATCCGTTTCGTACTGGAGACGGTTATGAACAAGAAATCCTAATACCCAAGAAAACTGAGAACATTTACCCTGATCTGTCTTGGTTGACGGAACGCAGGAAAAATGACTAGGAAATAGGTCAAGCTCCGGTACGCAGGTGGGCCCACAGAGATTACAGACCCTATGTAGATATTGAGATTTTTTGGGAAACATCGTAATATCCAAAGGGCCCGAGCGTTAGTTGATACTGGGGCGGAGGCCACTTTAATTCATGGTAAGTCGAGAAAATTTCATGGACAGTCTTTCACAATTACCGGTCTGGGTGGTAAAGAGACACCCGCAGTTCAAACTGCTCTTGAAATTAAAATTGGTAGAATTCCTCGTAGAGAATACTCTGTGTTGGTTGTGCCACTTTTGGAATACATTATTGGAATTGACATTTTGAGAGGTATGACTTTGCATTTGGATGATGGTTACTATCAATTTGGTACTAGACAGTACATTTCGACCAGACCCGTACGGGTTGGCCGTTTGCGCATGCCACCTATTAAGATCCCTTTAGCGACGAAAGTGATTTCTCAGAAACAATATCGCATCCCAGGTGGTCATGAAGAAATTACAGCTACGATTCAGGATTTGGTTGACGCGGGAGTCATTACTCCGGTCACATCTGCTTGGAATAATCCTGTTTGGCCCGTGCGCAAAAGTGACAACTCTTGGCGCATGACTGTTGATTATCGCGAATTGAACAAACATACACCTAAATTGACTGTTGCAGTGCCTGACATTGTTACACTAATTGAGAGAATTCAAAAGCATCCAGGTACGTGGTATGCTTCTATTGATATTGCTAACGCATTCTTTTCAATTCCGATTGCCCCCGAATGCCAGGAACAATTCAGTTTTACATGGAATGGACGTCAAATGACGTTCCGGAGTCTTCCTCAAGGCTATGTACATAGTCCTACGATCTGTCACCGGCTGGTGGCGGAACATTTATCTGAAGTGCCCACGATTCCACAAGTTCAGATTTGTCATTATATTGACGACATTTTGATTCAAGGTGAAACGCAAGACCAGGTACAAACCCATTTGGATCAGATCATTGATTGTTTGCGAGCGAAAGGTTGGGAAATTAATCCTGACAAATTACAAACTCCATCCCAAGCTGTAAAATTTCTAGGAATTAATTGGCATGAGGGTCACAGAGAGGTGATTCCACAAGTTAAACGAAAAATACTTGATTTTGCTGTTCCCAGAAATAGGAAAGAGGCGCAATCCTTTATCGGATTGTTTGGATTTTGGCGTCAGCATATTCCCCATTTGAGTCAGATCTTGGCTCCATTGTATCGAGTCACTCGTAAAAAGAATGCGTTTGAATGGGGCGAACCTCAACAGACTGCTTTTAATTTGGCTAAAGAAGCTATTCAGTATGCTTTGGATTTGTGGCCTGTGAGTGACGGTGATGTGGATTTGAATGTGTCCGTGGAAGGCCTGTATGCCAATTGGAGTTTGTGGCAAAAGCAGGGCAGACAAAGAGTGCCATTAGGTTTTTGGACCAAAAAGTTACCAGAGGCTGGTGAGCGTTACTCACCTTTTGAAAAACAGTTGCTTGCTTGTTACTGGGCTCTGGTGGATACCGAGCAATTGACTTTAGGCCATGCTGTGATTTTGAGGCCTGAAATTCCCATTATGCAGTGGGTTTTGAGTTCACCGAAGTCCCATCGAATTGGACATGCTCAGGAGGCTAGCGTGATTAAATGGAAATGGTACATTCAGGACAGGGCACGTGTGGGTCCGAAAGGTGTGGCGGTTTTACATGAGCGAGTGGCGCAGGCGCCCTCCAATGAGGCTGAAAGTGAGTGTTCGGTTCCCGTGGTGCAGGAGTCTCCCGTGAAGTGGGGTAAATCATTTGATGATCTGTCCGCAGAGGATAGAAAACATGTGTGGTTTACGGATGGTTCTGCGAAGTTCATTGGTGACAAAAGACATTGGAAAGCTGTCTCTTATAATCCGATTACACAGAAATTGTTAAGCACAACTGGAGACGGTAAGAGTAGTCAATATGCTGAACTCTATGCGGTTTACCAAGTTTTGAAACAGGAATTACCAGGTACATGTCATATTTTCACTGATTCTTGGTCCACTGCAAATGGACTAGCGGTTTGGCTGCCGACATGGCATTCTCATAATTGGGAATTGCATTCTAAGGAGTTGTGGGGTAAAGAGTTGTGGCAGGATATTTGGGAATTGCTTCCGCAGAGTACTGTAACAATCTTTCACGTGGATGCTCATACTCCAATCGACTCCCTTGACAAATTTTTCCATAACATTGCAGATGAACAGTCTAAAATTTCTGAGGCAGTGGTTGACATGCAAGATTCTGATTTGGCGGGATTGGCGAAGTGGGCCCATCAGAAAGCAGGACATTTTGGAGAGAAAGCCACTAACAGGTGGGCTGCTGATAGAGGAATTCATATTCCCTTTTCTTTAATTAAAGATGTAATTCTACATTGTCCCATTTGCCAGCATTCTAGGAAGAAAGAGGTGCCTCAAATTGTTCGAGGCCACTTACATCGAGGTAAATTGCCCGCCCAAATTTGGCAGATTGATTATATTGGTCCGCTCCCTATGAGCAGAAACTGTCAATACATTTGCACAGTGGTTGATACTTATAGTGGCCTTTTGGTCGCTTTCCCTTGCAAGAATGCTACCCAAGTGAATACAATTAAAACCCTGGAGCTCATTATTTTGTACTATGGTGTCCCATTCCAGATTCAATCAGACAATGCATCCCACTTTCGTGGAAGATTGGTGCAGGAATTCTGTATGGAAAATAACATAGACTGGGTGTTTCATATTCCATATTATCCACAAGCTTCAGGACTGATTGAGAGAATGAATGGCTTGTTGAAAGAACAGTTGCGCAAGTTGACTGATGACCGTTACAGCCAGTGGAGAGATGTTCTACTTCAAGCCTTATTAATTTTAAATAATCGTCCTTTGTTACATGCTGAATCTCCTTTGATGCGTTTGTTTCCTCCACATGTTGATGCAAAACCTAATTCTGTTTCGACAACTGTCACATATTGGGAAATTACCCCCGGTGCTTTGGCTCCATGTAGAGCAACCCCAGGTTCCGCAGGCCTCGACCTGCATGCATTAAATGATGCACACTTCCCAGGAAAAGATCGACTCATTGTTGAAACTGGCATTGGTGTCTCTATACCTGCCGGTAGTTTTGGATTAATTGCCCCTAGATCTGGCCTGGCCCTGAAAGGTGTACAAGTACTCGGAGGAGTGATTGACAGTGATTATCAGGGAGAGATTAAGGTTCTCTTGCTTAATAGCAGTGAGACTGACTTATTGATCAAAAAGTCTGACCGTGTTGCTCAGTTACTGATTATGCCTGTCTTCAGTGGTGAGATCAAGAAAGGCTCTGCCCCAACGTTGCTAACTGTGCGAGGACAAAAAGGCTTCGGATCATCTGATCTTCCTGGAGCTAAAATATGGGTGCAATCGCCTAAAAATCCTCCTGAACAGGCTGATATTATTGCGACCGGTCATGACAACACCGTTTTGGTGATGAAGCCAGGGAAAGATGGCTGGGAAGCTGTCCCAGCTGATAAATGTTACTTACGAGAATGATTAAGGCCTGTATTTGTATTGTTTCAGATCATTCTTTGGACTGCTGCTGCAGGATGTGTCGGCGTTGGACTCCTTTTGGCCTGCTACGCCGGGAGAGGAGAGTGAGGAAAATTAAATTTTGGCCATGTTGTGTTCCCTAGCGCGTACCCCACCGACTCCATGTACCAGCTTAAAGTGCATGTAACTTCCCTCCTGTGCCAGCTATGAAGACGCAAATACATTTGCGTCCACCGTTAACTTGTCCTCTTTCAGATCCACCATGAATGGATTATGTAGTCCGTTCCTAAGTATGCTATGTCACCGTCTTTTTGTAGTACACTTCTCATATTCTTCCTGCTCTAGCAATAGTAGGCCCTGAATTCCTGCCATCTGAACCTCTTTTGTGGCTCCTGACTCTGCCCAGGCTACCTCTGTACCCGTGAACTCTGTCCTACTTTCAGCGCGGCCCCTCGCGCTCAGCTCAGCCTGCTTTCTGCCAAGACTGACTATAACCTTCGAGTTATCTGTTCCGCTCCCCGAGAATACATTCCTGCCTACTAGATCCTGTAAACATCCTCCCCAGCTGCAGAGCCAAAGGGCCGACCTGTCTTAATGCAAGTAATTCATAGCCTCTGTTGCCATGCTTCCATGGAAGGCCCCGTGCCCCACGCTTCACATGTAGACACTCAGGCGCTTATACACGCATCCACAGTTAGCATAGAATAGCTTCTGCCCTAGAGACCTTTCCGCCCAGATAGTATAAGTTCCTAAACATCAGATATCAGATATGATAGAAGTACAAGTTGATCTGACATGCCAGACTTCTGTCTCTTTCCGTCAGTGTAAATGTCAAGTCCCCTGCACCCCGTCAATCACACGTCATGCAGCTGCGAGCGCATCCAAGCTTCCGATTTCTGCTGACATTGCAACATTCTGTTAGCACCACCCCTTGGTGCCACCCACTTGCGTCACTTATCAGTGACGTTTCTAGCACACACCTCTGGTTCACGCCTAGTTTACGCCTCTTGATGATGTACTAGTACCACGTGTATACTGTTATCTTGTCTTCTCTCAGCTGTTACGCCTCTTACATTATTCTTTATGGTATAAATCAAGTATATAAGCTATGTACTGTTATTAAACGAGAGCGCTCTATCCCTTCTGACACCCCTGTGGTGGTCAGAACATGATATCCTGATTCCTTTATGAGGAATAAAACCCTTAGAAACTCTAACACCACGGACTCTGTCTTTTTTCATTCTGATTGAGTTATTATTGATTAAGTACTTACCTGCATAGAAATTAAGAGAGTAAATTAATTATTTACGTCATTTTGGCGCCCGAATAGGGACCCCTCCCCCACCTCACGCGCCGGTTGGCGCGTTGCAAGCTGTGTCCCCTGCCATCAGTTAGATGGAACACACGTGTACTGGCAGGATTTCCTGCATCTCCCTCTGACCCACGGAGGTGACGAAGACTGCGATCAGTGCCCAGACGAGGCGGTGAGGAGTGCGGAGGATCCCGACCAGAGCCTAGCCGAAAGAAGCAAGGTCCGAGGTGTGAAGAGGCCCACCAGTTTTCCGAAGTTTTCCGAAGTTTTCCGAAATTTTCCGAAGTTTTCCGAAGTTCCGAGTCGAGTCCAGTCGAAGTTTTCCGAGGCCTTCTGTTTCCGTGCTTCCCGGTGAGTACCATTGCTGGGTCGTATCTAGACGGGTTTGGGTACGCAAGTCCGGTCTGCACTGTTTTTAGGCAGTGTATCTGTACTGTTTAGCAGTATATCAAGTATTCCGAATTTCTGCACTGTTACACCAGTGTATCCGTACTGTTGAGCAGTACATCCAGTATAGGGGGGTAGTCATCTATGTCTTCAATGTTTTTATGTGATTAATGTTGTGGTATGAATGTGACTGTTTAAACGTGTATTATTGTGTTTCTCGTATAATCTAGCTGTCAAGAGTATTAAGGAATAAGGATCTAGCATTCAGTAATAAGATGCCGTTTTTCAACAAGTTAAAACAGATAGGAACTAGGAAAGGGTTACTGGAGGAAGAAATTCCTATTCCCCCTAGGGACACTCCAGGCAATTTTATGTACCAGAAGCATGGCATAGATGCCATATTATATCTAGATTTATGGGCCGATTACACCAAACACCTAGACGAAAGACACAGATGGCCTGTCACCGGAACATGGGATGCCGAGTGCATCATGAGGGTAGAAGAAGCATTATGGAAAAAGAAAGCTAGACAATCTCAGAAGGACGCCATAGAATTTTGGCGTAAGGAATCACGTAAGCGTGCTGACAAAGCACTCCGTAGAGAAGACAGACTTAAAGAATCAGAGAAAGACCAAGAAAACGAATTAGCTACTGAAGGGATCCGAGTAAAAACAGAACAAATAGACCGTGCCCGAAATAATCTTGTAAACGGTATGTATCTTGCAGCAGATGGCACATCTGAAGCCCAATCAGAAACACCGAAAAACTTACCGACATCATTAGTTCCAACTAAAGTAATGCATAAAACTACTAAAGACATATTCCTAAATTCATATCTAGAGGATGTAGCACCAGCTTACACCAATCTGCCTGTTCGTGCCCTGCCTACAGACAGGGATGGGGGTGGCACTGTGCCCCCAGATAATGTTCCGCCAGTATCACGACAGACCTCCCCTGTTCCGCCAGCTCCGCCACTTCCCGCACTCAAAACAGACCTACCGAAACCAGTCCTACCTGATCTCACTAAACGACAAATTCAGACTCAGATCCAGACTCCGCGGAGAGATAATGCTCAAGCATCCGCCTCAGGAGGTGCGACAGCGGGTCTACAGACCCCGCCACCGACACACAGATTGCATTTAAGGGACACGCAGAATCCTTTCCAGTCTCCCCACTTATCCCGGCTTGACGCATTTAAAGAGAAGATGTCAGTTTGCAGATATGATCCAGTACCCGGAAAAGACGATTTAATGATATTAGCATCACTACGATTAAGATCTGCCACCGATAGCTTGCTATGCTATGTAGGAATGCAGGAACGTCTCGACAGACTATATGAGTTCATACAGACAGGGAAAGACCCTGACAGTGTCAAAGATGCCATGCATAAACAGAAAGTTGACATTCAAGCACAGATATTACGATTTTTCATAAATTGTGTAATAAGAGAACGAGACAGGCCCGAGACAGATCAAAGTGAACTAGACGCATTAAACAAGTGGGGTCAAAATATAGCCGAAGGAAAGCATGATAGAGGGAATTGCATAGCCAGTATGTCCCAGAAAATTAGAAAGGCAGTATTGACTGCACACCAGGAAGGGAATGATAAAGCTTCCTCCGAGGAGGAAGAAGACCATGAAGCACCAGGAAGGTCTACAGATACTATAGCGTACGTAGGTAAGGGAAATTACCTTAGGAAAGGCATCCGTCCGGAAAGCAAGAGAGTTCTTTTCTCTGCTTTAACAAATCCGAATTCTTCTGAACATCAGTTCCAGGAAACTGATAAAAGGCTTCGAGACCGAGTGGGGTACCATGTACTCAATTCTATGGATGAACAAGAACTAGCCCGGTCAGCCGTGTTATGGGCCGAAAACGCAGACATGTATAATGATGACACATTAGTACAGACATTCTTGAACCTTTCCCCGGAAGAGCAGAAAATAGCAGGTGTATACATGATTCAGCACCTCCTCATCAAGTTCAGAAACCATCATTCTGATCCAGGTCCCTTACACGAGACATTAGAAGCCCTACTCATGGATAGATGGAGAGGTTTCAGTACCAAATTAATACAAATAATTCTAGAACAACGATGTAAGTATAACACCTTCATAAGTCCTGAATATGTTCCCGCCCCGCCTCCAGAAAGGAAAACGTACCACATGCAATGCGGTGGTGGCATTGAAAGTCAGAACCCCTTACGAGAAGTACACCCAGTTATGGGTACGGACCAACGCTTGAAGCGTGTGTATGTTCACACACCACTGACTAAGTTAGAACTGTTAGAAATGAAGAAATTAGTTCCGTGCCATGATAAAGACCCTGCAGGTTTTCACAGAGCTTAAAGACATGTTACTGATGGGAGATTACACGTATGATGATATAATGAAAATGTTAAAAGTACTGTTGCCCACGGGCATTTACGAGAAATTAAAGGAAAAGGATTGGGAGGTGGGAGAGTCAAAGATAGCATGGGCAGAAATAGAAGACGAAGAAAGCAAACGAGTCCCAGGGGTAGGCCTTGGGGACAAGACTAAAGCATTACCAGGTTTAATAGTACAGGTTTTGCCAAGATTATTGACAACTAGAAAGGAAGATTGGGACGCAATCTCGTCCTGTAAACAGAAACAAGATGAAGATACTAGTGACTTCTATTCAAGATTCGAGAAATGTTTCATTATAAATAGTGGCCTAAAGGTTAGCAGTGAGTCATATCCACACCTTTTTGTAACAAAATTAGTAGAGAATGCCCTACCATTAGTCAAAAATAGAGTGTACAAAGTTGAAAGTACTTGGCAAGCAAATACGCCATCCCAGATGTTACAAATGTTACAATATCACCAGAACAGAATTAGGGAAGAACAAGATCAGGAACAGAAACGTATGAAAGACACGAAAATGAAAATGTTAGTAGCTCAGACGATCCCAGCCGACGGTCATAGGAAAGGTGGGGCCCAGACCAATCATTCTGCCGCTCCCGTTAAAGGGACATGTAATTATTGCAAGCAGCCAGGTCACTACGTACATGAATGTCCAGTCCTGAAACACAACATCGAGACAGGTAAAACTAAAGAAAGACCGCGTCCGCCTAGACATGAACAGGGTCATCAACAGACCTCACAGAACGAACAGCCAATGCAGAATACACAGCCTATGCATGATCAGTCCCACACAGTACAGACAGTAGCAGTACCGCAGCCACAACATGCCCAGACACAGCCCATTGCCGCAACTCGGCAAGTATCACAACAGATGTACCAGTATGCCCAGTCGGCATATCCAGATTATCCCCGTTATACATGAAACAGCCTAGGGAGGGAAAGTGATTTGCCTCTTATTGAAATTCCTGTAGATCAAGAAGGTCCTTATGTACACAGTCACGTATTGGGAAAAGACAGAAAGTTTTTAATTGACACAGGGGCAAGTCGCACTACAATCAGTCACAATGAAGTCCCAGGGGCACCCCTCTCAGGCTCGCAGAATGTTTCCCTTGGTTTTTCAGGACAGCCTATTGTAAATGAAGTATCAGAACCAGTACCACTAGCTGTAGGTCCATTATCCCGAGTTACAGATTTGTTACTTACGAAATCATGTCCAGAAAATCTGTTAGGAATTAAAACACTGAAGGCTCTAGGAGCTATAATATGCTGTTCCCCGGAGGGAGTCAGACTCTTTCTACGGGATTTCAAGGGTCATTATGTGTTACGTGATTTTGATGTTAGATTGAAAAATGTACCAGATCACTTATGGGCAAAAGGCCCAGCTGATGTAGGTTGTATGCATATCACTCCATATCGTGTCACACTCAAGACAGGAGTTGTCCTACCCAGAATCAGACAATACAAGTTACCACCCGATGCTGTAGTGGCTTTACTGAAAATAATTGAAGAGCTTATTGCCCAGGGAGTGGTCGTAGAGACCGACTCCAATATCTGTAATTCGCCCATCATTCCAATTCTTAAACGTACAGACCGCAATGCACCGCCAGTATATCGGCTGGTGATTGATCTTCGAGAACTGAACAAATGTATTGTACCACAGTATCCTGTGGTCCCCGATATCTCTTCCCTATTGACTGCTATTGATTCAGAAGCAACGTTCTTTACTGTAATCGATCTCAAGAACGCTTTCTTCAGTGTGCCTATTGATCCGGAAAGCCAATATCTCTTCGGATTCAGTTTAAATGGACGAAGTTTCAAATTTTCCCGCGCACCTCAAGGATTCACAGAAAGCCCCAGCATCTATAGTCAAGCACTGAAAAGACAACTAGATTGTATCCAAATGCCAGTTAATACAGCTTTACTACAATACGTCGATGATCTACTGATCACCGCACGAAGTGAGCCCGAATGTGAACAAGCATCGTTAACAGTTTTGCATTTCCTGGCCGACAAGGGACACAAGGTGTCTCCTTCGAAGCTACAATTCTGTGTTCAGCAAGTTGTGTACTTGGGTCACTTGCTGTCCAAAGTGGGGAGACAGCTCACTCCCGATTGCATTCAGTTAATTATAAATATGCCGCGACCCCAGACACAAAAGGAAGTGCGGGCCTTCATAGGCCTCACCTCGTACTGCAGACAATGGATTCCTCAATATGCATTTCTAGCTAAACCACTCATTCAGTTAACGACGCAGGAGGCAGCAACTTCGCCTGCCCTCCCTTGGACTCAGGAACACACACAAGCCTTTGAGGAATTAAAGAAAGCTTTATGCCAAGCACCAGTTTTAGCGACACCATGTTACAGCAAACCGTTTACACTTTTTGTTACAGAACGTGATGGTACAGCATTGTCTGTCCTCACTCAAGATCAAGCAGGTTCACATAAGCCTTGCGCTTATTTTTCAAGTACATTGGATTCAGTAGCACAGGCACTCCCTGCATGTTTAAAGTCAGTAGCAGCAACAGCGTTAGCAATCAGACAAAGCGACTCAATTGTTTTAGGTCATCAGTTAACAGTACAAGTTCCACATTCTGTAGAGGTTCTGTTAAACAGAACCCAGACTCAACACTTGACTATAGCACGACTGACAGGTTACGAATTGACACTATTCCAGCCACACATAGAAATCAGACGCTGCAGTATCCTGAACCCAGCAACACTGTTACCTACAGTTATGACAGATCCAGCTCCACATGATTGTATAGAGATCATTAATGCAGTAACAAAGCCCAGACGAGATTTAACAGATGTTCCATTGACAAATCCAGACCTGACACTTTATGTGGATGGTTCATGCATGAGAACAAGTACAGGAGAGTTAGTGGCCGCGTATGCTGTGACCACTGAAACTGAAGTTAAAGAAACACATCGTATTGATACACTGTCTGCTCAAGCAGCAGAGCTCATCGCTCTGACCCGAGCCTGTATTCTAGCCAAGAACAGAAATGTTAACATATACACAGATTCCCGCTATGCGTTCGGAGTCGTACACGACTTCGGCATGCTGTGGCAAGAAAGAGGTTTTCTGACCTCTCATGGTGCCAAGATACAACACGGTCCTCTCATTCAAGCACTGTTAGAAGCAATACATCTGCCTTCAGCCATATCCGTCATGAAGTGTAAAGCACATACTAAAGCCACAGATTCTGTTTCCCAGGGTAACGACCTGGCAGATCAAACAGCGAAACATACAGCACTGACCGACACTCAGATAACTGATACGACAAAGACAACAGATCCGATAAACTGTATGACAGTCAGGGATCCCACACTAGATGTTATCGACATTCAGACACATGCTACTCCAGAAGAAATAAAGAAATGGATTGAACTAGGAGGGATCCAGACAGATCAAGGTTGGATGACGAAGGGAAAATCGACATGGTTTCTCCCTGACTCTATGGTTCAAGTTATGATAAATACAGCACATAGTCCTGCACATCTAGGAGAGAAAGCAATGTTAGACAGTTTGCAAAATCTCTGGAACAATAAACACTTACGAGCAGCAGCAAAACAGAAAGTGCGTACTTGCATGATCTGTTGTCAGTTCAATCCAGGTAAAAGCGTCCCTGTAGAGCAAGGTGGATTTCATCCTCCCGATCACCCTTTTGAAGTCCTCCAGATGGATTATATCCAGATGGACCGTTGTCGAGGATTTAAATATGTTCTCGTAGTTGTCTGTGCTCTGTCCCGCTGGACCGAAGCATACCCAGTCTCAGATTACACTGCTCCGACCACTGCCAAACAGTTGGTTCGTGAATTTTTCCCACGATACGGCCTGCCTCGTGTCGTGTACTCAGATAACGGTCAGCCATTCTCGTCTGCCTTAATGAAAGAAGTTTCCTTATTACTAGGATACCAGTGGAAGTTCCATTGTGTCCGACATCCAGAAGCCGCAGGCCTTGTTGAAAGGCATAACCAGACATTAAAGATCCGCCTTGCCAAAATATGTCAGGAAAAAGGGGTCGACTGGATAGTCGCCCTGCCGGTGGCACTATTCTATATGAGAATGGTCGCCCATTCGAGATCAGGGCTATCTCCGTACGAGGTGGTCTTTGGAAGACCACCGAATATGTGGGGGACGCCCATTCCCAAAAAGATTACTGATGTTGATTCTAATATGTTGACAGATTACCTTGCCTCCTTGATGTCTGCACTCCAATCATGTCGTTCACAGGTTGCCGCAGCCTTCCCTGACAACACTGATGTAAAGCCACATGACGTCCGTCCCGGTGATACTGTCCTCGTCCGCAACTTCGACAGGAAAAGTCCGTTGGAGCCCCGCTGGAAGTCTCCAAAGACCGTTCTTCTAACAACAAGGACGGCGGTGAAAATCGAGGGAAGAAAGGGGTGGGTACACACGAGCCATATCAAGAAATTCGCTGGACTGAAACCTGACCCAGACTCGTCCACCCCCACCAAAGACTGTGTTACCAAAGACTTTACCGAATCGCAACGAGAAAAGACTCCTCAAGAACAATATCGCATGAAATTACGATCTAGCAAGTCAGACAGTTTAATTGTTTAAGTCCTCCCCTAGGTGAATCGGTTAAATAGTTTCTGACATGTATCCCCTAGATCGAGATAGAGAGAGAGAAGCAAAGAAACGTACATATTGCAAATCACTTCGTAGTCACTGCATAGTGACACTAATAATCATGTTTATTATCAGTATTTTAATTATTATTGCTAGTATCTTGTTACCTATCTACTATCCTATTTTCAAGCGTGAACAATCTGCTTACAATGTCTCTGCTGAACACACTTTTAGTGAGTTACCTCCTCATGAGCTTTCCTACAGACTTGCGCTGCGCAACAATACATTCATTAGTATGTTACATCATTCTCATCAAACTAACAATGCTACAAATTGCTGGATATGTGGCCGACTCCCTCCCTATCAGAATTACAAGGGAGCTCTGCCTCTCTTTCCGTATCCGTTCTCTCACAATGGCTCCTGCGGAGCATGGTTTAAAATAATTAATTCCTTAGATCCTGATATTGCTGTTTTCGATGGGGGCTGGGTTTGGGGAAACCTGAACTTGGTCCTGCTCGACGTCTGTTACCCAGATAAGGAGGGACTCCCCACTAGAATAGGAACTGATCTAGAAAATGAAGTATATGGATTAGGTAATTACACAATCAGCCTTATGATTCTTACTGTCGAATCCGAAGCCACACCAGTTCTACCTATTATGTCAGTACTGCCAGTCACTGGTGAATTATGTATCAAGAAGAAAGGTTCTGTACACTTAGGTCATAGTAAATGCACTACTGTGGTCGAATTCAGTGATCATGGAAAATCGTCCTTTAAAGCTAGCAGTCATTCTTACTTTGTTTGTGGTCATACCGCATACATACGTCTACCTCCAGATTGGGATGGTACCTGTTACATTGCATTCCTTCTGCCACCTGTTTTTCTAGCTCCTCCTGATTACCATAGAAATAGCAATCTAGTAAAGAATAGACCCAGAAGAGATGTCCCACTTGTCGACTACACAGAAACGGCATGGGAACAGTACACTGATTTTAATAAAGGATTCTTTTTCTTTTTAGGACCTGTCCAGAATAGTAAATTAATACGCAGATTAACTAGAACACTTGAAGCAGTAGTAAATGAAACTGCCTCCGCCTTAGGTAACTTAACAGAAGAGCAGTCCGCTATGCGGGTTGTTGTCCTTCAGAATCGTCTTGTAATTGACGTCATCTTGGCAGATAGAGGTGGAGCCTGTAAGGTCATCGGGTCAAGTTGCTGTGTTTTCATTCCACAAAACGCACCATCTGTATATCAAGCTATCACCCGTCTTCATAATATTGCAAATCAGATACATCAGAATCCAGGCACCTGGACTTGGTCCGGTTGGTTCTGGACAACGTTAACAGCTTGGGGATGGAAGATCCTATCCTTCCTAGGCATTGGCCTAGTCCTAGTATTCAGTTGCTGCCTGTGCCTACAATGTGGGCCAGCGATTTGTGGACTGTGTGCCACTTCTTGTATTGAACATTCCAGTTTTCATTCAAAACGTAACCGAAAGAAAGAAGAACAAATGATGTTACAAGAACAGACTGATCGATTCATGAGGATCGATATTTCATGAAGGGTCCGTAGGGAACAAGGAGGGAATGAGGAAAATTAAATTTTGGCCATGTTGTGTTCCCTAGCGCGTACCCCACCGACTCCATGTACCAGCTTAAAGTGCATGTAACTTCCCTCCTGTGCCAGCTATGAAGACGCAAATACATTTGCGTCCACCGTTAACTTGTCCTCTTTCAGATCCACCATGAATGGATTATGTAGTCCGTTCCTAAGTATGCTATGTCACCGTCTTTTTGTAGTACACTTCTCATATTCTTCCTGCTCTAGCAATAGTAGGCCCTGAATTCCTGCCATCTGAACCTCTTTTGTGGCTCCTGACTCTGCCCAGGCTACCTCTGTACCCGTGAACTCTGTCCTACTTTCAGCGCGGCCCCTCGCGCTCAGCTCAGCCTGCTTTCTGCCAAGACTGACTATAACCTTCGAGTTATCTGTTCCGCTCCCCGAGAATACATTCCTGCCTACTAGATCCTGTAAACATCCTCCCCAGCTGCAGAGCCAAAGGGCCGACCTGTCTTAATGCAAGTAATTCATAGCCTCTGTTGCCATGCTTCCATGGAAGGCCCCGTGCCCCACGCTTCACATGTAGACACTCAGACGCTTATACACGCATCCACAGTTAGCATAGAATAGCTTCTGCCCTAGAGACCTTTCCGCCCAGATAGTATAAGTTCCTAAACATCAGATATCAGATATGATAGAAGTACAAGTTGATCTGACATGCCAGACTTCTGTCTCTTTCCGTCAGTGTAAATGTCAAGTCCCCTGCACCCCGTCAATCACACGTCATGCAGCTGCGCGCGCATCCAAGCTTCCGATTTCTGCTGACATTGCAACATTCTGTTAGCACCACCCCTTGGTGCCACCCACTTGCGTCACTTATCAGTGACGTTTCTAGCACACACCTCTGGTTCACGCCTAGTTTACGCCTCTTGATGATGTACTAGTACCACGTGTATACTGTTATCTTGTCTTCTCTCAGCTGTTACGCCTCTTACATTATTCTTTATGGTATAAATCAAGTATATAAGCTATGTACTGTTATTAAACGAGAGCGCTCTATCCCTTCTGACACCCCTGTGGTGGTCAGAACATGATATCCTGATTCCTTTATGAGGAATAAAACCCTTAGAAACTCTAACACCACGGACTCTGTCTTTTTTCATTCTGATTGAGTTATTATTGATTAAGTACTTACCTGCATAGAAATTAAGAGAGTAAATTAATTATTTACGTCAAGAGGATCCACCGACGTCGGTTGATGGGATAATAAGAGCCACGCGGTCTGCGTGGCGTTCGTCTTCAAATTTCTGGGTCACACTCGCGAAGCGGGTGACGAACTCTCCGCATTTTTGCCTCACTCCCATGAAGAGTGTTACTGACATTTTAGCGACCTGCTTGGTAGCTGTCCCTGCTTCCACTGAAACTTTGCACCATGTGTTTAATGTATCCAATGCCCGACCCAATGTTATTCTGGGCGATTTTGCGGCCCACGAATTTTGTCCCTCATGTACTCTTCTTCCAGACCCTGATGTCCCTATTAATTCAAGGATTACTACTTTTAATATTACCCCTGGTGACCTTTGTTTCGTGATGACCTGTAATCCTAAAGCCATTTCTGAGTGTCTGCGGTTGAAACTCCAAGCCGCTACTACTTTTTCATTTCATCAACGTTTGTTATGTTCAAAGAGACTTCCTAATTCATGCCTTTCAGTGAAAAACAATATGACCTGTAAACGTTTAGTAGTAGCCACTAGCCATTATCGTTCAATGTTATTACCAGCTGGATGGCTCTTTTCCTGCGGGAATTCATCTTGGCCCTATATTCCTGCGAATATTTCTGGTGGCCCATGTGCCATCACTAGATTAAGTTTGCTAATGTTTTCTTCACATCCTCCTTCCCATTCTCGTATTATTCGAGACTCAATGTCATTACATGAAGATTGTGATTCCTCTGTTCATCTTTATTCCAGATCGGAATATCTTGGTTTAGCTTTTTCTATTATTGGTGTTCCAGCATTGGCCGTTTATAATGCCAAAACAATCGGAAAAATGGCCTGCTGGATGGTGAAGTCTATAAATCAAACGTCTACTGTTTTATCAGATTTATTATTAGATTCCCAAGGTGAACGTAGAGCTATTTTGCAAAACCGTGCAGCAATCGATTACTTGTTGTTAAAACATGGGCACGAGTGCTCTGATTTTGAAGGTCTATGCTGTTTTAATTTGTCTGACCATTCTAAAGATATCCAGTCCCACATTAACAAACTCCACGACTTGACTGCAGAAATCAGAGAACATATAGATCAGGGTTTCTTTGACTGGCTTTTTAATTGGCTCCCTGACATGCATTTTATGCGACAAATTTTAGGGGGGGTTATTGTTGCTGTCTGTATCCTTATAGCAATTTGTTGTTTTATTCAGTGTATCCCTTCCCTGCTACAATTTTTTAGACTTAGTAAGGGTCGTAGATCAGTCAATTTTGTCTCATATTATTCCTCTACTGATGTTAGTTCTATTTAGTTTGTGGTTAATAGACTGGAGTCAAGGGGTGTAATGTTATGGCTGTCTTTTTGCTAGCTCTTTGGAGATGGAGAATGATGGAGAGTGACTCCAGCCTATCACCCCCATAGCATAGGGATTAGGCCGATAGACAGGGACTCTGTCTTACATATATAAAGGCATTTTCGTATAATTTCCCTTAGAGTAAGGCTTATGAATTTGAGTTAGGGGATAGATATAGAAGTACTAGTCATGATTCACTCATTTGCTAACATGCCGATCTGTTTTTCATGGAGCTATGCATATTATGGGCTCCGTAGGCCTTAAAACGAGACAGACTCCATTTTGCTTTCTGTCCGGTAGCTCGAGAAGGCTTTCTAGGTGAAGAGTAATGTTTTAGTTTTAAGCTGTTGTTCGCTTGGAGAGAACCGGTTCAGGCTGACCCTTATCGAAGGAATGTATTTTTCTCCACTCCGAAGACACAACTTCAGGCCGGCCGGCTGGGAAAGTGTCCTTGGTACGGGGAGGTACAAGAATTTGGTGGGCGGCAGGTTACTGGCCGTGAATTTCCATGAAGGAACGGGCTTTGATATTAGCGAAGGTGTTAGTCTTTTTGTCAGTTAGTCCGTAGGCGGCATCTAGCCGTTAGCATCTCTGCCATTATTCATTTTCCATGGTGGATGAGTCGCCATCTTTGAAGTCGGAGAAAGATTTAAGACCGAAACTCTCTGAGATAGACTGAACGAGAAGTAGCGCGGAGCGCACGGATACAGAGAGAGAGAGAGAGACGGTAGCTAATAAACAGCAAGGTTCCGAGGTCCTGAGGGAGAGCAGACAAGGTTGAGCCTAGCGGTGCAGACGTGTACTTGTGACGGCCGAGGGTGACTGCAAGGCGAGCCAGGACCCAGAGACGAGACAGGAGCCTAGATGACTGCCGAGTCCAGACTTCCCACTAACCAGGTGATGTCCGCCCAATTCCTGTATTATGTGCACTCTAATCTTTATCTTTTATTTCCTTTGCAAATGTAATGCTGCATAGTAATGTGATTTATGTCTATTGTTAATAAATACCCTAATTCATATAGAATTATTGTGTACCTGGTGTTCATGTTCAATCTGGGTAAACCGCACTCCTAGTCGAGTGCTATTTAGGTGAACGGATGAGAAATCCCGATCAGGTAAATGGTAATCGAATAAAGAGGGAGTGAGTGGACCTTTGATGCCAAGAGCAAGAAGTACACTATACAATCTGGAATCATATTCAAAGTTATTATTTTAGTTTTGTCCCAAGTAGATTGCTGAGATATCATCCCAATAATGGTTCATAGGAATGTGGTCGTCGTTGATATGCGGCGTTAATGAGAGCGTTGGGGGGGATACCAACGTGGATACCCACCGGATTGTGGCTTGAATAAGTGAGAACGCCAGGGAGGATACTGGCGCGTAGTTTCGCAGGATCGCGAACAATTTGGAAAAGGGAGCATTGGGTTCTGCAGGCCCGTGTGTAGACACACCGGATTGTGTGTCAGATCTGCCCTAGGGTAGAACGGTCTGGGTCGGGGTGACCGCGAGGCCAACTGATGTGAATAAGATATTGTAGAAAATCTGTATATGTATATTGTTATTCCTCATTCTTAGGTGCAACCTGTATATTCATCTGTATATCTACTCATTGTGAATACGATCAAAGGAGGGAAGGTGAGTACGTTTTGGCTGGGTCACAGGGGCCCCTGGGGGCTGATCCCATCTAAACAGAAAATCCAGCCATTACAGGAGTCCAAAGGCAGTTGACCCTTAATGTATGTAGGGTCAACTGGGGCTGGCCTGTATTTTCTTTCTATCCTACGGTTAATGACCCTTGCTCTGGTTGGGTCTTTAAATATGTCCCCTGCATGTTTAAGCACCCATTTTAGCATTGGCAATGTTTTGACATTTCTCAGAGGTGCTGAAAGTGTCAAAGAGGAAGTCTTCATCAATGGGATCTGCATGCATCTCCACATGGTGATTATATGTTGCCCTTTCTATTAGTGCGTTGAAGACAGCTGTGTCCTCTGTAGGCAATGTTTTAACAGGGTATGCAGTATGGTCAGGAATTTTTGAGAATCTCCAGGATCTACAGGGTCAGTCCATGGCTGAGTTTGTGTGTCCTGGTCATTATCCGTCGGATAATTATACTGGTTATTGTCCTCATACTCCCCATAGTCATCTGTGCGTGTGGGCGAGTACATATAAGTCTCTTGCACATATGGTGTGATAGTCTCAAAGAGAACTGGAGATGTTGAGGTGTCTCTTTTCCTCTTCAGAGGTATTTTGTAGGACTCAACGTTAGTTTCAGGCCTGAGTTTTCTTTTTAATAGGGTAACCTTCCCAGTATCGGGTCAACATACAGTTTGGACTGTTCTTCAGCTGACGGATCCTGTTCTTCAGGTACTTTAGCTCTTTCCCCCAATATTGGCCTTTTTAGCTGGGTCGGTTTGAATCCACTATCTTGTTCGACCACCCTTGTCTTAACGTGCGGAGGAAGTCCGAATTTTATCGGTCCGAGAGACTTTGGTTGTTGGATTGGTGGACTGTATGTTCTTTTTTGGACCCGTGGTAATCGATCCGACTATTTTTGGTTGCTCGATAACCATCCTTTGGCCCGGTGTCGTCTTCGGAGCTTGCTGCTTCGGAGCGATGTTTTGTTCCCTTGGTTCGACGGAGCCCTTCGGCTCGAGTCTTGACTTTTGCTTAAGTGTCTCGGTGTGCACTTGCTTTGGTTGTTCGACTCGTAGTTTGGGATCGACAACCGATGTCCGTTCGAGTCCTTTCTTTGTGTTGCTAGGCGTCGACGTCCAGGTAGTCGGCCTTCAGCTTAATCGCGGACATAGGAGTAGTGGTTCTGGCCTTGACAACCTTTGCATGCGACCTCGACGGGTCGACGACCTGTTTTTGTTTGGTCGGCTTCGACGGATCCGCCATTTTCGGTCCGAAGAATGGGATGTCTATTAGTTTCGGTTTCTGTTTGGTTACCATCACTTTCGGTTTTCCCAAAGTTTGGTAATGTCGCACCGATGGCTCTTGTATTATATTCTTAGCCGGGGTTAACCGCGGGGCTATAGAATGTGCGTCCTGATCTTGGCTAAGGCCTTCCGACGATGCCTCGACCTGAGCCTCTGGATCGGAACCTGCGAATGTATTGGGCTCCGTAGTCCCGGGCGGCCCATTGTCCTCGCCGGAGTCGTCCTCGACGGCTCCCATGCCTGGTTCGTCGTCCCCTACCTCGATGATGTCTTCCTCGTCATCGACATAGTAGTTGGAGTCGTGTTCAGACCCCTGATCCGACTGCTGATCCGAGTCTTCAGGCTCGACGACCTCTTCGTCGTCTTCAAAGATGTTTTCTGGCTCAGGCGCTGACCTCTGCATCGTCTGTCTCGCCGCACGCGAACCCGAAGAGTCTTTTTTGATCGAAATTGAGCACAAGCTAAGCAGTCGGCTTCGTTGTGCTCAGGATATAAACACTTATTACAGACTGGGTGTTTATCAATGTGTGGGTATTTAGAATTACAGTTGGGGCATCGCTTGAAAGGACTTCGTTCCATTGACGATTGGCCCTGGTGTCAAGAAGGCCACGCGGCCCGATTCGACGTCCTGAGTAGAAAGAACAGGAATAAGTTGTCAGTACCGATCGAGAATACAATACCGACGCCCCGAAGGCCTTTTGGCCTTTAGAAAGTTATAAATCTATTTCCGAACTCAGAGTAACGAAAGTACATCCGAACCCAATGGCGGCAAAAAACAATCTGAGGATGGAGAGGATGCCCATGCGCACTGTAGTCCAGAGGAGGAGCCACCTATCTCGTGATACTTCGAAGACTCTTCCAGGACAACAATGTGCAATCATCCGGACCCAACACTAGGCGGCGATCTATGCACAGATGCCTCAAACTGCTGACGTTACACAGATCCACTTAAAATAATTTGCAGTGTCAAGTTTGACCGAACTTTAATGCACTTTATTATAATCCCCTGGCTGATTTGCACAAATTGTTCTAGACTCTCATTTTGCACAATGCCATTTATGCTGCTAGTTCTTAGGCCCATCGAACCCCTTTTAATATGTTTTTATTCCTGTATTGTGTATTTGTATTGGATCATATTGTATATTTATTTTAATATTTTATTGCATCCGTTTTGGTGGTGACGAACTGTACTTTTATGGATATTCTTATCCGAATAAAGATTATTCACATTCAGTGCTAGGAATATAGCTAGTAACTCCAGGTGATTGATATGGAGTAACTTTTATTGCGGTGTCCACCTGCCTTGCATGGTGTGTGGCAGTAGGTGCCCCCCCCAGCCGGAGAGCGATGTCGAGATTATCTGAGGTACTGGCTCCAGGAACGGTCGTCCCTTGGAAAGATTGTTGGTGTTCCACCACTGCAGAGAGTGATGAGTCTGACAGTCTACCAACCCTAGGTCTTTTAATTGACCTTGAGCCTGGTTCCATTGACGTGATAGGCACTCTTGTAGAGAATGCATTTAAAGTCTTGCATGGGGCACTATGAAAATGCAAGAGGCCATCATCCCTATGAGCTGCATGAACACTCGTGCTGGAAGGGAGTGTTGTGGCGGAAACTTTGCGAGAAGAGCTTGCATACTGGCTATCCTTACTGGAGCGGGATAAGCTCGCGCTGTTGAGGTGTTTATTGTGGCACCGAGTAACTGTTGTACTTTGGATAGTTGCAGATGAGACTTGATGTGGTTTATTGTGAACCCCAATTTGTGGAGCAGTTGGATCGTAGTATGAGTGTTTTACACACTGGTTGTATAAGCTGGCATTTATGAGCCAGTCGTCGAGGTACAGGAAGACGTGGATGTGCAGTCTTCGTAAATGTGCTGCCACTACTGCTAGGCACTTGGTGAATACTCTTGGTGCTGTGACTCCGAATGGGAGTACTTTGAATTGATAGTGCCTTCGTCTATTACAAATCTGAGATACTTCATGTGAGCTTTGTGAATGGGAATGTGGAAGTATGCGTCCTTGAGATCAAGAGTAGCAAGGAAGTCGTTTTGTAACAGGAGAGGAAGGACTTGTTGGAGTGTGACCATGTGAAAATGGTCTGAGTGTATGTATATGTTTAGCGGTCTGAGGTCCAGAATAGGTCTTAGAGAGCCGTCCTTCTTTGGGATAAGAAAGTATAGGGAGTAAACCTCCTTGTTTTGTTGGTGCATAGGAACTGGTTCTATTGCACCTTTTTCTAGCAAAGATATTACTTCTTGCTTTAACTGTGATAGATGTTCTTGTGACATTGGACGCTGTTTCGGTGGTATGTTGGGGGGGGATGGGGGGTTAGATGTTAGTTCTAGACAGTAACCTGACTGAATAATTTGTTGCACCCACCTGTCTGATGTGATGTTGGTCCAGGCAGGAAGGAAGTGTTGCAGTTTTCCCCCCACAGGAGTGGAATGTTGGGGGGGGGAAGGGGAGGAAAGTCATTGGGTAGGGGTGGAGGCAGAGCGGGAGTTGTTGCCCTTGAGGCAGTATCTGCAGCATCTAGGGAACAACGAATGGAAGTATTAGTAATATTTTTACCTTCTTGTATGAGTTCATTGGCCCTATTTTTATACTTGTCTGGTAGATGCTGCATTAAGGACTCCAGTTCATCATAATGTGCCTTGTCATATCTTGCCAACAACGCTTGGGTATTGGCAACGCGCCAAATGTTGGCTGCCTGTGACGCTGTTGGTTTACCGGAGGCGTCAAGGAGCTTAGATTCTTTATCTGTCAAGTCAACCCCATGGTTCTATGGACTAGCAGGTTAAAACCTATAGTGTCCTCTGGTGGGGAAGGCATGGAAAGATATACATCGTCTTGTGGGACGTAAGGCACATCAGGGGTGTTATAATCATCCCACGGATTAGGTGACTGAGGGGGACTATTGGTCCCTGCTGGGACATGTGCACACCCACCTGTGTCATCAGAGTCTGTATCTACATCATCATCATCTGGATTAGTGGATGGTGTAGGGGAATGATGTGGTGGAGGAGGTGTAGGAGGAGGAATAGTATAGGGAGGTGGTGGAGAAGGGTCCCTAATGTCTCTCTTCTTTGGAGGAGGAGGAGGTGCAGGCGCCTCTAGTGGTCTCTTCTTGGAGCTAAAAGCTAGTTGTCCAGTCTTAGGATCCTTTACAAGAGTTTTTTGAGTAGGATCTGGTGTAAAAAGTTCTTCTGTGTAGGGCAGATCCTTCGGCGTCGAAGTTCTCGGTTCCGGAGGTTTTTCTGGCACCGACTCGGTAGCTGGTCTAGGGTCTTTTGACTTAGAAGTATGACCTTTCAAAATGTCTTTTACCGGAACGGGTGTTTTTTCGGTTCCGAAACGTGTGAGTCGGGACCTTTAGGCAGTTTTTTACTCTGCTCCGAGTGCGGTTTTAAAATCGATGAGCCGGTGCCAGTCTTCAGCGCCGAGTGCTAAGGTGTCGGAGCAGCGGTCGGCGTGGTTGAGGAAGATGGCTTCTTCTTCAGTGTCGGTATGGGATCAGCAGCGGGAATAGGCTAACTAGAGCCACCTGAAGGCTTAGTAGGCTTCTTTGCCGGGCACGAAGGCGAGGTGTGGGAAGCAGTCTCTCTGTGTGCACCTGGGCCCGAAGGTGAGGGTGTGACCGAAGCCTTTTTTGAGGGTGTCGAGAAAGGGTTGGGGTCGACGGTCTTACTTACGACCCGTTGAGCTGGAGTGATGTCCCCGACGTCGGAGTCTTCTGCATCAGAGGAGCTGGCACTTTCTTCGGCCCGCTGGTGTTCTGGCACGTCGATGCCTTCTACGAAGATGTCGTCGGGGATCGAAGCTGACGACCGAGCCATTGTTCTTCGAGCTAGTCGGTCCCGAATCGTCTTTTTGGAGCAGAAAGAGGCCTAAGCGGAACAGTCTTTGGCCTGGTGCTCCGGTGAGAGTAAAAGGTTGCTCACCTCATGTAGATCTGTGTGGGGAAACTTCGACTTACACCGAGGACACTTCTTGAATGGCATCCTTTCCATGAGCCAGAGAGTAAGGCCCAGGTAGGCCCGAAGGCCTTCGTCGACGACCAGAATCGAAGACTTCGAAGTGGTGAAGAATCGCGCCGATGGGGAGCGCGATCGAAACAATACCGTCAAACTGGGTGAGGACTGTGCTCCGAAGGAAATTCGGATCCAAACCGCAGCGCCGGAAACACACCCGAGCCCGATTGCAAAAAAAAAAAATCGGAGGATGGAGCCGATGCCCATGAGCAATGTGGCACAAAGGAGGAGTCACCTATCTCGTGACTACCAAAGAACTTTTCAGGACAACAACAAACTGCAAACATCCAGGCCCAACACTAGGTGGCGATCTATGCACAGTGTGTAATCTGCAGCTCATATGCCTCGAACCGATTTATCTGTAAGAAACAGTAGTAGTGATAGATTCCTTACCATAGAATTTCCCTACAGGCGTCAGACAGGATCCGGAAAGTTTTTTTCGTCAGCAGTACCCCTTCGCGTCAGAAGGCAGCGTCGTGTGGCTCCGCACGCGTAGTTTGTGCCGGAATGACGTTGGAGCTACTTAGACGCGCCCAAGCTCGCGGACGTCAGTTCTGGGGATAGTGGACTGTTTCGCTGATTATTTTCGTACTATTTACACTTCCGTCTCAGAGAGACCGGAGGAAGATTCGTGTCTGCTATTTAGGGATATTAAGCTTCGTTGTCTGACTAAAGAAGTTCGTAAACTCATGGATGGTAAGCTTACTGCAGATGAGGTAGCCTTGGCGGTGCGTTCCCTGAATTCGGGCAAAGCGATGGGTCCCAAAGGTCTCCCTATTGAGTTGTACAAACTTCGACCAGACAAGGTTGCCCCCTAATTTGAGAGATATGTTCTTGGAATCCAGAGATTGTGGTATACTCCCCTAGGACTCCCCTAGGACCAGAGACTGGCATCGATAGTGGTGATACATAAGGAGGAGAAGCCTAGAAACAGATGCGCTTCGTATAGGCCTATCTCATTGTTGAATTCAGAACCCAAGATATTAGCTAAAATATTGTCCAATAGGTTGATCAAAGTCATTAGTGAGCTTGTACATCCCGATCAGTCGGGATTCATTCCGCATAGAAATACGGCTTTGAACCTGAGGCGGTTGCATGGGGTTCTTGCGAGGACGTATACCTTGCGAGAGCCGGCAATATTAGCGTCGCATGACGCGACTGTGGGCTGTTCTGGCTAAATTTGGTTTTGGTCCGGAGTGCATTAGCTTGGTGCGTCTATTATATACTGAGCCTCTTGCGCAGGTTGTGGTTAATGGTCGTGTCTCGGCACCATTTTGTCTTGGGCGGGGCACTCGGTAGGGCTGCCAGCTTTCTCCCCTTTTGTTTTCGTTGACCCTCGAACCTCTTGTGGCTTGGCTTCGTTGGGAGCCTTCGATCAAGGGTATTCGTTGGTCTCCGCGGTTTGAAGATCGGATTTCTTTAAATGCGGACGACATATTACTCTATCTGTCCTCTCCTAGGAAGTCCATTACTGTGCTCTGTGAGGTTTTGGCCTCCTATGGTAGAAATTCTGGAATGATAATAAATTGGATGAAATCCTATTTGTACGTTTTATGTGGTGACGTCCCCATTCTTCCTCGGAATTGTCCCATTCAAATTGCAAAGGAAGGGTTCAAGTATCTTGGGGTTTATGTCTCCATGGATCCCACAGTTCTGTATGAGAAAAACCTTCTCCCTCCATTGGCTCGGCTGAAAAGTGATGTGGCGCTCTCGATGCTAGGACAGGCGGCCCTTTTTAAAATGATGTCTCTCCCCCGTTTTCTTTATGCCCTCCAAAACACTCTAGATGTGGTACCGGCTAGCTATTTTCGAGAAGTAGAGGGTCTGCAGCGTACTTTGCTGTGGGATGATAGACCACGTATAGCGTTAGCTAAGCCGACGCTCCCGTGGTACGACTGAGGGATTGCCCTCCCCGATATTAAGAGGTACTATTGGGCATCGCTATTAACCATGGTACATACGGGTCTGAATTGGATCCCGGTTATGCTATGGACAGATGGACACTTCCTGGCAGTAGTTATAGCAGAGCGCTGTACACTAGATCAGTAGAGAAAAGTCTTGACGGGACAGACCAGGGTGGCAGTACATATATGGCATGATGCTACTAGTTCGCTTGGATGGAAGGATAGTTTGACTTTGGCGACCCCGCTCTTTGGATCGGATAGATTTGGCAGGCTATGGAATACGAATGTTTTTGATAAATGGAACCTGATAGGGATTACTACTGTGGGCGATCTCTGAGCGAAGGGAAAGGTGCAGTCATTTGCTGAATTACAAACTGAATACGAATTGAGTGGGACGGAGCACCTTCGCTATGCGCAGGTTCGTCATGCAATGAGATCGGTATTCCCCGAAGGGGAAGAGATACCGGAGGCAAACCCTTTGGAAGATCGCATACCAGATGGACATTTGCCTGATAGCACCATTTCTCTTGTTTATAAGAAACTGATTAATCACAGAGCTGATCTTTTAGTAGAACTAAGGGATAAGTGGACCCGAGACGGCCTTGAAATTGACGACGAGGACTGGCAATCGGCAATTTCCTCTCCGAAGGAGGTTGCGATTCCGGCACGGCTGAGACTGGTCTAGCTGAAAATACTGCACAGGGTTTATGTCACGGGTCTGATTAGAATGGGTTTAACGGAGGAAGGTCTGTGTCAGCGGGGATGTGGTCAATTGGGGACGTTCCTCCATATCATATGGGAATGTCGGTATATGGTAGATTACTGGGGCACGGTCCATGATGTTATGCAGGAGGTGACGGGTGTGGCTCTCTTGCCGGAAGCTGGGAGATGTTTACTGAATATTTGGGAGCCTACTGACCTGAACACTGCACAGACACAATGGGTCACTTTGGGGGCCATGATTGCTAAGCGAAACATAGCACAGCAGTGGGGATCTCAAAGGCCGCCAACTATAGAGTGGTGGATAGAAAGTATGGATTGGTGCATGTTCCGTGAAAAAACTGTACCTGGCTAGGGGCCGCCCTCGAAAATGGAACAGTATTTGGGGCTCTTGGAATCAGTACAGGGGAAATATCTGTGTACCGCCAGCAAATGTAGTCTTTGATGTCCCGCTTTCCCCATGACCCTCGGATGTGAATACTTATGGTGCATGTACCCAGGCCCCCCCTCCCCCCTCTTACCAATACTTATTGTGTTGCATGTTGACATTGTGAACGACCCTCTTCTGTACTATGCACTGATGGGTTTATTGATGCCTTGTTTTAATAAAAAGAAATATATTTTTTTTTTTAAATAGGACATTTTTTCTAAATTGGCCTTGGATTTATTCATGTGTGTGTCTCATTAATTGCCTCTCTGTTTGCCAACAAATGCTTAGCACTACCCTCTGCTAAGCCTAACTGCTTGCCCACACTACCACAAAAGAAAGCATTTGGGTTATCATGTGTGCCTCTGTAAGCCAACTGGGTTTTGCCTGGACGCTTTACACAGAGTACCTATTTTTGGTCCTCTATATTCTTTCACACACTACGGGGTCTCCTTTGACATACACATATGATTGTCTTCACCTCTAT
This sequence comes from Lissotriton vulgaris, assembly GCF_964263255.1. Classification (NCBI taxonomy): domain Eukaryota; kingdom Metazoa; phylum Chordata; class Amphibia; order Caudata; family Salamandridae; genus Lissotriton; species Lissotriton vulgaris. The sequence goes on from NC_141685.1 coordinate 1,561,902,189, forward strand.
CTGTTTTACTGGACACTTTTCTTCTTTCTTATTTCACGGGTGAGAAAGTCACAGATGATGAGAAACGTGGGCAAACTGGTCAGAACCTACCAGCAGCTCCTCTGGTGATGTGCAGGTGAGGGACTTTCCTCTTCACACAATTTTTTGTTTTGTGTACACCCTTTATTAGGGGGAATATTTACATGGAGGCGACTGATAAATGGGTTTATAAAAATAAACATTTTGGGGACATTTGGGACTGGATAAGACTGGCAATTGTTTGAAACCAGCGGTTGGGTTGAGGTAGTAGCCCCCCCATGACCAGCTATACAATAGGAATTGGACTATGTCCTTTTATAACCAGGTCTATTTTGTTTGTTGCCAGTACATAAAGAGCCAGCTTTCTACATAGGTAATTAATCTTCAAGATTACTCCTTTGACACATCATGCCTACTAGGTGTTTACAGAAGGGCAGCAGATTATTTGTTGCGGAAGGTGGCTGATCATGTGAACTGCGGTTTTTAGAGATGGTGAAGTACAAACCTTGGAAATACAGGTGTGTGCAGTAACTGATGATGTGGTAAGCCATTAATCGGCTGGGAGATGGAAAACTGCAAAAGACTTCATCATGCACATTGAAGCCTTAGGGGTTGGTCTAGGAAGAGCTATTTCAAGAGAGATGGTATTTTGTTTCGATTGTGCAGACCAGCAGTATCAGGCTATTTACATAAGAGTGATTGAGATAGTACAAGTGGAGCACCTAGGCATAGTCGAGACAAAAGAAAGGATTCGCACAGATGTTTGGTGGCCCAGATTGGATTTACAACTGAAGAATGTGTTCTGGGAGGTTGGAGCAACAAGATGTTTTAAGCCCATTTGCCTTCTACATCATCGAAGCCTCACATTGATTATCTGGGGCAAGAGGTGTCCTTTGACACTGCAGGTCCTTTGAAGTGGGAGGCTGCCAATCCATATTTGTGCATCTCTGTGGACTTGTATTTATGGAGGCCTATAGTACAAAGAGCGGGTCACTTCAGAGTATCATGCGATTTTTTAGAGGTGGTCTTCAACCGTGAGGAATTTCCCACCACCTTACTAACTGATAGCTTTATGCAGTTGTGATCCTAGGAAATGGAGGAATTGTTGAAAACAAGTGGTATAACTTTTAAGAAGGGTGTCCTGCCTCACCCAAGAACAAATTGGATTGTAGAGCAGTTCAATAGTGCAATCAAGTAAGTCTAACCCTGAAACCAAGGTTTCAGGGTTAGACTGGATGAAGAACTGTGTGCTAGAATGGAAACATCGATTTTGTCCCCCTCATCAGACAACAGGCAAGACTCCTTTGAGTTCTTCAGAGGTAGGGCGCCCAACACCAAACTTGGCCCAGTGTCGATGGGTTGGAGGAAAGGGAGGTCTATTCAGGAAAAAGAGTTAAGGAGGAGGAGAAGGGACATCATGGCAGCCAGAAAAAGAATATGAAAGAAGGAAGGGGGTAAGGGAATGCACTATGGGGGTGGGTGATTTCATAGGAATTAAGAGTCCCCAATGGCACTGAAATGGGATCCAAATTCAGAGCTCTATTGAAGATAGGTAAAACGTTTCCAGAATGCAGTTAAGATGTCTGATAAAAGAATATGGAATATGAAAAGCAGTGGTGTGGAATTCCTACATCCCAAACTCCCAGGACATTTTGTTTTGGGTCAGGGACAACAAGTTTCATATTTATTTTATCCATGGGGCAAGTATGCCCCAAACCTTGCAGTACCCACCCTTTGGTTGCCAGATTACTGTATCAAATTATGGTGCAGGGAAGGGTATGGTCTGCAGATAAGTTAATATTTGTGTCCATATGTGAATGCGGTTTGAATTTGTAGTTATGGTTCATTAATAACAAAGCTTTTATTGTTAGGTTGCACGCTTTAAGGAAATGTTCTATGTTCAGACTGCACCACTGACGGTGGTTCCAGTATAAAAATGTGAACACGTTTCCAAAGTTTAATATGAGGCTACGTATAATGCTTCCAGGATGCTCCCTGATTAGATGCAACTATATGTAAAAGATTGAGGATTCTTTGCTTTCAAAATAAAATGTTTACTGAAAAAATACAAGTAGAAAAAAACCGTTCTGCTAAACTACTGTGAAATTTAAGATACCATTTCCTTCAAGCATCATATAGTAAAATGTGTTGACATATGCTAGTATTACTAAAAAAAAAAAATATTCATATTGGAAAAATCAGTGTCATTGGTTTCACCAACATTATAGTATGACATTGGTGCCCAGCCTTCAGCTTTTGTCAAAGCGTGGCTCATTTCAACATGGTTTTTGTACAACTTTAGAGTTATTTGAGCGGTCATCATTATACCAAACATAGGCAAAAGCAAAAATATTTTTTGTCTCAAAAGCAATACATTGCCACAGTAGTTCCTGGCACTAAACTACTGTGCATGCTTCTTGTGAGAGAGCAGAATGCTATCACTCGCAGTTTAGCCAGCCATTAAATAAAGAAAGGGATAGAATTGTAATAAAAATAAAAGGTCTTGGTTAACGCCAGACCTAAACAGGGGCCCAATTATTAAAGAACGTCGGGGGGAGGAGCCAAGATGGCGGACGGGACGGACGTGTAGGTTCCCGGCTCCGCAAGCCGTCCGATCCCGCATCGATATCCTGATAGCTATCCTTCGCCTACACCGCGGTGAAACGGAGGCATAAACGCGCTGATCCTAATAGCGTTCCTCCGAGGTCCCTGCCTGCTGTTTTAGCGGAGAACTCGTAGTATTTGCCGATCTCCGATGCTGCCCCTGGAACCGGTGCTGACCGCCGCCTCTGGACGCTGTTCGAACGGAGATGGCAGGACGAGCTGGGGAGGCGTCGATGTCGGAGCGCTGCCGATTAGGTAGACGGTGTGGACCCTTTACATGGTGGTGAGGCTCCCTTCTGGAATGCAGTGTGCACTTGCGAGACGTGAGCCCTTCCTGCGAAGCTTCTCTCTGCTACGCTGCTTGCGGGCTGCGCTGACCCGATCTTGGAGCGCCTTCTCAGCCGTGGGCCACCCGCATCGCCCTGAGGCGAAGAGGCTCGCACTATGCGCCACTCCCGAAATACGAGCTGTGCTCCCTCCGGTGGCTCGAACTGCTGTTTTTCACGAAAGTGATGTCACCCCCCTCCCTCCATTGTGGGCTCGGCGACGGGGTGGAAATGGCGCCCGACTTCCAAAACGGGGAGGTGGTTGCTCCCCTATCACCGGTACGTGCTGTCCTGCCTGTCCTCGAGCTGGAGGCTGGTTCGACGGCGTCACCGCGCGATGCGGACCGGCTGGATTTGCAGGGGGTCTTGACTTACGGCGACATCCTGGCAGCCCTTGCTGACTTAAGGGCGGCATGGCGGCGCAACACTCTAGAGCTGGGTCGGAGGATTGAGGAAGCTACCCCTGACATACGGCGACCGCCGCTGACTGGCTCCCCACTGCCTCTAATTAATCCTGAAGTGGACGCAAGGTTGCAGCATGTGAGTACAGAGGACCGGCATGTCCCTGGTTACAATGATGGGTGTTTACTTTTCGACGGGGCTACAGTTACAAAGTTTCCCTCCACTCCAAGAACTGTGACTCTGCCTACGCAATCGCTACTATTGCTTAGCTCATCGACTTCCCAGTTGTTGACCCCCCTCGCTGCCTTTGCCTTCGGAGTCTCTTTCCTACATTGGTGGAGTGTTTGTCATCCTGCGATTGAGGGGACGTTCATCTTTTCGGACACTGAACTTGTTGGTGACTGGAGGTCTTCATTTCCTCTTCATCTGCTTCTTCTTTGTCAAGAGCGGCCATCTTGCTCCTTTGTTCTGCCTGAGGGGTGCTCTCAGCGGTGGCCATGTTTGGAGGGATTTCGGCGCTCAGGCCAGGGCTGATGGTGTTCTTCTCGTTGCTCTTGTCTGATCGGCTGGCGGAGACCCGGACTGGAACGCTTTCTGATATATTGGATGCGTTATATTTGATGTTCTTCCCCACTTGAGGTTGCATTTACTATGTCCTGTTGCTTACCATTGCTGATGGGGTGGCGGCTGTGTGCGGGCTGGGGAGTCTAGGTGTGAATGATTCTGGCTCTCCTTTGGTTTTATGTCTTCCAAATCTATTGTTGCATATGGTGTAGGGGGTATTTTATGGCTTGGGAGTCCGGGAGACCTGGTATTTGGTGGGCTCCTCCCCACCTTTCCTTTTTATGGGAGTTATAGATTAGTCTTTTCTTTTCTTACTCCCTATATTTCAAGTGTTATAATTATTCTTTTCTTTTTTCTTTTCTCTCTTTCCTTGTTCTATATTTCGGGTTTATTGGGCGACAGACACACTGCTGGGGGGGGGGGGGGGGGGGGGGTTAGGCCGTAGTCTCTACATGCGTGTAGGGTGGGGGGTTGGGGGATGGGTTTTTAATTTTCTGGTTTCTGTTTCTATGGTGCCTTTATTTTCTTTTTTTTGTCTCTTCCTCTTTATTCTTTCTTGGGTCCGTGTTTGGGACAGAAAGGAGTGGGTGGCGGGGGACACTGGGTATGATGATAGGTCCGATACTCCAGTGGTATAACCTTTGAGCCGCCATGCCGCCTGGGGGGATTTGTTTTTGGGTCAATCGGATTATTTGGTGCAATTGTTGTTACTGTCACGTCACGCCTGCACGGACTCCACTTTCTTAGTCTGTTTATGTAAATTTAGAATGTCGGACTTTAATAGTTGCAACAAAAATATAAAACAAACCTTCACTATTCCTGGGCACGGTAATACAATGGTCTACAGTGTAACTTTTATATGCTTGCTTAACGTAATAATGCGCTACTGTGTCGCCGTATTGCATGCTTTGGTGCTTTAAACATATCCGTGGCCGGCCTGATGGTTGTGGGCCCGTATTTGTTCTTTTCTTGATGCACAATAAAGGTTTCCAAAATTTTTTTTTTTTTAAAAAAAAGAACGTCATAAAATGCACTAATGGTACATGTCCATGCATTAGTGCAGATTTACGGCTTTCATAAATTCACAAGAATTTACACAAGAAGGTCAGCTAATCTTACTCCTTGAAAATATTTGTGAACAGCATTTTAGTACGAGCAAATATGCATGTGCAGATAAGCTCATGCGAAAATGTGTTGAACAACAACAAGCTCACATTCCCACCAACCACATTTTTCAGCAACCCTGGAAGAAGTTTTACTTCTGCCCTTGTCAAGAGTAAATTTCTACCCTCTCTCAGTTTGGGAAAATATTAGAGACGAGCTGATGAAAACCCATAAAACATGCAAGTTAGTAGGTTTTCACGGACTAAAAGGGGCTTCCCAATTATAGGGAACTATTGAGTACCGCTACCTCCAGCCCTTCTATGTAGATCTGCGGAAAGGTGGCAAAATAAGGGAATTGCTAATATTCAAATCCGACTAAGGTACGAGAGCTGGCATAATCAGAGAGGCTATTATCAGAGCTCTTATATAAGGATATTGCAGCCATAATTTGTTGACACACTACATGGCACCAGAGGGACATGTGGAATTTGTTACAGGACAAGTAGATTTATGAAGCAAACTGTTCAATGGACAAGTAGTTATTTTATTAAATACCACACCCCTGAACAGGGTTGCTATGTGGAATAGAATATTGGGTGAGGAGGAGAGTTGTTATGTGCAGAACACTAATGAAGTTAGATGTGGTCTATTTACTGAATTTGTGCTATTGGGAAGCGGACCGGCAGGATCCTCTGGTGCACCCAACCGTAGAGTTAACAAGACTACGTATTTGAAAGATTAGATTTGCTAATGTTTTAATTCTTTGTTTGCCTCTATGTTCAATTATTTTCCATGCCCCGATTACGGCTTCAAAACTGGTCACCTTCTGGTGGTCTCACTCCTGACTCAGTATTGGACTCTTCTGGGTCCAACTTAATGTTTGTGGCAGTTACATTTCATTAGATTTTGAATGGCCTACTAAGTATGGTTTATTATTTATGGTCAAGGGAAATGTGTGGTACCTTGGTACTTCCTCGCCTGGGTATTCCTTATAGTATATTAGTAGTTGAACGTTTTTGGGGTTACATCTTAACCAATGATTGCATTGGTGTAGTCCTTGGGCTCAGTTGTGCTGGAGTTTAGGTCAAAAATATTTACAACAGGGGGTGGTGAGGGACAGAGTCTCTGAATTAAACAGAATACTCTCACCCAGTCAAGAGATCAGGGCTAGATCCAACACCGTTTTTTAGCTCACTGCACCATCCCAGTTTCAGAACCTGGCTGTATGCAAATTAGTCTGTTCCTGTCCCAGTGCATGATGGGAACAGGGCAAACCAAACTACAAAAGCCAATTCTTACACTGGGAAGGAAACAAGCTACCGGGGACCGGTTTCTGCCATTTCAGCCGTCTTCGGCCCGGCTTGCTTGAATCCTGATGGTGCAATGAGCAAGGGACTCACATCTGAGTATACCCTTCCACGCTTAGGGTGGACAAAAATATTTACAACAAGGGGTGGTGAGGGACAGAGTCTCTGAATTAAACAGAATACTCTCACCCAGTCAAGAGATCAGGGCTAGATCCAACACCGTTTTTTAGCTCACTGCACCATCCCAGTTTCAGAACCTGGCTGTATGCAAATTAGTCTGTTCCTGTCCCAGTGCATGATGGGAACAGGGCAAACCAAACTACAAAAGCCAATTCTTACACTGGGAAGGAAACAAGCTACCGGGGACCGGTTTCTGGCATTTCAGCCGTCTTCGGCCCGGCTTGCTTGAATCCTGATGGTGCAATGAGCAAGGGACTCACATCTGAGTATACCCTTCCACGCTTAGGGTGGACAAAAATATTTACAACAAGGGGTGGTGAGGGACAGAGTCTCTGAATTAAACAGAATACTCTCACCCAGTCAAGAGATCAGGGCTAGATCCAACACCGTTTTTTAGCTCACTGCACCATCCCAGTTTCAGAACCTGGCTGTATGCAAATTAGTCTGTTCCTGTCCCAGTGCATGATGGGAACAGGGCAAACCAAACTACAAAAGCCAATTCTTACACTGGGAAGGAAACAATGTACCGGGGATTTGCATATAGCCAGGTTCTGAGCTGGGATGGGGCAGTGAGATAAATAACGGTGATGGATCAAGCCCTGATCTTTGGACTGGGTAAGAGTGGTCTGTTTAACTCAGACACTCTGTTCATCACCACCCCCTTTTTGTAAATCGTTTTTGGCCACTATAGGTGTGGCAGGGTATACTCAGACATGAGTCCCTTTCTCCCTGCTCCATCAGGATTCAAGCAAGCCGGGCCGAAGAAGGCTGAAATGCCAGAAACCGGTCCCCGGTAGCTTGTCTGCTTTCTGGTGAAGAATTGGCTTGGTAGTTTAGTCTGCCCTGTTCCCATGATGCACTGGGCCAGGGACAGACTGATTTTCATATAGCCAGGTTCTGAGCTGGGATGGGGCAGTGAGATAAATAACGGTGATGGATCAAGCCCTGATCTTTGGACTGGGTAAGAGTGGTCTGTTTAACTCAGACACTCTGTTCATCACCACCCCCTTTTTGTAAATCGTTTTTGGCCACTATAGATGTGGCAGGGTATACTCAGACATGAGTCCCTTTCTCACTGCTCCATCAGGATTCAAGCAAGCCGGGCCGAAGAAGGCTGAAATGCCAGAAACCGGTCCCCGGTAGCTTGTCTCCTTTCTGGTGAAGAATTGGCTTGGTAGTTTAGTCTGCCCTGTTCCCATGATGCACTGGGCCAGGGACAGACTGATTTGCATATAGCCAGGTTCTGAGCTGGGATGGGGCAGTGAGATAAATAACGGTGATGGATCAAGCCCTGATCTTTGGACTGGGTAAGAGTGGTCTGTTTAACTCAGACACTCTGTTCATCACCACCCCCTTTTTGTAAAAGGAGTTTAGGTCAGGCACACATCTACTCTCCTCTAACATATTCCGATCGTGTCAAGATAAACAGACTACTTTGATTTTATAGAAGGTTCAAAGTACCCTGCTCCACCAGCCAAGCATTCTCAGTCTACAGACTTATTAAATCCACACAGCCTTGGGATTTTACTTCTCAAACCCAGTAGCATGCAGTGCTAAGCCACTAGAACTTTTGAGCAAACAGGCAGGAAATCTCCACTTATCTATTACCCACAAGGTAGCAAACCACGGCCAGTAAGCATTTGATATAAGTTAGCATATAGTCCCTAAACTCCATACAGCCATGATGTTTGTGACTGGTATATAAATTGTTGCCCAGATGGCAAACCTGCACCTGCCTACAACTAACACATGGTTGAAAACAGAGTCCAAATGATGCGATGCTGTGCTTGCTAAAATACAGCATTTTCAATCTGGTATTCCTGCCTCTTTAAATACTGGGAAGAACATTCCGTACCCCTCCCATCTCCCCCCATGGTCTAGCCTTTTACCTTTGTTTTTTGGTGAAATCAAAAAATATAAATTAAAAGTGATACAAAACAGTCATTAAAACAATTGGCTATGGAATGCACTACTAAGAATACTTACATTTCCGAGACTGCATTTCAAACTGACTTAGAAACTGTTTATTGCAGGGCGTCACAACAGGATTCTGCCCATGCAATTCCTTTTTGGGAAATAAATCCATTAATTTTTTAGAAGATAACTCAGACCCAACAGAGATGAGAGCAAACCTAAAAGGAGAAAAACAAAAAGGTGCATAAAAGAAGCTTTAATAATTAAAAACACTGAACCACAATCCACAATAATGTTCTTTGAATTAAGTAGCCTCTACATATAGCATGGGAATGTGTTTTGCTATGCAATCAGAATGCATTACTTTAAGACATTTAGGCGATCTCACTATGGGTTGCGAGAAGGTGCTAGGAGGGTCGGGGATTACGATTTCCCATTATGGATGAAATCTCCTTCACTGCATGAAACCGTGCCCCTCTCCCACATAGGTCCTAAAAAGGTTGATAAAGCTCTAAAGAGTGCTCACAACATTCCCATTAAGTTGCAGTTTCATATGCACACATCCTTGCTGAACGACACCGGTTATTGCATCTCCTAGCTGCTGATCTGCTGTAATGTGGACTTGTGGATGTCAAATCACCTACATTTGTTAAGTATAAAACAGCACTGAGCAGGCTAACTTGGTTATCAGTTTACTATGTGGTCAGTTGTGTTGTTTTTCAGATCCAAATTTTTTAAGTAGCAATGTCAAACTCATGCTGGTACTAGGGTTGCTCCACATGCAACTTTTCGGACACAGTAAAACTGTTTTTATTCGTAAGTGGCTTACATTTTTACATTTTAAACATTTAAGTTTGTGAACCTGGAACAACATCGAATTACAAACGCATAAGCCACTTCCAACTGATCTTCGACTGACTTCGAATTGGAAGAGGAAAACAGAAGGATCTGAGTCCAACCGAAAGCTAACTGGTAGCAATTCTTCTTGTGTCACTTGTAACCAGGCCAAAGGTGATCAGAAAATAAAAGGTCCCAGAAACTATTGGCTTTAGATTGTGGAGTAGTCAAACTATACCTTGGGCTGTGTTGTACCTTTAAATGTGCATCGACTCTGTACTGAACTTACATACTGCGTTTTATTTACCTACCATCTTTGTCTTAGCCCATCTTGACCTCCTAGCTTTACCATGGACTTGTGCCGCTAAAGGTGGCCAACACACTCAAAGTGCACGTAATGGGAGTCTAAAAGGAGTCGAGCTACCACAAGGGATGCGCAATGGCAGCTGGCCAGAATGGTGCCCCCAAACTATTTATCAGCTTCCTGAGAACTTATGCTACGCACAGCATTAAAGCACCTTCTCCTGTGGACAGCTTACGAAAAGAGTTCCTGGAAAACAATATATAGCTGCATTTTTAAAGAACTGTAGAATATCAGTTAGCGGGGACTACCAGAGAGCCCTCCTCTATCAGCACCAATGCAAGCAAATCCGCTATTGAGAAGATTTCAAAATTTTTCCTTAAACCAACCTATCTACCTATAAATCCACGGATTTGCAGGGAATCCATATTTTCTAGGGAATGTCAAACTCAGCTCTCTTTAAGGTCAAGAAGTCACATGTTGAGACGGAGGGAGACCATAGATATGAATCAGTCATGTTAATATCACCTAAGAGCCAACTAAGACTGGAAGGAATATGCTACTTACCAGTATGCATCTGTTCTTGGCATAGAGGGCTGCAGAGTGGTACATTATGAATAGATCGCCATCTGGTGTTGGGCTCGGATGATTGCACTTTGTTTTTCTCTTGGAGAGTCTTTTGTATGTTGGTGACTCCTCCCTTAGTTGGTAGTGCGCATGGGCATCGGCTCCATCCTTAGATTGTTTTGCCATAGTAGGGTTAGATGGAGTAGTATAGTAGAATACAGATAAGAATGCCCATGTAAGTGTATCTAAATAAGATAATGTTGGAACAGACACAGGTTTCCGGGGAGGCTGGGAGGGCATGTACCACTCTGCAGCCCTCTATGCCAAGAACAGATGCATACTGGTAAGTAGCATATTCCGTTCAAGGCATATGGGCTGCAGATGGTACATTATGAATAGACTATACAGCAGTTCTCTCCCTAGCGGTGGTCGCCCGTGTCTGTTGCAACTGTCTGAAACAATGTTTTTAATACTGCTTGTCCCACTCTAGCTTGTTGTGTTGCGTGCACATCAACACAATAGTGTTTTGTGAAAGTGTGCGGTGTAACCCAGGTAGCCGCTTTGCATATGTCATCTAGTGGAATGTTTCCCAGAAATGCCATAGATGCTCCTAGTTTACGTGTAGAGTGAGCTCTAGGAGGAACAGTTAATGTTCTCTTTGCCTTTAAGTAGCATATTTGAATGCATTTTACAATCCATCTGGCAATGCCCGCTTTGGAGATGGGATTGCCTTTATGTGTGGGAGAAAACGCAACAAATAGCTGTTTTGTCTTTCTGAAAGTTTGTGTTCTCTCTATATAGTACAATATGGCCCTCCTAACATCCAGTGTATGTAGGGCTCTTTCCGCTACTGTTTGTGGTTTTGGAAAGAAAACCGGTAATTCCACTGACTGATTGATGTGGAATGCTGAGATAACCTTTGGTAAGAATTTTGGGTTTGTTCTAAGAACCACTTTATTTTGGTGTATCTGCATAAATGGTTCTTGAATCGTAAAAGCCTGCAATTCACTTACTCTTCTGAGTGACGTGATAGCTATGAGGAAGGCCACCTTCCATGTGAGGAATTGTATTTCACACCTATGCATAGGTTCAAAGGGTGGCCCCATTAGTCTGGTAAGTACTATGTTGAGATTCCAGACTGGGGAAGGTGGTCTTCTTGGTGGAATGACTCTTTTGAGTCCTTCCATGAAAGCTTTAATTGCTGGTACTTTAAACAGTGACAGGTGTTGCCTGTTTTGTAGGTACGCCGCTATGTCTGCTAGATGAACCCTAATAGAGGTATATGCTAGATTACATTGCTGTAAGTGTAATAAATAGCAAATGATTTGTTTAGTGGATGCATCCAGAGGGTTGATGTGCTTACTGTTACAGTGTATAGCAAACCTCTTCCATTTTGCTGCATAGCATGCTCTGGTGGTAGGACGTCTTGCCTGTTTAATGATTTCCATGCATTCTGGTGGTAAATCTAAATACCCAAACTCTATGACCTCAGGAGCCAGATCGCTAGGTTCAGTTGTTTGGGATCTGGGTGCATTATTTCTCCATGGTTCTGTGTAAGATGCATGGGTAATAACCTTAGCTTTTGATGTGGTACTTGTGAGAGTTGTAGCAGCGTGGTGAACCACGGCTGTCTTGCCCACGTGGGTGCCACTAGTATCATTGTCATTGAGTGTTGCTGCAGTTTCCTCACCAGTAATGGAATTAGTGGTAGAGGAGGGAACGCGTAAGCAAATTTGTTGGACCAATTTATCCACAGTGCATTGCCCTGGGACCTTTGGTGTGGGTACCTGGATGCGAATTGTTTGCATTTTGCGTTCTGATGATTTGCAAACAGATCTATCTCTGGTTGCCCCCATTTTTGGAAGAATGGCTGTAGTATTTGGTCGTGCAGTTCCCATTCGTGAACTTGTTCTGACTGTCTGCTTAGGATGTCTGCTATTTGATTTTGAATTCCTGGTAGGTGTTCCGCTAACAGGTAGATTTTTTGCGGAATGGCCCATCTCCATATGTCCTGTGCTAGTTTGGACAGTTGGAGAGAGTGTGTCCCCCCCTGTTTTTGAATATAATACATTGCAGTCATGTTGTCTGTTCTGATCAGGACTGCCTTGTTTGTTATTTGCATTTGGAAAGCTTTTAGTGCTAGAAATATTGCTAATAGTTCCAGGTAGTTGATGTGCAGTTTCTTTTGCTGCGCACTCCACTTCCCCTGTACTGTGTATTTGTCCATATGCGCTCCCCATCCGGAGAGCGATGCGTCCACTGTTATTATTACTTGTGGAATTGGCTCTAGGAACGACCGTCCCTTGGAAATGTTTTCTGTGTTCCACCACTTCAGAGAGCGATACGTCCGGTCGTTTACCAACACCAGATCTGTAATCTGACCTTGAGCCTGATTCCACTGTGTCGCTAGACACTCTTGTAGTGGGCGCATTTGTAGTCTGGCATGTGGTATTAGCAGTATGCAAGAGGACATCATGCCTAATAGTTGCATAAACACTCGTGCTGGTAGTGAGTGTTGTGGTTGAAATCTTTGTATTAACCCGACCATTGTCTGTACTCTGATTGGGTTGGGGTATGCTATTGCCTTTTCTGTGTCTACTGTAGCCCCCAGGTATTGCTGGATCTGGTTTGGTTGCAGGTGTGATTTTTTGTAGTTCACCGTAAACCCTAGGTGGTGCAGCAGTTGAATTGTCTTCTGTGTGTTGTGAAGACATTCCTCCTTTGATTTGGCCTTTATTAGCCAATCGTCCAAGTATGGGAAGACATGTATTTGTTGTCTTCTTAGGTGTGCTGCCACCACAGCTAGGCATTTTGTGAAAACTCTCGGTGCTGTTGTGACACCGAACGGAAGGACCTTGAACTGGTAGTGTTGTCCTTCTAACACAAACCTTAGGTATTTTCTGTGGGCTTTGTGAATTGGGATATGAAAGTAAGCGTCTTTTAGATCCAGTGTAGAAAGAAAGTCCCCTTTCTTCAGTAAAGGGAGTACTTGTTGGAGCGTGACCATGTGGAAGTGTTCCGAATTTATGTAAGCATTGAGAGGTCTGAGGTCTAATATTGGTCGTAGGGACCCGTCCTTTTTGGGGATCAGGAAGTATAGAGAGTATACTCCTGTTCCTTGTTGATCCTTTGGGACCTTCTCTATTGCATGCTTTTGTAGAAGTGCTAGCACTTCTTCTCTTAACAATGTCAGATGATCCTGACTCATTGGACGCTGTTTGGGGGGGATGTTTGGTGGGGTAGCTGTGAGTTCTAGGCAATAACCATGTTGGATAATTTGTCTCACCCACTTGTCTGACGTGATGTTTTCCCAGACAGGTAGGAACTGTGATAGACGTCCCCCGACCGGTGTTATGTGGTCTGGGGGGAGATCTATGAAGTCACTGTTTTGGTGTTGAGGCGTTGCGGTTGTTATTATTTCCGCGGCCTCTACCCTTATTGTTGTTACCTCTGTAATTACCTCTTGAATTACCTCTGGGTGATGTTGGTGTGAAAGATGTGGATTGCTGATTTGTTCCTGTGTTTTTTGAGCCCCCTCTATAGGTGGATCTACGAAAGGAACCTCTGTGCGTTGGCTGTTGCAATGCTCCCATTGACTTAGCCGTTTCCGTATCTTTCTTCATCTTTTCTAATGTCTCGTCTGTACTTGAACCAAACAATGTCTTCTGATCAAATGGTCTGTTCAGTAGGGCTGTTTGAACTTCTTGTTTGAATCCTGAGATTCTAAGCCACGCGTGCCTTCTTAGCATGACACTAGTGTTAATAGACCTTGCTGCAGTGTCTGCTGCGTCTAATGCACACTTAATGGAAGTATTGGTTATTATTTTACCTTCCTGTATTAATTGGTCTGCCTTCTTCTGATATTCTTTTGGAAGATGTGTGAGAAGTTTTTCTAACTCATCATAATGTGCCCTGTCGTAACGTGCGAGTAGTGCTTGTGTATTAGCTATACGCCAGCTATTCGCTGCCTGTGATGCTACTCTTTTGCCTGATGCATCTATTAACTTCGACTCTTTATCTGGTGGAGGAGCCTCTCCTGTAGATAATGAGTTTGCTCTTTTACGAGCGTTTGAGACCACCAGCGAGTCTAGAGGTACATGCCCTCTAATAAATATTGGGTCCTTTGGAGCCGCTTTGTATTTCTTATCGATTCTTGGGTTTAACACCCTGGCTCTCACTGGGTTTTCGAATATTTCTTCTGTGTGAGTGAGAAGACCCTTTAGCATAGGAAGAGTACCTGATGTTCTCTGTGCACTAGGTAGAGTCTCTAACAAGAAATCCTCTATCTGAGGTTCTGTGTGCATATCTAGTTTGTGATATTTTGCTTCCCTATTAATGAGCTGCACAAAACCTGTGTTATCATCAGGTGGTGAAGGCTTTGAGGGGTATAGCTCTGCGTCGTTGTCCTCATCTGACCCTACATCGTAATTTTCCCATGGATCTTCCTCTTCTTGGATAGATTAGTCATCCCCTTGAGGTTCTCCCTCCCCTATATCACTGTCTACATCTGACTGAGGTGTAGCTGGTCTTGGTGTGGAGGGTGTAGGAATATGTGGCCTATTGTGAGGAATAGGAGAAGAGGGTGTGTCTCTAGGACGAGGAGAAGCAGGAGGAGTTATGTTCGTCCCCATTGTTCTCTTTTTTGAAGGAAGAGGTTTATCTTCTGACTGTTCACTCTTTCTCTTCTTCGTGACCACTTTCCCAGTCTGTGGGTCAATAAACAAGATCTTTTGTTTGGGATCTGTTTGTTGCTCTTGAATCGGTACCGAGGGTCCTGGTTCCGAGAGCTGTTTTTGTTTTCGATCTTCAGATCTTTCTGTTTGAGACACCGAATGTCTGCTCGATTCCGACTTTTTGGGTATCGAGTGTCTTTTGGGCGATACATCATATTTCTTTTTCGACATGGAATGTTTCGATACCGAGCTCTCCTTTGTATGCAGCCTCGGTGTCGAAGTCGATGACGCCCTTTTCTCGGATCCGACGTGGTGGGATTCCGAGTGTTTCGGTTTCAGTTTCGGTTTCGTTGCCGGGCCCGAAGGCGGGGCGTCGGAAACTTTTTTCAGCGGTTTGACCGGGCCCGAGGGCGGGGTCGTTACCGCACGGGGTCGGTTTTTCGGTAAGGGGACGTCGTCACTCACGGTTTGTTGCTCGAAGAGTTCTTCAACCTCCGACTGGTCCCCTTCCGACCCCGACTGGTCCTCTTCTTCCTCGATTTGTTCGTCTCCGAACAGCTCTGGGATTGCCTCCACCTGCATTCTGGAAGCCTCGTGTCTTCGAGCTTGACGATTTCTAATCGTTAGCTTAGAGGAGAATGCTGCGCAGGCTTCGCAGTCCCTGGATTCGTGTTCAGGCGATAGACAGAGGTTGCACACCTCGTGTAGGTCCTTGTGTGGGAACTTAGCACCACACGATGGACATTTTTTGAATGGAGTCCTTTCCATGGACTCCGGGCTTGACTGCGTCGAGAAAGGTCTCCTGTTCTTCGACGTAGATCTAAGTTTTTCTCTTCTATTTTGAATTTATAACGCGTCGGAATGGAAAAGAACGCGTTCGCTAACAATACCGTCGAATTGGAAAGGGAATACGCGCCGAAAAATCACTTTCTTCTGAAGTTGATCTGGAGCGTCTCGATCTTCATCCGAACCCGATGGCGGAAAAAAACAATCTAAGGATGGAGCCGATGCCCATGCGCACTACCAACTAAGGGAGGAGTCACCAACATACAAAAGACTCTCCAAGAGAAAAACAAAGTGCAATCATCCGAGCCCAACACCAGATGGCGATCTATTCATAATGTACCATCTGCAGCCCATATGCCTCGAACATCTACTTATAGACTTTTTGTAAAACGTAATTGAAATTGAAGCAGACAAAAGTCAAATCCAGGTATGCATTTCTAGGGTTTCGGCCCCACAAGCCAGAGGAAGCATCCATCAACCCAATAGAGGGAGAATTTTTACTCAGATCGTGCAGCACACTGGAGGAAACTGATGTCGCACTTTCGCACTAATCTGATAAGCTGAAGCTACAAGTGCATATCCTACAAACCTTGACATCTCAAGCGGTGGCAAAGCACAAAAAGTTGCAAGGCTATGTCAGTAGATTGAGGAAGAGGAAGTGCACAAAGTCCCGAGAACCTATGACTGCACACCCATATTAGATAAACTTAGCACTCTTCCGATAGAGGGGGGCGTGGCCAACAGCATGCCGGGCTAGACGTGTAGCTCGGGAGCTCCCAGCCGGCCAACACAAAATCCGACTTAAAACACTGCCACGACGCACTAAAACTAAAAGTAGCGTGTAGCGGACCGCCTGGAGACTGTCGTGCAGGGCGGACGGAGGCTCCAACAACCTCGGAGCCCGAAAAACGGGAGTTTGACCGGCGGCGGTGGGGAGACCCAAGGAGGCAACATGGCGGCCGCGCTGTGAAACCGGTGTCCGAGGAGCGGTAGACGGTGGGATGCTGCATTGACCCATGAGCCTGGGCAGGAGCCGATCGACGCCACAGCACAACCGTGAGGCGGCTTAGAGGAACGGAGACCCTCCGGTAGGGTGGGACCCTGCAGACCCGAAGGTATTAGAGGCTTCAACGGGGGTCGCGGAGCCAGGCAGCGGTAGGCGGAGTGACTGGGGTGCCCATTGGGGGTGAAACGCACAGGATTGAGTGTCCCCGGAGGCGCGCTGACCCCTAAAGCAAGCGCCGGCATCGAGGACGACTGCACCAAGATGGCGGCCTGATCCGGTGCAGCAACCAACGGTGGGGAGACCCTGCAGTAGGCACATACAAGGTACCGAGACTACGCGGCAGGAGGGGGACTCCTGCACTAGCCCCCTATACCAGCAGATAATAAAACAATCCCAACGGCGGATGTGGGACACCCCCTCCGATTACATTGGCAGAACTGCACCAAGATGGCGGTAGCGGAGCCCTGCAGATGACCGGACACACATGGAGGGAGGGCCTGGCCGGCGTGAATATAGCGCAACCCAGGGAGCAGTGACCTGCCATAGCCAGAGCTGAGGCGACACACCGCCGGCCCCTGTCCCATTGACCACCACTACGGCCTGCCTGCCAGACAGGGCACGGCGGGAAGCAGAGGCAGCAGGTCGCCGACATCCACATACGTTCCCGCAACGGTGGAGGGGCAGACGGACTTGGTAGGGGCGATCGACGGTGGGGGAGACCCCATGGGTGAAGGAGGAAGATACGGCCAGTGAACAAGCAGCGGGAGACACCCAAGTGAGCCCCAGACACAACAGTGCAAGTGGGTGAGGACTCCCTCCCTGGTGGCACAGGCAGCTGGAACCGAGGCAGCGCCTCGCAGGCTCACATACAGGCAGCAGCCACTGTTGTGAGGCGGACGGACCCGGTGGCGGCGTTTAACGGCGGGGGAGAGCCTGCAGGCAACATACAGAGGTACAGAGCTTAAATCGACTGTGGGAAACGTCGGACTAGGTCCCTAAAATAACAGCGCATGTGGTGCTCCCCCCGGGCAAAGACCACGCATAGCAAGCGGCGGTAGCGCTCCGCCGACAACCGGAGGCACGTGAAGGAAGGGTCCGGCCGGACTAGGTGTAGCACGACCCATAGCAGACGGAGCTGAGGCGGCACAGCGCCAGCCACCCGCAACGCAAACCGCACTATTGAGAGGGCGAGTGAAAGGTGAACGTAGGGGATGGAACCCGGGAGACAAACCGGACGTACCCAAAGATCGGTGAGACCAGGCGGAGGAGCTCCACGACTGCTCTACCAGAGCGAGATACGCAGGGTCACGGTCGGACATAGACCCACGCCTGCAACCATGGGGAAAAAGGACCCACCGCCCAAACCATCGCATAAAGGCCCCATGGATAGTTTCGCAGCACCACGACAGGCCAAGGGGAACCAGGACCTATCGGCGGAAGGGCACATAGACGCAGAAACACTGCTCGCGGCAATCCAGGCTTCTAGAACAGATATTCAAGAATCACGGGCTGCACTGGAAGTGAAAATCGGAGAGGTGGGATCTGAGGTCACCCTCCTGCGCAAGGATTTCAGGAACCTCTCAGCCAGAGTGACGGAGACAGAATCGCGAATTGGGGAGGCCGAGGACACGATCACAACGATTCGGAAAGACATGACAGAACTCCAAGCATCACACAGACAGCTGCTCTGGAAGGTTGATGATGCCGAAAATAGGGCACGTCGCAACAACCTACGATTCGTAGGATTTAGGGAAGGAATTGAAGGGAACAACATGGCGGCGTTCCTGCACACATGGCTCTAAGAGACTTTCCCGGAGGCACAATTCTCAGCTTGCTTTGTAATTGAAAGAGCCCACAGAGCACTGCTGGCGAAACCTCCGGAGGGCGCGAGACCAAGGCCTGTGATAGCACGTTTCCTCAACTTCACGGATAGGGACTTGATTCTACGGGAAGCAAGGAAGCTCGGTGACATAAGACTAGAAAACACACATAGAAGCACAAACAGCTACACAAGACTCTCACTCTTGAACACTGCTGAAGTGGACCAGATCAGAAGTCGGCCGGGGCAAACGGCAGCACGCAAGTTGTCACTACCCCTTTTTGTTTTCCTTTACTCTTATATTCTTATTCTTTTTGGGAAGTTGTTAACAGTTTTAAGTCTTCTTCAAGTTTCAAAGTTTTGGCCAAGGTTACGCCTGGGAGTACAGCCCGGCTGCACGGTTATATCGCATCCTGCCGAGGCGGGAACAGTGAGACATAACTAAATAGTGGGCGGGTGAGGGCGGGCGACAGACCGACTCCTACTGAAAGCTCGGTCCTCGGAGGGGATGAGTGTGGATGGGGAGGGAGGTGGGGAAGGGGGGGGGGGATCAACGGGGGGGGGAATAGTTACACAAGTTGGGGTTGGGGGGGGAGGCGAAGGCGGGGGGACGGACAGCCACAATCGGATGAGTTGCAGCACCACCACTGGCGTCCAGCACAGACGCTAACAGAACACGAGCACCACCCCACACCATGGCAGGTACACTGACTACACCACTACAGGAAGGCAGGGGGGTATCTATCCTCACATGGAATGTGAATGGCCTGGGTTCCAGAATAAAGAGGGGACTAGTGAACGAATACATTAAGAGGGTGGCGCCGGACTTTGCCCTCCTGCAAGAGACACCTCAGAGGCGAAAAATGTACATTCATAGCAAGAGGGAGGTATGCGGTCCTAGCACACGCGGGGTATTCCCAAGATTCAAGAGGAGCTGCTATACTGATAAACAAAGCATTCCCGTTTAAAACAGCACGTACTTGGAGCGGCCCACAGGGGACCTATGCAGGCGTACAGGGAGTGTGGAGGAGGCAAAGATACACAGTACTCTCAGTCTATGCCCCACCGAAACTACAGGCGCGCACATACAAGGCGATAGCTGCGATCCTCAAAGACACGGCCGATACAATACAAATAGTGGGAGGTGACTTTAATGACGTTATGTCGGAAGAGCTAGACCACACGGGGCCAACACGTAGGGGAGGGGCGAGGACAACACTATCACAACACATGGCCAACCTGGGTCTCACAGACATATGGAGATGGCGACACCCTACCCAAGAGGAATACTCCTTCTAATCCGGGGCACATAGAGTGTTCTCGAGACTGGACTATATTTTCATGGCTAGGCAATACCTCACTACCGGAGACGAGGTGGCATATAAGGCAAGGGGTATCTCGGACCACTCGCCATTATACACAAAGGTGGGGGCAGACAAGAGGAAGGACGGGCTCAGAATGGCGACTGGCAGCCTGGGATCTCCAGAAACCAGAGATGATAAGAGGACTCAGGGCTGACGTCAAAGTCTACGTGGCAGAAAATGAAGGCACGGTTGCTTCCGGAGTAACCTTTTGGGAGGCCATGAAAACGGTTCTGAGAGACGGGGCACAGAGTAGGCTACGGGAAGACCGTAGGAAACAACAGGCAGAGATAGCGGGACTGGAGGCCAAAATATTACATTTAGAGGGGGAATACCAGACGCGCAAGGACGACGGTATTCTAAGACTCTTGCTAGACAAGCAACGGGAATATAGAGAGATAGCCTCGAACGAAGCGCGGACGCAATCACTGGCAACCCTGCATCGGCTATACGATGTGGGTGACAAATCAGGCAAGCTCCTAGCCTGGCTGAGCAGGAAGAAGAGGGCAGCGAGATGGGTGGAACAGATTAGACGGTCAGATGACGTCCTGGTGTGCACCGAACAGGAGATAGCCGACGCCTTTGCGTCTCACTATGAAGGCTTCTATGCGGCAAGGGACCTCGGGACGGCTGAGGACGCATTACAATACATGGAGGGAGTGGATCTACGCGTACTAGCCACTGAATCCAGCTTGGCACTGGAGACAGACATCTCACTCGACGAGATCTCTGAGGACATCAATAAGCTTAAAACAGGGAACCACCAGAAAACCCCTCTATACTGAATCTTATCAGGAAGGACGCCTCCCACCCGACCTCGCTTTGGCCACCATTGTACCAATTCACAAAAAGGGCAAACCTACTGACGAATGTGCTCCGTATCGCCCCATTTCCCTCCTTAACATCGAGGTGAAGATATTGGCAACGGTATTGGCGACTCGCCTGAGGTCGGTGATTCCAGATCTCATACACGCGGACCAATCAGGATTCTTGCCAGACAGAGCGACTAAACTAAATTTGAGACGCACACACAATTGGTTGCAGGAAGTCAAAGATAGAGAGGAACCCCACTGGTTTCTATCCTTAGACGCAGAAAAAGCGTTTGATGCAGTACACTGGCCATTTCTTTTGGCAACACTGCAACGGTTCGGCCTAGGCCCAAAATTTCAGGGATGGATAGAGCTACTATATACAGCACCGAAAGCACGTGTTCGAGTCAATGGCAGGCTGTCAAGAGAATTCCGGGTGTCCAGAGGCACGAGATAGGGGTGCCCACTGTCCCCCCTACTATTCACGCTCACGATTGAGGTCTTGGCCGCCAAGGTTAGACAAAACCCCGAAATACACGGCTTCTCTGGGGAGGCGTCTAGGGAAACACAGGAAAAAATATCGTTGTATGCAGACGATGTGCTGCAGTACATAACGGAACCAGAGGTTTCGGTCCCGGAGTTATTCAGGGAACTGGAGGGCTTTGGCGCAAGAGCGGGTCACACCATCAACTGGAACAAATCCGTACTCTACGATCCACAAGGGGCCGATAGGTGGGGGACCCTGCCTGACCAACTACTCACCACTACCGAGGGGTTTCAATACTTGGGGGTCTACCTTACACTAGACATGGCGCTCTCGTTCAATAGAAATGTAGAGCGAGTCATGACCGAAGCGATAGAGGACATGAATAGATGGAGGCAACTGCCGCTCACCCTGTTAGGAAGGGCAGCAATGTACAAAATGATTACCCTCCCCAAGTTCCTCTATGCACTCCAAAACGAGTACTACCCACTCCCGGCCACCACGCTACCCAAAGTCCACGCGGACCTACGTTCCTTTCTGTGGTTGGGGAAACAGCCGCGTATTGCCCTTCAGATGCTCCAACGACACCAGTACAATGGGGGGATTTCCCTGCCTAATCTAGAAGCGTACTACTGGGCGGAACACCTGACGCCAATAAACGAGTGGATTCATGCCCCGGTCGACCACCCGACGTACGCGCTGGAACGACAGAAGCTGTCACCACACAACGTGTACCACTATCTCTATGGGGGAAAGATGCGGAGGTCGCTCCTACCGGCGACATTGATCACACTACGGGCATGGACACGAGCGACAAAACGTATGGGGTGGGATGGGAGACTAACTAGACAGACGCCGTTGTGGCATTGCCATTGGCTGACGGAATTGAAAAAACTGAAAGGTTTCCAAAGATGGGACCACATTGGCATCTCGCATATTGGAGATGTCATATATAAGGGGGAACTGAAGTCGTTCGACAGGCTACAAATGGAATACGGACTACACCGCTCGCAACTTTTCAAACATACACAATTGACACATGCATGGAGAGCCCAAGACATCACACTCACGGATTTGCCAGAATACGCTCCACTGGAGGGTAGGCTTCTGTAGGAACAGATAACACATCAGGCGGTCTCGCTTACATACAAGACACTAACTAACAATATGCTGGGGGACTTAACAAAACTAAGAGGAGTATGGGAGGAGGAGGTGGGCGAAATGGAAGATTTGGATTGGGAGATAGTCCTGATGCACCCACGCGAGGCAGCGATTAAGTCAAGGCTGAGGCTCATTCAGCTGAACGTGCTCCACAGGACATACTTTGATAGAGTACGTCTCCTCAAAACAGGGAAAATAACAGACCCCAGGTGTCTCAGATGTAAACAACACCCAGGAGACTTTTACCACACTATATGGTCGTGCGACAAAATACAAATATACTGGACACACATCTTCACAGAACTGGGGGAAGTCCTGGGTATAGAGTTAGAGAGATCCGAAACTGGCGTTGTTGGGCATGACGAACGAAGTAGACCTACCACGCAACCAACTCATATTTTTGGTGCTAGCGCTAGTGGTGGCCAAGAGAGCCATAGCAAAACACTGGGGGGCCGCGGAGACACCGGGCATAGAGGAATGGAGAAGGGGCCTAGATCTCTACATGGTGGCGGAAAGGGTAACATATACGGCGAGAGGGTGCCCCAAAAAGTTTCGGAGAGTTTGGGCAAAATGGAGGCAATACCATGGTCTAGAGGGAGGGCAGTGAGGTGTGATAGGTCGAGCATGGAGGGCCTACGACAGGAGTGGGACCAAATGTGACACGGTAAAGACATGAGGGGGGAGGCATGCAACATCGAGAAGAAATTTAAAAGAAAAGACTGGAAATGCAATGTTCTGTGGGGAAGTGCTGGGATGGGGGTGGTGGTGTGGGGCGAAACTATGACCATGGGGAAGATGCAACAAATACCGTGGTGCAAAAAGGGTATGATGTGGCAATGAGCATGTTGGGGTATGTTATTTCAGTTACAACGGACATAGCTGGGGGGGAGGGTTACTGTATAATAAAATGCAGGGTACCGACTTGACATGGAAAGCCCAAAATGATAATGACTATATAATGTTCGGTTGATTGATTAAAGCTGCGCCGCCCGGCCTCCGGGATGTGGGCTGATGGGGCGTGATAACAACTATAACCTATATCAGTGCACAATTGGCAGATTGGAAATGCAGCACATGGGCTGGGGATATCAGTGTTCTTCCTGCTACAAAAATAAAGTTTAAAAAAAAAAAAAACTTAGCACTCTTCCGCAAACCCTACATGGGATGAGCAAAAGAACTAAAATATGACGATCCATCTTGAGGCATTTAACACACAGATTGAGTTCTGCCATTGAACATGCACAAACAAAACAGGTGATGGACCGAATGTGGATCAATGTCACACATTCATCCCAGTCCAAAGATCTGGGCTCAAATCCATCGTTTTTTTGCACTCCACACCACCCTGGGTTAGACAATGGCGATATGCAAATCAGCTCTGACCCTGTGCCCCATGGGAACAGTCCAGTCCGAACTACAAAAGCCATGTCCTTCCCAGAACGGAATCAAGCATCCGAGGACCGGACCGGTTTCGAGGTAACACCTCTCATCAGCCCGGCTAGCTTGACTCCAGTGGTGTGGAGTGCCTGGGACCCACGTCTGAGCATCCCTGGCGCACTTATGGCGGTATTTGCAAACAAAACAGGTGATGGACCGAATGTGGATCAATGTCACACATTCATCCCAGTCCAAAGATCTGGGCTCAAATCCATCGTTTTTTTGCACTCCACACCACCCTGGGTTAGACAATGGCGATATGCAAATCAGCTCTGACCCTGTGCCCCATGGGAACAGTCCAGTCCGAACTACAAAAGCCATGTCCTTCCCAGAACGGAATCAAGCATCCGAGGACCGCCCATCACCACCCCCTGTTGTTTAATTATTTTGTCCACCATAAGCGCGGAAGGGTATACTCAGACGTGAGTCCCTAGCTCATTGCACCATCAGGATTCAAGCAAGCCGGGCCGAAGACTGCTAAAATGCCAGAAACCGGTCCCCGGTAGCTTGTTTCCTTCCCAGTGAAAGAATTGGCTTGGTATTTTGGTTTGCCCTGTTCCCATGATACACTGGGCCAGGGACAGACTAATTTGCATATAGCCAGGTTCTGAGCTGGGATGGTGCAGTGAGCTGAAAAACGGTGTTGGATTAAGCCCTGATCTCTTGACTGGGTGAGAGTATTCTGCTTAATTCAGAAACTCTGTCCATCACCACCCCCTGTTGTTTAATTATTGAACATGCACAAACATCCTCCCTCAGTATCATAGAAGCCAAGAATAAAGTCTGCTTAGAGCTTTAAAATGTATCTATGATGAATTATGCTGCCGCCACCAATTTTATAGCAAGACTCGGATTATATGCAACTTTTAATATACTTCTAAATGCAGCACAATGCCATAGCAACAGAACCTTTCAAGTCTACAACATTCTATCTGTTCTGGAATGCAACGTCTTTAATGCTGCTTCCCAGACTGGCAAGTCACTTTGTATTTGATTTCATTTATTAGGTCCAATTTGTGTGAATGAATGCCTGAGAAAAGTAGATAGTGCTCATGTATTTCCTGTTGGAGCAAGCAAGGAACTGAAAGGAGAGGGGTATGGGATGAAGAGATTTTTCTTTGTGGCGGAGGCTGTCCAGTACTACCTAAAATGGCCAAGATAGGAGAGCCTAGGCGAGGTATGTAGGAAAGTGCCCTTTTTTGCATGGTTGCCCCCACTTTTTGCCTGATATTTGATGGTTCTTAACTAAGTGTGTCCTGGGATCCTGCTAATCAGGTACCCAGGCCCTGTGTTTTTTCCCCAAACCATACCTCTGTTCACACATTGGCACACCTCTGGTCTACATATAAGTCCCATGTAAAAGTTGCTAGGAGCACCAGGGCCTTGCAGCCAGTGAAAGTCTAGGAGGTCTGAACCATATATTTTGCAGCCCTAAGAGACTCCTCCCCTGATCCAAACACCCAGCCACTGCAGTCAGTGTGCCAGGGGGAGAACCTAATACTATAAGTCGCCATGGCACACATCCCCGTGTGCCTTGCCTACCAAAACACTGCTTGTGGTATAGGTCAGTCACCCCTCTCTAGCAGGCCTTACAGCCCTACGGCAGGGTGCACTATACCAAAGGTGAAGGCCCAGTGGCATGAGCCCTGGGGCCCTACAGTACCAGTGCCATTCACGTATTTTATTGTAAGTGCAGTAAAGCCATTTTAAACCATTGGGCTGAGAGTTTGGCACCCCAGACTCCACATCTCCATGATGGCTTTACTGAAGACGGAGAAGTTTGGTATGAAACTTCTAAGCCCATTAAACCCACACTGATGCAGTATTGGATTTAATACCAAATGCACTCCCTCTGAAAAACTACCTAATTTTTGTGTTCTCGCTGAGTGGCTGCTTGCCAGCTGCCACCCGCAGACATGTTTCAGGACCCCTGTATTGACCTCCCGCTCTCAGGGTCCTGAAACAAAGGACATCATTGAGAGGGGCCAAGCCTCCTCCCCCAGGATGGGCAGGGTCTACGAAGGGGAAGCTTCAATGCTGGCCGCCTTTGTTAGCCGACCCTGCCTTTTCCTGTTCCCAGCAACTGGTCCCTACAGGTTCTAACCCCTACTTTGGAAAGAATAATCGGCGTAAAACCAAGATAGGAGGAGAGGTGTGACCAACCTTTGCCAACTCCAATATATATATATATATAATAAAAAAGAAGAGAGAGCGAGAGAGCGCGAGAGAGAGCGCGAGAGAGAGCGCGAGAGAGAGCGCGAGAGAGAGCGCGAGAGAGAGCGCGAGAGAGAGCGCGAGAGAGAGCGCGAGAGAGAGCGCGAGAGAGAGCGCGAGAGAGAGCGCGAGAGAGAGCGCGAGAGAGAGCGCGAGAGAGAGCGCGAGAGAGAGCGCGAGAGAGAGCGCGAGAGAGCGCGAGAGAGAGCGCGAGAGAGAGCGCGAGAGAGAGCGCGAGAGAGAGCGCGAGAGAGAGCGCGAGAGAGAGCGCGAGAGAGAGCGCGAGAGAGAGCGCGAGAGAGAGCGCGAGAGAGAGCGCGAGAGCGAGCGCGAGAGCGAGCGCGAGAGCGAGCGCGAGAGAGAGCGCGAGAGAGAGCGCGAGAGAGAGCGCGAGAGAGAGCGCGAGAGAGAGCGCGAGAGAGAGCGCGAGAGAGAGCGCGAGAGAGAGCGCGAGAGCGAGCGCGAGAGAGAGCGCGAGAGAGAGCGCGAGAGAGAGCGCGAGAGAGAGCGAGCGAGAGAGCGAGAGAGAGAGAGCGAGCGAGAGAGAGCGAGAGAGAGAGCGAGAGAGAGAGCGAGAGAGAGAGAGAGAGAGAACAAGCAAATGTGTGTCAAAGGTTATCGTGGCCTAACCTAGACACCAACTCTGGAAATACTGCACTTGCATGGAACATTGTATCTATTGGTATTATAGAAAAGAGACCAGATCATATGTCCTCTGCTGCTGCTAGCTGTTTTGAAGGAAGGCAGAAAGTGTCAGAAAAAGTCATTCATTAGGCTGAGGATATACAAACGCATTTCCGCAAGTTTTATTTGTTTTAACTGCAACAACACACAATTCCGGATTTGAATTTTAAAATGTATGTCAACTGCCAAATCCCTGCCTGCAACTAATTTAAAAGCAGAGTAACTAATATACGCTATTTAATACACAATGATTTGCCGAAAATACCATAGTTCAATGAAGCAAATGCTCTATCTAAGTTCAATATCAATACGCTTGGTTAGTAAGCCTGGGGACAGCTACATTGAATTTGATTACATTTGGCACAATCATGCAATAATCCTACAATAAATTGGTCATAACTATAACCTATTGACTGTTAATTATTCAAGTACTGTGAATGTTTTAAATAAATCTGCAATAAAATATATTCGGATTGTATGCATCGGGCGCTACCTAGAGCATACACGGTTACATTTACAAGTGCATAAAACACATAATCCATAAACGCCATCAGCCATCTTAGAGAATGCCTGTTCGAGATACAAGATGGACATCATGATGTTTGAAGGGGACAACTTTTGTTCGCCCAACTGATGGTTTCCAGATCAGCTAGGCTCACCTCCATTAACAAGAGAAAAAATCTCAGCGATACATTACAAACAGAAATTCTATTAAAACAATTGTAAAAGGTATAGTCAACTGGACTGCTGAAACTTAGAATCCTTAGGAAAATCCTCTCCCTTTTCACAATTCTAAGCATGCCATGATATTGGGAGACTAAGTTTTCACACACGGACCATGATTATGCCTGGCATCTGGGGTCTCTAGATCGGTTAATGAACAAACTTCGAATACTTTAGAACAAGATTGCTAGGCTTGTTTTGGACCTTTACAAATCGGACCATGACACTTCGAACCATCAATCCACTCCAATGGGTTCTGTAGCAACAATGCACCATTTTAGGGCACTGTACTTTCTTCATTAGGTCTTTTACAGCAAAAGCACTACATTTCCTTCATATATTGTGGTCAAAATTCAACAGCATTGCACTTACCCTTTAGATTGTCCGTTGGCACGGTTTTCAAAAAATTTTATCTCCAAAATATCGTTAATTCCCAGACAGTGAACAGAATCCGTTAAGTCTTCATCTGTCGTCCACTGAAAAACATAAGTCATCTGAATTTATTTCTACTAGTATTTTGACTATATATGAATTTAACAGTACTTTAGCCATAATTGATTATTACAGGTATATGCAACATTGAAAACCACACACAATGCCATAACGTGTATAATGCTGTGCAAGTTAAAACATGTTAAAAAACATAGTAAAATGTGTACACCTACAATGGTTTAAAGCTCTTATTTTATCTGATATTGCAGTGTACACATTGAACATGTGCCTAGGTTAATGCAGCATTTTACGGGTTGATCTGTAATGAGGAAGCTTTCACTTACAGGACCCTCACAGAATTAATATTTTAAAAAGGAGCTACAGATACATGTGTTACCATTCTTATGGAGACTAAACAAGCACTAAAAGGATCAAAGTTAAGTCTGCACCATGGTACTCTCCCACCTTTCGTAAGCTAAAACAAGATTGTAAGAAATCAGAAAGGTTTTTGAGGAAAAATATAGCGAAATCAGCAAACAAATACCGGGAAAATACACTACTTTATCAGCAGGAAATCAGACGAGTCTAAGCAACATATTATGAGAAAGAATGAAAGCTTGCCTCTAATTCTGCCGAGGAAATGTTTCAAATAGTAAAAACAGCCTTCCTCCAAAGGTTCATCCCCCTCCTGTTTCAATACCCTCGCGGAATTCTTCAAGAAGAAATTCCAGAAGAACAATTGTTACTTACCTGTAAACAGGTGGTTCTCCAGTATTGGTGTCTTTCATAGATTCACATGCTTGAATACTCCCCGAAGTGAGAGTCCCACGGTACATAAAAATAGCAATAAAAATGCTAAAATATATGTATGTGAGAACATAACATAAGAAATAATAGAAGTAAATACACAACTAAAACCTCTAAAACAATTCCTACATAGGAATGCATGATAGAGAGAGAAAACACTTGCAACATATCACGGTCATTATGTTAGTCCAAACTACAGCCAATCAGGCGCCAGCACCCTCTAGAACCTTCTCCTCAGAAGCTCAAGCCCTCAGGTTTTTGTAGCATTAAAGTGACCCAGAGTGCATGAGGAGAAGAGAGCCTCTGAGGGGAGGAGGGTTGGTCGCATGTGAATCTATGAAAGACAATAGGCAATACTGGAGAACCACCTGTTTACAGGTAAATAATTGTTCTTCTCCAGTATTAAGGGTGTCTCTCAGATTCACATGCTTGAATAGAGTAGAGAGCAGTAACCTCCGAAGAGCTGAGATTGCTAAGCACAGCATGGAAAAGCTCAAAGACAGTAATAATACAGTCATGGAAGCATTGATAGCAATCACAGAAAAACATAAAGGAGGAGGGAACAGAGGCTCACCTTATTTGAAAAGATGACGAAGTACTGCCTGTCCCACTGCCGTATCCGCCTCATTGATGGCGTTCAAGCAGTAATGCTTGGTGAATGTGTGCCTGCTGGACCATGTGGCTGCACAGCAGATCTGATTAAGCGGCACACCAGCAAACCGGGCGGTGGATGAAGACATTGCCCTGGTAGAATGAGCCCTCACTGAAGACTGCAAAGGCTTGCCATCTGGTTGATGGCAGAAGACAATGGCTGACTAATCCAACGGGCAATCGTTGGCTTGGTAACTGGATGCCCCTTACGCATACGTCCGTAAGCAATGAACAGTTGGTCGGATCTGCGGAAGGGGGCAGTTCTGCTTATGTAAAATTTAATATTTAAAGTAAAGGAGTTAGGTCCTTGAGGCGTGGGGATTGCTGGACCTTATTATGTACTATGAACAAGAGAAAATGCCAACCCACTCTGTTTAGTTTGCTATGAATCATAAGCAACACATCAATATTATTTTTGATCTGTTAGGTATATTTAGTTTTACCTTTTCTTTAAATCCTTTTTTTTGAAAAAAATCATTGGTTTATGTCAGAAAGACAACACAACACATATATAAATGAATCAACTTATACAAAACATTTACCAACCAAAAACATTATAACATATATATATACAATTAAACATTCACTGTACACAGCATGACTTATGCTTTACTATTTCTAACTGTTCCAAAGGCAAATATCAACTCTTCGCCTTGTTAACCATCAGTGATTACAATAATGAGAACAGTAGTGAACAAAGTCACGATCAACCAGAGATATTAAGCAATAGTT
Source organism: Lissotriton vulgaris (assembly GCF_964263255.1). NCBI lineage: Eukaryota > Metazoa > Chordata > Amphibia > Caudata > Salamandridae > Lissotriton > Lissotriton vulgaris. The sequence continues at coordinate 1,561,932,092 of NC_141685.1, forward strand.
CTATGAATCAATAATTATGAATAATTATGAATAATTCTAGTTTTTATCTCCGTTCTGCCGACACGTTTCGAACACCATACAACAGTTATGGGTTCTCCTCAGGGCCTTGTCACTTTTATCTGCATGTGTGTACAGAAAAGAGAAAGCACCAAAGGTGTTTTAGTGTCATTTCTCATAGCCTCCTGTTTTAGCTATACTTCCATTATGGAGGTGTACAAAATACATGTTACCTTTCCTGTAGCCATTTTCGCTCCTATATCTGAATCTGGGTCTTTGAGCTGCGATCTACAGGGTATCAATAAATCCTGTTAGAGCCACACTCAGTTTTCGCGTTACGGTTGCTTCACATTTTTTGGACTCAAATCACAGTGAAACTGATTTCCGGTGGACTATACCGAGTACTATAGTGTCATCTGGAAATAAAGGTCCCATTGACATCGAAGAAACTTTGCTTAGAAAAGAAGCATATCTGATCCTCAAATTTAATAGTACACAAAACGGATTGAACACTCTTTCTGAGGTGTCGAGATTGTAACTCAAAACACAAGAATTGTCATAGGGCTCCATGTGAGGCTGGCATTTATCTTTTTCAGGAATGGCAAGACATTAGTGAGGCAAATTGGAATACGAGTCCCCGTATAATCTGGTAACATAATATACATAAGCATGCGTGACCCTGAACAGGTCTAATATAATTGCCGCTAGAGCGGACAGAAACTGCAGAGGAGTCGAGGATAACGTAAAACTACATTTCCCACAAACACACAGGTCACATGACCGCTTTAAGTAACCAGGTCACATGGCCGCCGCCACCCACAGTGAAGCGAGTAAGACGCTGTAGCAAGTTGGAAAGAGGTAAGAAGCACTTGAGTGGGACATGTACTGCTCCCAACGGGTGTTGAGAAACATATGGAGATTAACCTCGCGCCCCGTTTTTTAATTTCAACAGTGCACGGACGTGAGAGCAACCCGAGGGGAACAACGTGGTGTGTGCAGCGGGAGTCTAGTAGACCGATATAAACAAGGTCAGCACGGACGTGCTGTGAACTGCATACAGCCGCTCTGACCTAAACATTTAAAATGAGAGAATTAAGAACCAGTATAACGTTATATTTCAACAGACTGCCCGCAGGTATAAATATCGTGAACATGAAGTGAGACGCCCCTAAGCTACCGGCGGATCTATAAAGGTACGAACTCACTTGAGAGCTGTTCAGTACATCTGATTTGTCATATAAGCCCACAAACAGTAAACCAGCCTCATATTGTCCATAGGTCACAAGGGATTCCGAGCCATAGGGGGACGCCCAGATACAGATAGAAACAGGTATGTCGTGCAGTGTTTTTGTGAAGCAACCGTAACGCGAAAACTGAGTGTGGCTCTAACAGGATTTATTGATACCCTGTAGATCGCAGCTCAAAGACCCAGATTCAGATATAGGAGCGAAAAAGGCTACAGGAAAGGTAACATGTATTTTGTACACATCATAATGTAAGTATAGCTAAAACAGGAGGCTATGAGAAATGACACTAAAACACCTTTGGTGCTTTCTCTTTTCTCTACACACATGCAGATAAAAGTGACAAGGCCCTGAGGAGAACCCATAACTGCTGTATGGTGTTCGAAACGCGTTGGCAGAACGGAGATAAAAACTAGAATTATTCATAATTATTGATTCATAGAACTATTGCTTAATATCTCTGGTTGATCGTGACTTTGTTCACTACTGTTCTCATTATTGTAATCACTGATGGTTAACAAGGCGAAGAGTTGATATTTGCCTTTGGAACAGTTAGAAATAGTAAAGCATAAGTCATGCTGTGTACAGTGAATGTATAATTGTATATATATGTAATAATGTTTTTGGTTGGTAAATGTTTTGTATAAGTTGATTCATTTATATATGTGATATATGTGTTGTGTTGTCTTTCTGACATAAACCAATGATTTTTTTCAAAAAAAGGATTTAAAGAAAAAGGTAAAAATAAATATACCTAACAGATCAAAAATAATATTGATGTGTTGCTTAGGATTCATAGCAAACTAAACAGAATGGGTTGGCATTTTCTCTTGTTTATAGTATGTAAAATTGAAGGCATCGTTTGATGTCCAAGGAATGTAATTGCTGTTCAGCCAGAGACTTTGGCTCAGCAAAGAACGTTTTCAAGAACACAGGCTCATTTAGATGGAAGTCCGTAGGCACCTTTGGTAGGAAAGATGGGTTGGTGCGAAGCACCACGCAGTCAGGTTTGAATTGAAGAAATGGTGGTTTGAAAGTAAAGGCGTGGAGGTCACTCACGCGACGAGATGAGGTCAAAGCAAGAAGAAGAGCAACCTTCCAGGTGAGGAACTTTAAGCACGCCCTATGGATGGGCTCAAATGGCGTTTTCATTAGTTGAGTTAAAACAACGTTGAGATGCCACGTTGGAGGAGGGCGCCGAAGAGGCGGGAACTTCTGGAAAAGACCATTGAAAAACTGACGGATAATTCTGGACGAGCAGAGGGAGGAGGAGCCATCTTGCTGGAAACAAGAGATTACAACTAGGAAAACTCTCAAGGTAGCATGTGAGAGCCCAGATTAAGCTAGACTCAAAAAGAACGGAAGGAGCTGCTCCGGAGCAGAATGGATTGGATGGACATTTGCCGCCATGCACCAATGACAAAACCTCTTCCACTTGAGTTTGTAAGTTTTGATGGTAGATGGAGCTCTAGCATGAGCGAGGATCTCTCTGCAGTCTCGTGAGATATTTAAATGCGCGAACTCAAGGTGCTCAGTTTCCATGCTGACAATTGTAGAGTGGATGGATCTGGATGGCAAATCTGGCATCTGGCCATCGTAAGAAGGTCTGGACGAGAACGAAGAGGAATGGGCTCGCACTGGGACAGAAGGAGCAACTCCGAGAACCACGACTGTCGGGGCCATCGAGGGGCGATCAGGAGAATGTGGCAGGGCTGCCTCCGCATCTTCCACAGCACCCGCGGCACTAACTGGATCGGAGGAAAGGCGTAAGCGAATAGATCGCACCAATCGATCAAAAGGGCATTCCCGCACAATCTGGGGTGGGGATGCCAACTTGCGTAGGACGGGCATTTCTGGTTCTCTGGTGTCGCAACGAGATCTAGAGACGGACGACCCCATCGGTGAAACACTAGTTCCAGAGTCGGCTGATGTAGCTCCTACTCGTGTGTCGATGATGCAGACCTACTGAGGGAATCCGCCAGAATGTTGGAAACGCCCGACAGATACACCTCCGTCAGGGTTATTTGATGATGGATAGCCCAATCCCAGATGGACTGAGCCAGTCGAGACAAGGGTTGAGACTTGGTCCCGCCCTGTTTGTTCACGTAGTGCATACTGGTGGTATTGTCCATCTGAATAAGCACTGACTCCCCTTGAACTACAGGAATGAACGACTTGAGTGGCAGAAAAATTGCCATCAACTTTAGCCTGTTGATATGCCAAGAGCGTTGATCGGAGACCATTTGCCTTTGATGGAGAGGCCTTGAAGGTGAGCACCCCAGCCGTCCAGAGAGGCGTCCGTTGTGAGCGTGAGATCTGAAGCGTTAATGAGGAAGGACGTTCCCGTCGCCAGGTTGGTTTGCTGCACCCACCAGTACAGAGCTGTCCTCATGAGAGCGGTAACGGTCACCAGGTCGTGGAAAGAACCGGAGAACTGACGCCACTGTACATCCAGTGCCTCCTGAATGGGACGGGTCCGCAGTCTGCAATGTGGGATCAGTGCAATACAAGATGATGCCATTCCCAGAAATGATTTTAATGTTCGGACAGAAACGGACTGTCTTGATCAAATGAGAGCCACTAAGCGGAGGATCATCTGTTGACGTTCATGAGAAACGAATGCCTTTGAAAGCACGGTGTTTAAGGTTGCCCATAAGAAACTCCTGGTTTGAGCTGGTGCAAACTGTGACTTGTCGACGTTTATGGCCAAGCGGAGGGATTGAAACACATCTTGACAAAGACGAGTGTCTTGGCTCAGTTGATGGTGGGATTGAGATTTGAGGAGGCAATAGTCCAAGTATGGAAAAATTTGGACGCCTTGGAGGCGTAGGTGAGCCACCACTAGAGCCAATACCTTCGTGAACACACGAGGGGCGGATCGGAGGCCGAAAGGCAACACTTTGAACTGGAAATGCGTCTGTCCTACTCTGAAACACAGGTACTTTCGATGCTGTTGGAGAATTGGGACATGAAAGTATGCACCCTGAAGGTCGATGGTGGTCATAAAATCGCCGCTGGAAAGAAGACGCAGGATCTCCAGTAGTGTAAGCATGCGGAAGGATTGGCTCTTTAGGTATCTCTTGAGAGCCCTTAAATCTAGAATTGGTCGCCAATCTCCCGTCTTCTTGAGTATGAGGAAAAAACGAGAGTAAAACCCCTCTCCTCTCCGAGACACTGGAACCACTTTGACTGCACCCTTTTGAAGAATTAGACGGACTTGATGGTAAAGCTCCTTGAGATGGGGAGGAGGCGGGCCAGACGATGGAGTATGAGGAGGAATCTTGCTGAACTCTAAAGTATGTCCTTTCATCACAATGTCCAAAACCAGAGCGGTCTGAGGTGATGGAGGACTACTGAGAATAGAACAGAGATTCGACCTCCAACACTTGGGCGTAAGACAAAAGTCATTGGCGTTTGGGATTGGATCCCAGATATGAAGACTTTCCCTTATATGACTTTGTCGACTGTTGTCGGTTTGACTGCTGTTGGTTGAAAGAGTAACGTTGGTTACTCTGATCGTAGGAGCGATATTGAGATTGTCCTCCTCGAAAAGTGGAAAAAGTGCCGCGTCCGCGTGCACCCCGAAATGGCTGTTTCCGAAATTGCAAGGTGCCCAATGATCGAGCTGTATCTGTGTCCTTTTAATGGACTCTAGAGCCTCGTCTATGTGTGTCCTAAACAGCGATTCACCATTATATGGCATATCGAGGATCCTGGACTGGACTTCCGGCCAGAAAGAGGTGGACTTCAACCAACCTTGGCGTCGTAGGGCAGGCGCACTAGCAAGCTGACAGAAACCAGTGCCCGCAATATCGACTGCGCAGTCAATCATCTCTTCAGATGTTCTTTCTCCGTCCTGGAGGATTTGCAAAGCGTCAGCTTTGGAAGCGTCAGGGATGAGGTTGACAAAGGCAGACATGTCCGACCAAATCTGCCGGTCGTAGCGGCCTAAGATGGCTAAGGCATTAGCCTCCCTTACTGTTGTGTAAGCCATGGTGGAGAATTTGGGTCCAATAGCGTCTAGGCATCGACCTTCTCTATCTGGAGGTGCTGTGATCGGAGACGCTGGATTACGGGACCGACGCTGTGCCGCCTGAGTTACCACTGAATCAGGTTTTGGGTGAGAGACCAGGCATGCTGGGGAAACTGATAGGGCCTTATACTTCTTCTCAAGGCGTGGCATTTGGGCAGGTAACGAATTTGGAGCCTGCATGAGCTTCACTCCCTCCTTCCAAATGGAAAAAAAAAAAAAAAAAAAAAAAAAAAATCGATGATCGGAACCGTGTGGACTTGCTTGAATGGCTGATGCTTGAAATCGTAGAGGAAACAGTCCTCCTCTCTCTGTGTCCTGGGTAATTTGAAGCGCTGAGCCGCTCTATCCATCAGCTGATGAAAACTGGCAATATCTACTGGAGGGGAATGTCCAGGTTCTCCTGGCAGAGGGGAGGGTGTCTGTATTTGGTAGTCGACCCGCTCTGCCATGGCGGTTGCGGCATCATCATTGTCCGTATCATCGCGGACCTCTCCGTCTTCCCGTTCAGGAAGCACATCATCATCATCATCATCATCATCATCCTCCTCCTGTGGATACACAGTTGTGTGAATCTTGACCGATGTTTGAACCTGGGGTGAAGGCGTCTGTGGCAAAGGTGGCGGAACAGTGGGTGGAGCTGCCGCGCAGCCAGTGGTCTAGGAGTACCTTGTGGCAGAAGTGGAAAACGCCGGTTGTAGTCGTCCAGCATATGCTGGAGGTTTGAAATCAGAGACAAAGGCAATGTAGCTGTTGGAACTTGGATGAATTGTTCCTCAGCCTGAGACTCCTGGTCGACGCAGTCGTCGTCGTCACAGCCATAATCTTGGCATTTGATGATCACATCGGACGGGCCATGTGCCGCCCTGAAAGTGTCATCCACATCATTACCAGAGTCCGAATCATGCTCAGAGCCAGTGGCAAACATAGGTGAAGGTGGCTGCAGATCTGGAGCAGACAACTGGTGGCATGGGCTTTGACGGCGATGGTGTGAAGGTTCTGTGGCGACAGATGCAGAACCTGAAGATGACAAAGGCACTAGAGGCAATGAGGCAAACGTGAATGGTGCCACCGTCGACGGTATCGTTGACGGTGCTGATATGGCCGTCGATGAAGAGGACTTCAATGGATCCATCGTCGACGGAAGGATCGTCGACTGAGCCGTCGACGGAGCAGTCGTCGACGGAAGCACCATGGACAGCAAAGCCGCCGACGTAGTCGACACAGAAGACACTCCGGCCGACGGAGAACTCGTCAACGGAGCTTTGGTCGACGGAGTTTCGCGACGATGAAGACTTTTTGATGGCTTTCGACGACGATACTGGTTTCTTCGTCGACGATGAGGTGATAGGAATCGTCGACGAGACAGTCTTAAAGGCCAATGAGACTCTCGTAGACGTGGAGGCCGTCGACAAGACAGTCGTCGATGTAGAATCTGACGTCGTCATCAGTGTCGTCGTCGACGATGTAGACACTGATGATCTCGTCGTCGGGACACTCGTTGACGCTCCCGATGACGACAAAGCATGTTTTTGAGTGGAAACACAATGCGAGGCAGCAGAAGCCGCCTGAGAGCCAGGTCTCATGGGCGTATAAGTAATAGAAGCCGGTGGGGACACCACAGAGACCAAAGGCAGGGCAAGTTTCTTCCTTTTCAGAAAAGGAGAGGGCACATCCTGCACACTACTACGCTTAGAAGCTGCAGTGGAAGGTCCAGACGGAAAACTCTCAGCATCAGACAGATCTGAATCCTTGTCCTTAAGACATTGGAGCCAAAGGAGGAGACGGCCTTCCCTGTCCTTAAGAGTTTTTGTAGAAAAGGTTCTACAAAACTTGCAGCTGCCAACTTCATGCTCAGGGTAGAGACAATAAATACATTTCTTGTGGGGGTCTTCTTTAAAAAGATGCAACTTCCCACAAGAAGAGCAAGGTCGGAATAAAGTCTTCTTACTTGACATGATGAGAAGACTGGGAACTACAAGAATTGAGGAATAAACTGAGCAGAGCTCAGGGAGACTCCCTTCACACGACGTGCGGTAGAAAATCTGAGGACTTGAGCTTCTGAGGAGAAGGTTCTAGAGGGTGCTGGCGCCGGATTGGCTGTAGTTTGGACTAACATAATGACAGTGATATGTTGCAAGTGTTTTCTCTCTCTATCATGAATTTCTATGTAAGAATTGTTTTGGAGGTTTTAGTTGTGCATTTACTTTTATTATTTCTTATGTTATGTTCTGACATACATATATTTTAGCATTTTTATTGCTATTTTTATGAACCGTGGGACTCCCACTTCGACGACTGGGAATATTCAAGCATGTGAATCTATGAAAGACACCCCTAATACTGGAGAGCATCTATTCAGCGTTCCAGCTTCCTAAGGAAGTTTTGACCTTGGAGGACTAATCAATAATCCCCCCCACCATTCTATTACTGCATTTCCCACCCTCATGGATAGACCACCTCCGGGACATCTTAACCAAAGTTAAATCAGGCTCACCCGCGAATCCCACCGCTCCCCGCACTTTAGTTAAGGCGGCAGTGGAAATTCTTCCCACTCTATTAGACTTACTAAACCTTTTGCTGAGCACAGGAACTGTTCCTCCAACTTTCAAACAAGCCATGGTGAAGGCTCTGCTGACAAAAAACTATTCTGAACCCCTGGACTTGGGAAACTACAGACCAGTTTTCCTTCTCCCAGCTACGAGTAAGCTCCTGGAGAGACATGTCAACACCACGCTTGTTGATTTCCTAGAAAGCCACAGCATTCTTCATTACTCTCAAATAGGATTCCGTACACACCATGGCACAGAAATTGCCCTCTTGTCAATAGTAGAAGATGATTAAGAACAGCTGGATCGAGGAGGAATGGTAGCTCTCATCCTCCTTGATCTCAGCGTGGCATACTGTTAATCATGACATCTTCATTAAATGAATCAGCGTTCATGGAATTTTGGGCCTGGCCCTTGCAAGGCTCAAATCCTTTCTGGAGAACAAATCCTTGAGGGTGGCTGAACCTCTGCCTCTTTACCCGCTTAAATGTGGTGTTTCTCAGGGCTCCTCATTGAGCCCTACACCTTTTAACCTGTATAAGACCAATGGCGGCAGTTGTGCAATTCTTTGGGAATTCAGTCGTAACCTATGCAAATTATACCCAATTTGTCTTTTCTTTCACGCAGAACCACCAACCTCATTCTGCCACCCTAGGTCCCTGCCATGAGAAGGCTGCCTACTGGATGAATAACTCCTGTTTAAAATTTAATGGAAACAAAACTGAGCTCCTGTTTCTTAGCAATAACCCCAACCCTCGGATGGGTCTGGTCTGGCCAAACTATTCAAGACTCGCACCTGTTCCTAAACCTGCCATAAATAGCTTGGGTATATGGTTGGATTCGTCCTTGAATTTGGAGGCCCAGGCAACAAAGCTTGCAGCACTGTGCTTTGGCATCCTTAGGATGCTCAGAAGGATGGTATTCACCCTGTAAGCATCTGTTTTTGGAATGTAGTGCTGTAGATTCACATGCCGTGCTTAAGTCCGCTGGAGATACTGGGCATGGGCATCAACTCCAATGTTAGATTGTTTTGCTGCAAGTGGGTGAGAATGGCGTTCTAGTAAGTATTGGTAATGTAATATTCGTGCAAGTAATGTGAATGAATGTAAATAAACTATGACCCACACAGGCTTCAAAGGGAGGGTGCATGCAAATAACCGGCCCGTCCCTACCGCAGCGCGGGAAAGAGTGTATTGCTACACTGCCACATTGCCTACCTGGTATTTTGAGGTTGCGGGATCCAGAGCCGCCATTTCTTGCCATCCTAGCCGTGAGGGGAACGGCGTGGCGTGTTTGTGACCGTGTGGGGGCAGAGAACGATTCAAGGACCACAAGCCCCAGAAGTCTCGGGCAGGCGCGCAGGAAGTGACGTTGCTAGAGGGCGCCTGAGGCCCTCAACCGGCCCGACCCTCCCGCAGCGAGTCCACGCCCGTCAGAGCCCAGAAGAGACAGGGTTGGGCTACATCTCTAACTCCTGCAGCTCCCGTGACAAGACTGTAAGCCTGTTCATTTTATTGTTGGGACCTTAAAATTGTTTTCAACTATTGCTATTGTGTGGTCGTTAGCCCATCGATTCTGAGGTCACTTATTGCACTTAGCTCCCTAAACAATGAGTAAGAGGAAGGTAGGGGACAGGGTGGTGGGCACAATGGATGCATTTTTGAACCGCGCGGAGACTGTCTTGGTCCTGGAGATAAAGGTCACCGAGCGTAGGCTCTCATTGGAGCCCGCAGCCTCGCTGCCCTGTTCCCAGCCTCCTGTAGCAGTAGCTGACACGGTTGGGAGTTGTATCAGTGATAGTAGCCTGCCCGAGCCCTTGGGTATATCCCTTTTGCCAGGTACTCCTGATGTTTCCCTGTCTATTGGTAGCCCACAGAGTCCAGCCAGGGTTATAACCAGGGGGAGAAAGGCTTTGGAAGGAACAGTTATGGAACCACCTAATAAGAAAAGGAAAGGGCGGGGTCCCGTTAAGCAAATGGCCTCCACGGACGCATCTGGTTCTAAGGGGGGATATGCTTCTGGAAATGTTAATACCCCCTAGGGTAAACCTCCATTGCGCCCGCTGCCCAGTTCAGTCTTGAAAATTTGTGTATGTCCCTTAGGGACCAATTTAAAGCTCTCCTAGACCCGGTCTTGGCTAAGCTAGACTTTGTAGTAGAAAGGCTCAACTGTATTGAAGCTAACTTTAAGGGCAGCGGACAACCTTCTGATGCTTCAGTAGCCCAGTCTAGTGGGGATTTGCCAAGTATCCGCACTTCAGTGGATATCCATGCTAGAAGTAATGCACCATCACGGGCTCTAGTAGGCATTGTTCAGGCCCCTGCAGTGATGAATGACTGTTCAAAAGCAAACTTGGGCCCCAACTTAGCCAATAGGGTACCACCACAGCAGCAGAGGGAAGTATTAGGTAGCAGGTTGGGGTCAGAGCAGGGGGCAGGCGGGAGTCATGATATGTTACCTAGTCTGCACCTACCTCCGGAAGCCGCCGTCTACACAGTGATTTTTGCAAATGTTCCCCCACTACCCGACGGGTCCCGAGAGCATTGGTTTAACCTCAAAAACAAAGCCCTGCATTGTCTTAGGAAAATAATTGGTAACAGTAGGGCACTGTTTGACGAATTTAAAATGGTGAGGAGCATCAATTGGATTGGTCACTCCCACATTCCCTGGCCGGGGATTGTGTGGTGTTGAGTTTTAGGTCCCCATCCTTTGTTGCACATATCTTAGAGCTAGCTTCCCATCAGGCCTCTGTATCAAATGAGGTTAAAATCTTACCCTTGGGGTTCTTCTATAAACCAGGGAGGGTTTCGCACTCTAGGGAACTAGAGCTTTTACTCCAGTTAATCAGCCCATAGTAACTAGTAATCAATTTGACCCCCCTAGCCACTCTAGAGGACAACGATTGACTGTGTGCTGACAACAAACTTCCTAGGACTGAGGCATTGGGGGACTTGGCAAAAGCGGTCCAGGAGACCTTGGTCTGTGATGCAGTTGGGCATACAGGCAACAACCCCCACAAATGTTGGATCACCTGGTGTACCCTTAGCTCCTATTCTTAGTCTTATTAACAACAACGTGGCTTGTCCCTTATTAATGGTTTCCTCGTGGAACATTGCAGGGCTAGAGACAAAGCTACATGTACGAGACTGGGTAAAGTTCATATAACAATCAGATATATGGATTTTTCAAGAAACCTGGGCGGTTGAAGAGATATTCCGCACGGGTTACTTGAATTTGTTCAAACCAGCAGCCAAGAGCCCTAGGGGAAGACCGGTTTGTGGCTTGACCATCTGGATATGTCCGTGTGAGGATGTCTCTGTGGTTGAAATCCCCATTGAAAGCCCCGATATTATGGCAATCAGGGTCAGTTCCTCCAACGGCCTCAACATCCTCATTGTTAACATTTATGCGAGGGGTCTTCCGGAAGGGAGGTGCTCCCCAACGATTTCAAGTCTGGAAGGCCTCATCAGTCTAGTGGGGAAAGTTGGCCACTTGGTAGTGGCTGGGGATTTTAACACCAGCTTCGAGCCCCTGGACGAGGATGATGGAAAGCTAACTGAGGATGAGGACGCATTGTGGGGTGTTCCACAGTTGGAACTAAATCCAATAAGGAAGTGGACACAGGTGGCCTTGCAAGTGAAGGGGCTGTGTCTAGATAAAGGTATGAGGGCAGTAAATGGCAGATCAAAGTCTGATAGGCAAGGCGGTATGACCTTCGATAATGGTAGAGTTGGGAGTCGAATCGACTATATATTAGTCAGTGTTGAGATGTGGTCGGCCATGTTAGATATGGTGGTGGTGAAAAGGCCGGAAAGTGACCACAATCCCCTGATTCTGACTATATCCGACAGCTGCTATACTAACACCCTCATAGCCGAAGGTGCTCTTGTACAGGAGTTAGTCTCCCTAACTAATGACCAAAGAAGGGTTCGGTGGCCAAAGATAGCCACCAATGAAAGATCACGGGTTGCCATAAGAGATATGGTTAGTTGTTCCATGGATAAAAAAAATCAGCTGCGAGTCCCCGGAGGTCCTTGATGCTAAAATGTTGGGCATCCATAGTGATTTATTTTTGGGGCTCAAATTGTTTTTTATTCAAAATGTATTAAAAACCAAGGAAAATAAAGTGCAGAGTGCAAGTTCCTGGTACGACAATAGCTGTAGACAGGCCCACAGTGCTCTGATTATTGCCATAAAATCTAGACTCCCTGATGCCATTCAAAGTTGTAGGGCCATATATAAAGCCGTTCAAGCAAAAGCTAAGAAAAACTGGGATGAGGACCGCTGGAGAGAGCTACTTCAGGCCTGTGAGGGCCAGAAGATGACAATTTTGGAATGTTCTCAAGTGGGGTCATTGCCAGCAACAAAGGACCCCCACTACCCATGCTGAGCCTCAACAGTGGGTAAGATATTTCGAGAACCAGTTTAAAACAAGGGTTCGTGCAGTTGAAACATCATTGCCCCTCAGTTCTGAAGAGCCACTGTTATTTGCCCTCAGTGAGGTGGAGGCGGTTCTTAAACTAATCCTAAGTGGTAAAGCTCCTGGCCCCGACTGTATCCCCGCGGACCTATTCAAGCAAGAATCAGCATTGTGGGTGCCATATTTGACAACTCTGGCCAATGCCCTCGCTAGAGGAGCGCCGGTCCTCGATTCATGGTATGGGGCTGAAATATTGCCGATCTATAAGAAAGGCGATCGCTCAGCCCCAGCCAACTATCAGCCAATAAGCCTCATTTATGCAGTGCAAAAGATCACTGCCCGCCTGGTATTGGGACGCATCCAGAGCTGGATGTCCGAAACGGACATCCTTACGCCCTTCCAGGCGGGTTTTCGGTCACATGTTGGGACTTTGGACCAAGCTTTTAGATTTGTGCTCCTGTACTGGAAGGAAGTACTACTAGGGGGTGGTATGCTCTTTGTGGCCTTCGTGGATTTAATATCTGTGTTTGATCTTGTGCCTAGGGCTAAATTATGGGAAGTTCTGTTGGGGATGAGTATGCCGCGTGAGTTGGTGGTGTTATTGGTTAATCTCCACGAACACACTTATGCCCAGGTTCGCTGGGGTAAACCAGGGGAGGTAACCTCAAGATTTGAAATGTCTAAAGGGGTTAGACAAGGGTGCGTATTGGCCCCCACCCTGTGTTCCCTGTTCATTAACGGGGTGGTCAAATACTTTACTAATCATCCGACAGACGCACCAACCCTAGCTGGTATGAAGGTGCCCCTGCTCATGTTTGCAAACGACACTCTTAATATCTAAGACGAGACAGGGATTACAGCTGGTACGGTCTCGCTTTAAGTTGTTTTGGGGCGAACAGAAGTTGGAGGTCTACGTGGGGAAGACCAAGTTTATGGTTCTCCATGGCACACGACCAGTTAGGGCAAGAGTGCCCATGGGAGGAGCCACGCTGGAACAGACATCTGTCTTCACATACTTGGGGGTTACCTTCAGTGATAAACTGAGTTGGAAACCCCAGATAGATCTACTCGCCTTAAAACATGCTCAATTAGGTGGAGCTCTGCTTAAAGAACATAAGCTCTCCTTAACAAAACCGATGCCCCCCTTGGTTAAAATTTACGATCTAAAAATCCTCCCCGCCGTCATGTACAGCGCAGAATTGTGGGGCTTTAGAAACGTGGACCCACTAAAGGTCGCCCAGAATAAATTCCTTAGGGCAGTGGTAGGGCTTCCCCAATCAACCCCACATATACCCCTATTGTATGACCTTGGCTGTCATCCTGTTGAGGACGTAGTAAGGTATAGACCACTGGCGTTTCGGCGGTGCCTGTGGACCATGCCGGAACTCTCCTTATATGCCAAGGCCCTCCTCGAAGTTAAGGGGACCGGGGGTTCTCACAGGATCCCATGGCTGACTGCAATTAAAACAATATTAACTGACATGGGGATGGGGGAGCTATGGGTTAACCCCGATACTGCTGTATTCTCCCCAAAAAATATCTTCAGGGATATGTACTGGGCCAGAATCAAAGCCAAGAGGCATGAATCCTTGATAGGTAGTTCTATGACTGCAGCTTTTCTTGTCATCAAGGATAATTCATACTTGGAAGAATACTGGGACACAATAACAAAACCCCTAGACCGTAAATTGTATCACCAGTTTAGAGTAGGTAACCTACTGTTACGAGGGCTAACAAGCAGATGGTACACCTTAGGTAGTGACAAATGTCCATTTTGTGTGGATCAGGTTGAAACGGGTGATCACTTCTTTTTTGTCTCCCCGGAGTACCAACATCCCAGACGGCGGTGGTTAAGACCTGTCTGCCGGGCATTGGGTACTAGATCTGCGTTGGTTGCAAGTAGAATCTTGAAATCCGACACCACCACTTTGGTGGTAGTAGGTGTAGCCAAATTTATGAGCTGGGCATGGATACTCCAGATGCGCAAGATTAGCCCTTAATTTAGTAGTGGATATAACAAAATTGACCGGTTTTGGTGTTGGAGGTAATCCCCTTGGGTCCTGGGACTTGACTGGAGTATACCCTTCTTCAATTTTATTGGTTATCATCTTGATGTCTAAGTCTTTTGCTATTTTGCACATTTAATACTTTTTAGTACTGTTTTTAGCATTCCTACCTATATATATTTTTATACATACTGTGATACTAATTTTACTAAGTATGAAATGGTTGTCATGGTTGGATTTTTGTATAGTACGTCTTTTATGAAGAAAATTCGAAATAAAGACTTCGTAAACGTAAACACAAATATATAGCACTACATGCCAATAACAGATGCTTGCAGGGTACAATCTGTTCGAGGCATGTGTGCTGTAAATACATATGCTGTGCATTGACTGCAAAGCAGACCCTCTTCTGAGGCAGTGGTTAGCCTGTGGAGGTTGCAGGTGTTTGAAATAGAGTACATAGTACTGCTTGGCTAGCATTGGCTTGTTGACGTGGTAGTACATCCACACAATCTTTTGTGAAGGTGTGTGGTGTGGTGTTACAAATGTCAGCAAAGGGAACATTGCCTAAAAATGCCAGTGATGCCCCTATTTTACGAGTAGAGTGAGCTTTAAGGGTAACACGTAAAAGTCTTTTAGCTTTAGCATAACAAGATTGGATGCATTTTGATATCCATCTTGAAATTCCACTTTTGAAATAGCAGTTCCCATGTGAGGAGGCGAAAAAGCAGTACATATTTGCTTAGTATTCCTAAAGGATTTTGTTCGGTCAATGTAGTAAATCAAAGCTGGTTTTACATCTAATGTATGTAAAGCTTTTTTTGCAACAGACTCTGGTTGTGGAAAGAAGACAGGTAACTACTGATTGATGTGAAAAGGTGAAACGAATTTAGGAAGAAACTTTGGATTTATTTGAAGAACTATATTTTCCCTATGTAGCTGGAAGAATGGTTCTTCTAAGGTTAGTGTCTGGAGCTCACTAACACGTCTAAGTGAAGTGATAGCTAGTAGAAATGCAACTTGTAATCATCCGAGCCCAACCCTAGATGGAGGACTTATGAACAACATGTTTATCTACAGCACACATGCCTCCAACACAGTGTTAGTTATGGTACAGAGAATCCAGTTCTGCAAAAGGAACCCCAGTGCTGATACCCTGGCTCCAACAGTTGTCTGCCATCTACTCAATATTTCTGTATTGTTGTGGGGCCGCTGCTCACGCAGGAGGCCGTATAATGTGTAGATAAGTTGAAAGAGCCTATCAATATACAATCATACTCCAGGTAACAAATTGGTGTAAGGATAAGTTACTTCCCTGTAATCCTAGTTCTCTTCCAGGGGTATCCTCATCAAAGTCATAAGCACTGAATATTCCCGCCCATGTGCGGGACCCCGGAAACACATATCTAACTCGACATATATGTACGTACATATATTATTTTTCTCACACCAATGCAGCTCCAAAAAGAGGCCAACACAATGTAAAACCTTGTACATGTACTGCAATTATAAAGGAAACAAAGAACACATTAAATCAAATATCCTTTTAATTTTGTGTTTTAATGAGTAAAACCACTCATAACTCCAGAAAATTGCTCATCTCATAAAAAGACATTGTTAGCCTCAGGCTGCATTGAAAAGCAATAACATAGAAAATGAAAGCATTTTCAACCAAATACTGGCACTGTGCCTTTAAGGCAGCCCTGACTCCAGGCTTCCCATCATGCCTCAGGGGTGATAGTTAGGTCAGTTGTTCTTTGCATAACCCTGATGTCAGGGCTAAATACGAACATAAAAAACGTACAGCTCTCATTTGCCTGGGGAGGCGGGTGGTTTGCTTATGACTTTGATGAGGATACCCCTGGAAGAGAACTAGGATTACAGGTAAGTAAAATATCCTTCTCTTCCAGGGGATCTTCATCAATAGTCATAAGCACTGAATAGAACAGCAAGCCCAACAACCACCTGCAGGTAAATGAGAAGCACATCTTCTATCTTACAAGACCCAACATCACAGCCCAGACTGGCTGTTAAACAGATTCCGCAAGGAGGCTTGGCCTACTTGGGTATCTGCTCTCGTGTCAGAATCGAGACAATAATGTCTGGTAAATGTATGGACGGACCGCCAGGTCGCCACCTTATAGATCTCAGACAGGGGCACATTGAGAAAAGCCACAGTCGCAGCCCTTCCCCTGGTGGAATGATCTTTGGGAGAAAACCCCAGGGGTTTTTGTGCTAGCTGGTAAGCAAGTTTAATACATGAAACGATCCATCTGGAAATGGAACGTTTGGAGGCAGCATGGCCTGTCCTGGTCGATCCATAGCTAACGAAAAGAGGATCAGAATGACGAATCACTTTAGACCTGTCAAGATAGAATTTTAAAACTCTTCTCAGGTCTAAAAAATGCAGAGCCCTCTCAGCTGGAGTAGAGGGGTTTGAAAAAAAAGTGGGCAGAGAGATGGTCTGATTTACATGAAAATCTGACACCACTTTAGGCAGAAAAAATGGATGCGTCCGCAGCACCACCCTATTCAAATGGAACACCGTATAAGGTTCTGATGCACAGAGGGCTTGAATCTCGCTCACTCTGCGAGCTGACGTGATAGCCACCAAAAAAGCCGCTTTCCATGAAAGATGTTGTAAAGAAGCTTTGTGAATGGGTTCAAAAGGAGGACCCATGAACTTTGATAGCACCAGATTCAACTCCAAGGGTGGAGAAGGAGGACGCACTGGAGGGTATACTTTTTAGGTTTCGCCTCGTCGAGAGCTGCGCACTGCGCAGCTTTTCGGCGCAGGCGAAATCTAATGTTAGAAACAGTCTGGCTTGGAATCCGCCCCTCTGTTCCATTGGCTAGCTCCATAAATGGAGGCTAGCCATTGGAACAGAGATCTGTCCGTCATGGCCGGACCAGATTCGTTGGCGTTCCCGCGATTTCTTCCCTCTCCACCCCTTTCCGATAGTCATCGCGGCAGTGGGCGGAGTTTATTTTTTGCTGTTGTCCAGGTTTGTTTTGGCCATTCCGCGGCCGACCGCCAATGGAGGAAGCCTTCCCGACCCCCCTCCCACTGTCCGTTCCCAACCCCGGCCATTCCGTGCAGCGTCGTGAGTGTTTTGCCCGGTATGTATGCAGCTGTTAGCGGGTCTCAGGTAAGCCATCTTGTCTCGGGTTGTTGTCTAATGCTTGTATTTGTTCCTTTTACAGGTCTACCCCGGCCCGTGGCCCTTCCGTGCAGCGTTGTGCAAGGAGTGTTTTGCCCAGTATGCATGCGGCTGTTTGCGGGTCTCAGATAAGCCATCTTGTCGCGGTTTGTTGTCTAATGCTTGTTTTTGTTCCTTTTACAGGTCCCCCCCGGCCCGTGGCCGTTCCGTGCAGCGTCGTGCAAGGAGTGTTTTGCCCGGTGTGTATGCAGCTGTTTGCGGGTCTCAGGTAAGCCATCTTGTCTCTGTTTGTTGTCTAATGCTTGTTTTTGTTCCTTTTACAGATCTCCCCCAGCCCCTGGCCGTTCCGTGCAGCGTCGTGCAAGGAGTGTTTTGCCCGGTATGCATGCGGCTGTTTGCGGGTCACAGGTAAGCCATCTTGTCTCTTTTGTTGTCTAATGCTTGTTTTTGTTCATTTTACAGGTCCCCCGTGGCCGTTCCGTGCAGCGTCGTGCAAGAAGTGTTTTGCCCGGTATGTATGCAGCTGTTTGCGGGTCTCAGGTAAGCCATCTGGTCTCGGTTTGTTGTCTAATGCTTGCTTTTGTTCCTTTTACAGGTCTCCCCCGGCCCGTGGCCCTTCCGTGCAGCGTCGCGCAAGGAGTGTTTTTCCCGGTATGCATGCGGCTGTTTGCGGGTCTCAGGTAAGCCATCTTGTCTCGGTTTGTTGTCTAATGCTTGTTTTTGTTCCTTTTACAGACCCCCCCCCCGGCCCGTGGCCGTTCCGTGCAGCGCCGTGCAAGGAGTGTTTTGCCCGGTATGTATGCAGCTGTTTGCGGGTCTCAGGTAAGCCATCTTGTCTCGGTTTGTTGTCTAATGCTTGTTTTTGTTCCTTTTACAGATCCCCCCCTCCCCCCCCCGGCCCGTGGCCGTTCCGTGCAGCGTCGTGCAAGGAGTGTTTTGCCCGGTATGTATGCAGCTGTTTGCGGGTCTCAGGTAAGCCATCTTGTCTCTGTTTGTTGTCTAATGCTTGTTTTTGTTCCTTTTACAGGTCCCCTCCGGGCCCGTGGTTGTTCCGTGCAGCGTCGTGCAAGGAGTGTTTTGCCCGGTATGCATGCGGATGTTTGCGGGTCTCAGGTAAGCCATCTGGTCTCGGTTTGTTGTCTAATGCTTGTTTTTGTTCCTTTTACAGGTCTCCCCCGGCCCGTGGCCGTTCCGAGCAGCGTGGTGCAAGGAGTGTTTTGCCTGGTATGTATGCAGCTGTTTGCGGTTCTCAGGTAAGCCATCTTGTCTCTGTTTGTTGTCTAATGCTTGTTTTTGTTCCTTTTACAGGTCTCCCCCGGCCCGTGGCCGTTCCGAGCAGCGTGGTGCAAGGAGTGTTTTGCCTGGTATGTATGCAGCTGTTTGCGGTTCTCAGGTAAGCCATCTTGTCTCTGTTTGTTGTCTAATGCTTGTTTTTGTTCCTTTTACAGATCCCACCCCCAGCCCGTGGCCGTTCCGTGCAGCGTCGTGCAAGGATTGTTTTGCCCGGTATGTATGCAGCAGTTTGCGGGTCTCAGGTAAGCCACCTTGTCTCGGTTTGTTGTCTAATGCTTGTTTTTGTTCCTTTTACAGGTCCCCCCGGCCCGTGGCCCTTCCGTGCAGCGTCGTGCAAGGAGTATTTTGCCCGGTATGTATGCAGCAGTTTGCGGGTCTCAGGTAAGCCATCTTGTCTCTGTTTGTTGTCTAATGCTTGTTTTTGTTCCTTTTACAGGTCCCCCCCGGCCCGTGGCCGTTCCGTGCAGCGTCGTGCAAGGAGTGTTTTGCCCGGTGTGTATGCAGCTGTTTGCGGGTCTCAGGTAAGCCCTCTTTATTTTCTTTCTTATGTAATGCGTTTTTTTTATTATAACTTGACTCCATTTCGTTTCTGCCATGACCACCGCTCTGCCCCCTAAAGCTGCCGGTAGTACCACCCCTCTTCTCCATGGGAGCCTGTCTGCTCTTGGCAGCATCCCTCTATTGCCCCTTGTGAAGTCTCCAGCCCCCCCTGCCTGCTGGCAGATACCCCCTATAAAGGTGCCTGCTGTCCGGAGCACCCCTCTGCCCACCTAACCATGCCTGTAGTCTCAAACGTCTATCCCACAGAAAACTGTCTGCTCCTGGTAGCAGTCCATCTGTCTGTCCGGTATAAAGTTGCATACGCCCTTATGTGGGTGGGTTTATATTGTAACACTCGTGGTCCTGGCACACATTATGGTGCCCCTTTCGTTTTATATCGTATTTCGGTTTTGATTGCCTTTGAAAGAGCACTTTTCCACAGAACTAGTTGTCCCGCAATTTCTCCCAGCAGATTAGATTAAGATCAGACCACTGTTTACTTGGGTTATAAAGGATGTTTACATAACAGTAGACCTCACTGGGTGTGATTGTATCCATCTTAGATAGCATTTTGCTTTTGGTACTGGTCTGATTGTGTACTCTTCCTCTTACCAGTAAATACCTATAAGACGGGGAGGACCTGACTGATGTGGTGATAAGGAGTTATACATGCCATATCCCACTTTGATCTCTGTTTACTTGCAGGTAATGATTTTATATTTCTTTTATTTACACATTTTTTGTATTTAGATGTATGAATATAATATTAAGGACCATATGGACATCCATAGGGAATACTAATCGCTTGTGTGCCTTTCCAGTATTTTTTAAGTGCCCGGCACTACCAGAAGGTATACAAGACCTTCCTATTTCATCTTGACATCCTAAGCTTAAAGGAGGTTGGTCCTTGCCTCTGTTGCCTGCTTGTGACCCGGTTTTGTGTGTGTGTGTGTGTGTGTGTGCAAATGCAATAGGTGTTGCATTTGCGAGAGATTAGGCCATTGGCTTTGTAAATGACAATGCAATTTATTTATGTTGTCAAAGCCAACACAAATAAAAATGTTGTCATTTACAATGCCAATAGCTTTAACTTTTCCAAAGGTGAAACCATTGCATTGTAAATGCTTGTTTCAACCCTTGCAGGAAGTCCTTGACAGATGTTAGCTGGAAAAAAGAGGTTTGAGAAGGTGACCGCCTATAAGCCGTTATGGCCGCTAGGTGCACCTTGATGGAATTACATTTTAAACCTGCTTTCGCCAGGTACAACAAATAAGGAATAACTGCTTCTTCTTGACATTTGATTTGATCATGATTATTCTGTATACACCACATATAGAATCTCTTCCACTTGCATGCATACGAATGTCTGGTGGAAGGACGCCTTGCCTCTTTCAGAATTAACATGCAGTCCTCTGGCAAACCTAGATGGCCGTATTGGATGACCTCAGGAGCCATGCTGCCAAGCTCATTGACGGAAGGTTGGGATGGTATATCCTCCCGTCCATCTTGGACAACAGGTCCGACCTGCATGGTAGCCTCTTGTGAGGAGTCACTGGCAGATGAAGCAGGTCCGTGTACCACCACTGCCTCAGCCAATCGGGAGCAATCAGAATCATTGTTGTGCACGAGTGTGTTAGCTTGCTCACCACCTACGGAATCAACGGGAGAGGTGGAAAGGCGTACACAAATTTGTTTGACCAGTCGATCAAAAGAGCATTCCCTCTAGAGCCTGGCCGGTGGAATCTGGAGCCGAAGCTTCGGCATTTGGCATTTTGGTCGTCCGCCAACAGGTCTATGGTGGGACGACCCCAGCATTGAAAAAGTTCATCTACCACTTCGTCGTGAAGAACCCAGTCTTCCTTGTCGTCGAAATAACGGCTTAGAGCGTCTGCCCTCACGTTTTGTTCTCCTGGAAGGTGAACCGCCGTGACAGACAGCCTGCGAGCCAGAAGCCAATTCCAGATCCTCTGCGCTTCCAAGGACAACGTCCGGGAGCGCGTTCCCCCCCTGCTTGTTCAAGTAGTTCATTTTGGTGGTGTTGTCCGTCTGTACTAACACAGATGCCTCTTGGATTGAGGGGGAAGAACGTTTCGAGAGCTAGGTGGACTGCTCTCAGCTCCAGCATGTTGATATGGTAAGTACTTTCCTTGTGTGACCACTGACCTTGCACCTGCAGTGGTCCCATGTGCGCTCCCCAACCCAGAAGGGAAGCGTCCGTGATCAGTGTTTGCACAGGGGGAGGTTGATGGAACAGGACTCCCACCTGCATATTCTGAGCTTTTGTCCACCACGGAATAGAAGCTCGAGCTGCGTCTGAGATGGTGATGTGATCGTCCCAGCGAGCCGATTGTTGATCCCGTTTGTCCTCCAGATCCTGCTGAAGAGGACGCATTCGAAGTCTGGCATTCTTGACCAGGAAGATGCAAGACGCCATCGACCCTAGCAGGGAGGCAATCCTGTGCACTTTCTGAATCTTGTCGCGAAGAATTAGTTGACATTTCTGGGTGATTGATGATTGTCTCTCCTCCGAAGGAAACCCTTTTCCTGCTTCGGAGTCTAGCAGAGCTCCAAGGAAGTGGACCCTCTGGGTGGGCTGAATGACTGACTTTCCGAAGTTGACATGTATACAGCTCTGCCAGAGACTAGGGCTACAAGTCTGGAACGGATTTCTTACGCTGACTGGGGAAGGACCTTTCACCAGCCAATCATCCAAGTATGGGTACACGAAGACCCCTTTGCGGCGTTGAGCAGCTGCCACCACTACCACACACTTCGTGAACACCCGAGGGGCCGACTTCAACCCAAACGGTAGGAATTTGAACTGATAGTGGGAGGTCCCCACCCTGAACCGAAGAAATCTTCTGTGACTGGGGTGTACATGAAAATAAGCATCTTGAAGATCCAGCGAACACATTCAATCCCCCTTCCTGAGATGTGGATGTGGATATATTTGGTGAAGCCCCAACATGCGAAATCTCTCCTTTTTGACGTGCAGATTCAGTGCTTGCAAGTCCAGTATGGGTCTGTATTCGGGCTTCTGTCCTTTTTTCTTGACCAGAAAATAACGGGAGTACACCCCTTTTCCCCTCTGAGAGACCGGTACTCCCTCGATAGCTGACTTTGCAGTAGGTGCAGCTGATGATTTGATGTTGACAACGGGGGAACCGGTGGAGGCAGATGATTGAAACGAAGACAGTACCCATTTTGAAGCGTAGACAACACCCATCTGTCTTTTGTGATGCTTTGCCACTCTTTCAAATGATTGGCCAGGCTTCCCCCTACTGGAGTGGTCCACGGCGCTGGGGGAAGAAACGACTCATTGTTTGGATTGAGTCTTGCCGGTGTTGTTGCCTTGGCGTTGATTACTTCCTCCCTTGCAATTACGCTTTCCTTTGTACTGGGACTTTTGCTGCTCCTGCTGATCTTGGCTCTTCTGCCAGTTCGGGGTTTGAACCCGCTGCTTTGCAGAGCCCTTGTTAAAGGTGCGAAACTCCTCCTTCTTCTCAAGACCCACCGCCTTGAGAGTTTCCAGCTCTGCCTTCATGCGCTGCATCTCTTCGTCCGCACTTGTGCCGAACAACGAAGCGCCTGAAAAAAGCAAGTTCAATATACGCGCTTGGGCTTCTGGTTTCAAAGCCGTTAGGCGCAACCATGAGGACCTCCTTGCCGTTACCCCATGAGCATACCCATGAGCTGCTAGGGTAGCCCCATCCGCTGCGGCGCTTATCACCTGGTTGGAGACTTGACTGCCTTCCAGGAGGATTTCCTCAAAGTCCTTACGATCCTCTGCCGGGAGTTTCTCCACAAAACGCTGCAGAGAATCCCACAGGGATCGGTCATAACGCCCCAAGAGGGCTTCCGCATTGGCAACTTTGAGAAAAGCTGCTCATGTATTGCAGACCCGCCTTCCCCACGAATCTTGCATCTTACTGTCCTTATCCGGAGGCACAGTGGAGGATGAGGCGACTGCACTGGACTTCTTCGCCGCTGCGATAATCACTGAGTCCGGGGGAGGATCAGCTCTGAGGAATGGCGGGTCGTCCTCTGGAGATTTGTACATTTTAAGGATCCTCGCCGGAGCAGCCTTGACCGTCGCTGGGGTTAAGAAGACGTCCATAACTGGCTCTATAATCCCCGGCACCAAAGGCAGAAGAGGTTTTGGTGCAGACCTATGCTGTAGTGTTTAAAAAATTACTGAGGTCTTGATCTGCGGAGCTTTTAAGGTAATTCCCAGCTTAAGAGCTCCCCTACCAAGTATGTCCTGAAACGTGAAGATATCATCAATCGGCGATACCCTCGTTGAAGGAGAGTCTGTTAGGGTAGGAAAGTAGTTTCTGTGAGAGCGGGTCGAGGAAGAAGTCGAAGGAGTTCTTCGCTCTCTCCTTGATCGTGATCTACGCATCCTGGTTTGCATCCTGGAGCGTGATCTTTCCCTCTGGCGAACTGGGGAGCGTGATCTTTCCCTCTGGCGAACTGGGGAGCGTGATCTTTCCCTCTGGCGAACTGGGGAGCGGCGTGATCTTTCCCTCTGGCGAACTGGGGAGCGGCGTGATCTTTCCCTCTGGCGACCTGGGGAGCGTCGTGATCTTTCCCTCTGGCGACCTGGGGAGCGTCGTGATCTTTCCCTCTGGCGACCTGGGGAGCGTGATCTTTCCCTCTGGCGAACTGGGGAGCGTGATCTTTCCCTCTGGCGAACTGGGGAGCGTGATCTTTCCCTCTGGCGACCTGGGGAGCGTGATCTTTCCCTCTGGCGACCTGGGGAGCGTGATCTTTCCCTCTGGCGACCTGGGGAGCGTGATCTTTCCCTCTGGCGACCTGGGGAGCGTGATCTTTCCCTCTGGCGACCTGGGGAGCGTGATCTTTCCCTCTGGCGACCTGGGGAGCGTGATCTTTCTCTCTGGCGAACTGGAGAACGTGATCTTTCTCTTTGTCTCACCGGAGAGCGTGACCGTTCTCTAGGCCTAGAGAGCGGTTGCTGTATCCAATACGCCGTTTCCTTGTCCTTAGCCCAGTGATGAAGTGGCCTATACCATCTCGGTGAAAGCGGACAGTAGGCGACTTTGGAGCTGGATCTATCACCGGGGAGTGTGATGTAGACGTTTCATCCCTTTGCGAATGCATGGATTCCTCGCTGGCCGAATTATAAATAATCAAATCCGGGCCAGAGTCCGAACCTGAGCCAGCCGCAGATCTGGAGCGACTGCGAGAGTCCCTCTGCTCTGGAGACCTTTTCCGCTTGGCAGCGGGACTGTCACTCACTTGCGAGCCCTGGTCATCCTCCGCAGCTGAAGCGGATCCATAAGACCTCCCAGACTGCTGCGCTACTGGTCGAGGCTGAACCACTGGCGTTCCATGCCTCGACGTCGACTTCGGAGAAGGTGAAGTCCATGAAGGCTTTTCGAACGTCAAACTTTTTTCCTCTCGACGGCGAGTGTCCTGCCGACACTTGTGAATGCCTCGACGTCGATGGTGTGACGCCGACGGAAGCTTAGACGTCGAACTACCATGGTCCTTCGGCGACGTTGAGTGCCTCGACGTCGAGTGTCGATGGGTCGTCGACGGAGAATTCCTCAACGTCGATCGCCCAGGACCTAGCGACGACGGAGGATGCCTCGTCGTCGATCGCTTCTTCGGCGTCGATCGCCCATGACCTAGCGACGACGGAGGATGCCTCGACGTCGATCGCTTCTTCGGCGTCGAGCGCCGATGACTAGGAGACAGCGGAGGATTTGACGTCGAAGACTCTCCCTGAGCTTTCGACGACGGAGGTCTCGACGTTGAGCCGCCCTGCTTCAACGGTGACCTCTCTCTCGACGCTGCACGTTGCCCGGTTGACGGCAGCAGAGATTTCTTGACTTTCGACGCCGAAGACCTCAAATTCTTTGTCGTTGGAGACCTCGACACCGATCCAGACGCCGAAGGAAAGCAGGTCGGGACTTTTTTCGACGTCGACTGCTTCTTAAGTCTCTTTGGAGACCTACCTCTCTCAGAAAGTCCATAAATCCTGCTTCTTTCTCTGTCCTTAATAGTTCTGGATGACAGGGACTGGCAGTGGACACAAGATGCTACCTTATGAGAGTCAGGAAGACAGCGAATACACACTGGATGTGTATCTGACCAAGCCTTCTTATGCCCACAGGCAGGGCGAGTGTCAAAGAGAGCCTTAGGCATTTGACAAAAAATTAACCTTTTTTGAGCCCAAAAAAGGTATAACTATCTCTCTAGGAGAAAAACCTGTCGAGTGAGATCAAAAAATTGAAGAAAACACCAAGTAATTCTGAGAGAAAGTCAAAAAAAGGTGGGAGATGTTAACCAGGGTCCTGACAGAAGGAGCCGGAAAGAACAACTGACCTAACTGTCACCCCTGAGGCATGATGGGAAGCCTGGAGTCAGGGCTGCCTTAAAGGCACAGTGCCAGTTTTTTGGTTGAAAATGCTTTCATTTTCTATGATATTGCTTTTCAATGCAGCCTGAGGCTAACAATGTCTTTTTATGAGCAATTTTCTGGAGTTATGAGTGGTTTTACTCATTAAAACACAAAATTCAAAGGATATTTGATTTAATGCGTTCTTTATTTCCTTTATAATAACAGTACATGTACAAGGTTTTACATTGTCTTAGCCTTATTTTGGAGCTGCATTGGTGTGAGAAAAATAATATATGTACGTACATATATGTGGAGTTAGATATATGTGTTTTTACATATATATATATATATATATATATATATATATATATATATATATATATATATTTTTATATTGTTTCCGGGGTCCCGCACATGGGCGGGAATATTCAGTGCTTATGACTATTGATGAGGATCCCCTGGAAGAGAACAGGTATTTATACCTACCTGAAACATGGGTAGAGACGAGTAGGAGCTGGTGAGAAGGTTGGGTATAAAAGGGTACTTTGTAAGGGAGGGCAGATATTCCATTATGTGTCATCAATGTGTAATGTCCTCCTTGACGACTTGCATTTAAAAAATGTCCATGGATATCGGTCTCTTACGCAGCCCTCTATAGTCTTCCTAATGGATTGCAGTACTCTCTAATAGTCCCCACTGTGTGACCTTGTCCCTCCATCGGGCATTGGAGGGGGACTTCCAATGCCTTGTAAGCAAACGTTTCGCTAGTAGTAAGGTCAAGTCTGACAAACGAGGTCACTTTAGCCAATTTAGGTCTGGGGTATAAGCCTACGAATCACTGCTCAATTGTGCGCCAATAGTCATTTCTTGCCAGTGTTGATCATGTCGGCGCAACTGCTACCCAGTATGTTGCTAGTGAAGGACAGGTCCATAGCATATGTGTCATATCAACACCCTAGGCTACTTCGGAGGCCACGGGGAGCATCAAGTTTATTTTGTGAGGTGTAAAAACCCTATGAAATACTGAAAATCGAATTAAATTAAAGTGCGTATTATGCTAGATCTTTGGATACTGTAATAGGAAGAGCCATTCCTCATCAGTTAACGCCCTCCCAACCTCCACCTCCCACCTGCGCTTAAATGAATCCAGAGATAATCCAAGATGGGCTCAGAGTCCCCAGTATTTCCATCTCACCAGGTGTCTGCCATGTCCTGTAGTCTTCAGTGCTTGCTAGAACTTGTATGTTCCGGGCTCTGTACCGCCCAGAAACCAATACCGGCGAATATAGCCAATAACAATAGCATGTGTTAGAAATAATGTATCTAGTAATCCGGGAGCTTGCACAAAATCGAGCTAAGGCATCAAGGAACCGTCTGCGTAGAGGGAACCCACAGTTAGCGACTCACCCTGATCTCAGGAACGTAGCATTAAAGTCATCAAGGTTTCCAAAACGAGAGGGCTATCTATAGCAAAAGGAGGCCACTGGTGGACCAGGAAGGACTTGGACAGAGTAGCTTATGTAATTAGCTATTATGGATCATGCGGGAGGTGTAGCTAATGTACTCCAGGTTGTGGCTAACCAGCCAGTATGTCAACCATTGTAGTTGCCATGCTATACAGGGACTTCAAGTAAGGTGAACACCCAAGGAGGAACCAGGATTGGCAAGTTCACAAACCATTTTGGCCAATGCTAATCAGCCTGACACGGACAGGGACAGAGTAATTCATAAACCTACCTGGGATCTAAGCGATGCAATGATCCAAAGTAAGTTGCCGTCCAGTATGTCTACTGAAATGTGATATATTTGTATACCAAGATAATAAAAGGTTTGTGCTGCCAGCGAAATCTGCAGGGACCTAAACCGGACGTGGATCATGGTATGTCCCATTAAAGCATTAACCGCATAAGATTTATTCGCAATTATCCGTAGACCTGACAGGTCTCCGATTTCAGCTGGGCCGCCTCACTCAGGTCACTACAGAGGTCCCTAAAGTAGAGGATCATGTTGTCTGTATAGAGCAATATGGAATGGCATGTGCAGTCCCTCTGGCGGAAATATTGGGCATGAGATTCTACTGCTAGAACAAACAGGAGCGGGTACAAGGGCAGCCCTGTCTTGTCACAAGGAAAACTGGGTATGGGGCTGTGATACAAGAACCTGTTTTAGCTCTTGCAGTGGCGGCTGTGTACAGCAGCCTGACCCATCGTATATATGTTGGGGTACTGTCAGCATGAGATCCCAGCTAATGAATCAAATGTTTGCCTAATGTCAAGGGAAAGGCATCCAGCCAATGGGTGGCACTCTTTCACTGTGTCATGATGTGGAAAAGACTGCGTATGTTTAAGGAGGTGTTGCAACAGGGAGCGAAGCCACTCTGATCCACGCACAACAGTTGTGAGAGCAGTGGGAGGAGTCAGCACGCCGGGCCCTTACTAGGGATTTTGTATTCTGCGTTCAACAATGAAAGGGGCTTGTAGGAGGACATGTCTTCCAGGTGATTTGGCAGGTTTGAGTGACGTTACCAATGGCTCTCTCATTGAGGGGGGCAGCCTCCCTTCTTCCAAAGAACCAGTATAAAGTTTACCAAGACAGGGAATCAGACTCGTGGTATATGTTATATTGAATTCCATCTGCAGTCCGTTGGTGCCTGGTGTCTTATTACTGGCCAATTCTTTGATGACACCCCATATCATTTACAGAAATGGGAGCCTTGAGTATTTCGCTGTCTGATGCCATCACAGCGTTAATCAATTTAAGTAGGAGATTATTACGTTCGGAACAAAAGGGGGGCGAAGAGGTATATGCATCTGTATAATATTCATGGAATGAGTTATTAATCTCCAATTGGGTAGTAACTGGGCTGCGATACAGTGAGCGTATAAGCAGAACTACAGTAGGCGAGAGCTCAAGTTTAATTAATCGGGCTAGGAGAGCACCAGACCGCTCTGCCTCTGCATGCATCTTTTGAATGTAGGTCCTGTGGTCTATAAGCCTGAGACGTTCCAGGAGTTCAGAATAGGACATGGGGCTGTTTCCTTCAATGGGCCGGGGGGCTGCGCCCACCCCATTTCCGCGCCTTCCAGCATCTGCATACCGAATTGGTTTTAAAAAGTAGCAATGTTACTTTTCATTTAAAAACAATTGTGGAAGCCCGCCCCAGTCATGCTGCCTGCAACACACAGTCAGGCACAGGCGTCAGACAGGCACGATTTACGCATGTATCACATTAAAATTTCGTAAACCGGGCAGACATGGTACCGGCCCGGTAGTCAAATGTTTTGGCCCTTTTAAGGGCCCCCCCACAAATTATTCAGAGATTATTTGCATTAATATTAGTGAGCTGATGTTTTACAATATTGAAAACGAATACCACTAGTCCTGAATATTAGATGTAAATAC
This sequence comes from Lissotriton vulgaris, assembly GCF_964263255.1. Classification (NCBI taxonomy): domain Eukaryota; kingdom Metazoa; phylum Chordata; class Amphibia; order Caudata; family Salamandridae; genus Lissotriton; species Lissotriton vulgaris. The sequence goes on from NC_141685.1 coordinate 1,561,961,101, forward strand.
ATTTTGAATTTGGATGAGTGTGCCTGTGCACTGTGAGTGGCCTGGCCAACTGGGCATGAAAAAGCTGACATTGTATCATAAATTCAAAGCTGTCCTGAAGACGGGCCCCCAGAATATGTTTGGATCAGGGCACCCAAAATCCTTAAGATGTCCTTGAATAATGCACTGGGAAGACATCAGGTCTTTTCTGACCTGGCTGTTTTCCCAAGCTGCGGCAGGCCCCTCACTGCTTCATGCAGCAGCAGGATATTTTTGCTATGCCAGGGATTTTACAAATTTTTTGAAAGATCAAAATTAATCATTTTTAGGTTACAAACTGACTTACTTAGGGTCAGTTCCTAGGAGCGGAGTGACTGGGAGAGGAATTTCTCAAAGTTTGCCAAAAATGCTTGCCAAAGTCACTTCTTGCTTTCTCAAGTATGCTTGAAAATGCACTATTTGGTCTCTCATTTTTTTACCTCTCAGGGGAGAACCCCCCCAACCCCCCTAATGATGTTAAGGCTTGCTTGCTCACCACCAGGCACTCATCTTGAACTTTTACGCCCTACCACTTTCAAATGTCACCAGCTGCCAGTGCGTATGACACTCGCACTTCTGGGAGTTGGGGTGCAGAGCCAGGAGTTTGTGCCACAGCTTGTTCAAGGGGGCTTCAACAGTTCTCCACTCAGGTGAGTTCCTGCATTACTTCCTGACAGGGCACCCACCAATGCACTGATGGACGGACCCCTCACTACTACCCTAAACGCCTCCCATTCAATCAGTAGATGAGGCTTTTCCAGTATTATCTGCGAAACATGTGTCTATAGTTGCTGCTAATGAATCGCAGAACACCACATCTCCAAGCAACAACGGCTGGAGAGGTAATGTAGAGATCGGGCCGGGACCCGGCCCCATGCCAGTGTAATCTCTAATGGCTTATAGTCAGACAATGTCTTACCAGGGTATGTGGCATGGGTGATCTGAGGCTGCAAAGAGGAAGCGCAGAGGAACCGGTCAAGGCAGGAGTTTAGTGTATGTGGTGGGAGTAGAATTATTATTCTCTCATACCTATATTATGTCGTTTGAAGGTTTCACGGGCCCGGGTCCGGGAGCTGCAGAGTTATGCGTCCACTATGTTGGGTGGTTAGACATGCCCCTTAAGTGAACATTTTACTTACCTGTAAAAATCAATATCTCAAAAAGCACTTACTTTATCCTAAAGTTCTTGGTGTTGAAATTTGTATAAAATACCAGTTTTTTTTTATTTGTCTAGTGTGTGTTTGTGTGTGTGATTTATTGCCTCTGCGAGTACAATACATGCTTAGCACTACCCTCTGATAAGCTTAAACTGGTCGTCCACACTGCAACAAAAGAGCTTATGGGTTTGTTACTTGTGCCTCTGTAAACCAATCAGGGTCGCCTGGACACAATGCGCAGTGTACCTCGTTTTGGTGCACTATATAGAGAGCCAGCTTCCTACAGTGACATTATAGCAAAGTTCAAGTTCCCACAGATATGATACAGAGTGACAGTAATATATATCTCCCAATAGTAATAGTGTGTAATCACAGCAATGTTGAAGTCCCCACAGTGATTGTGTGCAATGTACAGATGCTTACATTTACACATGATGGAAGTTTTTTTTATTTTTTGATTTTCCCCCCAAGTATTTCATCATTATACACAGGAGACCTAGCACAGCAGAATATATAATCAAATTACACAGTCCATACAGACAGCTAAAAAGAGGACCCTGATCTGCTTTAAGTACCAATTCCCCAGAGCGTGAGCTTAGAAAACACAAATAAGTGGTTAACATTTATCAATTGCCATACCACCTACATTAGAATACGGGTTCTCGTTCTAGGTCTTAAAGTGCAGATGGTTAATCTACAACAAAGAGCCATACTACAGCACAAAGAAAACTTTATCCTGCCAGTCAAAGCTTAAAACAAGTCTGCCCATCCCCTGCCATACCCACTGAGTCAAAATGCATGTACATGATAACATTGTTGAGGTTATAAGACATAAGTGTATCTAAAGCTCTCAGTACCCAATGAACGATAAAGTTCAAACGCATGATACCATTGGTGTACATATATAATAGCAGCATATCTGTAAACCTTGCCATCAAGTGTAGGTGGATAATTACAGTATGGAATTCATAAAATAGCAGCAAGCACCAAACCTGTAACATGAGCAGTGGCAGGTTTAAGTGTCACAAGCAGTCATAAAGTGCAGGTGCCAAATAAAAATGCCCTGGGGCCGGAGCAGTCATAACCGTGCCGCCAGAAAAGCCCGGTCGGGTGCATTGTTAGCTACCTTTATTGACTTCCCCCTCAGTTTCCTCCTTGCCCAGTCACACCTTGAGGGGGTAGGTGCACACACAAAGAAGACACAGCAGGCATAGACTTGAAGGAAGTAGGTCTTTAATGTAGCTCCATAAAATGAGCCCTCATCCTACAACTAACCGGCAGTAACTGACATTACATTGAAGAACTAACATTCTACAAAGGGAGGATTCTGACATATAATGGGGCACCTAGGTAACAAAGAGGAGCAGGCTGAAAACAGGAACACCACATCACCTCCCCCTTTACCAACCGAAATTAAACCAAAAACTGGAACCAAAGCAAGCGAGGAACAGAAAGAATAGGATTAATAAATACATTATTACAACAGAGTTTAAGAAATACAATCTTGCAACCAAAGAGGAATTCTCCTCAGTCTACTTGACCTCCTTTCGATGCTTTGCGAAAGAGGAGCAGGTTCAACAGAAGAACTCACCTCAACACATTTGGGAGGACACTTGACAATTCAACTAAGATTCCATACCCTACGATCTTGGGTTTTAACGGCGTTACCAAGGAGTTTTTTCAACTTTTATCGGCAAACCAAACTTGGATTTCCCAAACCTCCTTTCTGGGAGTTTCACTCTACCCAATCACCAACTTGAACAGTAATCTTTTTCACAGCTTTTCTCGCATCAAACTCAACTTTCCTTCTCACCATTTTCTCCAATTCTCTGTCCTTCCATCCCAGTGCGGTCAACACCCCCACCAACCTCCATTCTTCTAGACATGAACCACGGGGGTGTGACTTGAGTATTAGCAGCCCTCCCTTTAAACAAGGTGAAGGGAGAAACCCCGGTGGAAGAATGTGGAGTGAACCTGTACGCACATACATTTTTCTTGACTGGTTCCTCCCAGCCATAGCTAGAGACAACAGCCAACTGTATGGCTTCTTTGAGTTCCCTCACAAATCTCTCAACCACACCGTAGCATTCGGGATGATATAGCGCAGCGCTCATGGACAATTCCCCTCTCACTCAAAAATCCTTCCACAGCACCGGAGGTAAATGGCACTCCATTGTCCATTAGAACTGATGCTGGCAACCCCTCACTTGCAAAAATATCCTTCAAGAAACAAATAACAGCAAAAGAATCCACCGAATTGACAATTTTAATTTCAGGCCACCTTGAGAATATATCCACACAGACTAAAACGTAGCGATCTTGTGTCCTGACCTTCACCGGACACGAAATATCAACAGCGACATCAACCCAGGAACCAGTGGCTTGCTGCCTGATAATCATAGGTTGAGTCTTGCATTTAAGGATCTTATCACTACTTGCGCATTGAGAACAACTGCGCACCAATCTTTCTACCTGGACATCCATCGCAGGCCACCAATAGGCTTCTCTTAACCTTTCTTTCGTTTTAGCTATGCCCATATGACTGGAATGGGCATTCCCTACTAATTTGTCACGTAGACTCACTGGGACCACCAGCCTGCTACTTCTGAAAAGCAACCCATTCCAAACAGAAAACTCCTCTTTCACACACCAAAGCCCTTTTATTTGGTCACCACAATCGTGTTTCTCACACCATCCATCACATACAAAGGAGATGACTTCTTGTAAGGTGGGGTCATTTTCTAGATTAGTGTTCCATTCTTCTTCAGTTACAACACCTTCAGTCACTACACACACTTTTAAGTCATCTTCAACGTCCTCACCACCAAAACAATCATCAAGATCACAGGCATCCAGTTAGTAACAAACAACCAGATCCTGGCACCCCAACAGATGCGCCCCTTTCATTCATACAGATTTGTTTACATACTGTAAACTGCTAACAATCTAGACATCCCCATAAAAAATGTTGGCCACTCTGGACTTAGCCAATCTGATGCAATGCATAGGCGGACCACCGCCATAGCAATAAATAACAAATATGTCACTTTCTTTATTACATCATTGTTCCCAGACCCATCAATCACACCCAGAATCAAACACAGGGAAAATCTGGACCAGCCCACCAAGGTTTGATCCCATGAAGTTCCCAATATCATGCATCAATTAAACTAATTTGGGGCATGAAAAAAACATAGGAACAATTTCAGCCTGCTCTGATCCACATCTGTTAAACTTGTCACCAAACCTACCACCTCATCTAGCCACCTTAGCCGGGATATGATATAGATTAAATATTGTCTGAAAGTGTTGGCTTCTCAGACGAGCCGTTAATAGCACTTTGCTACCTAAATTCAGGAACTCTTGAAGATAAGGCCCCTTTATACCAAATCTAGCTTCCCATTTAGAATTTTGTGCGTCCAAGTCATCAGGTTGGCATTGTATCAGCAAGTTATAAACTGAGCCAACTCTATGGCTCCGTCTTACTGCCTCGACTAATGGGTTCTTTACCAATGAGATGGATTCCTGTAATAGCTTAAAGAAAAAATCTCAAAGTTGGAGAAATAAAAAAAAAAATAAACACACACCCTTCATCAATCCAAAGGTGTTGGCCATTACAGAACAGATCACCCACCACCTTGACTCCTTTTGTACCCATCGGTCTATAGTGGGATCTTGAAATACTGATGGGAGAATTGATGAAGCAGTCACAGGTGTGTAAAAGTTAATCCTGATAATGCCTGTTCTCTGCTTCATCTGTCAAACCTTTTATGCTGTGCATAAAATCTTGAATTTGGTTCCCTTACAATAACTGCGTTCCACACTTTTTAGGAAACAGCCCCTGGCTTCAGTTCCCAACATTAACTCAAAGGTCTAGCAACTCCAGTGGAACCCGCTCCGGCTCAAAGCACAAAGATCCTGTTGGAGTCGAAAGAGTGATTTACCATTGGAGTTTTTCTTGTGTTTTCTTCTCTTACCACCGGACTAATGTGTTGAGGACGATTTAGAAAATGTCCTGGAATTACTACTTGGTTTCTGGTCCATGGCATAGGCCACGAAAAGTTATACCTCTGCCTCTTCGATGGCCTTCGGCTGCATGCTCCGACAATATGCACATGACCAGGAGCTATTAGTCTGGACTAAGACACCAAAGGCACATTGAGAGTGGGTTAGTGACCGACATCTGTCCCGCACAATCCTTACAGCGCTTAAAGCCCAAATGCGTAGGAGGAGACAAGTACTGCACAAAAATGTTTTTCGGTGAGGGAAACTCAAAACCTTCTGAAATCTCCAGACCTGCGTCAAAGGCATAGAAAAAAGCCAGCTGGGGTGGACACTGTGCGACTTCAGAGATGCTGTCATATATCACATCTGGGGGTCATGGTCGACAAAGCTAGTGCTCTTTACGCGGGATCTTTAAGATTTCAGGGTCTAATCTGGGATTATTCTACAAGTGAGGAATCTGAAAGTAGAAGTATCCATCACTTCGTAATGCAGTGATAAAAAGTAAAACCTGATGATTTATTTAAACTATCTCCAGATCTTGTCAAACTTTAGTAAGGTAAAGAACATTAGCCTACAGAAGGACTACATACTCAATACAAACACTATTCTTTAGACCTTACTATTAAGGAAACCGCGTTACAAAAGGGCTTAATCTGAACGACAAAGGCATTGTATGCTGATCTATAAAAATACAAATTTTTTAAATCCTTTCAGAAATAAGACTTACCCAAGTAAGGTTCCCAATGTACAGTGCAATTCGCTTTCCTGTATAGGTGTACACAACGTTTGGCGAAGACCCTTTACCTACATCATCCCCAGACTGTGGCAGGGAATCCATGTATTCCCGATCCTCTGGAGCATCGCCATTGTTAGCAGGGGAGATAACATCTTCATACAAATCTAGTTGATCGTGTCCAGCATACTCTGCTTCCTACAAAAAAGGTATCTTAAATTACTAATGCAATTAGTAATTGCAATTGGACATTCACATCACTGGTTTCGAATTTCCAAGTCACATTAATTGGGACCATCTCCCATTAGCCACCTTGCAGAATTACATTAACTAATATGTCCCATCAACCTACGGCCACTTAAAGGAAAAAGGGTTAACCCACAAGAATTCAGGCATTACAATGATTTAAACAGGACAAACGGCTGCCAGAGAGGATCCATTTTTAATCAAGAACACCACTTAATCGCATGTGCTTGGTAAATTATCACTTTTATACTTTTAGCTAATCTATAAAAGCAATGACACTATAGGAAAAAAGCAGATGCGGGAAAAATTGAACGTAAAAACATGGATCTTGCAAAGATAGCAACATCTATTCATGCATATAAAATAAACACTGTTTTTAGTACATTTTTATACAATCCAATTATATTTGCAAACAGGTATGATACTTCTTATTTTGACTTGTGCATAGTACAGAACTGTGTGTTTCTAGGGTACAAACGTCATAGCTAAATGGGGAATATATTGAAGAGAGGCAATAGAATGGAAGAAGAAAGAAGTGGAAGTGTGGGGTCATTGACTTGTCTCAGAGAGTGACTATGTTTAACTAGACCAATCTGGAGAAAAAGGAGTAAACACGCCTGAATCACACAAAAAGAAGTAAAGACGCCGGAATCACACAAAAAGAAGTAAACACGCCTGAATGCATGTCACACTTTAAGAGCATGTGTGTGAGCAGTTAGAATAATCCTGCATGCGTTATTGAATAAGAGATCTCAAGATATAGTCTGACACGCACTACAAAACCATAATTTGTCACCCTCCACTTCAGCATGTGAGAAACATAAGGGTTTGACTGAGAACACGGTGCACCAATAGGGATCTAGAGTGCACCGACGCACATGATGGGGCGCAGCCCTCGTGCTCGTATGTAAGCACTGTACGAACTTCGTTTTTCTCTAGGTTTGTCTGTGTATGGATGTTTTCCTGAAATCCTAGTACTAATCTATATGATGGAAGTAAATAAAAGACGCTTCACTACTACGAAGCTGCATAAAAGGCATCTGAAGTTAGTGGGCATGATACGATTAAAAATCAGGGCTGTGAGCTAGTCTGGTACTTAGCCCATCAATTTTATGGCCACCGAGAAAACACTTTGATGAAGCATGTCACCTACTAGGTGGGTGAGGGAGGGCTCTTTTAAAACACCTGCAGGTGGCTATGTCCCTATAATGAACATCTAAAAGGGACAAAAGGAAAAAGACAGGAGCAACCGTAACAGTAATAGATGATCCGTTCTATATTTGTATTGTATCAATCTGGAAAATCTACACTCCCAAAAGTACCTGCTGCACTACACTGAGGGCTTTTCAATTAACTATGTGCTCCTCTTCTGGCTTGTCGAAGAGGGTTGAGGGCCAATGTCGTCACCATGAGAACTGTCATTTTCACACATTTATTAATAAAGTGTCAAATGGGGGGGAAGGGGGGTGGCGGCTAAGTCGTCGACCAGTCAGCCTACTCAGCTCTTGTCTCAATCCTGAAGGCTACAAGAAACAAAACATTTTCCCATTCGGATGGGGAGGAGGACGGGGGGGTGGGGGGGAGGGGGGGGGGGTGGGGGAAGCGACGACAGAACCACCCTCCCTAACCCTCAGCAGCTGAAACGTCTGCCCGAAGCCGCCTGTCAGGACCTACTGAAGCCACCGCACACTGCTGCTGACGGATGATGTGGGTGCGGCCAGCTCGCCACAGAGGCCCACGGCGACAGGGGCAGCAGGTGAGCATGTCGCCAGGGTTGCAGAACACCCCTGGCCCCCCAACAGCTTACCTTTACCTTACTGCGGCAGCTCAGACGAGCCTGGCTTGCCCCCCTCAAAGTTGGTGACGCACCTAGGCAACACAGGGCGGCCAGGCCAAGACCTGGGATGCCATCTTGTGTAATTCCAGACCGGCTACCACACTCCACGCTACTCGCCGGGGACTTCAGCTGATGGGGCCACTTTTCCAGGACTCCAGGGTATTGTTCGGACACATTTGAGACCGCTAGACTTCTACCACCTAGAGCCATTCGGGGGTCCCGCAATATCAGGAACTGTAGGGGAGCTGGAGATTGGATTGGTGGCGCCCGCTGGGTTTGCACTCTGCCTGCCCTGCCGACTGTCGCTGAAAACCTGCTAACTCCTATTCGCTGGCAGCCTCCAATTCTTTGCAGTTCTTCCCATGGCCTGCGACCTCTGAATAGGGGAGAACAGCCTCACCACAAGCAATCAAGGCCGCCATTCTGTTTTCTCTCTGGCGCGAGTGGCCACACTTTTCATCATAAGCTGGCCCACTGGCAGTTATTGATCCAGTGGACGGGCGCACTCCCCTCAGGTCTCAAGAACATATGGGACACCACTTTGGCTGTGGCTGCACCTACCAGTTTCCTGGTGTCCGGACCACATCGGTGGAATACCGAGCCCGGGGCCCGCTTTGCCATTCCAGATCGCCTGCTGAGGACTCCCCATTTGGCCACCGCTTATCCAACACTCCCTACTAGTCGGATTCTCTCCCAGGTGAGACTTGATTTTTTTCTCCATTTCCAATTTACATACTGGAGGCGCCTAGAGACTCCAGACTTATTGGGCCCCCTCATCATTCCTCACTGACTCACCAGGTGTTGAGCCCCACTCTGCTACAGGAGATAGTACATTTCTTTGAGCTTTCCAATAAGGTATAATGGTCATCTCTATCACAGTTTTCCCTGCCTTTTGTGATCAGTTGAATATCCGGCTGCGCACCCACCATGGGCCAGGGGGACCCTAAACAGCGGAGACTCACCTTCGAGCCCTCCAAGACCGCTGACAGATCTGGGATTTCATCTGACACGGAGGAAAAACGCAGTACCGCGAAGCCGCCAGAGCCACTGAGGCAGACATGGGGGAGCATGATGGAGCCCCTAAAAAAACACCGCCCATTTGTTTAAACTTTCTTGGGCACAAGTCAGATTTGGAAGGAGGACTTAGGGCTGCCATATTTCCCACAGACAATTATAGGCAATTTCATCCCATTTTTCATTTACTTTAAACAAATGTATCTGCTATAATTTTTAACATCGGCTTGCTATCTTTATTTACTTTACTTGGCTGTCAGCGGTCAAAAAAAGATGGTGATACTAAGAAATTAAATGCAACCATTATTAAGAACTTGCACACACCAGGAAGAGTGGATCCCTCTGGCCTACATGGATAAGTCAAAGCAACTCGGCTTTTTGCAGAGTATTTTTTTAATTTATTTTTTAACAAAGATATTGCAGGGGGCTTACATGAAGGTTGGATGAGTTACAGAGGTCTTTTCAGCTGCCAGTGGCGGTTCTGCACTCAGCAGTACACAGAAAACCACACATGAAGCTGGCATCAGCCATCACCAGGTGATGTGGCTTTCCACCTGTCACATAATTTAGTGATTCAGTGCCACATAATCCTAGTGGCCCTTTATGTTATATAGAGAGCATTAATTAAACAAGCATGTAAATTGGTGTGTAGGAAATATTACAAAAGATGTAGACTACATAGTATAGGAGTCACATATCCATGCTGCTGGCCATTGTGTGTAAGAGCGTCTCGCCTGGAGAAACAAAGGGGAAGACTTGCTGACTGTCACACAGAGCAGTAACTAAAGTTGCTGCGTTGCATGAAATGGAGACAGTGCAATAGCGCCACACCTACAGTGCAAGTATATGCTTGTGAAGCATATGTTTTGTATAGGAAAGGTCTCCCTTCATGTACAAAATACTATGCTTTAACAAAGTAAAATACTTTTCCCTCTAGAGATCACCATCAAAATCAATGGGCGATTGCATGGACCCCATGTACACCCCCTTGATGCAAAGTAGTATTTACCATTATTTTACTTTATGGCTACTTTTCAATGCAAATCAGAATTTGCGTTGGAAAGTAAAACCCAAAACAACTCTTTGCGCAGTTTTTGCGTCACTTTTGTGACTAAGTTTTCAGCCAATAAAATACCTCTCATTTGTATTTCTTCATCTTTGTCTGTGTAGGAGGCTGTCCTAGGCTTTTTTCTATGTCCATGACAGCTGTCACATAGTCCTACTTTTATGTTGAGGGTGGTTGCAAACTGTAGTCCTACATCTTTGTCTGGCATGTCCCGGTTTTTAGGTCTCGGCCTAGCGTACACTGCGCGGCAGTATCGCGCAACTGAGATTTAATGTTTACCAGTATGGGGGCTTGAACCCGCCCCTCTTCTCCATTGGCTGGCTTCCTAAACGGAGGCCAGCCATTGGAGGAGAGGGGCATCACTCCGTTCAAGCCCAGTCTTTTACGGTTTCGGGGGCGTGTTTTTTGCAGTTTTTAACTCCGCGACGTCATCCGTCACTCAACAGCAAAAACCACGCCCTCGAATGCGAAAATGTCGACGTTTTTCTGACACCATTTCTGCCCGACCGCCGCAAGAAGTCGAGAAGCTGCTGAGTCCTCCGTGAGTGCTTGTTTCCTGCCCCCTCGTTGCTCGTGCTTGCAGTCCTGCCCCCTCGTTGCTCGTGCTTGCAGTCCTGCACCCCCTCGTTGCTCGTGCTTGCAGTCCTGCCCCCCCTCGTTGCTCGCGCTTGCTCTCCTGCCCCCTCGTTGCTTGTGCTTGCTGTCCTGCCCCCTTGTTGCTTGTGCTTGCTCCCCTGCCCCCTGGTTGCTTGTGCTTGCTCTCCTGCCCCACCCCCTCGCTGGTTGTGCTTGCTCTTCTACCCCCCCCCCTCGTTGCTCGTGCTTGCTGTCCTGCCCCTCCTCGTTGCTTGTGCTTGCTGTCCTGCCCCCTCGTTGCTTGTGTTTGCTCTCCTGCCCCCCTCGTTGCTTGTGCTTGCTCTCCTGTCCCCCCTCGGTGCTTGTGCTTGCTGTCCTGCCCCCACGGTGCTTGTGCTTGCTGTCCTGCCCCCTCGTTCCTTGTGCTTGCTGTCCTGCCCCCTCGTTCCTTGTGCTTGCTGTCCTGCCCCCTCGTTCCTTGTGCTTGATGTCCTGCCCTGCTATTGGCATTGTAAATGGCAATGGCATTGTAAATGGCAATAGCATATAGCCATGTCTGAACTGGGGTGGCAGAGTGGGCTAAAGAACGGCGATGGATTAAACCCAGATCTTTTGACTGGGTGTGAGTGTTTGATTCAGATGCTCCGTCCATCACCACCCCCTTTTGTACCGCTATTGTAAATGGCAATGCCATTTATTTATGTTTAAAATTTTATATATATATATATATATATATATATATATATATATATATATATATATATATATATATATATATATATATATATATATATATATATATATATATATATATATATATATATATATATATATCTATCTCACGGAAGGTTTCCTTGTTGAAAAAGAAACGGAGAGCCACAGCGGGGAATACTTGGAGGAAGATTTATTAATCACAGGAAGCAATGGCATGACGCGTTTCGGACTGTGCCTTCATCAGATGCCTGCTCCGTCACAGCAGGTCCCGACAGGCATCGCAAAAGTAGTCCCAGTCGATCTCCCATTGGTGGTTGCTCAGGTGGGTGGGGTGAAGTCACAAACAGTACTGTAGTTGCGTCGGCAAACTGCAAGTACCAGCATGCAGCTCTCTCGGCTTGCGGGTAAGTTCCTTCTTTCCAACCCTGTGTCCTCCTGAGGGCCCTGAGCAGAGTATGAGCGTGGGTTGCGGTGCTTGGCAGGCAGGTGCTGGTGAGATAAATAGTCCTCCCGGGTCCCCAACGCTCCAACTGCATTGAGTCCCACCTCAGTTTCAGCCTGAGACCACGGATGCAGTGATCCTAATCCCTCCGTGAAATCACGAACTGCCAGTAGTGCAGCGGCACCTTGCTGAGGCCGGATGCAGTGGGTTAAGAGCCTTTCCAATACCTTGGATGCTGAGAAAATTGCCGAAGCTGTCCTTATGGCTCTTTACCCAAAACGGAGCGGGACTCTCCAAAGCGCCCAGGACTAGCGCTGCAAAATGTCACGGAAGGTTTCCTTGTTGAAAAAGAAACGGAGAGCCACAGCGGGGAATACTTGGAGGAAGATATATTAATCACAGGAAGCAATGGCATGACGCGTTTCGGACTGTGCCTTCATCAGATGCCTCCTCCGTCACAGCAGGTCCCGACAGGCATCGCAAAAGTAGTCCCAGTCGATCTCCCATTGGTGGTTGCTCAGGTGGGTGGGGTGAAGTCACAAACAGTACTGTAGTTGCGTCGGCAAACTGCAAGTACCAGCATATATATATATGTTTATGCGCCAGCCAGAGCGCATTCCAGTGTACCCCCGCCGCACAAGAGGTCTGGACCTTCCTGGTATGCTCTACGGAGCGCTGAACTTCGTCAATGTGGTAACATTGGTGTCCAGTACCCACCACGACGCTGGGAGGAGAACGCGGTTGTGAGGTATTCATACCTCCTACCTGGGCGACATGGTTCCCATTGCCGGCCCCCGTGATGGACTCCTGGCAGAATGGTGGCGGCGGTTGTGAAGGGGACTCGAGGACAACGCTGATTGAGGGGCTCTGTTACCTCCGTGATTTCATCTGGTGCTGTGCCTGTCTCTACATCCAGTTCCTTCAGTGTATCTTTCCCCCGGCATCATCGGAACCAAATGCACCATACAGAGGCATTGTGGGTTGTGTAGTTCACTACAGAAGGACTGCACAGGTGAGCCTCGTTATTATTAGGGGGCGGAACAATGGATATGAAAATGAGGCGGGACTGCATTTGCCACAACAGCAGAGGAAGCATTTTCGAGAGGGGCGCTGAGGAAGGCAAGAAACGCCGAAATGCATTCGCCTGACAAAATCCCACATTAAAGTGTTTCCTTGAACTCTCCTTCGGGTCACTGCTCTTTTCTTTGGGAGGAGGTTACCTGCATGTTTATGCGCCAGCCAGAGCGCATTCCAGTGTACCCCCGCCGCACAAGAGGTCTGGACCTTCCTGGTATGCTCTACGGAGCGCTGAACTTCGTCAATGTGGTAACATTGGTGTCCAGTACCCACCACGACGCTGGGAGGAGAACGCGGTTGTGAGGTATTCATACCTCCTACCTGGGCGACATGGTTCCCATTGCCGGCCCCCGTGATGGACTCCTGGCAGAATGGTGGCGGCGGTTGTGAAGGGGACTCGAGGACAACGCTGATTGAGGGGCTCTGTTACCTCCGTGATTTCATCTGGTGCTGTGCCTGTCTCTACATCCAGTTCCTTCAGTGTATCTTTCCCCCGGCATCATCGGAACCAAATGCACCATACAGAGGCATTGTGGGTTGTGTAGTTCACTACAGAAGGACTGCACAGGTGAGCCTCGTTATTATTAGGGGGCGGAACAATGGATATGAAAATGAGGCGGGACTGCATTTGCCACAACAGCAGAGGAAGCATTTTCGAGAGGGGCGCTGAGGAAGGCAAGAAACGCCGAAATGCATTCGCCTGACAAAATCCCACATTAAAGTGTTTCCTTGAACTCTCCTTCGGGTCACTGCTCTTTTCTTTGGGAGGAGGTTACCTGCATGTTTATGCGCCAGCCAGAGCGCATTCCAGTGTACCCCCGCCGCACAAGAGGTCTGGACCTTCCTGGTTTGCTCTACGGAGCGCTGAACTTCGTCAATGTGGTAACATTGGTGTCCAGTACCCACCACGACGCTGGGAGGAGAACGCGGTTGTGAGGTATTCATACCTCCTACCTGGGCGACATGGTTCCCATTGCCGGCCCCCGTGATGGACTCCTGGCAGAATGGTGGCGGCGGTTGTGAAGGGGACTCGAGGACAACGCTGATTGAGGGGCTCTGTTACCTCCGTGATTTCATCTGGTGCTGTGCCTGTCTCTACATCCAGTTCCTTCAGTGTATCTTTCCCCCGGCATCATCGGAACCAAATGCACCATACAGAGGCATTGTGGGTTGTGTAGTTCACTACAGAAGGACTGCACAGGTGAGCCTCGTTATTATTAGGGGGCGGAACAATGGATATGAAAATGAGGCGGGACTGCATTTGCCACAACAGCAGAGGAAGCATTTTCGAGAGGGGCGCTGAGGAAGGCAAGAAACGCCGAAATGCATTCTCCTGACAAAATCCCACATTAAAGTGTTTCCTTGAACTCTCCTTCGGGTCACTGCTCTTTTCTTTGGGAGGAGGTTACCTGCATATATATATATATATATATATAATGTCATGAGCAATGCCAATAGCTCTAACTTTAAGAATGTAGAGGCCATTGCATTGTAAATGCGTTTGTTTTGAGAATCTAGTCACCCTAGCCCTAAACCTATTCATTGTTGGGTGGTCATCGAAACACGTGCCGAGATGGTTACAACAGGGATACAAGAACCCTATGCTTAGATGAATTAGTTGAATAAAGAACAATATTTGGAGTAATTGATGATGTTTTCCAACTAATTCTTTATCTCTATATCTATAAGAAGCTGTGTCAATGTATATTGTATAGCACATATATTGTGCTCCTGTGTGTGTAACCTTCCACAATTGTAAGGTGCATTCGAAGGAAGATATATTATGTATGGTGTGCTAACTGGAAATAGCATGGGTATGGTCAGAGTGATGTTAGGTATGACCAAGTTTGGATGAGGAGTAACCTGGTCCCTGGTTTTGGCCCGCGGTGGGCATAAACTAATAACTTTCCCACAGTCTAGCATAACCAGATGACCAGAAGTTGTGCTTTTAGGTGTTAGATCAACCTACAACTTCAAAATTACATATCTCCGGGTTGTATCGATTGGGATTTTTTCGTTCTGGTGTCATTTTATTCATTAAAATGCGATCGATTTTTCAAAATTGGGTTGGGATTTTTCTTGTGTTGTGTTTTCATGTTATTACTGTTTGAGTGTTGCAACATGTATTTACCAATCGCCTCTAAATGAAGCCTAGCTGCTTTTGTGCCAAGCTAACAGAGGGTTAAGCATAAGTTAATTTACTGACTTTTATGGTTCACCATGACCAGGATGGTGGTTGTTGTAGAGTGGGGCTTCCACCCTCCTCAACCAGTAAAGCAATTTATAGGTCGAGCCTAGAGCAGCGCGCATGCGCTGCCCTAGAAAAACTACTTCTTGGAATTGCTCTGGGCTTTCCACACGCGTGTGCCTGTTTATTTTTTTGCATTATTTTTATTGGTCTTTACATGTGTCTTTCTAAAAAAGACATCACGCAATTGGTCAAAGGCGCCTGCATGTATCCGCCCACGGCCTAATCTTGCGGTTACGAGCAGGGGCGCGCACTATGTGCCATCTGTTCGCTATCGGCTTTCAAAGGCTTTGCGTTCACTTTGTGGTCGTGGCGGGGCACTGTTTTCTGTAAACAGAACAGCTGAGGTTTCTGTGTGTGGGGGTGGGGTTGCTTCGTGACTTGCAAGATTCATTGGCAAAGGCTCAGCCTATGAAATGTGTGTGCTGCCTGCCAGCGTTTACCGCGAGGAGAGCTGCACTCTTTCTCGTGGGGTTGAAGGCTGGAAAAGTTAAGGAGACCGCGTAGAAGCTTGCTTTGGGGACACCGTGGCTATGAACCATTAACCTTGAAAGTGAGGAAGCAGAGGGGCAAAGTCAGCGAGGGTTGTTTTTTGCCACTTTGTCGCGAGTACATCTAGCGCCTGTCCGCCATATTACCGCCAGATGTGGTTGTTTCCACGACTGCTTTTGTCATGTGTGTAGAAAGCAGCCAGGGTTATAAAAATACCCCAGCCAGAGTCGCGTAGTGGGCCTCAAGTGTTATTTTTAGAATGACATGAGCGGGTGTCTGCGGGACCCGCGTCGCCCTGGTATCCAAGCGGTTTCTCCTCTGGCTGAGGAATTTCGAACCCAGTAGGAACCAGTCTGGCTGCATATTTATAGCGGCTATGTCTGCCAAACGCACTGGGGTGATGGCTGCTTATTACAGAAGACCGGGAGAGAAAAACACTGCCATCTACGTGTATGGGGGGCAAGTTGTATGTGTCTGCCAGTGTCCGTTCTCGTCTACTTTGGAAAAAGTGACCCGGCAGTAATTTACTAAGGAACCTAGAGGCTTTGATAACTGGAGGGTGCTCTATTTGTCCCCCTCCTCCCCTGGCCCTCCGTGGAATTCCTCCCCGGATGGGTTTCTCCACAACACAAAATGGTTCTGTCAGCTGATCGTTTGCACAGCGGTGACGCTGGAGCCGCCCCTGGGTGATTGCTTGTCACGATGAGGAAAGGAACACGTGTTTTTCACCATACAATCTTGTGTTCCATCTCTGGACCCCTGTAAACCCGTTGAGAACGCCAACAAATATTTATAGAGAACGGTGATTGTGCATTTTAATAGCTTTCTATTTTTCCCCAAAAATCGTAGTCTAAATTTCATGTTGAATTTTATTTTCCCCCCGTTTAAATGCTTTGTCCGTCTTATTCTCATCCCACAGCTATTACAAAGTGTTTATTTGTCTTTTCAGAACACCTATTGATTTCTAACTTGTTCTGCTCCTATTTGAAACATTATAGCTGTTCGAGACATAGCTGCATTAATTTGAAGTATATTTTCAGCATCAGAAAACTGAGGAAACTTCTAATCTCAAAAAACCTCATGAACAAAAGCGCTCCGAAGCCAAGGTTTGAAATTAGCTGGCTTTGTTGGAGCATAACCACGGGCACTGGAATTATGCAATTCTGCTGCCATGGCATTTTCCTCACAATAATGTATTTACTACATTTGGCACATAATTCACCATTTGCTGAATAGTCTGCAGATTAACTAAAAAAACTGTTTCGTGTTCAAACAGATCAAAAGTTACAAAGGCAGGCCCTGGTTCTGCCTTCGTGGTAAAGAATGTTTCCCCTTTCAATTACTTATTGCGGTATTTGGATGTTAATTGGTACTAATAACGTGAAACATGCTCTCAATGTTAACATATGTACAGATGACAAAATAATTAAATGCTAAGATACAGTAAAATGGAGTCAAACATGTTCTTGGGCCTGGATTGGTCAAACTGCTTCAGCTCCGGGGCATTCCCCCATTGCGTAGTTCTTGCAGAAAGCATGCAGTGTAACCCAAATGGCCACTTTGGATATCACCTTAATGTGAATGTGTATTTGAAAGCCACCTGATGCTGCCTGGCCCTAACACTATGAGTATGCCAGAGATAGAGTACATCAGTGTCCAGTGGGGGTGATGCTTTAGAGGGCTCTATCACCAGAATGGGGCAACCAAAAGTTAATGATCTTTCTTTTAGCTAGAAGAAAGTTCACAGAGTGGAAAACCCAGGCTCTCTGTATACATCACTTCACTCTCGGACATGGGATGGGTCAGCGCTGCCCCACGTCTTCATAACCAGCAGCACCCGACAGGTGCCTTAGCAGGACCCACCTCTGGTGGCAATGGAATCTCCCCTAACTTCTAATTAGCCTCACTTTTCAATCCATTGTGCAACTTAGCCTCAAGGAATGAGGCCACGCATAATCAGTGCATAAAAGAGGAAATCGGGGTGACTGACCACATATGAAATTAGCATAGCCAATAGGTCTCGCCTTTGGGACCTTGTAAGTATTTAGTTATGCAGTACAATATCCTTGGTGCAACAACATCAACTGTTGCATGGCTAAACACATATAAGGTCCCAAAGGCGAGACCTATTGTCTATGCCAATGCTTAATTTATTTATTTTTAAAGTTTTATATAGCGCAAACTTGACCGCCGAGGGTATCAGAGCGCTTTACAGATTATGCATCACCAGGTAAAAAGCATACAAAACAGAATAACCAAAACGACAAATTCAAAGTCAAAATGGTCCAGCAATCTTGTGGAGGCACAGCAAAACATATCTAACAACAGAGGGAGCAGAAGATCACAGTCTAGAATTGTCCGACCGACTCATGAACAAGGTGGCTGGGGAACAAAACAATGGTATTAACCCAGAATCAGAGTAAGGTGCCAGGCTAAGGCAGAAATGTCTATCAGTAACCCTTTGACTTCTTTTTTTTAAGAAGACTTTAGACAGGTTCACCCGGACTTCAGGGGAAGGGAGTTCCAGATCCTCTGAGCCATCCCTGAGAAGGCTAGATTATAGTTTTTTTTTAGGTTTAAGCAAAAGGGAGCTGGTGCTTCTGGAAGCTCTAGAACCCCAGGAGAATTCCAGTTTCTGCGCAAGGTACAACAATGTCTTGAAGTGAATGGCTTTGTGATCCATGCATATAGTTTTTATCTGTATCAGAACTTCATATGACAGCCAATTCAGTTCCCGCCACTCCGGGGAGATGTTTTGGTATTTTTTGTGCCAGTTAAGAGCCTTGCAGCGGAGTTGAGGGCAGCCCTAAGAGGAGCCATCCTAACTCTGGCTAGGCCACAAAGTGTTGCACTACCATAGTCCAGCTTTGAGATCACCAATGCTTAAATTGCAACCTTTTGGTCATGAGCAGGGAGGAAGGGCTTGAGATTCCTAAGTAAGCCGAGTTGGAAGTTCGCTCCTTTTTGCATGTTCAAGCGTTTGTCTAGAATGATGCCCAGAGATGATGCAGAATCTACAAGGTGTGGTCTGCAGTTAAGGGCAGTTACCTGATTCAACCATTGTTCCATGACTAGGGATTGGTTGTGGGGTGAGATACGTAGGAATTCCGTTTTAAGAGCATTTAGCATCAAGTAATTGCATGTCAGCCATCTTTATGTTTCCAGCAGGACTGAATTGAGGGACTGGATGTCTTCGGGGGAGGAGATCTTCGGGTATAGTTGGGCATTGTCCGCATACATATCATAGCGAATGATGGGTGATTTTAAGATTTCTGTCAGAGGCTACATCAACAGGTTAAAGAGCGTAGGGATAATGCTGACCCTTTTGGCACCCCCAAGGTGACTGGAGCAGGGCAGGACAAGGATTGGTTCATCATGAAGCTTTGAGATCTGTTCTGAAGGAAGTATGAGAACTAGTTTAATACCGGCCCAGACAGCCCCATCCTGTGCTCTAGGAGGTCAATTAGGTGATCATGTGTGACAGTATCAAATGCTGACGAAAGGTCCAGAAGGATCAGTAAGCACGACTCATTGTGATCCAGCATTTTAAGTGCATCATTCACGATGTGCGTTAACGCCAACTCTGTACTATGACCTGGGTGGAAACCAGATTGGCATTGATCCACGAGTTGGAACTGGTCAATGTGATGGCAAAGTTGGGCAAGCACACATTTCTCCAAGAGTTTTGCCAAGGTGGGGATGTTAGTGATTGGGCGAAAGTTAAGAATGTCTGTGGGATCCGCATTTGGTTTCTTTAAGATCGGGGTAACTTGACCTGTTTTAATACAATCTGGAATAGCCCCTTTCGTAAGAGCAGCATTGATGATTTTCGTCTAACGAGTTAGTAAGGAGGATCTCACTTCCAGGAACAAGTTCGATGGTAGGGGGTCTTTGTAATGATTGGAAGGTTTAAAGGTCACCAGCATTTTGTGTATAGTATATTTATCCACAGTTTGGAACAGATTCCAGGATGCATTGTTTTTGAGACGGCAGGGCTGTGAGAGTTCGGTGATAAACGACTGAGGGACAAAGGGTGATCAGCGGCCCGCTCGAGATGTGATCATGGGCTTAGCGTAGTTCAGATTCGATCTTAATTGTCTTCTCCGTGAAGAAAACAGCACATTTTTCACAGTTCGACATTGTCCCTTGACCCGGGGCCGAGAGGTTAGGATGATTATTAGATTGTGACTTGATGATTTCTAACTGTTTTTTCAGACTTTTTTTGCTTGGTCTAGTGGAGTTCTGAAGAAGGTAGCCTTCGAACATCTGATGGGTTTGTTGTATATGCTTCGCAAGGATCTCAGGTGACCAAGATGCTCAAAGAAGGGATACGATCGCCACTTCCTTTCTGCAAATCTTAAATTCCTTTTTTCGGCATTAAAACCATCATTGAACCATGGTTTGGAGAGCTTATAGACACTCTTAAGCTCAAGTGGTGCCACCGAGTCAAGTACATTAAGCATTGCATGGTTATAGTGGGCAGTCAGGTAATGGACATCATACATATTCAAAGGGGGCGGCAAGATGTTATTACAGATCTCAGTCAGGTCTTGCGCGCTGATGTTCCAAAAACATCTTTTTAACTTTTTGAGTTCTTAGGTTGGGATCTGCTTGCTCTTACCTATTCAAGGACGAGGAAGGTGATGCAATAATGGTCAGTCCAGTCACACGGGAAAATCGCCTCCAAGCTGAAGGATTTGGGATTACCAATGACAAGATCTAATGGGGCTCCTTTAATATGTATAGGGCTGTCACATATTTGGATAAGGTTAAGGTCTAGTAGGAAGGAATTGAGGCTATTGACCAGCACATCGTTTACATCATCCCAGTGGATGTTGAAATCACCCAGGAAGATCCGAGTGCCCCGGAAATCCATGTTGGCCAAAATGATATCCATGATCTGTTCTGTGAAGGGAAGGTTGTTGCAAGGGGGCTGGTAAAACGTGTGCAGTTTACAAGAGTGATTGTTGCCCAGAGTCACTTCAATACAAAGATATTTACAAGAGGGCAAGAGTAAACAATGCTTGTTTACATTGGTGTTCAGCTGTGGGATCCAGTACTTGTGTTTGTGCAGTGCCACTCAGGGAATCCCATATGGATAACCGGATACCAGATTAAATGTTTTTAAATCGCCTTAGGTTTCTTATTTAGTCAGTTTCCTTTAAAAAAAGGAAAGTCTTGCCTCTCATCCTTTTTGCTACAATGGAGTTGGAACGGAGGAACACAGACAACCTCAGGAAGGTAGACCTGCAGATGCTGTACAAAAAGAGAAGGCTCAATGTGGGAAAGAAGGCCACCAAGGTGGACTTCCAAATAACCCTCTAAATCTTAGAGGTCAGAAGCAGGCCACATCAGAGGATCAAGGGAAGGATGAATCAGACTATGGGGAGATGGGCTTGGAAGATGAGGAAAATGGCCCAATCACTGTTACGGGCTGCAGGAGGAGGAGAAGGTAGGACACTTGCCCAGAAGATTGAAAACCCCTGCCAGGGCAGAGAGCAGTGTGTCCTACAACCGTTCCCCTCGGAGCTGGAGGACAGGACGGTTGAAAGAAAGTTTAAGCTGTGGCTGGCCAAACTCGAGATGGAGGAGGTCACAAAAAGGGATGCTGCCAAGGAGGAGACAGCTGCCTGGAGGGCCATGGAGAAAAGAAAAACTTGCTCTGGAGGAGGAGCAAATTCGATCACCTCATGAGAGGAATCAGAACGACCTAGACCTGAAAGCCAAGCAGCAAAGGCGGCAGTGAAAAAGCCAGTGTCCAATGGAAAGAGGTGGGTCTACATCACCAAGGACCTGGTGCCTAACTCCGTTGTGGGGGATGACATCGACAAATAGTCTGAGGCTTTTGGGTTTGCCCTAGATATGCATAGGGTCCCTGAGGAGAATTGAGGAGCCAGTCTCAGGAGGCGCAATCCCAATGAAAGGAGGGATTCACCGCTGGGCCTTGGGAAGGGGGACAGTAGGAGGTATCCATCCATGAAGGAAGCACTTGCTGGGAAATATACCCTCACCCCAGAGAAGTATAGGCTACAGATCAGGGAAAGCCAGAAAATGTACCTCAAGTCCTGGGTAGATAATGTGGTTTACTTCAGCAAGGCACTGGATGGTTTGGTGAAGGGCAGTGATGCGTTGTTACTGGAAAGACTGAGTGATTTTGGCATCAAAGGCCTGGCTTTTAGGTGGTTGCAGTCTTTTCTGTCAGGAAGGACACAAAGAATACAACTTGGAGAGGAAGTCTCCACAGTGGGAGAGTTAGAATTTGGGGTGCCTCAGGGCTCGGCCCTATCCCCACTGCTGTTTAATTTATACTTACAGCCTCTGATTGGCTCCCTGGCGAGTATGGGCTGCACAGTATACAATTATGCGGATGACACGCAGTTGTTGCTGAGTGTTGACAATACAAACGCCGCCCAACTCCACACTCAGAATATCTTGAGACACACGGTCCAGTGGATGACAGGAAACCTCCTAAAAATCAACCCAGTTAAGACTGAGGTCCTGGTGATTTCATCTGCCACCTCACCATGGTGTGACCTCTACTGGCCCGCAGAGCTAGGTCCAGCCCCAAAACCCAGCCTGAATGTGAAGAGCCTGGGGATCAAATTGGACTGTGACCTCTCTATGGTCAACCAAATTTCCTCAGTAGTGGGCAGCTGTACTAATATTATCCGACAGCTACGGAAATTAGTGCCTATCATTTCCCAATCTATGCTACGTTCCATCGTCACTGCCACTGTGATCTCACGTTTAGATTATGGAAATGCCCTCTACCTTGGCCTACCAAAAACCCTAACTAATAGGCTACAGGTGGTGATGAATGACGCTGCTCGTCTTATCTTCAGACTGCCAAGACGTACCAAAGCATCCCCCCTGCTACAAAGTCTCCATTGGCTCCCTATCAAGGAGCGAGTGGAATTTAAAAACTTGTGCATAGCCCATAAAGCCATCTATGGCATGGCGCCCGCATACATTAAAGATCGTCTGGCAGTGTATAGCCCAAAGAGAGTTCTTAGATCCTCAGACTCTCAGCTACTTGCCTGCCCTCGGTATAAACTTGCCACCAAGGGCGGAAGAGCCTTTTCGGTGCTGGTTCCTCACCTATGGAACACACTGCCTGAGCCACTACGTAAGGAAGGAAACCTCCTACGTTTCAGAAAGGGGTTGAAAACGTTGCTATTTAGGAGAGCCCTATGAGCCACCTGGGCTAGTGGATGCCTTCTGTACTGTCAAAGTTGTTGTTTACCATCGATTCCCGAGCGCTTAGAGGCCTGTAGGTGATTGAGCGCGCTACAAATCAAAAATAACAATAACAATAACAATGATGTGGGTGACTACAATGGCTGTTCAACCTGGTTGCCAGAGAGCACATATTCGGTATTTGTTTTCCAGAGCTACGCCAACACCTAATATGTACTCTAATTTTCTAAAGTGGTTTGGGATTTTTCTTGTGTTTTCACGTTATTACTGTTCGAGTGCTGCAAAAATATGTCTTACATAAATTCACTAGCAACCGAGTTACCTCAGACAACTTAGGTATCCATGTCAGTGAAACTATTGGCACAACTCAAAAAGGTAGAAATATGCGATCAACCTACGCATAGTTCCTGATTTGATCTAATCCTGTCGTAGGTGCATCACCCAGTCACACAAATGGGATACAGCTTTTATCAGAAGCAGAATTGGTTACAGGTATTTAGGAAAACCCCAGAGATTCCCTCACAAACATACGTTGGAAATGCTTTATTTTACCTACAGTTTGAGGTTTACAGGGAATTCTAGGTAAGAAAACCTAATAGGATCATTCTGGGCTCCTCAGAGTGTGTGGTTTTTAGAAATGTCAGGATTTAGTCAGACTCTCTTGATGACCAAGAGCCCGAATAGTGCAACCAACCATTCAGCATGGCATGTTAGAGCAAATTGGAATGTGCCCCCTACTCTTTAGGCCTATATGTCCATTTACACCCAAGACAATTCCCATTTTAAGTTGCCAAATGAGTAGACAGACAATTCTCATCCCAGATTTTCTTCCTAAAACAAAAATGTAGGATAATATATATTCTTTCTATCATTTGTGCTTTCTCCTCTCACGGTCAGACTTATAGTAAACCAAACCTTCCCCCACACCCCCTCCCCAGCCCCTGGGGTGAATGAAGCAAAAAGAAAGACTGTTGTACAGGTTTCGGAGTGAGGGCATTTCCTGACACAAAAACTGTAGTGTCTAGTGCGCTTTTCAAACCATGGGGGAGCACTTTGGTGGAACAACCCCCTCTTCAATCTACCAGGGGGGGGGGGGTGCCGACAGTCTTGCACAGGAAGCTGCCCCCCCCCCCCCTTCGCAAATAAATCCATCTGAGGGCAATCACCAAGCAGAGATTCACCAGGGAGAGATAGTGTTTGAAAATGTGCATTGACACGTTTGAAAGCGTCATTTCCTGCAGATATTGGTGCTGCCTGAGGGTACGACACCAATCAAAAGTGAAACTGTATTTTGCTGTGAACACCATGCTAGTGTTACTGCAAACCAAATACAAACTGCACTCTGGATAGGGGGAAAGCTTGTCCTTCACATCTCAACTTATTTTTTTACAGAAAAAGTTTTAACCAGAAGCATCTTCTCTTGTTGTGAGGCTGTCAACCCATTACTGACATCTGCGCTTGTAATAGTAGTGAAGCCATTAGATGGATTGGAAATCGCACTATCCCACCAAAGTTAATGGAGTTGGTGCATTTATTTAATCCACATGAGGGAAACTGTGTTAGTTCCAACAGCTTATTAACTGACTGGGAACAGATGATGATGGTACAGTGTGCAATTGAGACTGTACGGTCTTTCAGTAGCACTGGATTGTCTGCCAAATGAGGGTTTGATCCATCTTAATCGACTTCCTAATCTGTAGTAGGTTTTTATCTGAAAGATGAAGTAGGAGGATAGTATGTGGTTGAAAAACCACATGTGAGGAGGGTCAAAGGGGAAATAATTTACCGGCCTGTCAACTCATGCCCCTATAATCAGAATCAATACACAGAAAGAGTAGACCAGGTCTAAGGTGGTGTGCTGCCCTGAATGGTGAACGAGGGTCACAGGTGCATGTGTCAAAGGGTGTGTTGAGTCACACTGGGCCAGAAAATTCCCATCAGACCACCCTTGTGGCGGCATTTCATCATATGGGAATAGGTGGTCGCTCCATGCACCGCCCATATCTTTACGTGACGGTGCGACAATGGAGAGCGGCACACTGAGCCACAGTCATGCTCAAGGAAAAGAAAATTATAAGATGAGTGCAGTGCTCTAGGAAAAGGGCTTACTAAAATTGACTACCTAAACTGAGGGGAGTACCTATAAAGGTTAGCGTAGGTGTCGAGATTAAAAACACGCCTAGTAGTAGATGAGTGAGACTACATTATGGCGCTGTGCAGAGTGGTCAACTAGTTTCAGCTTGACGGAGTATTACTCCAGCTTTCATCAGGACCTTATAGGTGATAAGCTACTGCAACAGGATGTGTTAAGTGTACAAATACAAAAGAAATTGTAGAATACATGCATTGTGCTGAAGGAAGTCATATATCTCCCCAAAGCTTGGAACCTCAATGTCTACAGGAGATAGAAAGGAAATCTTCTTCCCAGCTTTGTGTGGGTGACAGCCCCACCTCGCCCGGCAACCGCTCGGGAGAATGAGGCCCCGCTCTATCCGTCGGTACCCGTTGCTCTGTGTCGGGCCCCTTCCGCTCGACACAGAGCAACGGGTACCGACGGATAGAGCGGGGCCTCATTCTCCCGAGCGGTTGCCCGGCGAGGTGGGGCTTTCACCCACACAAAGCTGGGAAGAAGATTTCCTTTCTATCTCCTGTAGACATTGAGGTTCCAAGCTTTGGGGAGATATATGACTTCCTTCAGCACAATGCATGTATTCTACAATTTCTTTTGTATTTGTACACTTAACACATCCTGTTGCAGTAGCTTATCACCTATAAGGTCCTGATGAAACCTGGAGTAATACTCCGTCAAGCTGAAACTAGTTGACCACTCTGCACAGCGCCATAATGTAGTCTCACTCATCTACTACTAGGCGTGTTTAGGTCTCGCCTGTCGATGCGCATGCGCATCGAGCAAGGCGAGAGTATTGGCACTTATCCGCTCTTTATCCACACTGCAAGAAATCGTGGCGATTCCTTGCAGTGCACGAGAAATTTAAGCTCAATGCGCATGTGCATTGAGCTTAAATGCGCGTGCCACATGCCCCCAGCCGCCTGCCTTGCCTACTCTCTCTCACAGCCTCCCCCAGCTCCGCCCCCTCACTACTTGATTGCACGGCCGCTAGGCCGTGCCTCCCCTACTCTCCTCCCCCCTCCTCCTCTCCTCCCCTGCCTGCCTGCCGCTAGGCCGTGCCTCCCCTACTCTCCTCCCCCCTCCTCCTCCTACTCTCCTCCCCTGCCTGCCTGCCGTGTCGCACCTCTCCCCTCTCCGCCCCCTCCCCTGCCCGCCGTGTTACGGTGAAAGGCTTGTTTGTTTATTTTACCCGCCGTGTCTCTGCTGCTTCCCCCTGTCCTGTCTCTCCTCCTCTCCCTCTCTATACCCTCCCCCTCCCCCCCACCACTCCCATCAAGTCCCTCTGGCCCTTCCCTCCTCCCCGGACCCCTCCTCCCCTGCCCCCTCCACCCTTTCTTGTTACCACTTGTTGCCAGCTGCCCTCCTTTCGAGCGAGAGGGCGCAGTACAAGTACCTTTGGGTGTTGCTTCTCAAACCTGGTAGTCCGTTGCAGCCATGAGGACCTTACACAAAATGCTCCTGCTTTTGCTCCTGGCCTTCCCTGTCTCCGTGGTGAAAGGTAAGTGTAGACTGCTCTGCGCACTGTAGGGAGAAGGTGTATGCCTTTGGAGATTTGTGGAGTTTTGTAATCTCGTCTTGTAGCGAAGGTTCTGACTAACGACTTCCATTAGAACTTTCATTTAAAGATTAGTCTCCTTTCCTGGCAACATAGGTTTTCTCTTTCAGTAAGCGTCACACCAAGAACTTGATTGCTCTCTTTGGGAAGCATCCCAAGGGGATTTATCGGTTATGGCGCTGCTTGTTTGGGGTTGATTTCTTATATTTTGACTTGTTTTCTTGCTTTACCGGTAGTGGAATGGGATATTTTGAAGGGCCATTTTATTTAAATCCACGGTGAACCATGTTTTTGCAGGACTTAAAAGGGTTACAATGAGGGCTATTTTGTTGGAACCAGTTGTTGCCTTGTGCCTACTTGTCATGATGAATGCCTACGGAAATTCAAAGAGAGAGACAACAAATACTCTAAATTACGGTTGTTTAATGTTTTCGTTTATTGCCTGATGTCTGCACTATATTGACGTTTGAGGAGTGCCTATGGTTTGAAGTCCCTCCCCCCCACACAGTCTTGGGGCTGACGTGTCCATCCATTCATTCTCTGCACGCGCCGCAGACGTGTTGAGTTTTCACCATACACAGACCCATTGGAGTTGAGGGGATTATAAGGAAATGGGCAGTTGTATCCTGCATTTTAAATTAAAAATCGGGGGTGCGTAAAGGATCAGAATTAATGTTTCGTTTGGAAGATTTTGGCTCACCTGGTTATTTGTCCAGACTATTTTCAGATCTCTACATTACATCATAAAGTGTGTGTGTGTAGAGAAGGCTTTCACATATGGTGCTGTTTCTCACATCTCTGGTAGAAGCCTTCATGTGCCTGCCTCTATGGCACTGGCGCCCACCAACACCCTATGGCAGTTGTTTTAATTATGAAAAGCAGATTTAAAAAAAGACACGTTGTAATTAGGCAAGTTAAGTCTGATTTCAAATATTATCACATTTTCCTACATAGAGGCTTTCTAAGTCACTGCAAAGTGCTATCCTTCAAACCGGTCTAAGTTTGCTCACGATTTTCCCCAAAACTCAAGCCCTATACAGCTAAAAAGTCTAACTTAATTGAGTGGGACATATGTGCTACATAATAACGCAGGGCATAGTCTTTCTCAAGAGCCACGAAACCTATCTTTCATTGAGCTTGTGATGGCTGGTTTCAGTTCTACACTTATTGTATTTTGTCAGGCAAGCTCCCTCATGGAGAGGGGCAGAATTATTCTGCAGGATAGGGTCAAATTTTGCTTTGACTGGCTGTGTGACAGGGAAATTGCAGGAATGTGCCATTTTTAAAAGAATACAGTGCATTCCTGCCTTTTCCTCTGCATTGGCGCTGTTTTGGCTCCCTGGCGCCAACGCAGACAACTTTCCACCATGGTAGAAGAGTGCCTGCGTTTGTATGTTTTTTTTGTTGTTGTTTTTTTTGTGTGTGCACAAAGGACATATTCCTCAACCCCTCACTCACCCTCAACCCCTCCCCCTCGACCCCTCCCCCTCAACCCCTCACTCACCCTCAACCCCTCACCCTCAACCCCTCACCCTCACTCACCCTCAACCCCTCACCCTCACTCACTCACCCTCAACCCCTCACTAACCCTCACTCTCACTCATCCTCACTCAACCACCCTCACTCTCACTCATCCTCACTCAACCACCCTCACCCTCACTCACCCACCCTCAACCCCTCACACTCACTCACTCACCCTCAACCCCTCACTCTCACTCTCACTCACTCACCCTCACTCACCCTCAACCCCTCACTCTCACTCTCACTCACTCACCCTCAACCCCTCACTCTCACTCTCACTCACTCACCCTCACTCACCCTCAACCCCTCACTCTCACTCACTCACCCTCAACCCCTCACTCACCCTCACTCACCCTCACTCACCCTCACTCACCCTCAACCCCTCACTCTCACTCACTCACCCTCAACCCCTCCCCCTCGACCCCTCCCCCTCAACCCCTCACTCACCCTCACTCACCCTCACTCACCCTCACTCTCCCTCACTCTCCCTCACTCTCCCTCACTCTCCCTCACTCTCCCTCACTCCCTCACTCCCTCACTCCCTCACCCTCACTCACCCTCAACCCCTCACCCTCACTCACCCTCAACCCCTCACCCTCACACAGTGCAATAGGTCTCGGAGCATTTGAGTTAGAGCTTTTAGAATTGTTTATGGCTTTTTTTATTTGTAATTCTTTAGCATTGGCTACAGGAAACAAAAATGCTAAAGATTTACAAAAAAAAACCATAAACAATTCTAAAAGCACTAACTCTAATGCTGCGAGACCTATTGCATTTTTTTAATCTTGACACCTACGCTAACCTTTATAGGTACTCCCCTCAGTTTAGGTAGTCAATTTTAGTAAGCACTTTTCCTAGAGCACTGCACTCATCTTATAATTTTCTTTTCCTTGAGCATGACTGTGGCTCAGTGTGCCGCTCTCCATTGTCGCACCGTCACGTAAAGATATGGGCGGTGCATGGAGCGACCACCTATTCCCATATGATGAAATGCCGCCACAAGGGTGGTCTGATGGGAATTTTCTGGCCCAGTGTGAATCAACACACCCTTTGACACATGCACATGTGACCCTCGTTCACCATTCAGGGCAGCACACCACCTTAGACCTGGTCTACTCTTTCTGTGTATGGATAGTATGTGGTAACATTGTTATCCGAAAAATCGGACGTACTTTTCTAAAACATCTTTAACAATAACCTATTTTTCCCTTACATCACAAACCAAATTTGCAATGTACAAAATATTTATAATTGATAAACGTTTCAAATATTGGATATATTAACAGTTGGTAAAAAACAAAAAAATCATAGTAATTGTAACTATAAAGCACTTAGTACCCCTGATGAGGCGTTAATGCACTTTTTGGCGAGTAGCAGGCTACTCTAATCTACCACTAATTCTTTTGGGTTCCAGTTTCGGGTAATAAGAGTTAATTTGTGCAGAGAACATGCAAGTCTGTTAGTTTGATTGACTAAGATAATGGAGGAATAGAAGAAGGGAGAGTCTAGAAAGGGTTATTTGAGAGATTATAGTAGTAAAATGAGGTTAGGGATGAGTAAAAAGGAGAGATGGGGGAGGGAGTAGTCTCTAGAAAGGGATTAGGGAGATCATAGTAGTACAATGAGGTTTGAGATGAGTCAAAGGATATATTGAGAGGTATAGTGTGAGACAGTAGTGCACCGGAGAGAGTAATAGTTTTTTTTCTACGGTAGGAGAAAAGTAATAAAATGTATTGATACATGACTACATGGAAAGGGCATGCATCTACAAGGAAAGTAATATATTGAGATTTAGTGTATATACTCAGACTATCAAGTGCTGCTGTACCTGAAGCTAATTTGTGTATTTTTTTATAACTTTTTTTAAACATTTTATCCTTTCCTTAATAGTGAAGTACTTGAAATAGTTATAATATTTACATATTGTGATAGCTAAATACAACTGAGACCCATGAGCATCTAATCAAATAACTTATATAACAGTATAGCACTAATAGTGGTTTAAAACATTTGTTAAACATGCACTAACATAAGACACCTGCTATTTCTAGGGCTCACCCTGGCTAAGCGTGACATTGCTAAGGCTTGGAAAGAGACTTCCCCGACCTCTGTCGGGGCCTGGAAACAGGGCCTTGATTTCTCCATGGGACCGGAAATTCTGATTTTTAAGGCCCTGGGATGTCCTCCGACAAATCCAAAAAAAGAGGAACCGGTGGGTCGATTATCGGGTCTATATCTTGAGCATAGTCCACCGGCAATATGTACTGATGGCTTGCCCTGAAGATCCAAAGTTGGGTACGTGCACTGTGAATAACTATTTATGCTAAAATATCACGATTGTTGTCTCTATCTGATAATGCATACATGGACATTGTAACACTGCTGTTTTTTGTTATAATGTTCATCTACGTTTAACCCCTTCGGTGCTGATGACGGCCGGGATCCGTCATGGCACACAGTGCTCGTGTGCTGATGACAGCTCCCGCACGTCATGGCGCCCACCCATGGGGGAAGCGCTGGCCCTCCCCCCGCGGGTCTCCGATTTTCGTATTTCAACTTGGGAAGGCAGGGGAAGACCTTACCCTGCCTCCCCCACCGCCTCGTCATTGGGTGTTCCCAACGCGTTGGAAGCCATTTGTTACCAGCGCGTCTGGAAAGAAAGGTGATTTTGAACGCCGGGGAGCGGGCGATTTTTACAAAACAAGCATCGGGGGAAAGGAAAGGGTTTCCGTTTCCCTGATGCCTCGTTTGTGTATTCCTGCTGGACGATCGTGCAGCAGGAATGCCCACTAGAGCCAGGGATTTTTTTTTCTTTGTTTACTGTTTGGGGGAGCGGCCCCTTGGGTCGCTCCCCAAGGGGCAAGATTAATTTTACGTTGTGGGCATGTTTTTGGCTGTCTGCCCCCATGGGGGGCAGATCGAGCTGTTTTTCCTTTTTGTAGGACCCACTAGGCCACCAGGGATATTTGTTTTGAGAGTGACCCCTTGGGCAAGGGGTCACTCTGCATTGTGGGCTAATAGGCACCATATTTGGCCCACTAGGCCACCAGGGATGTGTGTGGGGAGCGGCGCCTTGGGCAAGGTCGCTCCCCAAGGGGCGCAATTAATTTTACGTTGTCCGACCGGGGCAGCCTACATTTTTTTTTATTTACTGGCCCACTGGTTCACCAGTCGTGCGTAATGTGGGGAGTGGCCCCCTTGGGTCATTCCCCTTCGGGGGCATTTTTTTTGGATGGGGGGGGGTTATGGGAGGGTCAGAGCAAGCAGTTTTTCGTTTTTATGGGGCCCACTAGGCCAACAGGGATTTTTGTTAGGAGAGTGACCCCTTGGGCAAGGGTCACTATGCATTGGGGGCTATTGCGCACCATATTTGGCCCACTAGACCACCATGGATGTGTGTGGGGAGTGGCCCCTTGGGCAAGGGTCGCTCCCCAAGGGGTGCAATTCATTTTACGTTGTCCTTTCCCCCCGGGGGGGGGTGGGGGGGGGGGGTCAGGTTAAATATTTATTTACTGGGCCACCAATGTAGCCATGTGTGGGGAGTGGCCCCTTCGGCAAGGGTCACTCCCCTTCGGGGCATGTTTTTGGCTTCCTGCCCCTATCAGTGGGCGCAGATCAAGCCGTTTTTCGTTTTTATAGGGCCCACTAGGCCACCAGGGTTTTTTGTAAGGAGAGTGACCCTTTGGGCAAGGGTCCCTCTCCGTCGGGGGCCCTCTCGCACCATATTTGGCCCACTAGACCACCAGGGATGTGTGGGAGGAGCGGCCCCTTGGGCAAGGGTCGCTCCCCAAAGGGTGCAATTTAATTTTGCGTCGTCTCGAATGAATGTTTGATAATGTATTGGCCCACTGGACCACCAGTGAAGCCAAGTGTGGGGAGTGGCCCCTTGGGCAAGGGTCCCTCCCCTTCGAGGGCATGTTTTTGGCGGTCTGCCCCCATGGGGGGGGGAGATCAAGCAGTTTTTCTTTTTTCTAGGGCCCACTAGGCCACCAGGGATTTTTGTAAGGAGAGAGACCCCTTGGGCAAGGGTCACTCTCCGTTGGGGACCCTCTTGCCCCATATTTGGCCCACTAGACCACCAGGGATTTGTTTGTGGTGAGTGGCCCCTTTTGGGGAAGGTCACTCCTGTTTATGGGTGGATGATTATGGCCATTTCTGTCCTCTCTCTGTGGCTGATCAGCAGTATGTTTTTTAGGCCCATCTCGGGGCAGAAGCCACTAGACAACAGGTTTTTCAAAAATTGTGTGTAGATGAGTGGCCTCAAGGGCAAGGGTTGCTCCCCTTTTTACAGGGGTGTATATTTTATTTATACTCCTAGGCCTACCTACCCCTTAGCTTAGCTGGTGTATTGTGTGTTGACTGGTGCATTCTTTGAATATGTGTTTGTAATGTTTTTTCTTCTTCTTTTTATTGTAGTGCAAAGCTTGTGATTCCTGTTTGCTGTTTTGGCAGTGGTTGTTCTGCAGTTTTGCGTATTTGCATTTATTTGGTAAGAAATTTTTTTTTGTTGGGTTTACTCCATATGAGTATTATTGTTATGCATAAATGTATTTTTGTAAGTGCTGTCATAATGGCTGTATTTCTGTTTGTGTTATGAGCATGAAATTCTTTGCGATGTGTTTTGCGTTGTCTTATGTGTACTTTTTTTTTTCATTTTTAGTGGGATATTGTTGATCCTTTCGGTGCCTGTGCAGAGTAGATGGTGCTGAGTCTAGCTGCTTCTGTCAAGTGAGTGGTATAGTGTTGATAGTTCTTTGAGATAAAGCAACATTGTGTTTATTTCTTTTTTTTCAAAGGAGTTGTTGTTCACGTGTTTGACAAGTTACCTTTTTTAGTTAGCATTATGGGTAGCCGTAGAATGACTGCTTAGCAGGTGATTGGTTTTCTTCTTGAATCTTCCGCTGAGCCGGATTATGAGTGACAGTGCGTCTGAGGAAGAGGAGGGAGGGGAAGATTCGGGCAGTGAGTTCTCTCCACATGGAATCATCGGACAAAGTGCCTGTTTTAGAGGAGGAGATTGATGTGCCGATGGTGCAAGCGACATCTGGATTGCAGCCTGGGGCTGCAAGCCTTCCCATTGGAAGTGCTGGACTCTGGGTTGACCCAAACATGGTGCAGCCTGTGTTGTCTGACTTTACTGGTTATGCAGGGTGTAGAGTGGACTGTTAAAATTTCTTGCCTATACAGTTTTTTCCGTTGTTCATGGATGATGTATTTTTGGCTGAGTTTGTTGAGCAGACTAATTTGTATGCAGAACAGTTTTTGAGGGACAACAGCTCCAAACTTGGTCCCCACTCTAGAGCTACCCGGTGGACTCCCACAAATCTGGATGAGATTAAGAGGTTTTTGGGTTTGACATTTTTGATGGGCTTGATAAGGAAGCCTTCCCTGGCTTCATATTGGTCTTCCAGTCCCTTGATTGCAACGTCTATATTTTCTGCAGTTACGAGTTGTGATCGGTATTTACTTTTGCTTCGGATGCTGCATTTCGTTGATAATTCTTTGGCGTTGCCACGAGATCACACTGATTGTGACCGCCTTTTTAAGATTCGGCCTGTTATAGATCATTTTGTAGATCGATTTTCAGAGATCTATACTCCAGGCAAAGAAATATCTATTTATGAGTCTTTGGTACTGTTCAAGGGCCGTTTGCTTTTTAGGCAGTACATTCCTAGCAAGTGTGTGGTCTTGCAGAGCTGATCATGCACAGTGTACCACGCACACACTTAATGTTGGCCTTATTAGCTCTTCTCGCATGCCTGTTTAAATAGTTTTTCTGCGTCTCCCTTCCCTGCGTTGCTTATTCCTCTATCAGACACAGAGTTGTACAATTCCATTTAGTTACTCTTCAGGTACCCATTAGGTGCAGAGTGACTGCTGCCCTATTGTAACAGTGGGGGCATGTGAAAAATGACTCAGTTAAGCACTTCTGTTGTGTGATTTGGAAGCATAGACCCAGAATAAGTACTGCAACCACCCCAATATTAACATTTTATTTCTAAGAGGGATTTTACCACCCTGATTTGCAGATAAATTGTTCCAAGGCAGCTCCTCAGTTTCCTCTATAGATCAGTTAGTATTTATTTTGGAGATTTGTATAGAGAGGATTTTGTTCCTAGAAGCAACAATTCTCTCGTAGCAACGACAGACTGCATTGTGCTTTCCAGCCATTATGCTGTCACAATTGTAAAACTGATAATGTGGGAAGTGCTTGCAAGTGGTGGGGAATAGGACAGGGGTTACCAAAGACGATAGAAAAAAAGCAAGCCTGCAGAGAAGACAGTCTCCAAAGGCAGTATTCAAAATCTAATTAACATCGAGTCCCTAATTTGCAACATTTGTCTGACTTTGTTTTGTATATCTGTTTTACACACAAACCATCTAAACAGATATATGCAAGTTGCATTAGAACATTGTGTGGTGAAGTTGTATGTTTCCCTCACCTTCATTGCTTGATTTTGCTTGCAAGAAAGTGTCACTCATCACCTCTAAGGTTCGAATTGTCCACCGATTGTGTGACCACTAATTACCACACCCCCAGTTTCGCCCCAAAAAGTAAGTTTAGGCCCAAAGTTAGGTTTTGGGAGGGGGGAGTGAGCTTCAGAGACATGATCGTAGATGTTGTTTCCGTCAAAAAGATGGTGCAATTAATTGCAGGGAACACAGCCTCAGCTGTGCTGCTAGAATCCACAGGGTAGCGTCCCCCCGAACGTCACATTAAATATAGAGTATATTAGTTTGTCAGGGCCTGTTTCTGAATGCCAGGAATACGTTTTGGGAATGATTAAGGTTGTGTCCAGATCAGAGAGATCTGGTAGCTTTCATTTTTGCTGCGTGCTGGTTATTAGGGAGCAGAATTTTCCATTATGTGACACTGTGCCTGACCGGAGACTTTTTAACTGTTATGTTCGTGCCTGCCTGGCTTAGCAGTGTTGCAGCTGGCCCGCTGGTGATCCCATGTGTCTGTGGTGGGTAAGTTGACCTTGGTCCTTGCCTCCTTTTCTTTTGTTAGACTTGTTGGTGCATTGCTGTTATGCAAGTCCACCTTGATCCTGTCTTGGGAATTCGGAACAACTGGTTTGTCCTTAGAACAGTGCCAAAATGAAAGCTGTCGTCCCATATGAGAGAGCAAACTGTTAAAATGGCACAAGTGCACCTGAGGAGCAAATGCAGTATTATTTGTGCAAGTAAATTCTGAGGGCAGTCTGAGTGAGTTTTGTTGTGAGGGCTGGGAAATTTCCATAACCGTGACTTAACTGAGAGGAGTGAGCTTGCACAAAGCAACTTATGAGTAGCAGATGACATGTTAAAGTTTATGGGTTTTTTTTGCCATGTAGGTTGTCAGAAACGTTCACCACGGCACTTTGATACACACATAGGAAGATAACTGGGTGCTAAATTAATAACATTTGCTGTTAAATTGGTTGGCCAACGTTTTCTTGGGTTGTTGGCGCTGCAAATGTTTTGAAAAAAATTCATATGCGATCAGTTTGTGGGTCGAGTGCATTGCTGTTAGGTCGAGTAGAAAAGTCTACTCACTCGATCTGCAGGTCAAGTAAGATTTTTTAGATTTGTCGAGCCCTGCTGGTGCTTGGCTGGCGGTGTGTGTGGACGGGCGTTTAGCTGGCGGTGTGTGGGGACGGGCGCTTGGCAGGCGGTGTGCGTGGACTGGCGCTTGGCAGGCGGTGTGCGTGGACTGGCGCTTGGCAGGCGGTGTGCGTGGACTGGCGCTTGGCAGGCGGTGTGCGTGGACTGGCAGTATGCATTGACTGGCGCTTGGCTGGCAGTATGCATTGACTGGCGCTTGGCTGGCGGTGTGGGTGGACTGGCACTTGGCTGGCAGAGTGTGTGGATTGGCGCTAGGCTGACGATGTGCATGGCCTGGTGTTTGGATTGTGGTGTGGGTGGACTGGCGCTTGGCTGGCGGTGTGCGAGTAGTTTCTTTCTGTTGGTCACTACACACACTGCTAGCTGAGCGCCACTCCACGCAGTCCATCAATTTGTGTATTTGCTGTGTCTTGAATGTGGGGGTGTGAAAGAGATGGGCCCTTGAATGGCGCTGTCTGCTTGTGTGAGTGTTGTAATGTGATGGGCCCGCGGCTGGCGGTGTGAATGTTTTGTATGTGTAACACTTATGAAAGGTGTATGAATGGCCTGTAAAGAGGTTGGTTCCTTGACGTGGCTTTACAGCTCACGAGCTGCGAGTCAATGGTTCAGTTTCTCATTCTTTCAATTAACAGTTAATTTCATTTTTGTGAAATGACTTGATAATACAATTGTATATACTGAATCATCACTCACCCTCGTGCCAAATCCAACCAGTATGTGTGCGCTTGAGGATTAGATGGCTGTGCAGTAATATTTGTTTTTTTTCTCTTTCTGAAGCAGGGTGTATCTTGTCCCTTTTTGTGAATATTGTAATGTATTGTATTTGCTCCTGGATGGTGTGAATGGTCTTGTATGTATCAGGTATGAAAGGTGCGTGAATGGCCTGTAAAACGGTTGGTACCTTGTCGTGGCTTTACAGCTCACGAGTTGGAGTCACTGGTTCGGTTTTTATGCATATAATTATTGACAGCATTTCATTTGTGTGAAATCTCGTTAAATACATTTTATGTACTGAACCATCACTCGCCCTCGTGCCAAATCCAACCAGTAGTGTGTGTTTGAGGAATAGATAGCTGTGCTGGAATGTTGGACTTTTGAGTGTCTCTGTTAAGGTGTACATTCCAGTTAAGAATAACCTACTAAATGTAGATATTATTGTTAAACCATGGGAGTATATTGTGATGTCTCTCTTGTGAATTCCCCCGGGTGTCTAGTTTTCAGAAATGTTTGGGTTTTGTAGTTTCCCCAAGAAGGCCGCCAAGCCCGGAGCCAAAAACTCGTGGGAACCCCCTTGCAAAATCAGGTTGGTTTGTGATAGGTTATTTTGATGTCAGCTCATTATGTTTTGGGCACTTGCCTGTTGTGGGTCCTTGAGCCACCTACGCAAAACCAGTAATACACAGGTACTTAAATATTTTTTTTTTAATGCTAAAATAGAATTAAATGTACAATAGGCAATAGACTTAGACATAGCTAAAATATCTCTAATTTAGAAACTCGATAAGGGCCGCAGATCCTGTAGTTGCCCAACTATGGTTCCTTCTTCGGGTAGTCATAGCGTCGATCAGTCCTACAAACTAAGCCCCACCCTTTTTAGTCCGAAGGACCCATGCCCAGCTCAAAAATGTTGCTACACTGATTACAACTTGGTTAGTAGTATAAGTTTTCAGTATTCTGTTTGCAACCTGTGCTGATCTTGTTCCCAAAAGCAAACAGGTTTTAACCATACGCGCCTAGGTTGTTGGTACGCGGGGCAAACAAATATAAAATGATCGATGGTTTCAATGTGATCTAAACAAAATACACATTTATCACTGCCAGCAGGATTCCATCTACTGGATAACCATCGTAGTGGTAATGTGCCTACTCTGAGCTGATGATACAATTTGTGTTCTAGTTGCTTCGTAATAATATCCCAGTACTCTTCCAGGCAAGGGTCGTCCTTAATATCAAGAAAAGTTGCTGTCCGGGAACTACCTACCTGGGAAGAGTACCTCTCAGTTTTAATCATATCCCAATACACAGCACTATAGATCTTTTTGGATGGGAACACAGCTGTATCCGGATTAGCCCAAAGTTCCCCCATCCCCATATCTGTCAATAATGATTTGATTTCAGCCAGCCAGGAGATCTTATGGGAACCACCCAGCCCTTTAACTTCCATTGTGGCGTTGGCATATAGAGAAAGTTCCGGTGTGGTCCATAGACGTCTCCGGAACGCCAGGGGTCTGTAGCGTGCCACATCCTCAACTGCCTGGCAACCAAGATCCAACAGTAGGGAAATACGCGGGAAGATTGGGGTAAGCCTACGGCCGACCTAAAAAATATATTCTGTGCAACAATAAGAGGGGACAGATTGCTAAAGCCCCACAATTCGGCACCATACAAAATTGCGGGCAAAATCTTAGAGCCATAAATTTTAACGAGTGGAGCAATTGGCTTGGTAAAAGACTGCCTATGCTCTTTAATCAAAACGCCACCTAGTTGGGTATGTTTTAAAGCTAGCATGTCGACTTGGAGCTTCCAGCTCATTTTATCGCTATAAGGGACTCCGAAATACATAAAAACTGGTGTCTGCTCCAGTGGGTTACCACCCATATGGACCCTTGCTCTAATCGGCCTTGACCCATGGAGCACCGTGAACTTTGTTTTCCCCACGTTGACCTCCAGCTCATGTTCGCTGCAAAACACCTCAAAACGAGCAGTGGGACTTGCATGCCAGCAAGTATTGGTGCCTCGGTCGGGTAGTTAAAGTACTGGACCACCCCGTTAATAAATAAAGAAAACAGGGTGGGAGCCAGCACACACCCTTGTCGGACTCCTTTACACACCTCAAACCTGTCGGTTACCTCCCCTGGTTTACCCCAGCGGACCTGAGCATAGGTGCGTTCGTGGAGTTTAACCAAGATTGCAACCAACTCCTTAGGCATCCCCTGCTCCAAAAGTACTTCCCATAATTTAGCCCTTGGCACAAGATCAAAAGCGGATCTTAGATCCACAAAGCATGCCCCCTCCTAGAAACACCTCTTTCCAATACAATAGCACAAATCTAAATGCCTGGTCCAGGGTTCCTATGTGCGACCGAAAGCCCGCCTGAAGAGGAGTTAAGATATCAGCTTCGGTCATCCAACTCTGTATTCTCCCGAGTACTAGGCGTGCTATTGTTTCTGCACCGCATCGATTAAACTTATCGGTCGATAATTGGCCGGAGCAGAGCGATCGCCTTTCTTAAAGATCGGTAGGATCTCTGCTCCGAACCACGAATCTGGTACCGATGCACCACTAGCTAGGGCATTTGCTAGTACAGTGATATATGGGACCCATATTGCATGCTCGTACTTAAATCGGCCTGCAGGGATGCAGTCCGGCCCTGGGGCTTTTCCACTCCAAATCATTTTCAGCACAGACTCCACCTCACTATGTACAAATACCAACAGAGCGTCACATCTGGGGGGCATGACAACCTTGGCGTTTCCATCCAGGATCTTAAATTGGTTTTCAAAATAAGTTACCCAATGCTGAGGCTCAACATGGTTGGTGGGTTTCAGTAGTTGCGGGCACTTCCCCCACTTAAGTAAGTGCCAAAAGTGGGTCATGCTACGACCATCACATGCCTGAAGCAACTTTCTCCAACGGTCTTCATCCCACAATTTCTTGGTGACAAACTGCGCTGCTTTATAAGTAGCCCTACAACTCTTAATAGTATCAGGTGATCTAGATTTAATAGCTGCCACCAGGGCTTGTTGGGCCTGCCTACAGTTGTTATTAAACCATGTACTAGGTCTCATCACTTTATCTTTGTTACATGGAAGATTTTTAAGACCCAAAAAAAAGATCACTGTGAATGCTCAACATTTTATCATTGAGAACCTCTTGTGATTCGCAGCTATTAAGTTTACACATGGAGCTTGAGACCTTGTCCCGAATGTCGGACTGGATCCTTTCATTAGTGGCTATCTTGGGCAACCGAACCCTTCTTTGATCATTGGTTATAGTTGCCATCTCCTGAGCTGTTACAGCTTCACATGTGGGGGAACTACTAAAGCTACTATCGTTAAATGACAGAATCAAAGGGTTTTGGTCGCTTTCCGGCCTACTCACTACCACCATACCTAAAATATCCGGCCACATCTCCACATTAACTATGATGTAATCAATCATATCTACCGTTGTTAAACGTTAGCTCTCCCAGCCTATCGGACTGTGTCCTACCATTGACCGCCCTCATACCCTTATCCAGACACAACCCCTTCAATTGAAGAGCAGCCATGGACCATTTCCTTATGGGCTTTAAGTCCAGCTGTGGAATTCCCCACACTACATCCTCAGCTTCGGTGAGCTTAGCATCATCCAGATCCAGGGGCTCAAAGCATGTATTAAAGTCACCTGCAATGATCCGGTAACTAACTTCCTCCTCCAGGTTAAGATGACCTTCGAGGATTGAAACAATTTGGGAGCTCCTACCACCCGGAAGTTCCCTCGCATAGACGGTATATATAAGCGCGTTAAGGCCCTTCAGTGATCTAACCCGGATAGCAATGATGTAAGGGCTATTGATGGGAACCTCATCCACCTCTCACATTGGCAAACCCAGATAGTCAGCCCACCAACTGGTCGTCCCCTTGGTCCCTTGGCTGCTGGTTTAAAGAAATTTAAATAACCCAAGTGAAAGGTTTCTTCCACTGCCCAAGTTTCTTGAAAAGCCCATATATCCCTTTTCTCTATAAAAGTTGCTGAATCTGGTAAGAGTAACTTGGATTCCAGGCCAGCAATATTCCACGAGATAAGGGTTGTAGGAGAACTTGTAGGACAGGGGCTTGCTACCGGGCTAGCCTCATGGTCCGCAGGAATCACTCGCAGATCCAGGTTCTGACAGGTAATACCTACAATACCAGTGGCAAAGACCTGTGTAGATTGGCTACCACCACCCACCATATACCCACAAGTCATCTTTAAAACCTCAAGTTCTTGAGCCCGTGGGAAGATAACACCACCTCTCAGTCAGTCATCCTCTAGAGTGGATAAGAACTCAAAACGATTACTGGTCTGATTGGGGTGATCAACCAAGTTAAAAGCCCTATGAGGGACCCAGCTCTCCTTTCATTTCGGGGTCCTACCAGGCTTATAGAAATAACCCAGGGGTAAAATCTTTATCTCATCAACGGAGGGGGGATGGTGAGCAGCCACCTCTAAAATGTATTGTACAAAAGACGGCGACTTGAAACTCAATACTACACAGTCACCCGCCTGGGTCTTATGTGAATGACCAATCCAGTTGATGCGCCTCACTATTTTGAATTCATTAAAAAATGCCTTACTATTGCCTAACTTTTCCCCTAGACAGTAAAGAGCTTTATTTTTAATATTAGACCAATGTTCACAAGTACCTTCTGGGAGTGGGGGTACATTCGCTCGGATGATAGTATACAGGATAGCTTCGGGGGGAGGTGGAGATTAGGTAGCAGGTCCAAACTCCTACTAACCCTTCATCTACCCTTTGCCCATTACCCACTACCTCCTTCCGCTGCTGTGGTTGGGCCCTGTCGCCTTTAATTGGGTTTGTCCTAACTGGTTTTACAGCGTCCGGCACCTGAGTGGCCCCGGCAGTACCTACATGTGCATGTGAGATATCATCTGGTTGCACATTAACATCCACTACTGTAAGGTTACGTGAAACACCCCCACATTCCTGTAGTCTAGATGTAGCAGAAGAACTTTGCTTGCTACAGGATAAACATTTTTCGATTTGGTTGAGCCTCACATCAACCAAATCGACCCTTTTAAGAATAGGTTCGATAAGGGCAGCTAGCTGGTCCTTAAGTAATAAGCACAGATTTTCTATGTTAGGCTGCACATTGGTGCTCACAGATGGTTTGCACGTAGGGGCATTAACGTCTTCGTTCCCAAAGACATATACCCCTTTAGTACCACTTACGGCCACAGTTGCAGCTTGCTTATTTGGGCAACGGCCTTTCCTTTTCTTACTGGGCGGTGCAGCCTCTACCCCCTCTAATACTTTTCTCCTCTTAGTTTTGAGCATAGCCGGGCTCTGAGTGCTGCATTGAAGCAATGAAGCATCAGGAGTCGGGGTCTTGGACGGCTCGCCCAGTGAGTCAGGTAAAATAATATCACGCGAGCGATTCACTTCAATGCTCATTTGGAGAACAGGTAGCTGGACACAAGGCAAGAATCCTCCCCTAGATAACGCTGGCTCCAGAGAGAACCTGCGTTCGATTGCCTGGATCTTGTGAATCAGAACGGATTCTGCTTGGTTTAAAAAAGCATCAAGTGTGCCCACCACCCTGTCCCCTACCTTCCTTTTGCTCATGGCTGCAGACTAGTGTATAGGGAAATATCCCCAAGGGTCAACTTAAACAGTATACCATACACAACAAACAACACTGGTGGTCGCAATAATATAAACAGTCTTAGAGGAATCTGCCGTAGAGATTAGAGACGTGGCCCAGACCGGCCTCCTCTGGGCTCTGACAGGTCCGCGCGCGGGAGCCCTGGCGAGTTCTTGAAGCACCTCCTGGCGCTCTGACGCAGAACTGCGCGTCGACTGTGGCCGCTGGTAACTGTAATCCGCTGGGCGCGTGGTGAGCGCAGTTGTTGCACCCCCCCCCCCCCTCCCCGGGACTGTGTTTAGGCAGGAAGAGTCGGGTAGCTAGTGGCGAGAAAGAGCAGGTAAGAGGGCATCCCGCGCAGCGGGAGCCCTGGCGAGTTTTTGAAGAGCCTTCTGGGGATGGCGCTCTGACGCATAACTGTGCGTCTACTGTGGCCGCTGGGAACTGTAGTCCGCTGCGCGCGTGGTGAGCGCGGTTGTTGCAGTTTTTTGTATAGCCTGCATTCTAAAAATTAAAATTTGAATAGCAATCTGAATTAAGCAGAATACTCTCACTCAGTCAAGAGATCAGGGCTTAATCCAACACCGTTTTTTAGCTCACTGCACCATCCCAGCTCAGAACCTGGCTATATGCAAATTAGTCTGTCCCTGGCCCAGTGTATAATGGGAACAGGGCAAACCAAACTACCAAGCCAATTCTTTCACTGGGAAGGAAACAAGCTACCGGGGACCGGTTTCTGGCATTTCAGCCGTCTTCGGCCCGGCTTGCTTGAATCCTGATGGTGCAATGAGCTAGGGACTCACGTCTGAGTATACCAACTGTGTTGGATTAAGCCCTGATCTCTTGACTGGGTGAGAGTATTCTGCTTAATTCAGAAACTCTGTCCATCACCACCCCCTGTTTAATTATTTTGTCCACCATAAGCGTGGAAGGGTATACTCAGACGTGAGTCCCTAGCTCATTGCACCATCAGGATTCAAGCAAGCCGGGCCGAAGACGGCTGAAATGCCAGAAACTGGTCCCCGGTAGCTTGTTTCCTTCCCAGTGAAAGAATTGGCTTGGTAGTTTGGTTTGCCCTGTTCCCATGATACACTGGGCCAGGGACAGACTAATTTGCATATAGCCAGGTTCTGAGCTGGGATGGTGCAGTGAGCTAAAAAACGGTGTTGGATTAAGCCCTGATCTCTTGACTGGGTGAGAGTATTCTGCTTAATTCAGAAACTCCATCACCACCCCCTGTTGTTTAATTACTTCCTCATTGTAGCCCTACAGCCCTGATGAGTCACATCTCCTAAACGTTGTGACGAAACACGTGTCGGCTGGCTACCTCCTCACTGTACTGTCCA
Organism: Lissotriton vulgaris; assembly: GCF_964263255.1. Classification (NCBI taxonomy): domain Eukaryota; kingdom Metazoa; phylum Chordata; class Amphibia; order Caudata; family Salamandridae; genus Lissotriton; species Lissotriton vulgaris. Next base: position 1,562,004,431 of record NC_141685.1, read on the forward strand.
TGGTTTGACTTATAAACACCTTTTTACAAGAAATTTGAGTTGTACACTTCTTTTACAACCCTACTCTGCACAAGTAGATAAAATAGTCCGTATAATCGGACCATCAAACAAGCGTGCGTGTGCACAGGAACCACTTTCAGTACATTTGGTCTAGACCTGCCTAGATCATATTCAGGGGCCTCTTTTTTGAAGGGTTTGTGTTCCCCTGTCCTGTTTTGCACCGCGTGCTTACTGCACACCATTCTCAGCTACAGTATCATACTGCTCAGAGCGCCACTACTTCCTACTCCCTAACACAAACCCAGTCTCCAACCGGAAAACAAACCGTAAGTGCCTTGGGCAGGGGCCACCGAGTGAGAAAGACGAGCACATAAACCAAAAATCTAAGACGGCCCAACTGACAAAGTGAGTGCCCCTGAGGAGCACAACGAACTAGAAAAAGAGGCAGGCCCACCGGGCTTGACAAAGCACTGTAGACGAAAATCAGAGTGGCCGAATCGACACCAACAGGAACCAAAACATCCTAACCAAAGGCAGAAGAAGGGACACAGAAGAGGACGAAGAGCCATAGAGTGCATTAAGGACCAGCGAGAACACAACTTACCAGGCAGTCAGGACAGGCAACACTACCTACCACTGACAGAAGACGCAACACACAGCTACAGCAACGCGTATAAGCTCAGTTGGAGAACTGGCGCTGTAGACAACTGCGCAATTTAAGCCATATGTACCAAAAACACAGTTAACCAAAGAAACTGCTAAAGAAGGCACGGCTAGAAACTCTGTTAAAGAACGTACCAAAGACACCAAAGCGCCAAGGCCCAATAAGCAGAATAAAACAAAGAGCAGAAATGGCAGGCAGTGAAGACAAAAACACAGAAACTCAAGAAAAACAGATTAGAAAACGGCGCAGAATCACCAATAAAAATGAAAGCGAACATTGCAAGCACTTTAGACAGTATCCTTAAAAAGCTAGCCGAAGTACATGACCTGGCCAAGTCCACAAAAAATACGACAGACAAGATCGAATTGGAACTGGCAGCAGTAAGAGCAGAGATCCACGTAACAAACACGTCTCTGCAACGCAGCCCCCTGGCACATACTGGAGGTTCCTGGTGGGCTCTTTGGCCCCCAGGGACCCCCAGTATTCAAGGGGAACTACTTCACCCTCTGCAAATGCGCCAGGGGGCGTGTTTGCAGAGTTGTGAAGGTGCTACTTGCCGAATAAGCAATACGACTCTTGTATGGGGTAGTAAGCGCTTTATAAATGCAATAACAATACACACACAGATGGAAACCCATTTGCACTTCAATGCACTATGGGTGAGGAGAATCATTTTCCAGCTCCATTACAAGACTCTTGTTTTTAAACTCCGATGTGAATGTAGAAAAATACCCCTTATTACATGGTCATCTGCATTTTATGCTTGGCTTTTTTGCTGCATTTTCTGACTTCACACACTGGGATACTTCTGTTTAGTGGCCAGTGAATGTGCTCTGAGCCCTAAAAGCATGTTAAATTGCTAGATACAGAACTTGCACTTGTAATTTACCTACTGGCCGGGGAATGACTGACCTCAGCAAGATGGCGGACGTATCTTAGACCCGTCGAGACGTTGAACCATGTGGATGACCACACGCGAGGCCTAGGAAGGTAGCCTGGATCTTTGCAGCGGTCCTAGCTGGCACTGGGGCCAGGCCTGGCTGGCCAGCCTGTTGGGGCTGCTGTGGGAGGGGGCGCATTGCTCTGCCCCCTCACCCTACCGGCCGACACTGACAGCACTGGGACTGCCTGTGGCACCTTTGGTGGGCGCTTCATTAACGATTGCTTGGAGCACAGAATGTTGTGAGCACAGGTGGAGGCCAGCGCTACCCGCTGGGCCAGTGTACATGGCAGGAGGGGCTTAATTTGCCCATTCCTTTGCCCGCCCTTTCCTCCGGCCTGGACCACCTAAGCGAGTCGGGTGGCATCCAGATGTGCAGAACAGCCCGAAAATTGCGGACTGTAGCTCAATAGACCCTGCTCTGGCCGCCCCATCCCGACATGGGGCCCTTCTGCCTATAGCCAAGCTACACCGGACAAAAAAAGCATTGAGTACCCTCTGGGGGTCAAGGGAGCACCAGTCCTGCCCCTGGTGGCCTGCTCTTTCTTCAGTATGTGGCCTCTTCCGTTCAAGTGAGAAGCGTCTGGTCCCGATACCGTGTAATCCCAAAGCCCCATTGCCTCTGGGCCCCATCTTTTCGGTGTTCTGGTGGTCCGCGTGGCATAGTGGCCGGGTGCAGCATTGGCCACTTTCCGCTATATCTGGCCTCATAACCGGGGAGATAAAGGCCCTGGCCTAGATCTGCGAGGGCAACGGCTGGGGGCTGCACTCTTCGCCCTAGACTTAGTTCCTGCTGATTCTCACCCCCACAAACATTGGGAGCAGGGGGGTGTTGCCTCTTCTGGACCGGAGGAGCATCGCAGGCCTGTTCCCCTCACCACAAGCAGGCCCATATACATCAATGCCCTTCCCTCCATGCTGTGCTGTCGCGCAGGGCTTAACGTGCCGCCAGGACTGCTATGCCCCCCCCACGCTGAAGTGGTCCCAGCCTGCTGCTTCACACCGGACTGCAAAAAATGCCTCTCCGTACATCCATCTCCTGCTTAACCTGCCCATTTGTGACCTGCGGGACAGCCGGACACTGGTACTGCTGAGACAGCTTGTGTGGCTCCAATGCATGGTCTAGGGGGGGTCAAGCGGGTCCCTCAACTAACCTCCTGTCCTCTAAACTTAGTAGCCCTCCACTTAGAGGAAGAGCACACCCACTGGGCCGTCAAGAGCCTGCACTAAACAGGAGCCTCCCCAGCAGACGCGAACCTGGACAAGATATTTGAGGCAATTGCAGACACCCGGCGGAATCTGCGGAACCAGGTGGTGGGACTGCTTTGCCAGGACAGCAGGAAACTCATGCTGTGTCAAGCAAACTGAATGTACATTAGATGAAATCCTGATTTTGAGGGTCAGGTTTGGTCCCTCACTACAAAGGTCGAGGAGTTGGAGAATAGGAAGGAGGACCCGGTGGGAAGCTCCCACAGCAACAATCTCCGAATCATTGGCTTGCCGGATGGGGCGGAGGGCCCAGATCCAGTAGCCTTTTTTGAGGCATGGTTGGCGCAAGCTGTTGACTCACTACATCATGGAGCATGCCCACCAGGTATCTGCGTACCAACCACCGCCCGGGGCCCTTCCCCAACCGGTAGAGGTCAGACTCGTGAACCTCAGAGACAAGGAAGCTATACTCCAGGCAGGCTGCACTGCAGCACAACAACACAAGGCTCTTTCTGATCCCCAATTACACATTGGCGGAGCAGCACCACAGAGCATCCTTTCTGGGTGTCAAGAAGATACTGCGACACAGGGACAATTGTGATTGAAACTACTGTCTCTGCTCAAAGATCATTCTTGTGCAACTAGAATTGTTATAGACAGGCTATTTTCTAAGAAATAATGGTGTAATAGGTATATTAACCTTTTTTATCTCCTCTAAATTTCATGCATGAGCACTTCTTTCGCTCCTTTTCATTAACTCTTTTGGAGCAACTATTTGTGAATAGTGCATTATACTGCCAATTTTCAATACAGCTTAAAATTCATACATTTAAGTGTATTTCTTTGTGTGTGATGAAAAAAAGTTGTGCATGACCCTTCTGTATATTCTTTACCCATTCTTTTCTTAAGCTAGATAAATGGGGGCTATGTTAGAGGCATCATGATAGGTTAATTCAATTTCCTTTAGTCTATTCGACTGGACCCAGTCTAACCAGGTCCTTCCGGTGCTTGTTTTCACTCACCCCATAGTTATGTAATCCCCCTAGTTTAAAGCAGCAAATGCTGCAAAATTCCACAGGCGGGTCACCACACTCCGTGTGTGGTATCTGTGAGAACACCGAATTTCAGTAAGTGAAAATAAAGTAAGTGAGACCTTTCTTAAAGAGAGCTCTTGTTGGTCGGCCGTCATTTGTTGCATTCTTTTATGCTTTTTTAGGTCTTGCGACCTGATTTGCACTGCGCAGCAGTGCTCGCGCAGACAAGAGTCATTTTGTCCGCGGTTCAGAAATGGACCCTGGCATCGCAGACGCTCGTGCTTATGTTTTCTGTTTTGGGGTCTGTAATTGGGCTTTGAGTGCGTATTTTGTTTCAACAGAGAACGCAATAGGCCAAAGGCGGGAGCATTGCTCCGCCCATGGCCTATTGGTGTCTGTTACGCGCACCAAAGCCCATATGTTTTCAATTATCGTGCATGGGCGTGATAATTTAAAGCACATGTGGTGCGCGCATGCACCACTCGCTGGCATGTTTTTTTATACGTAGCTCTGTTCTTTGCGGGCCCCTGCTTAATGAATACCATCAGCCCCGTCTCCCATGCCTCAGATGCTGCTTGCAAGCGAGTCCCTTCACAAACAACGCTTTTCGCTAAAGGGACGTGTTCTACAGTTATATGGGGTAGGGCCGGGGAAGCAGCAGAGGCAGGTCTTGCTGCAGTGTTACTGTTCGCGGCACCAAGCGAACTTAATCCTACTGCTTGGAAGTGAAAGCGGGCATTGTGGTGGGCATGCGGCTGGCTGAAGTGTTTTTGTGTGCCACACTTTTTTTCGTGGGCGGTACTTGTTTATACTTGTATTCAATTACATAGGCGCGTCTGGACACTTACGTTTCCATGATAAAATAATAAATGTGATAAACAAAGGCCTGGTGCTGGAATTCCAAGAAAGTTCAGTGTGCGGTGCGCACTGTGTAAATGGTCAGTGCTTTCAATCACACAGGTCCCGAAGTGGTCAGTGGGTGTGTTCACTATGGTGTGATGTTACAGTCCGTTCCTCTTTACCAAACAGGTTCACGGGTGCCACAAAGCTGCTGCTTGTCTGATCCTGCCAGAGCACCGGCTTTCCCACCACACTTGTGCAATGAGTGAACCTGAAACTGATGCCCAACGAACTACTAACAGCAACACACCGCCAGCGAAGAACTAGAAACATGAAGCAATGCGCGGCGGCATCACGTCACAGGCGCCTCTCCAGAGTGTGGCGTCCAAAGCACGACAGAAAGTGTGTCACCACCCCAACACCATGGGTGGGCATGTGCAGTGTCTAGCAGGGTAGAATGTGTATCACCACCCAGCACCACAGGTGGGCGTGCAGTGTCCAGAGCACCCCAAAATATGTCAATACCCAGAGCACAGCAGAATGTGTGTCACCACCCAGAGCACAGCAGAATGAGTGTCTTCACCCCAACACCGTGGGTGGTGCTGTGTTTAATGAATGAGGCCAAAATGACCTCTGTGTGTCTGCTTCTTAAATAGCTGGGTAGAGCATGCACCATCTGAGCCTGCATCACACACCTACTGATAAAGAGTCCCTGAAACCGACACTCTCACTTCCCACAATGCATCACTCTTTTCAAAAAATGACCTTTATTATGGCTGAGTCTTAAAAAGCGTCAAAGGGGATGCTTGTAGCTGCCCCGGAGTTTGTGGAGACGGATACACTCTTCACGCCACCGTGCTCAGCCCCCTAGGAAGCCCGAACCAATACTGGATCGAAAATAACCTTTAGGTCTGCGACATCGTTAGTAAAACGCATCTGCATGGATTTGACACTGACGCGATGTGAGTGCTTGGCATATAGCCCACGCTGTACCAGGCCCTGCTTCAAGGGATTTCTACACACACAGAGAGGGTTCTCAGTGAACAGGGCCACCAGTCGTCATAGATGCCCAGGCCGTGGACACCGCATTTTTTTTTTTACTGCACAGCAACAAGACACGTTCTCTCACATCTTTGTATAGCAATTAACATAAACTGCTTATGTTGCCTCACCTCAAGTGTAAGGCCAACATATCTTACAAAAAGAGTGATTTTTTTTAGGTTTTTTTAGTGGGACTTGTAGAAATGGGTTTCTTTCGCCACTATATTCACGTTTATAAAATTGCATAATTCTTCCACCTGCTTAAGCCAATAAGAGGACCATATATTTAAAGGCTCTAGAAGCGGTGTTTGTGCTTGGTCTAAAACAGGTCTGTTGTAGTTGCCCTCGGGGCTACCACTAGGTCTAATCGTTATGGCGATGGCTGTCAGGCGTGTCACATTTTTCGCACTTTTCACAAAGCAAAAAGGCAACATAAGGAGTTCTGGGGATCGGGGTTCGAGTCTCTGTAACGACGCCAAACCTCCTGTGATTCTGGACAAATCACTTAATCTCCCTGTGCCTAAAATGAATGTGTGTTCTCATGTAACGTAACTGGTGCTATGTAAAGCGCTCTGATACCCGATTCGTTTCGGGTCTAGTTTGCGCTGTATAAAACTCTGCAAAAAAAAATAAAAAATAATATGGGGGTCAGAGGGGCTGCCCAGCAACCGCGGTCTCAGGGGACCCTGGGGCCGAGCTCTTCACTGCTACTTTGTCACCCAAACGGTCCACCATATCTTCCGCATCTCCAAGTCCCTCTCCATGCGCTTGTCAGTGCGAGCTCTCCTGAAGCAACACTCCTCTGCAACTGCCTACCCCAACAAGTCCACACTCCACTTATCCCTCTTAGGCAGTGTTGCTTGTGAATAGCAACATGGCATGTGGCCAGCATCAATCCTAATTGAGCAAACCTTTATTTCTTTATTTTACAACTTCTTAAAAAGCAGCAAAATAACCAGGGGGAAAGGTCAGATCACCGGTTCTAGACCAGCCACCTTTATTTAGCCGTTTTGGGTAGTACCAGAATCCAGTAAGTCTGAAGCTCCTGACCCCCTCTATGCCACAAGGATAAATCTGTTGGTGTCTACACTGCATCTGCAAAGCCAGCTGGCTTCTCCTGGTAAACGCCCCACGGAGCCTCTGCGGCGTTCGGTAAGCCATGTGTAGATAATAAAACTGTATCAACTTAAATCTGACATTACTGGCAGTCTCTTGTACCAGTGCCCAGGAACGTTAAGTAGTACAACTGAAAATCTAAGTCCCTGCCTGCGTTCAGCCAGATCTAGTTTTAGGATCTCCACTATGACTTTACTTCATTTGTTGGTTCAAACCAGGGACACCAACAGCCCATTTAGCTATTGGAACAGTTAGGCTGGCAGAATGCAGAAAGAATTTCGCATGGCGTAAACACTTTTTTGCAGCCTCACCGTTTTACTTCTCTGCCCATGACACAGGGTCGTCCAGAATGCAGTTAAAGTAGTCAGGTGCTAGTGTTGAATTATTATTAGCAATGCCAACTGCTCAAACTTTTATAATGCGAGATCTATTGCATTGCAAATGCTTGTTACTTTGGAAAGGGGAGCACTAAAACCTGCCATAAACCGGATGGGACGGAGAGCAGTCTGATAAACATCGGAAGTTCGTCCTCAAACAACCTCTCCAACATGGATTCAGTTTTAACATCAGATACATTTTTTTTTTTAAATAAACTTTTAGCACAAGTTATTCTCATTTTAGTTACAGACCGAGCTTAGATGGGAAACTATAAAGAGTAAAAGCACTGGAGTCATTTTGTAGGCATGCACCTATGGGGTGCTCTATTCTCACCACTCAGTGGGCAGAATGTTTTACGAAACGTATAGCCCTTCTGTCTCAGGCCCAAAACTCAAACCAAAGAGGAATTAAATGCACGTATGTAACTGAAATGCATTTTCTTGTCTATATAGTTTTATGGATGTTTACTATTGACCTAGTTAGGATGTTTTATTTAATAAAGAATAGTTGAGTTTGAAGTGATGAAAACTTTCGGAATTATGTTTCACCAGTGCAATACTTGCATACAGATTCAGCCAATTTGCATTTCCAGGACTGATAAAATTAACTCAGTCACTGGCAATTGTGAGTAACTAAATCAAAAGAGTTGCAGTTTCGCATTATTATTTGAACACACAAATCAAGTAAATTATTTTGGCTGGGACAATTTAAATATATTTTTGCTTTATCATCATCAACTTTATTTCGGCAACATATTGCCATAAGAGGTACAAAGAACATTACATTACATTTAAAGAGATAAAAATAGAAGAATAAAAACAATTGAAAGCAATTTATCATATTATCAGCTGCAATGTTTTTATTCACAAATTACTTCAGGTTTAGCGTTTGAAAGAACAGCTTTAATCGAACTCAACATAGCTCCTCCGGTGTGGATTTTACTTGCACCAACAAGGAATCAAATAAGTCACTGAATAAAAGTCTAGGAAAAAAACCACATAACCCACAATTGTCTATTGTACATCATTCATATTTTTCTGGCTTGATATACCGATAACGTGCTGCATTGTATTGCATGCTTCACAACAGTTACATAAACCTGCTCAGTAAGTACCCTTCTATGCACTCCGTACACAAGTCAGACCTGGTTTAAAAAAAACAAATAAAACAAAAATAAGCAAGCACTGTCAAAGTTAATAGGTAATGCCTTTTGAACATATTGGCTAAGCCTATAGTTTTGTGATGCTGTGTAGCATCTCTGCTGCTATGCAGCATGGCTAAAGAGTAAACAAAAGAAGACACTATGACATCTGCCCGCCTCATCCTGGGTGACACACTAAAGTATAAAAAAAATATGATGGATGGAATGTGTGTATTTATCTCAACTACTGGTAATTACTCTGGGCTGCATCCCGGTCCAAGATTATTTTGCACACCATGCCACCTCAGTTTGGACTCAGCTGTATAAAAATCAGTCTTGACCCTGCTCCAATCGAAACAGTCTAGCCAGAACTGTCAGACGAGGTCCTCTGAACTAAACACAATCAAAATAGGGCCAGTCTCGCCCTAGTTAGGGTGGTCTAGGCACACCGGTCCCAATTACAGTGACAGACTAAAATAAACAAAAAAGTGACAGCTGCAATGTTTGAATCAAAGCCACTAATTATTCTAAAGCATCCCAGTCCATCATTATTTTGCACACCATGCCACCTGTTTGGAACCAGCCATGTGCAAATCAGTCTGGACTATGCTACAGTGGGAACAGCCGAGCCCAAACTGCATCATTTTGTAGGCACATGGAACACACATGCATATCTACAAAATGATACAGGCCCTTTTTATTTTACAATCTGAGGTGAATCTGTAAAAAAAAAAAAAAAAAAAAAAAAAAAAAAAATACTAAAAGTAACGCAAATACCAGCGACTCTTAAATTTCAGCAGAGTGGGCAAAGTTAATTAGATGTCTAGACAGTCTCAAAAAGGTTGAGAGACTTGGAAAGAGACTTACATTTCTGCAAAACCATAAAGTAACTGACATTTACACAAAACCTTCAAATTACTCATGCAATACTTCTGATCAATAAGAGCATCCGCGATTAGAAACTGCATAGAAATACATAACTCATTCCTAAAGCACTGTTGTGGGAAGACCGGTTCAGAGGAGGGTAGACAAGGAAGGCAGAGGAGCACAGCAGGGAAATGGAAGCAAGAAAGACGGATCTGCGGGGAGGTGTCAAGAAATTGTCTGGACAGCATAACAAGAATGCACAAGTAATGCTAGAATGGGGCGGCAGAGTAAATAGAGGTGCCACGGACAGCAAAGTGAGACTAGCAGAAAGAGTCAATTAGGATGAAAGCATCAAGAGGACATGCTTTAGTGTCATGCTGTAGTCCAGTAAAGCGTGTATTCCGCCTTGAAACCACTACACAACTACGTAGTAACCGAAAGAAGAGACACTGAGAAGGCAGAAGGGGCTCCAATGGTTAAGATGGAAAAGATGCCACAATAACTAAGATTAACATATTCGGAAGCAACAGAGTTTACGTGGTGAAATAAAAGAGAATACAATTTAAAATAACACGTTTTTTATTAGATACACATTAACTTTATCACGAAAAAAAAGTAACCCGAATGTCCAGCTGCCCACAACAGGTCGTTCCAAAATGAGGTCTCGGTAAATCGTTCCCAACTGAGCTCCTGGATTTACGTATTTTTAAAAGAAAATACTGCAACGCAGTGGTTAATTTGTGCAGGTGATTACAAGCGGCAGGTACTGACATTTATGGGATCTGGGACTTATTTTTCATCAGCAGACATGGATCACGCGAAAAAGGCAGGCAAGGAAGAAGGCAATAGAAGTAAAACATAGGAAAACAGCGACAAAGGGAGAAATCGGGTGGAAAAAGAACCATCGGCATTGTAGTGAGACGAAGTGTAGTGCAGTGTAGTGGAAGTAAAAGCAGGAGGTAGGATCCAATTGAGAGATTATTGGTATTCTTCAACACCGGTATTGGCCAGCACCTACGAGGACCATTTTATACTAAATCAAGCTGTCGACAGCGGCATCTGGTCTATGTTAGACTTGTTCAGTGGCATCCTGCTTAAATGCTTTCAGTCAGTCACGAAAACTAGATGCTTTCAAAAAGTATTCCTATGACTAAAAAGCATGCCCGTTGGGAAGCTAAATCAACTTATGTAGGGGCGATTAAATAGAAAGGGGCGAGTAGATGATTCAGTGTTAAGAGATAACGAAAGGCGACAATAGCACGAGAATTATTATGACGCGGCGCATCGGTGGCTGGAAGATGTGGACTGGAGGCCTTTAATCATAGACCTGTTCTCAGCAGCAACTACTGAGGCTTCTTGTTTTAAGAGGATTGCATCACAGAGAACAGTTTTGAAATCGTAGCGGCCACTGAAGGGGGGGGGCGTGGGGGCTTTGAAGAAGTCCACCCCGAAGAAAACGAGAACCTGGAAAACAAGGCCCGAGCCGCATCCACCAGGCCAGTACTCCTACCGACTTACCTGATCAAATTCCTCGCCCACGTCTGCATAAATATCTATATGGTCCACTCCGTCGGCCATTTTGCGTCGCTGGCCACCCTCCTCTGGAGCAGGCGCCCACCGGAGCTGTGGGGAGCAGGCACGGTTGCAGGAGGGGAGGTAAAGCTACGTCACTTCCTGCTGAAGGAAAGACAAAACGGAGCGCGGCAAAGCCACACGACATTGCTTTCCTTATTTCGCGTAACAGCGGCAGCCATCTTGTAAAGGTGTCGTTCCTACCGGTTCCCTCCTAAGAAAATGAGGAATACGGATACCACCGTCGAAGACTAGAACATATCAGTGTCTCTGCCAAAGAAAGTGGACGATTGATTAACTAAAAAATAAACAAGGACATTACTAAGTGAGTTGGAAATATATGCCAAAGCACTGAGCAGTGTCTGATAACACCCAGGGCGCACACGTACATATTCTGCCGTATTTATGTTTTATCAAACATTGCCACAAGGCATGTTTGCTCACGCGGGGAATTGATACTACAACCAACGATAGACATAGGGTGACCAAATGGCATGGGTGCAAATTCAGGACAGTGTGGGTGCAAATTCAGGACAGTGAGTGTAAAAATTCAGGGCAAAGGGTCAAAATTCAGGCCAAAAATTCAGGACAGAAGGTCAGAATTCAGGCCAAAATTTTTAATATTTACAACTGCTGTTTATTTTTCATTACCATGGTTTTAAATCATTTATTACCTAAAAATCAAATCACTTATGGCGATTATAGATCAACTGATGGAAACTAGACCATGAATAAAGAAGACCAGCTTGTCTTCTTCAAATCTAATTTTATTAACTTTATTTTTCATAAAGAAAGAGCATTTAACGGTTTAGAATCTTTATTTTATAAGTAAATAAAAAAGCAGCATTTAAAAAGGAAATTAATTTAAAACTGACATTTAAAAGCAAGCTCAGAAACATGAAATATTAGCAGAATAACTGTTTCCATTCCCTAAGTCTATTTCCCTGTCTATTTCTCACTTCACCTAAAGGGAAAAATCAATTAAAGTCTGCTGTCCTTACATGCGCCAAAGGTCCATCAGCATGTCACGTCACTCAGGAATCGGAAAGTAAGAGTTTATTCCTTGCTCATAGTGTCAGACTTTATACCTTTCTCTCTAGCTAAATTTTCTACATTTTACATTCTTTTCAGTGAATCCAAGCTTTTCATTGGCTGTCCTGTGTCAGTCCACGATAAAAATTATTAGGTCATCCGACTCTTGACCAAGTCCAGGCTTCATATAAGCCCTATTTTCTTTCATTTCCACGTTTCTCTCCGCTTCCTCAAGAATGATACTTTTTTCCTCAAGCTTCGAACATTAACTTCCTAACCTTGGTAGACATTTCAAGTTCCTGTCCTTGGGTCATCTTTCCATGAGCACATTCAACGCGACCAAAGAACTGCTTTTTATTTTACGATGACAATGCAGCAAAAATCTTCACAGCTGCGCATGTGTAAAGAATTCACTCTGGACAAGCTTTCGCATCTGCAGCTCTATCAGCCATATTTTCTGAACCATCTTTAGGCCTCACTTTGGAAACTATTACTAAACAAACACAAGACATCAATTAATTAAAGAACTGAGTCCCATTCTGTTACCCTCCCCCTTTACTAATTAATCCTGTTAATTATGTTACCTAGCAAAAGCACATATAGGCAGCATTATATTTACTTTTCCTTTTCGAATGGCAGGAACTCCATGAGCTTTTATCACGAAAAGACATAACATAAGCACATGCTGTTAATTTAACTACCGAATTTAATACTGACAAAGACAATAGACAAGGTTAATTTATTATTTTCTTTGAGTTTGCAACATAAAAGCACATTAGTTTATCCCACGTATAATGATGAATGTATTCTTAAACTAGGTTGATTAATAATTTCACCACAAACTTATTAATCTGATTACTTTGTTATGAAAGATTAACTTCACAAGTTTGAACAAAATCTTGTTCTTTACCTTGCTCCATCAACTCCCTCATCTAGTCATTTCTAAATCACCAAATAATACCCAAAATTTATACATTTTCAACTCTTGAACATGTTGGACTTTCTTAATATTAGTATTTCTAGACTTTAGATTCACCTGATTTTCTACATTTCTCATATTGAGTTCTACGAAACTCTTCTAACTCTATTTCCTTTTCCTTTTCCTTCCTTAGGTTACAAATTATTTTCTTTTTTATAACATGTTTTCTTCTCTTGTGTATCATGCAACTCATTTTTAACAAAAGTATCACTATAGCTATGATTATTAAAGGAAAAACTATTTTACCTATAATTGAACTACCAATCTCTTGAAACCAGTTTTTAATTACTGCAAATCTTTTTCTTAAACGTTCTGAAAAACTCTCATCTTCTAAAGGTTCTACTTCTTCATGTAACTCAGTTATATTTTTTATGTACATTTCTATATTCTGACTTTTATCAGGTATGTGTGTGCAACAATGTTGAACATGCAAAATTCCACAAACTCCACCCTCTTTTGCTAGCAGAATGTCTAGTGCAAGATGATTCTGCATCACCATAGTCCTCATAGCAATAAGTTCTGTGTTCACTAATTAAAATCCACTTGCAGTGTCTGTTGAAAATCTATCAACAATTGTGGACATTTTTCTAATTTTGTTTGCATTCAGGGTTATTCCTATCATAGGTATTAATGCACCAAATATATCTCCCATTATTTCTGTAAAATTTCCCTTCTAAATCTATTCAAGTGATTGCCAATTTCAAATGAACCTTTTGCATTTCTATCTACATGAAAAATTTTGGGAAAAACTAAACCTACATAATATGGCCCATACCAGTGGTCTGGGAGACTGTAATAAGCTTTATTCCCACAAATAAAATAAATTCCAGGAAAAATTGGATCCTTGCCTCCTTTAAATCCCCAACCCCCTATAATACGATAAGTGTCTTCACATTGACTTGCACCAACAAAATAATTATCATACAAAGTATTATCTCTTCTTATGCAACATTTTCCACTAACAGGTTTATCTATATGAATTGCAACATTTTCATTTCCACAATCGAGCTTTTCATTTTCAATCTGCCAAAATTTTGACTTAGTAGTCTTCAAAATCTCATTTCGCTTATACATTGCTCTTCTCTCTTCTACCATATTTAAGAACGTCTTCTCTTATGTTCTCAATTTACATGTTAAATTATTTCTAAAAGCATACTCATAAGTAAGTTCACTAGTCGTTAGGAAAAATTCCCTCATCTGTTTAGCAGGTCTCACTTTATTCAAGTTATCTTTAACTTTTAAATTTGCAAAAATCTCATCAAAATCAGAATAGTAATATTCCAAACGACAGTCTTATAAAATAAACTAACTATTACACTACATATTATACCATAAGTAAGAGGAAGCATATTATATGTAGCACCTTCAGACACAGAAGTAGGTAATTTCACACAGATGTAACAATCTTTTGCGTCCATCACCTTAACATATTCAGATAAAAGTCTTGAGAAGGTATTGCTAGAAAAATCTCCAACAGATCTACCATGATGAATCTCTGGTTTATGTACAATAATTCTATTAGTCTTATCTGTTTTGTCATGATTATCTAAAATTGTACTAGTCATATTAGCTTTATACACCTCTTTATCTATTCCAAAAGGAAAAATGACAGCTAAAATTAACCAAACTAAAAATATCAATATTACACATATTGAAGACATTTAGCAACATCTTTTGAGAATTGAGCATCCCGAATTATTATTAGTATAAGGCATCTTTACTATCAAAATAACAGCTATAAATAAAAAGAGAAAAAAAAAATGAACAAGCACTGGCGTTGCCAATAGGTCTCGCAGTGAGAAAGTTTGAGCTATTGGTTTTCTAAATGACATTTTTTTTTTTTTGTGATTTACAATGCCCATACTTTTAACTTTTCGCATTAGGAAAGTTTGAGCGATTGGTATTGTAAATGACACTTTTTTAATTTATGTGTTGGTTTTGAAAATAGCAAAATTAATAGCTTTGTCAGTTACAATGTCAATAGTTTTAACTTTCGCAAATGTGACACCTATAGCATTTGTAATGCAATGTGTGTTGTATTTATGTGACTTAGATGTATTGATATTACAAATAACAATGGCTTTTAATTTTGTAAATAATTAATACTTAAATTAAAGTTATTGTAATTTATAATGGCAATAGCTTAAACGTTTGTAAGCATGAAAGGAGAAAATGAAGGTGTGAGGACTGAGGGGGGGGGCAGGTGTGAGAGGGGGTCGCTGATGAAAAGAATTGAAGGGAGAGCTGTGCAGATCACACCGGGAGCAGCAAGAGAGAGGCAAGGGGAGGGAGAAAACAGGCATGGAAGGGGGAAATGGAGGTGTGAGAACTGAGTGAGGGGCCGGGGAGAGAGGGGGGCATGATTAAAAGAATTGAAGGGAGAAGACGAAACTGTCGGGGGGGAGGGGGAAGAAAGTAGAAAGTGAAACGTTATGATGAAGGAACATGGGGAAGAGGGCGTACACAAAAATAGAGAAGGATTGTGAAGTGAAAATAGATTAAAAGTCTGTGGGAGGACCGAGGACCGAGAGGAGGAAAGTAACTGAGAACAAAATGGGGGGAGGGCACGAGGGAAGTAGGATGGGTGTAAAGAAAAACACCGCCTGACGTGGAGAAATGGAAAAGTGGGGAAACAAAGGGAGCTGGACTGAGAGGAAGGGAGCGACCCGAGAAGGAAGGAAAGGAACGGAAAGTAAGGGAGCGGGAATGAACGCGAGGAGGTAAAGAGAGGTGAAAAGAAGAATAAAGGGGGGTCTGGGGAGGGCAGGACGAAGCGCGGTGTATGAGGGTCACTCCATGATTGATGCGCTTCCACTAACCATCGAAAACAGTGGGAACAGGAGGGGGAGGGTACAGCTACCCAACGGAAGCTACACGCTGAATCAACACCGGAAGAATGAGGGGCTGAGCCTACCCTGCTGGGATTCAAATGTATCGGCTTCAGAAGACACCACCCAGAAACGAGAAGTAGGCAAAGGTGACTGAAGGGAAATTATTGAGACTGAAGGGTGGGTGGGGGTGATGGGAAATGGGGGAGAGGGGGGCTGTGGGAGTGTGTAAGTGAAGGGCTGAAAGGGATGACCCAGGAGGGAAAGAAGTGCTAAAGCGAGGAGAGTGAAGAAAGAGGAGCGGGGGCAAGGATTGAAAGAAAAATTGGCAGCTGAGGAGACTTGGGGGTGGGGGCAGTTAGGGCCGGAGAAGAGGGCGGCTGAGGAGGAGTGCAGGAGAGGGCGTGACGGGGGAAAGCCTGTATGGAAAGGCTGAGGGGAGCAGGCGCGGTAAGGCATGGGTAAAGTGGGCACCTGCCCAGGGCCTCCCACCTTTTAAAGGGCCCCCTCTGTATTGACTCTATTTCTGTTTGCAAAAGTCTGTTCTCTGAGTTAATGCAACACCCCTGTCAAATTGCCAGGTCCGTGCGGGATGTGTTAATCCAGCCCACGTGTGTTCTTTGTATTCTGGCATGTGTAGTCTTGTTCAATCCATTATGAAACAAGACTACAAGCCCCAGAATTCAAATACAGAAACGTAGACTGGCGCAGCACATCATACAGGACAGAGCAGGGTAACGCGGCAGTTCTAGTGCATCCCTTTTGATAATGTACAACATTCTGTATTTCACTACAATATAGCATTAACTCATCCCCACACAACAAGTCTATGAGTGTCAGAATTGTTTGGGCCTTGGGTGTTATAATTGGGTCTCCTTACTGGAAAAAGATATGAATTTACAGTGATAATGTCACACAATAAAATAATAATAATTTGTGCCATTGTTAACTCCTTTTTAGGTCTGTGCTCTAGATGGTGCGCATGCGCTGTCTCGAACCGAGACATGCGGTATTTACTCTGGTAGATTTCAAAACACCACTTGCTTTTAATTGTTGTTTTTGTGTCTTAAACTTTTTTATGGTCAAACTGCCAAATTGTCCTTCCTTTGTTTTTGTTTCCGCCCACGGTGACTTGCCCTTCAAAATGTTTTCTTTCTCCTGTGTTCATTTATCTTGTTTTCGATGTTGACTT
Source organism: Lissotriton vulgaris (assembly GCF_964263255.1). Lineage (NCBI taxonomy): Eukaryota > Metazoa > Chordata > Amphibia > Caudata > Salamandridae > Lissotriton > Lissotriton vulgaris. The sequence goes on from NC_141685.1 coordinate 1,562,021,264, forward strand.
GCCACGAGATTTTTGGAAATATGTGTTTTAAAGATGGTGAATCAACTGTACGTTTTACATGTTTTAAAGCAAATGTGATTCCTCTAACAATGCGTGCTTTGTTTAAAGTTTTCTCGTATGGTCCATGTTGTTAATCGTTTTTTTAGATTTCCACTTACAATCCACACAAATGAGGTCAGTGAAGGGAATTAGTGCCTGGACGACTGCAATCGTTTTAGAGCATGGACCGTTAAGGGAATACTTTAAACAAAGAACGCACCGTGTACAATGTGCCAGTGACCTTTCCCTTTTTCCCCTTCGCAATGCTGCGCACGTGCACCTTTAATGACGGCATGGGTGATAAACCGCGTGTGACCCGTAGCACCTTTTCATGGATTCACATTAGACAAAATCAAGTCACATACTGGAAAGTTCCGCTTTTCATTCTGTATAAACAGCTAAATCCAAGCATTACAACAAGACGGAGGGAAGGCAGAGAAGGGGAGGGGGGAGGAGAAATGCGACACGGTGGGAAGCAGCAGGGGCCTTTGAAGCGAGGAGTGCTGCTACGGCCTGGGGGAAGCTGGCTGGGGAGGGGGAGGAGAAATTCAAGTAAGGCTGTGTTTGCGGGGAGAGAGAGGGGAGGTGCTGGAGCTGGGGAACAGAGTTTATGGCCCAAAAGCGCGTGCCTGTGGCCACGTGAACTCAAAGAAAACCGCAGCAAAAAGCCCTTGGTTTGACGAGGATTTTGAGCACTTGAATTCTCGCTCCGCTCAATGCGCTTGCGCGCATTGATAGGTCGCGAGACCTAAAAATTACAAAAAAATTACTAAATATACTCCCCTTTTTTTAACAGATAATTTTATTTTCTAACAATTTTTCTTCTAACAGCTTTTCTTCGACCTTATGTCATACATCAAATGTGTTTTCCAGCTAACACAATTTCTTCGACCTTGTGTCTCCTAACACAATTTCTTCAACCTTGTGTCACATAATGAACAAAATCAATCATTATCACTTTCATCATCTAGATTACGTTGACTACTATTTACAAATCAAATTTCAAAGCTTTATTCGACAGCAAGTCATAAAAGCAAATTACACCCTATCACTACACAATAAACATAGCAGCCAAGGTTTCCGATTGCAAGGTGTGACATGCTCATAATTTCAGTGCAATTATGAGTGACGTTTTAATGACCATGAGTGACACTTTCTCGTGAACTAACTCAAGCAATGAAAACCAGGGAAACATATTAATATCATACATTACATCCATTTGAGCATCTGGGCTTGAGTTCTAAGTTTTTTCAAGTATCCTACATAGTTTAGGTTTGCTGAGCTATGTTCAAATGCTAGTCTTTACATCACCCCATTTGATACATGTATAATTATTTGGTGTGCCATTAAGCTTGCCTTGATGGCATTTAGGCCAAGTTCATTGGTATTTTATACATGTACCATGCCTAATTTGCAATCAAATAAAAAAACTGAAGGAGCTCATACTTTTTCTAAAGAGGCTATCACTCATGCTGCCGAATGTAGGGGTTCATGAATACCAAGGCTTATACATTTTGATTCCACGTCATGCTTCTTTTTTCAATCAACCTGCACTTCCTGTGTTCTTATCTCACTCTTATTGGTTATTTTTCATTCCTGCTATCTTCATGTCACTGTTCCATTATCTTCCTCTGCTTTCTTCTTGCTCCCTTTCTGTAATTCTCTCTAGTAGTAGCTCTGGACCAAAATATGGTGGAAGAAAAATAACTCTCAGACCCCAAAAATTAATTCCCTCCACTACCAAGCACCTGCATAAATGATGCACTGTATACGGGACAAAGATGAGTCACAAGAGGAGGAAGGCCCCCTCCACCTTCCCACCTCTCTCACACAGCCATACACACCACCCCTTTCCTTCTGCACCGAAGCCCCCTCCCTCATTTCCACTAACTCAAATACTTTCAGCCGTGATGCGCTCGTGTGCTCACCTTACAATTCTCCTACCCGATGTTCCCCCTCCTTCAGGCAAGGAAACCCTTTGCAACACTCCTCGGGCCCCGACAAAGCACTCCCCCTCACCCACTGGGAATACACACTCCCTTCCAGTGTGCAGTCTCTCTCGTACCCCACTCACACCTGAGCCCAGTAAAGAGACGTGCCCTGTGTATAAACTAGAAATCCTTAAAAAACCTCGGGATATATCCACCATACATAACCTAAAACATCCTGACTTCCTGAACCCAAGTGCGCCGCTGCCGCCCGGGCTGAGCCTCCTGAGCAGAGCTGTGAGAATGAAAGCTGCAGCTGAGCCCTGAAGACGGCGCGGCCGCAACTCCCATTTTGACCTGCTACAAACCATACATTAGTTTGCAATGCTTCAGTTGTGTACAACAGGCGAAGGTCAGATAGCTCACAGTGTGTCCACTGCATGCTGCCAGCAGCACACCAGGCTCATGCTGATTTACCTAATGGAGCACAGCTTCTACTACCGTGGTAGCACTTCACAGTTAGACACCTGCTGAGACACTACGATTATGCGTGACAATGCATTTCAGTGCGGTAATGCGGATTACCACACTGAAATGCGCTAGTGTCACGCCTGATGCGTGACACTTGGCAGGCATGAATAAATACTAAGTCTAAAATTCATGTATATTTAAAAAACAAATGAAACACTTTATGCTGTCACTTTCAATACACAATATAAAATTGTCCATACAAAAATTATTAAAAACTAGTCAAACATAAGAGTCATGGTGGCATTAATTCATTATACTGCATCAGATGGCACTAAAGTGCGAGTTCTAATAGTCCAGGCCCAGCCTAAAAATTTTGCAACAGCAATCGCAAAGTGCGGTGAACTGTCTGTTTCCAATATTCTAAGCGCCTCTATGTGCCTGCGTGTCCCTAAATTGACACACACTGGTTTTATCCATTTGCGACGTGGTCAGACATATAGAGGGCAAACAAATAGTAGATGGGAGACATTCTCAATGAGATCTTTACAAAAGTGGCATTTTCCATCCCCATTAACAGACCAATTTTGTGTAAAAGCGTTTACAGGAAGGGTACCAAGTCTAAATTGGAAGTACAATTTCCTGTCGAACGGCTTTTCAATAATATCCCAATAGGGTTCACAAAATGGTACTGATTTGATATCAAGAAAACAACAGGTTAATTTGGAGTTGTGACCAGTACAAAAAGCAGATGTCCGAACCATGTCCCAATACATTTTCTTCAAAGTAGACTTTGATGGGAAACATGATGCATTAGTATTGGCCCACAGATGGTCTAAATCCAACTTGATTAACAAACTCCGGATTTCTTTAAGCCACACAATGGTATGAAAGCGATCAGCATTGATAATATCCGCTAGTGCGGCAGCATAGTGAGCTAGTTCCGGGGTTATCATTATCCGTCTCCAATATAACAGAGGGCATAGACGAGCTAGGTCCTCTATGCTTTTCCTGCCGAGATCAAGCAACAAAGGAATAGTGGGAGTACTTTGTGGTGCCCCAACTAGGCGTCGCAAAAACCTATTCTCAGTCAATGACAGTTCCTTCAAGTTAGAAAATCCCCAAAGTTCAGATCCATACAGTGAAGCACTTATCACCTTCATATTGTAGATTTCGAGAGCAGGGGTAATTGGTTTGGTCAGTGAGGCTCTGTGTTTTAGCGCTACTACGCCTGCTAGTTGGTGAAATTTTAAAACTGCCATGTCGATATGATTTTTCCATCTCATATTGCCCTGGAGGGTTATTCCTAGATATGTAAAGGCCTCTACCTGCTCCAATGGGGTGCCATTAAAAGTAATTGAGCCTTTGAATGTCTTCCGTTGATTCATGCACATAAATTTGGTTTTAGAAGTATTCAGCTCTAGACTACGGATACAACAAAACTCTCCAAATGCATCAACTGCCTTCTGGAGCCCACTAGGAGTTTGTGATACTATCAGCGTATCGTCCGCAAACATGAGGACTGGCACACGAGCCCCTGCTAGTACTGGTGCGTCGGTGGGGGACCTTCTTAAGTAATCCACAATACCATTAATATATATGGAGAACAATGTGGGGGCCAGGACACACCCCTGTCTAACCCCACGTTCCACTGGGAAGGAGTCGGTCACTTCACCCTGTGCCCCCCACCTAATTCTAGCGTAGTTATTTTCATGCAAGCGGACAAGCAGCGTCACCAGTTCTGGGCTTATACCAGCTTCAGCAAGCACACTCCAGAGTTTTGGCCGTGGAACTAAATCAAAGGCTGATTTTAAATCAACGAATACAGCATACAAAGGACCATTAGTCAGGGTCACATTCCTCCAATAGAGGGCTATAAAAAAGAAAACCTGATCAATAGAACTTGTTAGGGGGTGGAAACCGGCTTGATATGGAGACAAAATATCTTTCTCAACTATCCAGGATTGAAGCTTATTCTGCACTAATCGACCCATCAGTTTTTGTGCAGAATCTATAAGACTGATGGGTCTATAGTTGCTGGGTAGCGATTTGTCCCCCTTTTTAAAAACTGGAATAATTTCCGCACCCTTCCAAGAACTAGGTATAGGTGCATCCTGGGCCACAGAATTGGCTAGCCATGTGAAATACTTGCACCATGATTCCCGATCACTTAAAAACACATCGGCTGGGATGCCATCCATGCCTGGCGCTCTCCCCCCTATGGCACAGTCTAGTGCGATATTAACATCTTTTATAGTGAATACTTGATGTTTAAAAAAAGACCGTGGGGGGTAGGGTATAGCAATCTGTTGCTAAATTGCAGGCATACTACGGCTTAAAAAAATCTACCCACCGGTCTTTAGCAACATTATTTTGTGGCGATTCTGCTGTCCCTCCTCTATCCCACTTAACAATTGCCCAAAATTGCTTTTGATCTTTAGCAGCACAAGCAGTTTTTAAATCGTGCCAATGATCCTCATCCCACTGTTTCTTGGCTTTTTTTGGGCTTTTCTATATAGATCCCTGGCCTTTCTTACTCCTGTTATATTCCTAGACCTAAGTTCAGTACTAAGATTCTGGCGGGCTATCCTACGAGATTGGTCATACCACCCCAGCTTAGGTATCTTTTTCATGATATTACTTTGTTTTATTGTTTTCAAAAAGAATCCTTGGAGCCTAATAAAAAAATTTGTGTGAGCCTCTGTCATAATTTCCGAGAAGTTTGATTTATTACTATGTAGTTCCAGGTTATATACTTCCTCGGTCACTACTCTCTTGAGGTCCTCAAACTTGTTAGGATCTTCTACCAATCTTTCCCATTTTACATGTCGCTGGTTATTTGAAGAAACTATATCTAGTGTCACCTTGTCACCCCGAAGCTAGGTTCTCTCATCCCTGTGTTAATTTGAAAGTCCATGCAGAGTGGGTTGTGATCGCTTTAAATTCTAGTTTTTACGATCATATCTAGCAACCTATGCCAATCCCTAATATCCACCAAGAAATAATCTATTCGGCTAGTTGACCTCCCGTTATCAAATGTGTTACTCCCCTGGCTATCTGATGGGGTACGTCCGTTTGCAGCTCTAAGGCCCCTTGCTAGGCATAGACTCTTAATTTGTATGGCCACAGCTGACCATCTCTTGACTACAGGCAGATCAAGCTGGGGAACTCCCCATTTGCTATCCTCCTCTGAGGCCAAGATCTGATCCTCATGTCCAAGATCTGATCCTCATGTCCTAGAGGTTCAAAAGTGGTGTTAATGTCACCCCCAACTATAATAGATAGCTGAGTTGGCAACAACTCGAGCTCTTGGTCAAGGACAGATATTACTTCTGAAGTATTCCCCCCCTCAACCCCCCTGGCATAGATATTAAAGATAGCCATCCCATGGCCATTAGCCCACATAATGTTGATTGGCAATATGTCCCTTGATGAAAGGGTCCTTTGCTGAATTTTTTATTGTAGTGATTGGCGTACCCAGATTATCAAGCCTCCAGATGGGCGCCCTTTGGGCTTCTTGATAGCTGATGTATAGAAGTTAAGAAACCGAAGCCGATGGACTGCGCTCAATGACCATGGTTCTTGAAATAAAATAATATCGTGTTGGTCAATGAAGTCACACCATTCTGGCGAGGTTAGTTTATTTCCTATTCCGGCAAGGTTCCAAGAAAGGAAAGTCAGCCTTGTCTTGTCTATGGTTGAACATGCTTGCCCTAGTGGTGTCAGCCTATCTTGTCTAGCAAGCATCAAAACAGGTTCAGAGTCTGTATTACCAGAGGGGAGATCTAGTGGTTCAAAAGAAGAAAATGCAGATCCAAGGCCAATGTTTCTCTCCAAGTTGCTCACAGTTGACTGAGCAGGAACATCTTTCTCTAGCCCTCTTTCAATTAAATAAGATAGTCCCCTCCCACTTACTAAGTGCACAACGGGCTCATTATCCTTCTCAGCAGTAGTACAAGAACTATCAAAGACTATTGGAACATTACATTCAGTACTACCACCTCAGCCAAGTCAATCACATTCATTAGGATTGGACAGTGCTGAAAATCTATTTTCAAGGCTCAAACCCCAGTCACTATTTTGGCCACCCTTAGCCCTTCTCTTAGTCACCAAATTCCACTTCGTCCTCAATGTGCTTGTATTCAGAACAGTACCTCTTCTAGAATAGAAGAAATCCAGAGTGAGGGGGATTATGTCTGCTGTTCTACGTTGAGGGGGGAATACATTTGGCAGAATATTAGGGAGTACATCAGGCCCTGAGAAATTCAACACCACACAGTCACCCCCAAATTTCTTAGGGCTGTTCCCTATCCAATCAACTCTTCTTGCCATGACTAATTCCCCCGCTAGTTGCTGTTTGCCCCATGGGGATATTGCCATGTTATTGGATAGCCAGTGTAGTGCTTTACTTAGCAAAGTCGATGTAGATTCCATCTGGCCAGGCTTCAAGGGTGGTACATTAGCCAAAACCAAGACAAGAGGAGAGGCCTCTACAATTAGCTCTACTGGGCCTTTCTCTGGGCAGGATGCTGTTTGTCCCTCTAGCCTTACTGGAGGACAATCTTCAGATAGTACATGGTTCCCTACCTCTTGGTGATGAATGGTGGAAGGATTAAATGCTGTAGTCTCCCCACCCTCCATCAAGGGCCCCACAGATACTCCTTTCGGCTCAATTCTACATGCCAGTTGATTCAGTATATCTCCTACCTCCTCTATAGTTTTCTTTAGGAGTCCCCCTAGTCTGTGAACCTCTTCTGTTAGTTGTTCGGTTTTTGTTACCAGTGGTTTACTGATACCCTTTATCTTTGAGTCAAACATGCTTGCTAATTTCTTAAGCTGTGTATCATTTAAAGATATGCTCCCCCCATTATCTCCCCTTCCCTCGTCTATATCACATTTTTTGGGCGGCGAAGCAGGTCTTTTTCTACCCGAACGTAGCCCACCGCGTTTGGGTTGTCCCTTATTACACCCTCTAGTGACTCTAGGTGCAGGTACGGGCACTGGGGGCGGGGATATATCTTCTACTATGTCCAAATCATCCTCAGTTACCTTTTCTGACACAGCTAATACCGATCCGTTCTGTGTAAAGATGTCATTAGTAATCAAATCAAAGACTGGAGCATCATTGCTAGTATCTGGGTCCGCTAAATCTGGAGGAATGGGTATTGACAAGATAGTAGTAGGGGAGGTGCTAAGGCCCAATGAAGACCTTCTCCCACTATTAATTTTTGCAACAACCTGTACTAGGTAATTGTCCATAGTGTTATTAGGTACAGTAAGAGACTTTTGTTTAGACATAACGGCCTGTGCTAGTATGTTAGTCCACTTATGGCGTAATGAATTGGACCCAAGAATGAATTACAGTCCAAATTTAAATATAAGTCACAATTTACCATGATATAGTGACAACCAACAAGATCTAAGAGGGTGAAGAGTAGAGCGACTCACAATATTTATCGGGCAGAGGTCTTGGCCAAGTCCAGTCACGGCCTGTCTCGGACTGTCTAAGACTGTCCGCCCTTTGTCCGGGCTTCGTCCGGCGCGTCCGGCGCGCGTCCTCGCGGGACGAGGGACCTGGCGTTGTTTTATGCGCCTCCTGGCGCGCTGGGTAGTGGCGTCGTCGATTTCCCCCGTGGGATCCTGGGGATTGTAGGCTCTTCCGTCAGACCGGCGGAGCCAAGCCCGGCCAGTCGTTTGGAGCAGTGGGGGGGCGGAGCCAAGCCCGGCCGCTAGTCAGGGAACTGGAACTGGAACACCACAGTGAGCCTGGTAACGAAAGTTAGTGAGATTCGGGGAACTCGGCCCCTGGCGTTGTTTTATGCGCCTCCTGGCGCGCTGGGTAGTGGTGTCGTCAATTTCCCCGTGGGATCCTGGGGATTGTAGGCTCTTCCATCGGACCGGCGGCGCCAAGCCCGGCCGGTCGTTTGGAGCAGTGGGGGGGGGGGCGCGGAGCCAAGCCCGGCCGCTAGTCAGGGAACTGGAACTGGAACACCACAGTGAGCCTGGTAGCGAAAGTTAGTGAGATTCGGGGAACTCGGCCCCTGGCGTTGTTTTATGCGCCTCCTGGCGCGCTGGGTAGTGGCGTTGTCGATTTCCCCCGTGGGATCCTGGGGATTGTAGGCTCTTCCGGCGGAGCCAAGCCCGGCCGGTCGTTTGGAGCAGCGGGGGGGCGGAGCCAAGCCCGGCCGCTAGTCAGGGAACTGGAACTGGAACACCACAGTGAGCCTGGTAGCGAAAGTTAGTGAGATTCGGGGAACTCGGCCCCTGGCGTTGTTTTATGCGCTTCCTGGCGCGCTGGGTAGTGGCGTTGTCGATTTCCCCCGTGGGATCCTGGGGATTGTAGGCTCTTCCGGCGGAGCCAAGCCCGGCCGGTCGTTTGGAGCAGCGGGGGGGCGGAGCCAAGCCCGGCCGCTAGTCAGGGAACTGGAACACCACAGTCAGCCAGTTTGCCCAAGAGCTCAAAAGCCAGAGAAAAACGGCAAACGCTGCAGTACTACTATTTACTTATACTACTGGTGGAATTATGATGTAGGTCCACTCAGGTGACTTGTACTTCTGATTTGGCCTTATTATCCTCTTTGCTCTGCTGTTTATCACTTCTATTTTCTTTCCTGCTTGTTTTTTCTTATTCAAGTCTTCTTCTTTTTGACTTGTGATCTCATTCACCTGCTCCTTTGCTTTATTCACTAATTAAAATTTTAGACCTTCAGTTTCTTTTGGCCAATTATCTCCTTTTCTTGTTAGCTTCTTTTTCGGTTCCGACAAATTATACTCCACTCTCCAAGCTCTTTTCCTCAATCTTTTCAATTTAGATTCATCTTCACTGTCATCTGTTTCACTTTCTATGTTATCAGCTGATTCATCAATAATCAGTTTTACTGTGTCAGATTCTTCTTCAGATTCAGGTACTTCTTTACTCGGCAGCTTCACTTTGTTAGGAACAACATCCTTATAGCTGGTACTTGGAATTTCTTCATCTTCTTCTTCCTCAATTACTTCCAATTCACCAGTTTCAGAATTTTCGTTCCTTCTTCCAAAGTTTCCAATCTGCTTTTCAATACTCTCCTGATCTTGATCTTGAATCCCTTCTTGATCAGTTTCTGTTTCTGCTTCTTGATCTAGCAAATCTTTGGCATTTTCTTCTTCAGAATCTTGTATAACAATTTCTTCATTTTGTTCATTCAATGCTTCATTCGCATTTGAATCTTCCAGATGTCGACTTTCTTGTCGATCTTCAGGATCTGGATTTCTTTCAGGCTCTTCTTCTGAATCAGCTGTTGTATCACCTTCGTCGTCAGGATTCTCAGGTGTTGGCACTCGCATGGTGTGGCTAGCATGAATCCACCTTTTCAATCCCCTACACTTTACTGCATTTGTCGTGACCAAAATCACCTGTCTTGCCTTCTGCCACCTTGGTACTAGGCAATTTCTTCTTCGATGCACTTTTGTCCTTACCCAGTCTCCTGTTAACAGATCATGAGCTTGTTCTTTCTCTTTTGTAAACACGTCAGTTCCTACCTGATGGAACACAGAAGTCACCACATCAGATAGATTTTTGCAGTAATCCATAATGACGCTATCATTAATGCTCAACAGTTTATCAACTGGAACAAATGCTTGTCTCATGACCCTGCCCATTAAAATCTCATGGGGGCTCAATCTTATTTTTCTATCTGGAATGCTTCTCAAAGACATCAAAACAAGTGGAAGTGCATCTGTCCACTTCATTCCTGTTGCTAAGCACATTTTAGCTATTCTGTTTTTTATTGTACCATTCACTTGCTCAACAACACCTGATGCTTCTGGTCTGTAAGCACAATTTAATTTTTGCTTTATACCCAATGCTTCACAAATCAATTTTAACAATCTGTTTTCAAAATGTGTGCCGCGATCTGTCTCGATCGACACTGGAAATCCATACCTTGGTATGAATTCTCTCAAAAGCAATTTTGCCACAGTAATTGAATCATTGTGACGTGTTGGAAATGCTTCCACCCATCTTGAAAACAAACAGATAATCACCAAGACATATCTGAGTTTGTTGTGAGGTGGCATGTCAATGAAGTCAAGCTGTATTCTGGTAAATGGACCACCCTCCCGTCCTATGGTTCCCATGCTTACAACAGTTTTTCTGTTTGGGTTGATATGTTGGCAGATAAGACATCTTTGACAAAAGGATTCTGCAATTATTCAGAATTTTGGATTGTACCATATTTGCCTAAATAATCTGATCATCAAATCTCTTCCAATATGTCCTGGACCATGGTACATGCGTGCTATGTCAGAAATCATACTATCTGGCATTACTGCTCTGTCATCTTTGTAAACCCAAATCTCATCCTCTTCTCTTTGTCTGCACCCTGCTTTTAACCACGTGTCTTTCTCCTCATCACTCGCCTCATCTTGCAACTGTTTTACTCCTTGCCAAGTCTCAACTACAGATATTAGCATAAGTGAGTTCAAAACATGTTCATTTTCTTTTTTCCGATTAACTGATACATTATGTTTTGCACAGAATTTTGCTATTGCGTCAGCATATGAGATTCCTTTTGTTATGTAGTCCTCTCCTCTCTTATGTGCTGTGCATTTAACTACTGCAATTTTTCTGGAAACTAAATTCCGTCAATCAATCTTTTGATCAACTGAGCATTTCTTATTGGTGATCTCGCAGAAGTTAAATAACCTCTTTGAGACCAAAGCTGGCCATAGTCATGGACTACACCATAACCATATTGACTACCAGTCACTATGGTAATTATTTGCTCTTTTCCCAATTCACATGCACGAATCAAAGCAATTAATTCTGCTACTTGAGCTGAACGAATTCCTTTGAGACAGGAAAGTTCAATCACATCTGCAACTGTACACACCAAATATGCTGCACTCAGAACACCTTCATCTGTTCTTAAGCATGAACCATCAACAAACAAAACATAATCTGATTCAGGCAACGGGACATCTTTAATGTCTTGTCTTGGATTTGTGCAATATTCTAATACATCCAGGCATTCATGATCAACCTCATCTCTGATTTCTGTTTCAGTAGTGTCAGGTAATAATGTGGAAGGATTTAAATTCACACATCTCGCAATTGAAACATTGTCTGATCCAAGAATAACTTTTTCATATTTTGTAAGCCTATTGTTTGTCAAATGCTGTGTTTTGCTTCTAGTGAGGAGAATTTCAACTGAATGTGGTACATATACTTTTACAGGAAATCCCATTATTATTCCTTCACTTTGTTCCAAACTTACACTTGTTGCAGCTACTGCTTTTAAGCAACCTGGTAATGCTTTTGCAATAGGGTCAAGAACAGCTGAGAAATATGCTATTGGCTTTCTCAGTCTTCCATGTCTTTGAATCAGAACTGATAATGCACATCCTTCTCTTTCACTGCAATACAGCTCCAATTATTTTTCATAATCAGGCATTCCCAGTGCTGGAGCTTCACACAAACTTTTCTTTAACTGTTCAAAAGCTTCTAGTTCAGTTTTTGTTAGGCTAATCGGGTCTTTTATGTCTGCTTTTGTCAGTCTCTGCAGTGGTTTTGCAATTACTGAAAATCCACTAATCCATTGGCGACAATAACCTACCATTCCTAGAAACATTCTAACCTGTCTCTGTGTTTTTGGAGGTTGCATTGCTTGAATCATTTTTATTCTTTCTGTTGTCACTTGTCTGATTCCTTTTGCAATTCTGTGACCAAGATATTTTACTTCTTGCTTGCAAGACTGTAATTTCGCAGGAGATACTTTATGTCCTTCATCTGCCAGATGATTTAAAAGAGTAATGGTATCTGTTACACAATTATCTTTTGTTTTTGCAGCAACAAGGAGATCATCAATATATTGCACTAATGTAGATTTTCCAGGTAAATCCAGATTCTCCAAGGATTTCTTTAACAACTGATTAAAAATAGATGGACTTTCGGTGTACCCTTGAGGGATTCTACACCATGATAGAATACGCTCTTTGAACCGGAACGCAAAGATTTGTTGGCTTTCTGGATGCAATGGAACAGTAAAGAATACATTACATAAATCAATAACTGTATACCATTCTGCATCATGCGGAATCTGATATAAAATTACCGCTGGGTTTGGAACGACTGGGCAACATGGAACAACAATTGTATTAACCTTTCTCAGGTCCTGAACAATTCTGTAAGTTCTGTTTGGCTTTTTAATTCCCATAATCGGTGAATTACATGGGCTACTCTCGATTTCTTTTAGAACACCTTGTTTTATGAATTTATCTATTACAGGAATTACCCCTTCAATCACTTCTGCTTTCATTTTATACTGAGGAATGTTTGGATAATCTGCTCCTTGTTTTACTGTTATTTGTACTGGATCTACATTTTTCATCAAACCCATTTCATTTCCAGTGAAATCCCAAATTTTTACATTCACTGTGTCTTTCAATTCTTCAGGTAAATTATTTTTGATCAAATACATGAAATCATTTATTTCCTTCTGCTTCAACTATTGACATTGTTAATTTGTAAAACCCATCTTCTTCTGAAGTTTGAAGCTCTATACCATATTAAATTGCGCAGTTCATTTTACAAAGAATATCCCTACCTAATAAATTTACAGGACTGCTATCACAAACTACAAATCTATGCATGTCTTTAAATTTACCTATTTCAACTTCAACTGGTTCAGTTAAATCTGTTTTGATTTGTTGATTAGCTACACCTACTACTTGGATTTTGTCTCCAGAGAGAGGAAGGTTTTCTATTTCCACTGATCTAACAGTAGAACGGGTAGCACCTGTATCCACTAGGAAAGAAATTTCTACATCATTCACTTTACCATTTACAAATGGACCAGATTGATCTACCTCAAAAGTGGCTCCAAGCACGCACTCTTCCTACTCTCTCAGGCACAGTCAGAAGTAATCCTCAGATTCACTCCCTCCATCTTCTTTCAACCAATATTGTTGTGACACATTCAACACATTCACTCTTGGTGATCTGTTTACCTGTTCACCTCCGCTGAATCCTGTTTCTGAACTGTATCTCTGCAAATTTACACAGTTTGGAAGTGGCGGTTGTGGTAACTGACTTTGTTGATTCACTACCTGTCGCTGTAGCTGTTCATTTATCTCATTCTACATCTGTGGATTTAATGATGTATTTTTTAAATAAGTTCTGGGGAGATTCTTACACTCGCGCTTCCAGTGTCCAATTTCGCCACAATTAAAACATGGGAGTTTCTGTTTCAACTCTTCTATATTTCCCATCAATTTTGGTTTATTATAATTACCTTTAAATTTCCCTTGATTCTGATCAACAGTTTTATTTCCTAAAGTTGCCATTTGTTGTTCAGCCACTTTCACCTGTGCCCAAATTGCTCTTTCTTTCAGCTTCTTTTGTTTAGCATCTATCTCATCACTGCAGTATTTTGCTTTTCTCAAAATATCATCTACTGTGTGTGATTGCCAACCAACTATTCCAGTTCTTACCATTTCACTAATTTCAGGTCTCAAGTCATATACAAATCTGTATATAAAATGGCTCATGTCCTTTTCACTTAAATGTTCATAACCACTGTATTGTTTAAATACCAGCAGTAATCTTTCATAAAATGAATGTACTGATTCCTTTGACTCTTGAATTGTTCTATCTATTTTAACCCAATCTATCACTTTTGGAGGAATCTTGTTTTTCAAAAACACAATTACTTGTTCATACTTTCTCATTACCTCTGGAGAAGGAGCACCTGTTACTTTATCTCATTCATATTCTTCTCTAGGCCAATCTAAAGAAGTTTTACATTCTGTCCAAAGATCTGATGGAACAACTATGTCAAATAATCCATCAAGATCAACCCACAAAACATTTGAAACTTTCACAAATCTTTCTACCTGTCGATACCATTCCACAGGTTTTTCTCTTAATCGGGGAAAATCATTTGTGAACAGTAAAATGTCCTGTCTTGTCCATGGGACATGCAAATACCCTCCTCCTGCTATTTCTCTCATTGGAAACTCATTGTGGAGAAGAAGCAGCCCGTACCTCCCCGGGGCGCCGTCCGAGCGTGGGGTCCCTGACCTCCGAGTCCGGTCATGCAGCGTCCCTATCAACCAAGACTCCTCCTCTCTGTCTTCCCCTACAGGAACCGGCAGCAACAGCCGAGCACGAAAGACCGGAACCAAACTCCCTTGACCCCGGAAGTGAGGCGACATTCGAAGGACCGGAAATGACCGCCTTTGACCCCGGAAGTGCTTTTCCAGATACCGGCCCGGAACACAGAAAAGCCGTCAGCAAGGAAGGAGAGGGGTTCCAAGCAGCGGACTCGTGGCAGGAGGCAGCAGCAAGCGAAGAACCAGTGGCGGTGAGCGGAGCGGAAGAACCGAGAGGAGGACGAGGAGGAGGAAGTCTGGGACGAAGACTGGTGGCGTCCTCCGGAGGTGGCTGGAGAGCGGCCGCAACTCGCAGGAGAGTTGCGGCGGGGCACATGAGTACACTTTAACCTTTCTCCGTGTTTCCCTTGTTATTAATTGTTATATAGTGTACATAGGACCGCACAATCACGGAATCACTGTATATTATATTCAATCATATCACTGGCACTGTAGAAAACCTGAGCACCGTTCCCCCACACACACACACCCTCTTCCCGTTCCCTCTCTGGCCCTCCCTTTCCCAGCCTACCCTATCGTTCCTCCCCCACGTTAGTTTTTGAATCCCTCACTCCCTGGTGTAGGTGGCAGTACTCCGAAGTCCTTTTGCCCAGGACTAACCGCCCTGTACTTTTCTCTCCCCTGTATACCTCCGAGGAACACCGGTGCCTCTCCCTGGACAAGACGACATCGGCCTAGCAGAGGATCTCATCCAGACGACCTCGCCCCGCCAGACCGTCATCCGGACGACCCCAGCCCTGCATATCCAACCGGGACTCACCAAACAGCACTTGTTCTTCAAAATACATTTTTCTGAACTTTAATAAAACTCGCTGATCATAGCGCACTTCATCCGGCCTCCTCGCCTGTTATTCCGGTCCGCCCATACCCCTGCTCCACACTCATTTACTACTTTTTCCTTTTCTCTGACAGGAAAAGCAGAACTTGTTCTGTCTTCATCTCTTTTCTTTGTCCATTTCGCTCTCCATTTACTTAATTCACCCCATTTTCTCAAAATCACAATTAAGTCTTTTATATGAGTAATTCTTCCTGAGGTATTCATATTTTCAATGTCTTTTTCAGAGAAATCCACCCTATAATTTTTCTGAAAATTCTTCTGCTTGCTTAAATCTACTTCTAATTCAGAAGCCTTATCTTCCAATTGATCATATTTGTTTTTCATTTTCCATGTTATGCTTTTGCAAATAAATAATAATTCATCATCCTGATATGTCTTCAAACTGTCAGTTCCAATTGTACCAATTATTAATTCCTCTAAATCTGCTTTCAATTTTCCAACATCAAGTAATTTACATTCTGGAGTTTGTGTTAAAACTATTTTACTCAGGCTCTTTTCCGGAGAACCAGAGTCAGAATCTGCACCAGTTGGAGTTTTACATGACAAACTTTGATTAAAAGTTAAGTCAGGCATCATCATTTTCTCTCGATGTATTTCAGACAAGTCCGAATAACATTTTTCAGTCACTTTCTGTATTTCTGAATTTAATGGAACAGTTAAAGCTGAATGTCTAATTTCTTTTTGATCAAATACTGGAAGAACAGGTCCAATCGTTACAGGCACTGTTACTGCTTCCATGCTTTTAGTTAACTGTTGTATTAATTCATTCGCAGAACGAATATATTCTGAAGTATCTAGTAATGGTAATCCCTCATACCTTTCTGCTCTATTTTCACATTTGGGGTTTCATTTCTTTGAACTGGAGTTTCAGTAAAATTACTATTTTCTGCTGATATATTTGAATTTCGTCCTGTTTCTACTCTTTCAGGTGTTTTACTTTTATTCAGATTTGTTTCAGGAGATGTCTCATCAATTATTTCCCTTTGTGGGGCACTTGGAGAAGTCCATGTACAAACTGGTTGATAAGGTGGCGGTTTCTTAGTATACATTTCTTCTAATACCGCATCTTCTGAATCACTCTCTTCTCTAATATTATTTTTCTTTCAGGCATGCTTTTTTCCAGTTACCTCATCAATTAATCTCACTGGGTACAAGCCATCACACATGTCTGCACTTCTCCATTGACGCATTCTATCCTGATGTGTTTCTCTATCAAGACCTAATCTTTTTAGTATTCCTCTACTCTCTCGTTCTAATTCATGCATTTCATCTTCCCATTAAACTAAGGCTTCAAATTGAGTAGGTCTAGGCCTTGGTACAAGTTTCATCATTCTTTCTCTTAAATTTTTCAAAACCGCTCTGTTAAATGATCCGTCTTCTGGCCATGCTAACACACCATCATTTTCAGTATACTTCGTCCAATTCTCAATCAAAGACAAGTATGATAACCATATTCACCTAACATATAGCTGCAGGTGCTTTGAACTTATGAATTAATCTTCCGCCTCGCGTTGAAATTTTCTTGTCAGGTTTAATTTTATTTTTCAATTTCTGAAACCATGAACGTTTCTTTTTCTCTTTCATAAAATAGTAATCCATGTTTTTAAACAATTTCCCTTACTTCGGAAAAGATCGTAACAACGTCCTTGTTATTCCGTAACACCTACCAATCCGTGCGCGAAACTCACTAACAAACCAATCAGGTTAAGCTTCGTCACTATTTTGCTCAACCAATAGAATTACTGTTTTTCAGTATGAGCCAATCAGCTATAAGCTTGCCTAGTCAAATGAACTAATCGGTGCGCAAATACTGTGACGTATGATAGCCAATCACAGCGCGACACTTGTGACGTATGCTACCGCTGCAGCTACTCTGTCTCTCACTCCTTACACTAGCCCCTCCTTTACAAAAAAATTTCACAGCGCCATATTTACAAAACTTTCAATTGAATGCAATAACTCCACAAAAAGACAAACCATTTGTCTGTTTCACTAAAATAAAGTGATAGCTTTCTCAAATATTAAGTATTCTTTTACGTGAAATAGACGACGCTATTTTCACAGAATATTTAAATTCGTCGATAAAGTAAGGCTACTCTACCCTTCTAGCAGGTAATAACGAACTCGCTTCTCTCTAAATGCACATACAGAGATTTTTACACCTCCTTAGAGACAATTTAGAGTTTCACTCGATCGTATATTACAAATTCATTTACGCACATTCATACAGAAAAATCCCTAGCCATGTATACATGAATCTTTAGTAGGACTTTAACCCACAATTAGAAATCCTCATTCGTCAGTAAGATAGACGACGGTTCCTTACCTTTCACTCAAGCTTAGATTAATTCTACTACTCTTTTCACAGTGAGTTTTAAAACAGGACAGAAGTCCCTATACTCGAAAGCTACGATTTCATAGGCAATCCTGACTATACATTCTACCTTTCACACCTAAAATCCCTAAACTTGGCTGTATGACCACAACACTTGTGATATACGGCGATACCACTATTTTGAAACAGAACAAATGCACTGTGTAACTTCACCTGTCACACTACTCTTGCCGGCACAAACCAGGAATTTTCACACTGCTGGAAAAAACCTTTCGACTACATATAACAACTAAACAAACTTAACATGTTTTTTATTTTTTTTATTTTAAAGATTTTTAATTTGCATCCAATGGGCACACAAGATAAACCAGAAATAAAACTTTTCAACTTGCAATAAAAAAGAGACATTTTTCAGTAGTTGAAATGAACAGGCATTAAACATTGCATAGGCCAATAGCCAATAAAGAGGTCATACAAACATAAGTTCTTAAAAGAAAAAGCAAAGAAAAAGATTCTAAAAAAGAGAAACGTGAAAAATGCAATTATTGAGACATAAAAAAAAACCCATATTCTATCAATTTTTCGTTTAGCCTGTAGACCCCTTGAAGCAGCAATAGCAGTCTCCATACTATATGTCTCTTTAACTAGGCTCCACCATTCCAAGACTGTTGGTGGTTTTTTTTTAATCCAGGCTCTCGCAATAATTAGTCTAGCACATGTAATTAAAATATTCAACAAATCTCTGAGTGCACTATTGCCCCCACTAAAGCCCACCAATACATCAATAGATGAGAATGAAATTGGTTGATCAAGTCTATTAGCAATCACCTTAATTATTCCCTCCCAATACTCATGTAATAACCGACTTTTTTTGGCCCTTTTTAGAGGGAGGATGATGGAGAGTGACTCCAGTCTATCTCCTTCATAGTATAGGGATGAGGACTATAAGTAGGACCTATTCCTAAGGCACAGTAGTGCATTTTGTACCCTTTTCCTTAGATCAGGGCTTATGAGCTTAAGCTAGGGAATAGATATACAAGTGCTAGTGATGATCCATCCTTTTGCAAGAGTATTAGCATATTTTCCAGGGAGTTATGCGTATTTTGGGCCTGGTAGGTCTTAAACGGGACAGACTCCATCTTGCCTTCTGCCCGGTAGCTGGAGAGGCTTTCTAGGTCAAGTGTAATGTTTTAGTTTCAAGGTGTTGTTCGCTTGGAGAGAACCGGCTCAGGCTGGCCCTTATCGAAGGAATGTATTTTTCTCCACTCCGAAGACACAACTCCAGGCCGGCCGGCTGGGAACGTGTCCTTGGTACAGGGAGGTACAAGAATTTGGTGGGCGGCAGGTTACTGGCCGTAACTTTCCATGAAGGGACAGGTCTTGATATTAGCGAAAGTGTTAGGCAATGAGTCAGTCAGTCCGTAGGCGGCAGCTAGCCGTTAGCATCTATGCTATTAATTATCCTCACGGCGGACAGTCGCCATTTCTGAAGTCCGAGAAATATTCTAAGACCGAGACTCTCTGAGAAAGACTGGAGGAGAAATAGCGCGGAGCGCATAGAGCCAGAGAGAGAGAGAGACGGTAGCTAATAGCGAGCGAGGTTCCAGTGCCTTGGAGGGAAGCAGAAGAGGTTGAGCCTAGCGGTGCAGACGTGTACTTGTGACGGCTGAGGTGTGACCCCGAGACGAGTCAAGACACAGAGACGAGAAGGGAACCTAGATGACTACCGAGCCCCGACTTCATATTAACCAGGTGACCTCCGCCCTTTCCCATATTGAGCGCTCATTCTAACCTCTTTTGTCTTTTTCTTTGCAGAATATATATATATATATTGCATAGTATTGTGTTTGTGTTAACTGCTAATAAAATACCCCGAGTTCCTAGTGAACTGATATGTGCCTTGTATTCTTGTTCAATCGAGGTAGCCGCACTTTCTAGTCAGGCATTGTTTACATGAACGGTTGTGATTCCCGATCAGGTAAGGAATGAATGAACAATGAGGGAAGGAGGGTATGTTTGATGTCAAGAGCAGAAGGTACATATATACACGTCAATTTGACAAGTCGTACTGATTTCGATTATTGTAGTTTTATCCCGAGTAGACAAGTGAGAGATTTCCTTCTTACGTACTCATAGGAAAGTGGTCGCCGTTAGTGAACGGCGTTAATGAGAACACTGGGGGGATACAGTGTGGAGGTTCGCTGGATTGTGGACCGTGTGTATAAGTGAGAGCACTGGGGGGATACAGTGTGGAGGTTCGCCTGATTGTGGACCGTTTGGAAAATGAGAGCACTGGGGCTGCAGACCCATGTGTGTAGACACGCCAGATTGTGTGTCGAGTGAGCACTGATAGTGATCAGTGTGTAAGGGTATATATATATTCAGACCTGCCCTAGGGTAGATTAGTCTGGGCCGAAGTGGCCGCGAGGCTAGTTGGTATAAATAGGATAGTGTAGAAAACCTATACATGTTTATTGCTATCTTCCCCATCCTTAGGTACGAGATATACGTACATATATGTCTATACCCATTGTAAATGCGTCCTGAGGTGGGAGGTGATTACGTTCCGGCTGGGTTAGAGGGGCCCCTAGGGGCTGATTCCATCTGAGCGGAAAATCCGGTCGTTACAACTCACTAAGACGTGGGCAAGAAAAAAACATGTGGAGAATATCAGCGCCACTCAAGTCGCATTTAGGGCATTTTGTGCGGTCACAATAATTATTATTCATTGTCCACTTAAGAATTCTCTCAGGAGTATGGTATAATTGACAAATAGTTTTAAACATTTGCAGTTTTAGGCTAGAAGATTGAACAGATAAGTTTAGGCTTTTAAGAGATGTAGTAATTAGGTCAGTTGGTACAGTCAAAGACAGTTTTCTATTCCATTTCTCTGTTAAATTTATGACATCGCTAATCCTAAAGTCAGAAAAAAGCTTATATCCTAAACTAATCATAGATTTATCTACATCTCTATAAATACAATCCCATATCTCGGAATCTAATACCATAATAAGTTCTAGTTTCTTCACCAAATAGTCTTTAATCTGATAACATTTAAACCTTGCCAGTTCAGATAAATTATAGCAGTGTTTCATTTTATCAAATGCCATAAATCCCTGATGGTCATATAAATCTCCCAAGAATCTGATACCAGAATCTAAGAGTAATCGACAGGTTGGGTCATGAAAAATTGAAGGAAAGCCAGGATTACCCCCTAAAGGGGTTTTATAATGAAGAAGAGAGGTATTACATTTGACCATAATAGTTCGCCAAATACTAACAGTATCACGTATTGTCTTAAATTTAACCCTTTTGAAATAATTAGGGTCATTCAGCCTGTAAAGAAACATATTAGCATCCGGCCCTAATAAGAACCTATGAAAATACAAGCACTTATCAATGACTGTCAAGCTGCGTATCCGAATCAGAAACGCTGACCAATAATAAAGTTTGAAGTCAGGAAGCGCCAATCCCCCTTGAGTAAAAGGGAGTTTGAGTGATGATACGGCACGTCGGGCTTTTTTATATCCCCATACAAAGCTGCTAATGATTCCCTCTAATCTAAGAAAATAAGAGTTGTTAACCCGTAAGGGAATTGCTCGAAACAAATATAAGAACTTAGGCAGAATTTTCATTTTAATTAAATTTATACGGCCAATCATACTAATTGGCAATTTATGCCATTTCTTAAATTGCATAGCGGTCTCTTTTAATAAAGGTTCGTAGTTTAATGCTATGATAGAGTTAATATCAGAAGAGATTTTAACGCCTAGATAGGTCGCCGCGCAGCACGTTCCAGGAATAGGGGCAGGTGATTGATAATTCCTAACAACTTGAGTTTTAGTAGTGTTAAGTCTATAGCCAGAAACAGATCCATATATACCTGCTTCTATTATAATGCCTTTCATGGTTTGAGACACATCTGAGGAAAAAACTGCAACATCATCCGCGTATACAGTAATATCTAATTTATTTAAGCCATTAAAAAAAGAACGAATTAAAGCCTGGCGTTGAAGTGCAATTAAAAAGGGTTCCATCCCTAAAGCAAAAAGCAGGGGTGATAAAGGGCACCCCTGTCTTGTCCCCCTTTTAATTGGAAACAAAGTAGAGCATTTGCCCATATAAGAGATCTTACCCATGGGGTTATCGTAAAACGATTGTATCCATCGTAAAAATTGACCGCTGATGCCAAATACCTGTAAAGATGCCCACAAGAAACCTCACCCCACCCGGTCAAATGCTTTTTCTGCATCTAATAAGATCATACCGAGTGGGGCGGATTTAGTCCGTGCAGCATCAAAGGCAGATATGGCCATATTAATATGCGCTGTAGTATCTCGCTTTGGAATAAAACCATGTTGTTGGGGAGAAACAAGCTGGGACATGAGTGGCGCAAGCCTAGTAGCCAATATTTTGGCAAATATTTTAGCATCACTATTGATAAGCGAAATTGGCCTATATGATCCTCTCTCTTGGGGTACTTTGCCTTTTTTTAAAAAGAAAATAATTTGCGTTAAATTCCAAGATCTGGGTGCTTGTTGCCCTTTACCTATAGCACAAATTACATCAGTTAATAATGGTATCAGTTCCTCAGTACAATGTTTATAAAGATCCAGAGGGATAAGATCTTCCCCCTACAGCCTTACCCATTGCTAAAGATTTAATAGCATCCCTAATTTCTATTGCTGTAATGTCGGCGGCTAATTGAGCAGATTGTTCCGGCTCTAAATTTTTAGCTTTGTTTAAGTTTATATAATTATTGATGCTATCATCTGAAATGGCAGTTTCTGGTGTATATAAAACTTGATAGAAGGAAGCAAATTGTTGTAATATTGATTTTGAGTCACAAAATAATTGATTGTTATCCCCTTTAATTTCTTTAACCATATTTTGAGATCGATCTTCAGCAACTTTGTATGCCAGTAATTTACCAATTTTATCACCATTTTCATACTGATCTAGTGGGTATTTCTTTAATTTGCTAATACTCTTACCTCTAAGAAGATCTTTCAATGCGACTTTGAGCTCAATTAGTTTAAAGTTTAATACATCTAAGTTCAATACCCCATTGGAGATAGCGTCAGATATTTGAAGTTCAATATCGCGAATTTCAATAAGCCTTCCCTCATTTAAATTTCGAAGTTCTTTATTTTGTCGCCAAATGTATTGTTGGGTGAATCCACGTATACTGGCTTTGCAAGAATCCCATACTATCCAAGGTAAGCTAGATTGTATGTTTATATCAATAAATTCTATAATATGCGCTTTAAGTTGCGTTACAAACACCATATCAGAAAACAAGTATCGTGGAAATGAGAAAAGACGTGAGGAAAACTCTTCAGTTGCTAATTCAAATGTGAAAGAAATCGGGTTATGATCTGAGGTTATCCTTGGGAATATAGCCATTGAACGATTACCAAGAATAGAATCTGAAGCCCATATCATATCTATGCGTGAGCAAACCTTATGCGCAGCAGAGTAAAATGTGTAGCCAGCTATTTTGGGATTTAAACATCTCCATACATCTTTTAGGAGATGAATAGTAGCTAAATCCAAAATTGCAGCTCTAGTTTTCCTCATTCTCTGAAAAGAGTTTTTCCTGGTAATGTCCAAGTTATAGTTCATTATACAGTTAAAATCACCCAACACAATATATTCCCCCTCCCATGCAAGTAATTCCATATTAATCTGATCAAAAATTATAGGCTCATCTTGATTTGATGCATAAACTCCACATATTGTATATTTCCGATTTTCTAACTTTATCTGTGCTATCGCCCATCTACCGGCTTTATCAGTTAATGTTTTAAGTATCTCACATTTTAATCCTTTATGTTTTAAAATTGCTACCCCTCGAATTGAAGCATTAAAGTCAGTACAAACTAAAACATCATATCCTAGCTGTTTAAGCAAGTGTTTATCTTTATAGGCAATATGAGTTTCAGTAAGAACCAGAATTTGAGGGTTATACATTTTAAGCTCCTCATATACAAGACGCCGTTTTATTTTACTATTTAAACCTGACACGTTCCAGGTTAAGCATTTTATTTGATGCATTTCAAATTATATATATCGCTATCTCTATGACCTCTATAGTAAATCATAACAGCCTTATAATTCCTCTTAGTTTTTTTTTTATAGTTTTTGTGCCCTTGGATGCATTTTTTACCCCAGAACATTTCTCCCCCTTGCCCACCCCACACTCTACCCCAACCTCCCCCCACCCCATAATTGCCTGCAGGTCCCCCCTTGAATTTGACTGCCGCTATAATGGCAGCCATGGCGGATTTAGCCGCCTGTATGATCCGGGTATTCAAAAATAGTAAAAAAAAACTGTGATTAAATTCATCAATAACTAATGTATCAGTTCCCACCTAGACAGCTAGTCATCTAGTCATCTAGTTAGACCAGTCTAAAAAGAAATTGAAATGTTAACAACAGAGCAAGACAATAAGAAAAACATAGCATAGCATTAGTCAATATCCAATTCATTTTTCCAGTCTCCACTTAGCAATAGCAGATTCAACCTCGTTCTCTTCCAGAAAAAAGTAAGAGCGACCATTTCTAAATACTTTCAGTTTTGCTGGTTCTTGCAAGAAAGCTTGGTAACCCAACTCCTTAATTGGATCAATAAATTGTTTCAATTTCCAGCGTTGTTCCATAGAAAGTTTACTCAAGTCAGATCGAACGAAAAATATAACTGAGTCAATGGTAACTGGAGTATTTGGCCGAGCTTTTATTGATATGGCTTGTCGGAGCAAGTAGTTACCTAGACAAATCAGGATTGGGCAAGGAAATTTACCACTCTTATTCCTTTGAAATAAGGGAAGCCGATGGGCGCGTTGGATCTGAGAGTCCCAATCCCAATCTGATAAATCAGGAAAAGCCCTCTGAAACAGTCGGACAATAAATGCCCTAGGATCAGCCCCCTCAACTCCCTCCGCAATGCCAAAAACGCGTAGATCCTGTCTCCGCTGTCTATTTTCTAAATCCTCAAGTTTAGCTTGCATCTGAAGAAGTTGAGAGGTATGATTATTCACAGCAATCTCTGAGCGATGTGATTTTTCCTCTGTTAGGACCACCCTCTGTTGTAATTCCTCCACCTCTTGGGATACAGCTCCTAGTTTGCCTGACAGTTCTTGCAAAGAAGCCTGAGTTTTATTGCTGTCTTCCCTCATCTGTTGATAATGAGTCTTGGCTTTTTGTTTCTGTTCATTAAGTAACTGTAATATCGTCTGAAATGAAGCGGACACCTCCCCTTGAAGGGTCCAATCTGCTGTTAATATGGGTGGTTGAGCCGGTCCTTCTGGATTATTCTCTTTAGTTGAGTCTATCACTGGAGCCGATGCGTTGCCCCCAAACTTAACATGTTTTAAACATTAATCCTATGTAATTACCATGTAACATGCTAGTTACCATAGTAACTGTACCTCTGCTACCAAGTAATTGATCCAGCGCTCTGATTGAAAAACTGACTCACAAACGCTACCACGCTACCTATCACCCCAATACTC
Source organism: Lissotriton vulgaris (assembly GCF_964263255.1). NCBI lineage: Eukaryota > Metazoa > Chordata > Amphibia > Caudata > Salamandridae > Lissotriton > Lissotriton vulgaris. Next base: position 1,562,046,536 of record NC_141685.1, read on the forward strand.
ACCATTAATTATTAATCACATTTCCAGGCCCATAACACCAATGAGACACTTTTTGAGCAACTGAATCAGGTGATTTGATTAATAAACTATTCACCTAATATTTACATAATATATACAACTGCAGCTTATTTTTCATTGCCATGGTTTTAAGTCATTTATTACCTAAAAATCAAATCACTTATGGCGATTGGATCAACTGATGGAAACTAGACCATGAATAAACAAGACGAGCTTGTCTTCTTCAAATCTAATTTTATTAACTTTATTTTTCATAAAGAAAGAGCATTTAACGGTTTAGAATCTTTATTTTATAAGTAAATAAGAAAGCAGCATTTTAATAAGGAAATTAATTTAAAACTGACATTTAAAAGCAAGCTCAGAAACATGAAATATTAGCAGAATAACGGTTTCCATTCCCTAAGTCTATTTCCCTGTCTATTTCTCACTTCACCTAAAGGGAAAAATCAATTAAAGTCTGCTGTCCTTACATGCGCCAAAGGTCCATCAGCATGTCACGTCACTCAGGAATCGGAAAGTAAGAGTTTATTCCTTGCTCATAGTGTCAGACTTTATACCTTTCTCTCAAGCTAAATTTTCTACATTTGACATTCTTTTCAGTGAATCCAAGCTTTTCATTGGCTGTGCTGTGTTAGTCCACGATAAAAGTATTAGGTCATCCGACTCTTGACCAAGTCCAGGCTTCATATAAGCCCTATTGTCTTTCATTTCCACGTTTCTCTCCGCTTCCTCAAGAATGATACTTTTTTCCTCGAGCTTCAAACATTAACTTCCTAACCTTGGCAGACATTTCAAGTTCCTGTCCTTGGGTCATCTTTCCATGAGCACATTCAACGCGACCAAAGAACTGCTTTTTATTTCACGATGACAATGCAGCAAAAATCTTCACAGCTGCGCATGTGTAAAGAATTCAATCTGGACAAGCTTTCGCGTCTGCAGCTCTATCAGCCATATTTTCTGAACCATCTTTAGGCCTCACTTTGGAAACTATTATTAAACAAACACAAGACATCAATTAATTAAAGAATTGAGACCCATTCTGTTACCCTCCCCCTTTACTAATTAATCCTGTTAATTATGTTACCTAGCAAAAGCACATATAGGCAGCATTATAATTACTTTTCCTTTTCGAATGGCAGGAACTCCATGAGCTTTTATCACGAAAAGACATAACATAAGCACCTAAAATAAGCACATGCCGCTAATTTAACTGCCGCATTTAATACTGACAAAGACAATAGACAAGGTTAATTTATTATTTTCTTTGCGTTTGCAACATAAAAGCACATTAGTTTATCCCACGTATAATGATTAATGTATTCTTAAACTAGATTGATTAAGAATTTCACCACAAGCTTATTAATCTGATTACTTTGTTATGAGAGATTAACTTCACAAGTTTGAACAAAATCTTGTTCTTTACCTTGCTCCATCACAACTAACACAAGTACGAGTCAAAATAAGTTTATATTAGGTTAGGTTGAGACAACCTTGCACTGGATCTGTTGTGTGTGTGCGAGTGAAACGAAACCTTTGTTGGCATATACCCCACCCCAAAAGAATAATGAAGAAAAAGACTAAAGCTGAAGGTTTCTCAGATCTTACATGCCCCCTCTCTGCCATTGAGAAAAAAACACCCGATCCAATCAATCATCCCAAGGGATGTGATGTGTAAAAGGTAAGAGGGGGCCAGGGTAAACATGGAAATAGTGACAGCACAAATACAGAAACTTTGCCTTATTGGAGCAAAAGAAATAAAAATAAAGGACAATTGTATTTGTACCATTATCACTGCTTGTATACAGCGCAAACTCGACCCGAAGGTATCAGAGCACTTTACACGAGCACCAGTTGCATTACAGACGGACACATTCATTTTTAGGCACAGGGAGGAGATAAAGTGATTTGCCCAGAATCACAGGATGTTTCAGCCTCCCGCTATACTTGAACCTTATTTATTTATTTAAAAGGTTTTATTTAGCGCTACTGGACCCAAGAGTTCTTTGGGAAAAACAAGGGGAACCCAATAAGTGGCTCGGGACCATGGGTGTCACGTATTTTGAAGGAAACAAGTGGTCCTTAGCATATAGGGTAAAAGTGAGCAAAGATATTATATAGACCACAGTGGGCTGCTATATAGTTCACAATCCCTTGTCCAGCCGGACAGGGAATATTTATTCATTTGATAGGTTTGTTCAATATAGAAATAAGACAAGTAACCAAAACAATAAGGGTTACAGTAGGGCACAGTCCTGTGCCGTACGTGAAGAGAAAATGAAAAGGACAGTAAGTGAAAGAAATATCAGGCAAACAAAGTGAGCTTGCAGGCCACTGACATGAATTCAAATTAACAGTGTGTCCTGGAGTGAATCAGCCATACAATAATACATTAGGTTCACAAGTATGGGACACTCTTAAAGGAGTTGACGTTTCGATCCCAAGCTCGGTTATTAGGGGATCATCTTCAGGACTTTCACAATCTTAACTTTTGCCTGAATAAAACCTTTTAACATACAACCGCCTGTTTGGAAAAGTAAAAGGAAGAAAACAAGACAAGAATGCAGTCAATATTTAAAAAGCAATGTACAGCACTCACTGTTCACTTACAGTAATCGGAATCGCGGTGAGGGGTGCAGCCACAGAGGCGCGCGCATTCCGTGCAGTTTATGTGAAAAAACTTTTTTGTGACCGTTTTTCAGTATCTACAGGTGTTTCTTATGTTTTGTGACCTACAAGTGAACGGTAAAATGCGGTCGTGGAGATGGCGTGGTGACCGTGATGGGAAGATGACACAGAGTGAGTTGTGATAGTTTGGTACTCGAGGGGAGTGTTGTTACCGTCAGGGAAGTGCCTCAAGGGACGGGTATTAATTTTGTAATAGACCATACCAGACGTTTGTCTGTGACTGAGGTTTAGTCTTATTGGATGTCCTCAATAATTGGGGTAGCGCTCGTCGCCCTGTTGGAAATGAGGGAGCTTGTTTTTATTCATATTATTGCGGTGTTTGCCGCTTAACAGAGGATGGAGTATAATAATCCATTTACCATGTTGTGATTTTCCACAATTGTGAGGGCTTCTAACTTGTGCCGCAGGGATGTGGCTCATGTCCGGTATACCACAGTGTCGTATGTAGATGTGGTTTTACTGTAGGAACAAGGATAAAAACATTGAGAGGAGCGTCTTTACGAGTTAGATTCTGGGAAGGGCAATGATTCGGCTTGGGCATTACCTTTGAGTCAGCGCTTGGAGTTTTAGAATTGTTGTCCTATGGGGGCACGCTTTCACAAGGGTTTGCGCTGAGAATCTTTAAATGAATTGGCTATGAAGAGACAGGCAGGTGGTTAATAAACAATTTAGGTTAAAGATGGCATATAATGCTCTCTCGTACGTTGGACAAAAGGGAGGTTTGAGATAACCTGAATCGATGTACAGCAGGTGGTTTTTGTGCCATGCGGTCTCGGAAAACGAGTCTTTGTTTTCCTAGCTGGGCGTCTCAGTCGCTGTTGGTTCGAGGGGATGAAGGGATGAGCACTGAAGGGAGGAAGGGTGAAGCAGGATTTACTTAATGTTACAAGTTACAGAGTTTTTAGGGGGAAACATTGGAATGAGGCATACTTAGCTGTGATAGATTCTTTATCCAGTGCGGCGCAAGCAATAGTGTGGGTAACCTTCGTTAGGGCCAGAGAATTAAAGGTCCGCTGAAGTTTAAAAAAACGAAAGACATTTAGCGTGGGTCTGTAGGGCGGGTACGGTGACCGTTCCTGGAGCATGGGGGAGCAAGCGCTTACCTAGAGGTTAGCGAGGCTGTCGATAAGCCGATGGCGCGTTGTCGTATGCAGGATCGCTTCCGTGTTGGGAAGCAGGGGGCTGCTTATTGGGCAGTGTGGAAGTCACGTGTTTGTGGATTATTGGTCAATTTCAAAGTCACACGTTTGTGGACTGGCGATGTGGCTTCATGGTGCTAAATGGCCACCATGTTGGAGTGGTTAAATTCTGCCTCAATACTGGAATGGTTTGGCATGAATGATACATGCTTGTTCGCGGGTGAAAATACTTGCGGGGAGCAGTGCTCGAGGCTGGGCAGTTTCGTTAGTCCAGTGATCGTACTAAACCAGTGCTTTGGAATGATAAGCGTGTGCAGCAAGGTGGGGGTGTCAATAAATTGCAGGGGTGATAATGAATTAAGTGTTAGGTACAACCAACAGTGACATTTTGAATTCTTAAAAAACAGCTTGCAATTAAAATTTCAACAGCTTGCAAAACATAGGAGGGATACAACACGATCACAGTAAGAGCTTTCAAGGTGTTGCAAGTTATGTTTAGGTCCCAGTTCATATTCCATGACTTTGCATGGAGAGAAGAGTCAATTCACTGTTTATCCTTTCTGAGGACTACAGAAGGGTAGTCCAATCCTCATTCCTGTTTAGACCTGTGTGAATCGTGTCAAATTGGATAATACTCTTTAGTTCCTCGCGGTTGATAAGTTGGGCCAGGTTGCCACCTCTCTTTGGGAGTTTGACTGTCTTTAGGATTATCCATCTAATGTCATCCGCGGAGTGTCTCAGGTCAGCAAAATGGTCGACAAGGGATGCATTCTGTGTTCCACATCTGATGCGACTTCGATGTTGACATATGCGGGTCTTCGCTTTCTGGGTGGTCTGACCAACATACATTTTTGGGCAAGGACACAAGATTGCATAGATGACATTGTGGCTGTTGCAATTGGTAAAACTTTTCAATGATACTGTCACACCATTATGACTGAAATTCCTGGATTCAATCGTGAACTCACAAACCGTGCAGCAGCCACACTTAACGTGCCCTAGAATTGGTGGAAGACCCCAGTTGGATTCAATTGTGGTAATGGTCGAGGGGGAAGGGATGGCAGCTCTGACTAGATGGTCCTTTAAGTTCTTACTTTTCTTAAAGGCAAAGACTGGCCTCTCTAGATGTATTGGACCTGCGTTTAGTGTGGGCCAGTGTTTGAGTATGGATTTGCGGATTTTGTTGGATATGGGGGAGAAGGTGGTTACACAAGCTATTCTTTCAGTTTTGTCCCTTGTTTTAGGTGTTAGTAGGGCTTCTCGAGGACAGTACCAGGCCCTTTTAGAGGCCGTTTTAATCAGTCTTCTTGGGTATCCTCGTGCTTGGAGTTTATTGGTAAGGGTACCAGCTTCCCTAAAGTAATCAGCTTTTGTTGAGCAATTCCTCCTAATTCTCAGGAATTGGGAGTATGGTAAAGAATCTTTCAGAGCTTTAGGATGATTGCTGTCATAACTAAGGAGGGTGTTACGTTCCGTGGGTTTCCTATAAAGGCGAGTTAGTAATTCGCTATCTTGATGGAAAATGGTCAGATCTAGGAAAGCTATTTGATGTTTATCATAAACAAGAGTGAAGTTAAGATCAGCGCAATTGTTGTTTAGCCAATGGTTGAATGAATGCAGTGTCGGGATATCAAGATTCCAAATGAGGAAAATGTTGTCAATATAACGACGCCATAAAACAATACCTGCGTGGAAGGGATTACTCTCTGTTAAGATGACTCCGGTTTCTAGGGCATCCATGAACAGGATTGCCAAGTTGGGGGCAAAAATAGCCCCCATGGAAGTTTTATCCCAAAGAACTGAGTGCAATCGCATGATTGCAGGGGTTTTCTTTAAATCCTTATTCCCCGTCTTCACGGGGTTGGCCATCCTAGTGCCACTGTACCCTTATATTTTTCTTTCCTCAATTTTATACTTTCTATTTCTCATAAGTAATGTCAGCCCATGCTCCTCTATACACTGCAGAATACCTCAAGCAATTATGCTCTGGTCCCTCTCTACTGTCTGACACTCCTGATGTACCAACAGTTACCAACTCTTCATTACCTGAACAATTAGAGAAGCTTAAAAAGAAACAGGTCAGACTACAGTTTATGGTGTTGATGTTGACAGACTATTTAAAGGCTGACGTTATCCCAGTTGGACTGCAAGTCCGCAACATTCCTGGCATCTTCACGGGTAACCCCAAATACATCTCCAATTTCAGCTACATAGGGACCACATGCTCTAGACACTGGTTGGCACTGGGCATTGATATAGCCAGCGAAACTCTGAAATCACTGGAAATAGAAATCAGTGATCTATTAAAGCAAATCAGTGACTCAGATCCTACCGCAGAGTGTAAAAAGCTATTGGATCAGGTAGAAAAAACGGTAGCAGAATTTCACCGAATCGAACAAAACAAAAAATCCAATAAAATCAAAAAAGATATCAAAAATTATAACGTTGAAAACACCTACCCCTACCTCCAAAAAGACTTTTACACCAGCAGGCCACAGTTCAACCCCAACAGTAGACCCTGGGGCAGATATAATAGACGTCAACATATAGTGGGCTTCTCAGACACTTCAGAAGAATCTTCTGATAGTTCCGATCCAGGTGAAGGAGCCAGCAACCAAAGACGAGGAGGAGGGGCCCAGTCTAATTTTTTAGGCAGGGGCCAACCAGGCACCCCACAAAGGGGGCGCGTAAAGAAACCACAACGATGGTTCAATGCCCCAGGAGAACGCAAGACCCGGAACAACTTTTATCAGTGGTAAATCACCCTGATACAACCGCACCCTTGCTAAATCCCCCCATCCCCTCCCCTCCTCCCCCATCACCGCCCCCTCTAATATGTCTTCTGAACTAATACCCATTTTCAATCTATCCCAACATTTACTACAGGACCCCGAAATAGCCCTCTTAAAAAAAGGCTTGTCATTTGTTCCTACCATTCGCCCAAACTTCATGGAGTTACAAACAGAATTACTCAGATTCTTCAGATTAATTCGTTTAAAAGCCTTCTTTCAACTTCACCCCTCCACCATAACCAATGCCAATACTCCATTTCGACCAGCTTCTACATTCCTTCCATCTGCCAGTATGGTACCATCAGAGGTTAGAACCTTCGAAAAACTGGTACACAAAGACCTCTGTGCTCTAGAAAAGAAAAAACTTTATGTTCACTATAACATCTCGAGAGCTGGAAAAGACGCCATAAATTCTCTTAAAAACAATTCAGGACTGGTGATAAAAAGGGCCGACAAAGGCGGAGGAATTGTCCTTCAGGACATTGATTCCTACAAAATTGAAATCAAACGCCAATTGGGAAATACTGACCACTATCAAAGACTACCTGGCAACCCAACCAAAAGCATCCAAGAGACTATATTAAAACTTACAACAAATGCTGTCTCTGAAGGCTTTTTGAGTAAAAAGGAACACTTATTCCTTAACGTTAAAAGCCCACGCCAGCCAGTAATCTACACTCTCCCCAAGGTCCATAAAAACATTGACACCCCCCCTGGCAGACCAATAGTCTCTGCCTGTGGCTCTATTCTTGAGCCCTTGGGAGCATACGTAGATTTCTTTATTAAGGAATTTGTACCATCCACAACCTGCTACGTGAGAGATAGCATGGAGATGATCAATCTAGTAGAACATTTCCCTTTTGACCCTTCATCTCACACCCTATGCACAATGGACGTAGAGTCGCTTTATACTAATATTCCCCAGACAGCGGCTCTTCTGGTCATTCAGAGAATCTTAGATTCGCGGCCACGTCCTCACGGGGTCCCCACTATCTTTATTCTCCAGCTCCTGGAACTGTGCCTCACTAAAAATTACTTCTTGTTTGATAACATCTACTACCAACAAATAAAGGGGACTTCCATGGGGGCTATTTTTGCCCCCAACTTGGCAATCCTGTTCATGGATGCCCTAGAAACCGGAGTCATCTTAACAGAGAGTAATCCCTTCCACGCAGGTATTGTTTTATGGCGTCGTTATATTGACGACATTTTCCTCATTTGGAATCTTGATATCCCGACACTGCACTCATTCAACCATTGGCTAAACAACAATTGCGCTGATCTTAACTTCACTCTTGTTTATGATAAACATCAAATAGCTTTCCTAGATCTGACCATTTTCCATCAAGATAGCGATTTACTAACTCGCCTTTATAGGAAACCCACAGAACGTAACACCCTCCTTAGTTATGACAGCAATCATCCTAAAGCTCTGAAAGATTCTTTACCATACTCCCAATTCCTGAGAATTAGGAGGAATTGCTCAACAAAAGCTGATTACTTTAGGGAAGCTGGTACCCTTACCAATAAACTCCAAGAACGAGGATACCCAAGAAGACTGATTAAAACGGCCTCTAAAAGGGCCTGGTACTGTCCTCGAGAAGCCCTACTAACACCTAAAACAAGGGACAAAACTGAAAGAATAGCTTGTGTAACCACCTTCTCCCCCATATCCAACAAAATACGCAAATCCATACACAAACACTGGCCCACACTAAACGCAGGTCCAATACATCTAGAGAGGCCAGTCTTTGCCTTTAAGAAAAGTAAGAACTTAAAGGACCATCTAGTCAGAGCTGCCCTCCCTTCCCCCTCGACCATTACCACAATTGAATCCAACTGGGGTCTTCCACCAATTCTAGGGCACGTTAAGTGTGGCTGCTGCACGGTTTGTGAGTTCACGATTGAATCCAGGAATTTCAGTCATAATGGTGTGACAGTATCATTGAAAAGTTTCACCAATTGCAACAGCCACAATGTCATCTATGCAATCTTGTGTCCTTGCCCAAAAATGTATGTTGGTCAGACCACCCAGAAAGCGAAGACCCGCATATGTCAACATTGAAGTCGCATCAGATGTGGAAAACAGAATGCACCCCTTGTCGACCATTTTGCTGAACTGAGACACTCCGCGGATGACATTAGATGGATAATCCTAAAGACAGTCAAACTCCCACAGAGAGGTGGCAACCTGGCCCAACTTCTCAACCGCGAGGAACTAAAGAGTATTATCCAATTTGACACTATTCACACAGGTCTAAACAGGAATGAGGATTGGACTACCCTTCTGTAGTCCTCAGAAAGGATAAACAGTGAATTGACTCTTCTCTCCATGCAAAGTCATGGAATATGAACTGGGGCCTAATGATAACTTGCAACACCTTGAAAGCTCTTACTGTGATCGTGTTGTATCCCTCCTATGTTTTGCAAGCTGTTGAAATTTTAATTGCAAGCTGTTTTTTAAGAATTCAAAATGTCACTGTTGGTTGTACCTAACACTTAATTCATTATCACCCCTGCAATTTATTCACACCCCCACCTTGCTGCAGACGCTTATCATTCCAAAGCACTGGTTTAGTACGATCACTGGACTAAAGAAACTGCCCAGCCTTGAGCACTGCTCCCCGCAAGTATTTTCACCCGCGAACAAGCATGTATCATTCATGCCAAACCATTCCAGTATTGAGGCAGAATTTAACCACTCCAACATGGTGGCCATTTAGCACCATGAAGCCACTGAGGACATCGCCAGTCCACAAACACGTGACTTTGAAATTGCCCAATAATCCACAAACACGTGACTTCCACACTGCCCAATAAGCAGCCCCCTGCTTCCCAACACGGAAGCGATCCTGCATACGACAACGCGCCATCGGCTTATCGACAGCCTCGCTAACCTCTAGGTAAGCGCTTGCTCCCCCATGCTCCAGGAACGGTCACCGTACCCGCCCTACAGACCCACGCCAAATCTCTTTCGTTTTTTTAAACTTCAGCGGACCTTTAATTCTCTGGCCCTAACGAAGGTTACCCACGCTATTGCTTGCGCCGCACTGGAAAAAGAATCTATCACAGCTAAGTATGCCTCATTCCAATGTTCCCCCTAAAAACTATGTAACTTGTAACATTAAGTATATCCCGCTTCACCCTTCCTCCCTTCAGTGCTCATCCCTTCATCCCCTCGAACCAACAGCGACTGAGACGCCCAGCTAGGAAAACAAAGACTCGTTTTCCGAGACCGCATGGCACAAAAACCACCCGCTGTACATCGATTCAGGTTATCTCAAACCTCCCTTTTGTCCAACGTACGAGAGAGCATTATATGCCATCTTTAACCTATCTCTTCATAGCCAATTCATTTAAAGATTCTCAGCGCAAACCCTTGTGAAAGCGTGCCCCCATAGGACAACAATTCTAAAACTCCAAGCGCTGACTCAAAGGTAATGCCCAAGCCGAATCATTGCCCTTCCCAGAATCTAACTTGTAAAGACGCTCCTCTCAATGTTTTAATCCTTGTTCCTACAGTAAAACCACGTCTACATACGACATTGTGGTATACCGGACTTGAGCCACATCCCTGCGGCACAAGTTAGAAGCCCTCACAATTGTGGAAAATCACAACATGGTAAATGGATTATTATACTCCATCCTCTGTTAAGCGGCAACCACCGCAATAATATGAATAAAAACAAGCTCCCTCATTTCCAACAGGGCAACGAGCGCTACCCCAATTACTGAGGACATCCAATAAGACTAAACCTCAGTCACAGACAAACGTCTGGTATGGTCTATTACAAAATTAATACCCGTCCCTTGAGGCACTTCCCTGACGGTAACAACACTCCCCTCGAGTACCGAACTATCACAACTCACTCTGTGTCATCTTCCCATCACGGTCACCACGCCATCTCCACGACCGCATTTTACCTTTCACTTGTAGGTCACAAAACATAAGAAACACCTGTAGATACTGAAAAACGGTCACAAAAAAGTTTTTTCACATAAACTGCACGGAATGCGCACGCCTCTGTGGCTGCACCCCTCACCGCGATTCCGATTACTGTAAGTGAACAGTGAGTGCTGTACATTGCTTTTTAAATATTGACTGCATTCTTGTCTTGTTTTCTTCCTTTTACTTTTCCAAACAGGCGGTTGTATGTTAAAAGGTTTTATTCAGGCAAAAGTTAAGATTGTGAAAGTCCTGAAAATGATCCCCTAATAACCGAGCTTGGGATCGAAACGTCGACTCCTTTAAGAGTGTCCCATACTTGTGAACCTAATGTATTATTGTATGGCTGATTCACTCCAGGACACACTGTTAATTTGAATTCATGTCAGTGGCCTGCAAGCTCACTTTGTTTGCCTGATATTTCTTTCACTTACTGTCCTTTTCATTTTCTCTTCACGTACGGCACAGGACTGTGCCCTACTGTAACCCTTATTGTTTTGGTTACTTGTCTTATTTCTATATTGAACAAACCTATCAAATGAATAAATATTCCCTGTCCGGCTGGACAAGGGATTGTGAACTATATAGCAGCCCACTGTGGTCTATATAATATCTTTGCTCACTTTTATCCCTATATGCTAAGGACCACTTGTTTCCTTCAAAATACTGGACCCAAGAGTAACACAGCGCTTTACAAGGTAGGTTAAAGCATCAAGACAACATTAACATTGTGCAGTTCACTCACATAGGATAAGGCATTTCGGTCAGAAGAGAGAAGGAGGAAAAAGTAGCTGAGAGGTCAAAGTACAGTAGGAGAAGAGGACGGTTGAGAAATAACAGAGAGAATGGAAAGGAAGAGAAGGAGAGAGAAAATAGGAAAAGGAATAAAGACGGGGTGGGTCGAGGAGAGTACAAAAAGAAAGGACAGAGTCAAAATCAGTGACGTTAAGTACCCCAATATTTGTTGAGAAGAAGCACCTTGAGGCTTTTTTTGAAGAGAGGGTAGGAGGGGTTGCAGCGAAGATCTTTGGGGAGAGAGTTCCAAATCGTAGGGGCATTGCATGAGAATGCATGTGATTGGGTCTTTTTACATTTGAGTCTAGGGGGGATTAGGACAAGGGCGTTAGTGCTCCTCAAAGACCTGGAACACCCTGCTTTTTGTAGTTTGTCAGAAAGGTAAGAGGGGGTGTTTTGGTGAAGGGCTTTGTAAGTGATACATGCACATGGTGGAAATGAGCAGAAGAATGATGATGGATTTAACCCAGATCTAATGGTGACTGTCTGAAAAGTTTCAGCGCTACGTCCATCATCTTACTGTGTTGGCTTTGTTCACCCTAAGTTGGAGGGATGTGACCAGACTTGGGCCCCTTGCTCACGTTGCCACTGCATTCAAGCTAGCCTGGCTGATGAGGGGTGTTACCCCCGAAACCGGTTCCAGGATGCTTGTTTCCGGTCCAGGTAGGACCTGGCCTGGCTGTTCGGGCTGGACTGTTCTCACAAGGAACAGGGTCAATATTGATTTGGATATTGCTGTGTGTTACATTTTATATGTTTATTTCTTGAGTTTCCCCTTTAAAACCTTGCATATTTTTGATTATGGCACCTGCCACTCTGTAGTGACTGTTCCAATTAGAATTGGAATCCTTGAATGCCTTGGTCACTCTGCCTGTGGACTTTGAAGGAGCAGCAGTACTGTGCCTCCTTCATTAAAGTCCTCTTTACTTATTTTGGACTTTGTGACTTATTTTTACATGAATCTTACATGTTTGACGACGAAGTTCTGAGTACCTGCTACAATTTTGGGCACAGGAGCAGTACATTCTACATTTGGACCCTGAAGTTTACTTTGTCTGCTGTTTCTATTCTGTATTTTTTAGATTTTGCTGCTATTCCTATTCAGAGGGTTTGTTGTACTTTTCTCAGCTGGAAATTTCTCATTTCTACATGGTTGTCTACGTTTCTTGCCGATTTTCAACTATTTGGGACATTGCAACATCTTTCAAGTATCAACGACAAGCCTACTTCACGCGAGCAACCTTACACCAGCGCTGCCTCACCATGCAAACCTGAAGCGTCTCCCTGAAGTATTTTCTTGTTGGATAACGCAAGGTGTTTGGAATTACTGCAAGACTTCATCATCACGTGTGCGTAACTTAACGCACCGATGTCATCACGTTGCCGCCATCTTAGGAGTAATTATTGACAAGATTTCATCGTCACATGTGTTTAACGCAACGCACTGACGTCATCATGCTGCCGCCATCTTGAAAGTAATTCATAGGTGAAATTTCGACAGCGCTTTTCTTCAAAGTATCTTTATTTTCATCTTTGATGCGCTCGACAGTTCATTTCCTCATTTCATCTGGGAGTTCATCGTCGATGCACTTGACAGCGCATTGCTTTGTCAGTGTACTTTCCTGTTTTTGCCAATAATATTAACTACAGCTTACAACATTTTCATTTCTATCAGTGGAAGGTAATTTTATTAAAAACATATTTTCTTGTCATTTTTCCTCCATTTTGCACATCACACTGATGTGCACAGCCTTCTATTTTAATATTATTACCGTGAACAAATAAAGTATTGTATTTTAGTTTAATTTGATCACATTATCATTTTATTAAGTTTCATACCCATTACAGTTGTTATCTTTATCAGTTTGAAACTCCAACTAAATTTCTACAATCCAAAGGTGATCCTCATATTCCTTGGACCAGGTGGAAGGAGGAATTTTTAACTTACTTAAAAGCTATTGATGGGGAAAAAATGGGAAATAAAAGGAAGACAAATATGTTTCTTCATTGTCTTGGTTCATAGGGGAAAGCTGTGTTTAGGACTCTTCCTACTGTTCAAGGTGATCTAGGGAGTTTTGATGTAGAACTTTTACGTATATAAACTAGATTTAAACCTACAACCAGTATAGCACTTAATAGATAAAAATGTTACACAAGATTTTAAAGAGATTCCGAGTCTTTTGATGACTTCTTAACTGCTCTTAGAACGCTTGTCATTTCCTGTAACTTTGGGGCTATGGCAGATGAGATAATTAAAGATCAAATCATTGTGAATGTTAGAAGTAAGAAAACACAAGGATATTAGGGAACCCCAATTTACATGATAGTATTGCTACAGCGAAGGTATTTGAACAATCAGATATTTGGATGAAGACCATTGAGGATGTTAGTGCCAAGGACGACAAATGTAACAAGATGTGTGACGAAGTTTGTGCCATGAACGGTTCCACCACAAATTCTCAAAAGGGGAAGTTTTTTACCAAAAGTGTAATATGTTATAGGTGCGGTAGTAACAACCATGTTGCCTCTTTTAAATTTTGCCCAGCTATTGGAAAAGAATGTAACAAGTGTGGTAGGATTAGACATTTTGGCAAGGTTTGTAGAGATGATAGGAAGAAAACTTTTGATAAAAATAGGAATTTTGATAACAAAATGTAAGATGGAGCCTAGGTCAGGAGAGGGGGTTGTAGCCCAGAGCGAGTGGTGGGTCGCTGACTCGACTGCTCTTCCCTCTTTGCACCCCAAGCAGAGCGACTGGATATCAGACGGGGACTAACTATGGTACACGGAAAACGAGGATGGTCCCTTTAACTCGAGTGAAACAGACAGCGGGGACACTCCTCCTGATGACGTAGGATACCCCGGGTTGATGAAAAGAACGAAAGAACAAAGATTGGCGTGTGACATCACCGAGGAGAGGGTCATTTGCAGGGGAGGGACGGTGAACTTAGGAAGAGGAGAAGGTCCGCGAGAGAAGGAGAGTTCCGGAGGTGCAGAAGAACCGGAGACAGACGTTCCTGAGCCTGGAGGCCACCGTTTCCGCGCATCGCCCAGCCACACTCAGAGAGGAGGAGTGTGGCTCAGCCAGGTGCGTTAGCGCTTGTCAGGCTGGGTGGGGAGGCGGGGAGAGACAGTGAGTAAAGCTCCAGAGGGAAATACTGAGGACGCTTAGAGTCGGTGTTTTAATCTCCCGACTGAACACTGGGAGCTCTTTTGTATATTGTTGTAAATAGTGTTATACTCACATGCGCAACCCCTCTCCACGCTACCCTCACTTTCCTCACGTCCACCACGTTCTTCTTTTGTGTATATAGTACTGTACATACACTAACGCACTGGTGGTCCCGCACACCCAGGGTTTCCTATAAGGGTTGTAGCAAACCTAGACTGGTATACCTGACAGAAGTGTCTCTTCCTCTCTCTTATGTACCGTGGTGAAGAGTCTCACGAAGAATATCCCACGAGAGACCCTACATCTCTTTCCAAAGGCACCAGAAGACCACTGGAAGGGACAGCAACCACGGATCCCGCAACGTTGGCCCAGAAAAGACTCACTCTGAGACAGAAAAAGTCTTGGTAAAATAAAGCCTTATATCGCACGATCTAGTCTCCGTGCCCTTACATCGACCCCGCCACACAAAAGCAGTGAAGTTTCCTATGTAGGAAATGATCAATCTTCTCAAATTACGTGTATTAGATGTGATCATTCATCGAAGAATGATTCCCAAGTCGAGAACGGCATTGTAGTGTCTTTGATGAATGTATGTGTTCTTGGTGGAGAAACCTTAAATTCTCCAAAGTGTATTGTTAAATTTTTAGATGAGGAAGTTGAACTTATGGCAGACTCGGGTTCGCCTTGGTCCATTGTGACAATGTTATTTCAATGAAAAATATGGGAGTAAGAAATCTGTAGGAGAGTTGTATCCTCCTGATATAGTTGCTCAAGGTTTTGATTATTCTACTATAGATTTTATAGGATATGTTGCTTCTCAGATTGAGTTTAAAGGTAAGTCAGCTTTCATCAAGTTGTATGTTGCTAAAAAAGGAGTTAATGTATTAGGTTGGAGAGACCAATGGAAACTAGGAATCATCCTTAATCCCCACAACAAGGAACCTGTAATGGTTGTAGTGCAGAGTTCTTCAATCGGCACGACACCATCTCGCGGGGGGGGGCGCACTCCACACGAAGATCTTACCTTTAAGAGTCTCGAGGTGTCACAAGTTCAAGTGGGAATTCTCCCGTAACTGAGGGGGGAGGGAGGGGAAATAGATAAGGCAGGACGTGTGCTTTTGTCACGTTAAGAGCTAACAGTTAACCTTCCCAGGAGGGGGTTAATTGGTAGAGCTTGGATGCTTCAGCTGCAGTGGGAGGCAGGGTCTCCTCTGCTAAAAAAACCAAACAGACAGTCCTGTTCCTTTGCGTTCGATTTTAAAGCAGAGGAGACTCCCACTGCAGCTGAATGGACGGTCTTTCCTTACTTTCAGTTTTAGCAAAGCAGACATCCTGCCTCCCAAAGCAGCTGAAGCATTTCAGCTTTACCAGTTTAACCCCGTCCTGGGAGGAAGCTCTTAGTAGAAAGGAGACAAAGTTTCTTTTACATTTACACAGGCAGGCGCTGCAACACCCACAGGGCTTCAAGTTACCAAAAGAAAAATGAGCCATGTGTTTTTTAAACAGCCTGCTTGTTTTGACACCAAATATGCTTATAAACAAACATTTGTAATGTGACTTTTCTGTCTTTGTTCCATTTTATTATCAGTCATGGACCATTCAGGCAGCCCTAGAACACAATTAAAAGTGGTACTATTTATATTTGCTGCTCAAAGTATGCACAGACAAGTGCTGACAATACAGCTTCAGGTGACTGTTATTTTTGTACCAACTGGGCCATCAAAATAATGAGCTGGCAACCCTAACCATGAAACTGGAAGTTTGTTGGAAGATCAGCACATTTATTTCGTCCACCCTGATCCCTGGTTAATGCAATAATAGCAATAGTTTAACTTATCTGAAACCCTACGCTGCAGTCAATAACCTGCTGAGTTAGTTCAAGTGTCTGGGAATGCACCCTGCATTCAGACAACTCTCTCTCATTCTCGCCCTTCACTTTTATGATCACCCTGCATGCACAGTGATCTCCATGAACTCACACTGTTCACCATGCACTCACACCATTCACCCTCTCACCCTGCACTCACAGCTATCACAATGCACTCACACTGATCACTATGCAGTCACACCATTCACCCTGCACTCACAAAGATCACAATGCACTCACACTGATCACCCTGCACTCACACTGATCACCCTGCACTCACAGCGATCACAATGCACTCACAGCGATCACAATGCACTCACACTGATCACCATGCACTCACACCATTCACCCTGCACTCATAGCGATCACAATGCACTCACACTGATCACCATGCACTCACACCATTCACCTTGCACTCACAGCGATCACAATGCACTCACACTGATCACTATGCACTCACACCATTCACCCTGCACTCATAGTGATCACAATGCAATCACACGGATCACCATGCACTCACACCATTCACCCTCTCACCCTGCACTCACAGCGATCACAATGCACTCACACTGATCACCAGGCACTCACACTGATCACCCGCTCACCCTGAACTCACAGTGATCACTCTGCACACACAGTGTACTTGTGCTGTTCACCCTGTACCACACCCTGCAGTCCGACAAGCACACTACTCACCCTGCACTCATGAAACACTTCACTCACATGTCTCCCTTCCTGCTCAATGTGCATATTCACTCACATAAGACCATCACTAACCATACATTCATGTGTCCCACTCTGCACTGACATTCGCACCCAAATGCATATGGTCACCTCACTCACCCTGCAGTCACTCCTCTTACCCTTCTCTCACACTGTCGCATAACTCACTGTGCACTCACATGGGCACTCCTACCACCCAAAAAGTGCAGAGGGTTAATGTGCCTGCTATAAAGAATGAGTACCATGCATATCAAAGAACTGAGTGAGGGTAAACTATGAGTAGCACTATAAAAAAATGAAATGTTTGCCAGAAAGGTGCTATAGAGAGATGGGGTGCATTGTTGGTGAGTGGTAGTGAGGAAATTCATGGAGGAGAAAATGGGGGCCAAAACAAACCATTGCACTATGTGCGTCCAGTGCAAGGGCCAGCCCTGGATGGGAGTGTTCGGCCCCCCGAAGTTCGGGTCTAGTTGTGCCCCTGTACACAAGTATGGGCATGTCATGCCCCATCAAAGATTATGTAGTGTACCAGATTCCAGAAATTTCTGTCAGGTGGTGGAGGGGCCCAACATCTAAAACAATTCAGCTGGGGGGGCTCAACCTACAAATGTTTGAAGACCTCTGTTGTAGAGGAACATGTTGAGAGTAACAATATTCAAAAAGAGGAACATGTAGGGAATAACGATATTCAAAAAGAATTTCCTAATATTTTTCTGTTAAACTAGGAAAACTTAAAGGTTTCACACATGTCATCAAGCTCAAACAGGGTGCATCACCTGTTAAACAAAAGTTAAGAAATGTTCCCATCAATGTTAGAGAAGAATTAACAAATGTTTTGAAAGAAATGTTGTTTGAGGGGGTGATTGAAGGAATAGAATCCTCGGAATGGGTTTCACCAATTGTTCTGGCAAGCAAACCGGACAAGTGTTTGAGACTATGCATTGACCTGAGGACTCTTAACGCCAATATCCTTATTGATTGTCACCCTTTAACCAATATTAATGAAGTAGTGAGTATGCTAGGAGTAGATACTGTATTTTCTACTCTAGATCTTAGGTCTGCATACCATCAGATAGAATTGGCAGAAGAATCGCGGAATATGACAGCTTTCATCACACCTCAAGGCCTGTTTCAGTTTAAAAGGATGCCATTTGGACTGGTGTCAGCGGCGTCCATATTTCATATGTGCCATCTACTTAAAGACATGCAAGGTTATGTAAAATGTTTTCAAGATGACATTTTGATTTTTTCTCCAGATAAAAAGTGTCACACGGATCCTCTCAAGAATGTCTGTAATACTCTCGAGGAGTATGGTCTTACACTTAAAGGTAAGAAGTGTAAATTGTACCAAGACTCGGTTGAGTATCTTGGACATACGGTGTCCAGGGAAGGAGTAGTTCCCAAGAAGTCTCTTATTGAAGCCATCTTGAAAGCACCTTCCCCTGATTGTGAGGTCAACCTTCTTTGCTTTTCAGGACTTTGTGAGTACTACAGTAAGTCATTGTGAAGTTTGCCACCAAAATGGAACCTTTGAGGGAACCTTTAAGGAAAAATGCAGAGTTTACTTGGGGAGTAAGACAACAAGAAGCTTTCGATAATATAAAAGCTGAAATGATAGCTGCTCCCACGCTTAAACCATTTTGTAGGAATAAGTTATATATTCTCACAGTTGATGCCAGCTTGTATGGTCTGGGTTGTGCTTTATCTCAACGTGCAGGGAAAGAAGAATGGAATGTTGTGTTTGCTTCACGCACCCTTAACATCACTGAAAGGCTTTACTCTGTCATTGAGAGAGAATTATTGGTGTGTGACTGGGGAGTAGAGCACTTTCGTAATTAAATTTGGGGTGCACGGTTTGTTTTAAGAACAGATCATAAATCCTTGGTGTCCATTTTTCTCTTGGAGGAGGTCTAAATGCTACTGCCCACATGGCCAGGCTTATGTCCCGCTTGCAGGAATATACATTTACAGTTGAATATGTTCCAAGCAAAGTCAATGTGACTGCCGATTGTTTGTCAAGACTTCCATGCAGTACTGATGACAAATGTGAAGATGATGAAGTAGTTTGCAGACATCACAGAAATTGTATCAGAGAAATTTGGTTTTATCTCTGAAGAAATATGGAAAAAAGCTATGAGTGGGGATCATCTTTTAAAAAAAGGTGATTGATTTCATGAGGGTGGGCTGGCCTTCCAAGAATGGCATTCCTGCTGAAATGTTTCCTTTCTGGAAAATTTCTAACAAATTAATAATTGAAGGAATAATTGAAGGAAATTTAATCTTCAGACAAGGGAAGTGTATTCCTCCTTTTTCCCTCCGCAACCACATTTTGTTCATGAGTCATGAGAGCCATTTGGGCATGTCCTTGATGAAAAGATTCAGGTCAGTCTTTTGGTGGCCTGGTTTAGACAGGTTTGTGGACACAGTTGTGAGAGAGTGTCCTGAATGTATTGGCAATGAAAAGATGTGTAAATGTGACCCTGCTCCTCTCATTCCTATTCAATGGCCAGATTATCCTTGGCAGAAAGTAGGATTAGATATAGCTGGTACCTTCAATTTTTGACCACAAGATTGTAGATTTGCCTTGGTGCTTATCGATTATCATTCGAAATGGCCCGAGGTCAAACTTGTACTCCATCCTACTATGGAAAGTGTCATTCTATTTGTAAAAGAAGTTTTCTCTCGTGAAGGTTATCCTGAAGCTCTGATTTCTGACAATGGGGTGCAATTTAAGTCTCACGAGATGCTTGATTTTCTTAAGTTTTCTAACATTAGACATATAACTATAGCATTATATGAACCTCAGGGAAATGGACAGGTGGAGAGATACAACAGAGTTCTCAAACAAGATATATTGTGGGCACGTAAGTTTGAAGTTCAATGGAAAGATAAATTGAGAGAAAAACTATGGCTGTATCACATAACTCCTCACACTACCACTGAGGTTTCACCTTTCCGTTTATTGAGAGGAAGGGACCCCATTTCAAAATTAGGTCCCTGGTGGTTCAAAAAAGCTACAAAGAATCGTAATTCAGAGGTTATTGTGGATGATGTTGCTCAAAGAGTTGAGGTTAAACAGTTCAAAAGCAAGTGCCTTTATGATGTCCACATGAAAGTCAAAAAACCTTCTTTTTCTGGTGGAGAATGGGTCAGAATACGTAAACCTGGCATTGCACGTAAGGATGAAATGAAATTTGGTAAACCTATTAAAATTGTTAAAGTTAACAGCAACAGTGTTGTTACCCAAGACGGCAAGGTATGGAATGTTAGACGTGTTAGCAAATGTATTTGTTGTAATTCTTAACATTTTCCTTAGGAGGGAAATGTGTCACATTTTATATGTTTATTTCTTTTTCTTCCCCTTTAAAACCTTGTAATCTCTTGATTATGGCACCTGCCACTCTCTAGTGACTGTTCCAATTAGAATTGGAATCCTTGAATGCCTTGGTCACTCTGCCTGTGGACTTTGAACGAGCAGCAGTACCGTGCCTCCTTCATTAAAGATTTGTGACTTATTTTTACATGAATCTTACACTGGGTCTGAACTGGGATGGTGAAGTGAGCAGAAGAATGATGATGTATTTCACCTAAATCTTCATTTAATTTATTAGTCTTTATTTCGACCAAATTGATCATAAAAGACAAGAAGAAATATTAACATTGGTACAAAATGCATATATAAAATCCATTTCTCATCAAAGACTATACAGATGATATGATAATACATGTTAAAAGGATAACAATTTACATGTCTACTAAAAAACTGATCTATATATGTCCTTTTACAGTGGCAAATTAAAATCAGTGCAAGCTAAAAAAACAATTCATAAAATATTCTATACCAGCTGGTCCCTATACAGGTAAAACGAATATAAGAGATATATAGATATAAATATAGTGTGTAACAGGACTGGAGAACTAAGCAGAAGACACAGTATTACTAAACATAGTCGCAGTCTGCTTGTTTTCAATCTTTTGTCTTATTCTCCATGCCCATCCCAAGAACTTCGCTATAGCAATCACAATTACCTCTTGTGTACTTGTCTTTAGTAGTCTTAGTGCAGTAGCACCCGACCTAGTACCCAGGTTCTGACAGATAGGTTTGAGCCATTTGCTCCATGAAGTGCAATAAGCTGGGCAAACAAATAGTATACGGGGGATTGTTTCGTCCGTATTCTGACAGAATAGATATTTACTATCTTGAGAATGGTGCCAGGATTTTGGTGAAGACTTTGGTCGGTAACGTTCCTATCTGGAACTGAAAATAACATTTCCTATCAATGGGCTTAGTTATAAAGTCCCAGAAATCTTAATATAATGGTTCCGGCTTATGATCCAAGAGATACTGGTCAAGGATGGAGATTTGGAATGGCTCAAAATACCAGATCTGATCATAGCCCAGTACGCGTCTTTAAATACTTTTTTGGGGGGGGAAGTATTGTGTACTGGATCTTCCCAGAGATGCCTCATGCCCATATTTACCAGGGATCTTTTAACCTGTTGTAGCCATCTAATATTATGTGTAGTGTTGGCTCCCCTGATGTCTTTAAGAGCTAGAGCAAAATGGGCTAGTTCCGGGGTAGACCAGAGTCTTCTCCAATAGGCCAATGGTTTGAACCTGGAAACCTCTGGCAGAGATTGGGATCCCAGATCGAAATATAAGGAAGTAAGAGGTTTACTTTAGGGGAGACCAACCAAACTTCTCAAAAAGGTTTTGTGGGCCTGAGCTAGTGAGGACACATTTTCAAACCCCCAGAGTTCTGCACCCTACAGAATGGACGCCATGACCGTAACATTATATATCTTGAGTGAAGGTCCAACAGGCTTTGTCTGAGAAAGTCTGTGTTCTTTCAAGATCTAGCTGGGATTGCTTTAGCGCCATTATTTCTATCTGGGGTTTCCAATCTAGTTTGCGACTGATATTTACTCCAAGATAAGTAAATAGATCTGTTTGCTCTAGAGGCTCGTTGTTTATAACAACTCTCGACTTGATAACTTTGTGGTTGTGCAACACCATAAATGTAGTTTTATCCATGTTTACCAATAACTCATGTTCCTTACAGAATGTCTCAAATCGTATCAATGCTTTCTGCAGCCCAACTTAAGTTTTGGATAGAATTAAAGTATTGTCCGCGAACATGAGTATTGGTACTTTGATGCCTGCAACAGAGGGAGCATCGGTTGGGTAGTCGGAAAAGTAATTAACCACACAATTTTTAAAAAGTGAGAACAAGGTGGGAGTCAGTACGCACCCTTGGCGTACCCCTTTTAGAATTGTAAATTTAAGGGTAGCGTTCCCTTGCTCACCCCATTAAACCTGCGCATAATTGAGTTTGTGCAGTTTAACTACAAGCTGCAGGAGTTCGGGGGGTAATCCTAGATCTCTCAATACGGCCCAGAGTTTATTTCTTGGGACCGTATCGAATGCTGCTTTGAGATCTACAATGGTGGCATAGATAGTTCCACCCGCTAGTAATACAACACGCCAGTAGATTAGTACAAAATAAAAAACAGCCATCGGCAACCCCAGAACACGGCCTGTCCCTGCTGACGAGGGGTGATACCCCGAAACACGTGTCCAGGGATGGCGAAGACAGCGAAGATAGCAGAAGATGATCGAAAGATGATGCATAGCGAACACGGTACTACATTAACGAGAGTCCTTAGGGGCGACACCGCTGGTGTGTGAGTAGTGTGCAACCCCATCCCCATTTGTAAAAATAAAAAACTTGATCTATTGTACTTATGAGGGCCCTAATACCTGCTTGGAAGGGGGATAGTATGTTATTCTCCGTTATCCATATCTGAATTCTATTCAGAACCAATCTAGCCATAATCTTGTGGGTGGAATCAATTAGGCTGATAGGCCTGTAGTTGCTAGGGCTGGAACGGTCCCCCTTCTTATAAATAGGCAGGATTTCGGCCCCTCGCCAAGAATCGGGAACGGATGCTCCACTGGCAATCGCATTTGCGAGAAACAGAATGTACTTAAGCCAATTATCTTTGTCAGATAAGAATAAATCCACCGGGATGCAATCGGGACCGGGGGCCCTACCCTTTGGTGCTAAAATCACTGAGGTTTCAACTTCCCTTGGGGAGGATATTACCGGAGTCACTGCACTAGGGACTATAAATGGGAGTGTATTCTTAGCGACAGCAAATTGGTGCTCAAAGAAAGATACCCATTGATCTGGAGCAATGTGGTTTGACAGGACATTTCCTTGGCCTACTGTGCCCCATTTAACAAGCTGCCAGAATGATTGTGTTTTTCATTTTGCTTGCTTGCAAAAACTCCTTCCACCTTTGTTCATCCCATACCTTTTTTGCCAGTGAATGCGTGGTTTTATACTGCTTACGAGCTGTTCTTATCCTATCTATATCATTGGTTTTTAGAGCCCAGGACAATTGCTTATTTGTTGCCTTACATGCCTTATTATACCAATGGCCATGCTTTGGTAACTGTCTCTTGGGAGTTTTGTAAGGTTTGACAAAGAAGCGCCTGATGTTTTCAAACATGGTCTTGTGAATTTGTATGATGTTAAGATTAATTTCATCCTGATTATTGATTTTTTTTAGAAGATCTAGTGTGTTTGTCACCGCAGCTTTCATATTTGTGAGAGAATTTTCATTCTCGACTATCCGAGACAATTTAAACCTCCTCATATCATTACTGATTAGGACATCAGCAGTCCCAATTGCATCGACTGGGGACAAAGGTACTGCATGGGCTGGGCCTTTAAGTTTTAACAATAGTGGATCATGGTCACTTTCGTTCCTTGCAAAGACCTTCATATCCACTAGTGATGACCAATACTCTATATTAATAAAGATGTAATCTATTCGACTACTTCTCAGGCCATTATTGTAAGTATGTGATCCTGAGCGGTCTGAGGGTGTGCGTCCATTTACTGCTCACACACCCCTCTCTAGGCTAAGGGCTTTCAACTGACGTGCTGCCTCGGTCCATTTTTTGATGGGTGGGATTTCCAGTTGGGAAATACCCCACTGGGCATCTTCATCTGCACTTAAGTTGCCATCCTCATAGTCCAAAGGCTCAAATGTGGTATTAAAATCACCAGCAATGATTGTGTTGTGCCCTTCGCCCTTACCAGCTAAAAAATTAGTGAGATCAGTGATTGTCTTAGAAGACCTGCCACCCGCCAGACCCCTAGCATATACATTGACTATAATAAATTTGGAGAACAAATAAACAGTGCCATAATATCAATATTGTCAATCCCAAATTCGACTATCTTAAAAGTGGAACTCTGCCTTACCCATATTGTTAGACCTCCAGAGGGTCTGCCTTTATTCCTGCCTATTGCTTATTTATGAACATTTAAATAACCATGGTGAAAAACCGGAGCCAGCGCCCAGGTCTCCCGAAACACTATAATATCCAATGTTTCTATGAAATCTGACCAATCAGATGATTGAATTTTATGGGACAACCCTGCTAAGTTCCAGGATGCCAGTCTCAGTAAGGATGAATCATGGTAGTTTGTACTTTTAACTGGGCAGGCCTCCTCTGTGGTGCCTGTTTTGGGGGTGGCTGGGACTGGGGTATAGTTTTTTGTTTGACTAGGGTTACCTATTTGAGTATGGAGTACACTCGGTGGTTGAACTGGAGTCATAGGTATTTCTTCAGCACAATCCGTCCCTTCGTAGCCAGTGCTAGGGGGTGACTTATACAGAGGCATTCAACCCCTCCGGTTAAATTAGCTGCCATAGGTCTTTCTTGTGGACATAGTCCAATTAATGGTCAATCAATATTTTGAAGGGACGAGTCCACGATTCGCATAGATTCAGGGGCGTTGACAGGAATCGGGAGGTTCAATTTCAGCCTGATGTTTGTATGTATCAAATGAGAAGTTCTTAGTTCAAAAGCCAGCAGGTTTTCTACCAGCGATGGGGAGGCAAGGATAAGGCACACATAATCGGAGACAGTATCCTTCGAGCAATATCTTACAGTAGATGATATGTCCTCCCTGATTATTGATCTGCACTTACGCACATGTCTAAACCACTGTGTTCACTTACAACCAAGATGGATCGCACACCACTAGCCTCTCCTCCGGGTCGCCCCTTAGCACTCTGGTACATTTAGTGCATGTAGATGGACGAGTAAAAAGTAGTTCACCACAGTTGGTGCGAGTAGTTACTCATTATCCCCAAGTTCTCTGGACCCGAGACATGGCCCGGGTTTCGGGACAGTTTCCCTCGTCAGCAGAGCAGTGTTTGGGGTGGATGAGAAGGCCGCCAAGTATCCGTCACAGGCCCTGATGCCTCTCCGGCGCGGAGGTGCGTCTCCAAGAGCTCGTCAGCTCAGGGCTCACGGGAGCCGTCCAAGTACAACCAAGATGGATCGCACACCACTAGCCTCTCCTCCGGGTCGCCCCTTAGCACTCTGGTACATTTAGTGCATGTAGATGGACGAGTAAAAAGTAGTTCACCACAGTTGGTGCGAGTAGTTACTCATTATCCCCAAGTTCTCTGGACCCGAGACATGGCCCGGGTTTCGGGACAGTTTCCCTCGTCAGCAGAGCAATGTTTGGGGTGGATGAGAAGGCCGCCAAGTATCCGTCACAGGCCCTGATGCCACTCCGGCGCGGAGGTGCGTCTCCAAGAGCTCGTCAGCTCAGGGCTCACGGGAGCCGTCCAAGTACAACCAAGATGGATCGCACACCACTAGCCTCTCCTCCGGGTCGCCCCTTAGCACTCTGGTACATTTAGTGCATATAGATGGACGAGTAAAAAGTAGTTCACCACAGTTGGTGCGAGTAGTTACTCATTATCCCCAAGTTCTCTGGACCCGAGACATGGCCCGGGTTTCGGGACAGTTTCCCTTGTCAGCAGAGCAGTGTTTGGGGTGGATGAGAAGGCCGCCAAGTATCCGTCACAGGCCCTGATGCCTCTCCGGCGCGGAGGTGCGTCTCCAAGAGCTCGTCAGTTCAGGGCTCACGGGAGCCGTCCAAGTACAACCAAGATGGATCGCACACCACTAGCCTCTCCTCCGGGTCGCCCCTTAGCACTCTGGTACATTTAGTGCATGTAGATGGACGAGTAAAAAGTAGTTCACCACAGTTGGTGCAAGTAGTTACTCATTATCCCCGAGTTCTCTGGACCCGAGACATGGCCCGGGTTTCGGGACAGTTTCCCTCGTCAGCAGAGCAGTGTTTGGGGTGGATGAGAAGGCCGCCAAGTATCCGTCACAGGCCCTGATGCCTCTCCGGCGCGGAGGTACGTCTCCAAGAGCTCGTCAGCTCAGGGCTCACGGGAGCCGTCCAAGTACAACCAAGATGGATCGCACACCACTAGCCTCTCCTCCGGGTCGCCCCTTAGCACTCTGGTACATTTAGTGCATGTAGATGGACGAGTAAAAAGTAGTTCACCACAGTTGGTGCGAGTAGTTACTCATTATCCCTAAGTTCTCTGGACCCGAGACATGGCCCGGGTTTCGGGACAGTTTCCCTCGTCAGCAGAGCAGTGTTTGGGGTGGATGAGAAGGCCGCCAAGTATCCGTCACAGGCCCTGATGCCTTTCCGGCGCGGAGGTGCGTCTCCAAGAGCTCGTCAGCTCAGGGCTCACGGGAGCCGTCCAAGTACAACCAAGATGGATCGCACACCACTAGCCTCTCCTCCGGGTTGCCCCTTAGCACTCTGGTACATTTAGTGCATGTAGATGGATGAGTAAAAAGTAGTTCACCACAGTTGGTGCAAGTAGTTACTCATTATCCCCAAGTTCTCTGGACCCGAGACATGGCCCGGGTTTCGGGACAGTTTCCCTCGTCAGCAGAGCAGTGTTTGGGGTGGATGAGAAGGCCGCCAAGTATCCGTCACAGGCCCTGATGCCTCTCCGGCGCGGAGGTGCGTCTCCAAGAGCTCGTAAGCTCAGGGCTCACGGGAGCCGTCCAAGTACAACCAAGATGGATCGCACACCACTAGCCTCTCCTCCGGGTCGCCCCTTAGCACTCTGGTACATTTAGTGCATGTAGATGGAAGAGTAAAAAGTAGTTCACCACAGTTGGTGCGAGTAGTTACTCATTATCCCCAAGTTCTCTGGACCCGAGACATGGCCTGGGTTTCGGGACAGTTTCCCTCGTCAGCAGAGCAGTGTTTGGGGTGGATGAGAAGGCCGCCAAGTATCCGTCACAGGCCCTGATGCCTCTCCGGCGCGGAGGTGCGTCTCCAAGAGCTCGTCAGCTCAGGGCTCACGGGAGCCGTCCAAGTACAACCAAGATGGATCGCACACACACTCGTCCATCTACATTCACTACATGTACCAGAGTGCCAAGGGGCGACCCGGAGGAGAGGCTAGTGGTGTGCGATCCATCTTGGTTACACTGTGTTCACTTGTTGGTCAGGGGCTGTTCATCCTCCCTAATTAGAATAGGCAAGATTTTGGGAGCATTAATTAAAAAAAATGTGTGACTTAAGAGGGCGAGGACAGGGATTAAAAGAAGAACTTGCTCTTGCGGGTAAACTTGTCCTGGGCTGACCTGTGGGAGTATGCGGAATATGCACTTCTCTTCTGATATATGGATTGGACAAGTTGTTAAATCTGTTCCTGCCTCATTAGTGACGGCAGATTTCCGCATGATATTTGGGTCGCTAAACGATTTTTGGGGAGGTCTTTCTATTTGATCATTAGAGTTATTTTTAACAGTTGGACAGCTTATATTTCTTTTGTTGGTATTAAGTGTTCTACTAACTTGTGTGTGAGGAAAATCTTCTGTGGCCGAGTACTCTTTACTAGAGCTGGTTTTTAGTGCTAAATTGAGACTGTCTATCATTCCCTTTAGTTCCTTGACTTCCTCCATAATGTGCCTGGTTTGGTCTTTTAAATTTCTTATCTGATTTCTAAGCAAAGCTGGTCAGGAGCAGTGAATCTTGTTATTTATGTCATCACAGCTAATGCTTTCACCTTCAGACCCCATAAGATTCCCCTGAGCATTTTGTTCCTGGGAAATTTTCAGTAGGGGTGTGAATCTATTTGAGCATATGATAGCAGGCTCATTTACACAAGTTTTGGGGGGGCACAGGCTTGACGGAGAAGAGTTCTTACTCTCTTCATGATGGTTAAGTTCAAAATTGACAGGTTGTTGGCCCTTTGGGGGTGGTTTTTTGAACATGTCAGGAATGACTGGGACAATTTGTTTGATGGTTGGGGTCAGTATAGGAGATGATACACTGACCACTGTGATGGAACTACATGGGCCAGATGGAACAAGTAAAATCTCCTCACATTCGCCAACAAGGTTGGCAATACGATCCATAACGGCTTTGGTTTTGCTCAGCGTTTTAGATTTTTTTGTGCTTTTTTTCCTTTCTTTATGAGCCCCTCCTTCCCCCCTCCCCACTATCCAAGGATTTTCTTTTCCCCATTGAATTAGACCAAAATTAAACAGATGATATCAAACAATTATAAAATGGTAGAAAGGAAAAATCATATAACGTAAAATGACAGTGGTGACAAGTTATAAAAACGATACAGCAGTGATCAATATACCAATGTTTGTCTCACAGTTAAATTGGAGTTGCTTAAAACTTAGACCATCCACTGACTAAGAAATTCAAGATATGAAAAGAGGGCAATATGGGTCCAATACTCGATGCAAATAGGAAAAGTACCTTTGGGTCCGTAACTGCCGATAACTTAAAACACAGGAGGAGTGGCCCTGCCTTCTCACGGACTGGCGCAGACGGGCCCGATCGCACGCTTCACCCGCTGCACGAGTGCCACAGCAGTTTTTTAAGTGCCTCTGGGCGCTTTCAGGTGATGGGGGGCAAGGCAGGATGGGCGATATAGTCCCCCTGGACCTCCCGGTATCACCACGGCAGCAGCAACGGCAACAAGGATGCCTGAAGAAGTCCATCCTCTTATTGTGTTTGCTTTGTTTGCACTAAGTTTGCAGGGTAAGCCCAGAAGTGGGCCCCATGTTCACTTTGCCACTGGATTCAAGCTAGCCTGGCTGATGAGGGGCGTTACCCCAAAACCAGTCCATGGGCGTTTGCTTCCAGTCCAGGGACGACCTGGCTTGGCAGTTTGGGCTGGACTGTTCCCATGAGGAACAAGGTCAAGACTGATTTGCATATGGCTGGGTCTGAACTGGGGAGGTGGAGTGAGCAGAAGAATGATGATGGATTTAATCCAGACCCAATAGTGACTGGGGGTGAGTGTCTGAAAAGTTTCAGTGCGCCGTCCATCTTATTGTGTTCGCTTTGTGGGAGCCTTGCTCATTTTGCCACTGGATTCAAGCTAGCCTGGCTGATGAGGTTTGTTACCCAGAAACCGATCTCAGGATGCATGTTTCCGGTCCAGAGAGGACCTGGCCTGGCACTTCGGACTGGACTGTTGCCATGAGGAACAGGGTCAAGACTGATTTGCATATGTCTAGGTCTGAACTGGGGTGGTGGAGTGAGCAGAAGAATGATGATGGATTTAATCCAGACCCAATAGTGACTGGGGGTGAGTGTCTGAAAGGTTTCAGTGCTCCGTCCATCTTATTGTGTTCGCTATGTGGGAGCCTGGCTCATTTTGCCACTGGATTCAAACTAGCCTGGCTGATGAGGTTTGTTACCCAGAAACCGATCCCAGGATGCATGTTTCCGGTCCAGGGAGGACCTGGCCTGGCACTTCGGACTGGACTGTTCCCATGAGGAACAGGGTCAAGATTGATTTGCATATGGCTAGGTCTGAACTGGGGTGGTAAAGTGAGCAGACAAATTATGATGATGGATTTAACCCAGATCTAATAGTGACTGGGGGTGAGTGTCTGAAAAGTTTCAGAGCTCCGTCTATCATCCTATTGTCTTTGCTTATGTTAGTGACCATCAGTTTAGCAAACAGTACTCTTTAGCATACAGTTCTTTTAATTTGTTTTTTCACCTTAAAAATCAAAGCTCGGTCAGAGTTGCACTTATATTCAAGAACACCTTCAGCTGCAGCAATCATCTAAATGGAACACCTCACCTTCAAGCTACAAATCACAGCCAACCTTTGTACACAGACCACCAGGATCCTGAAAGGGACAACGCAGACTTCGTTGCACCCCTAATCATCAACTCCAGCACCTTCATCTATCTAGGAACCCTGAACTATCACCTGGACAGCACTGATCCGAACTCGATTGTCCTCCTGAAAAATCATAGGAACCTCAGTCTTACCCAGCATATCAAACGGTCCATACATGTCACCAGATACCTCCTGTAACTGATTTTCTCCTTGTTCGACAATATTCCAGTTAATAAACTATCACCCAGACAGAAAACACCCTCATTACCTTCAGCATTCCCGTTCTGAGAGACACAAGACCCACTACCCCTGGACCTCCTTGGCCCTGCTGGAACAAGATTTCAGAGATAAACTTGACTTCTTGCCTCTCCAAACACTAACCCGTATCGCCTTCCCCAATAATTACAGGAGCAGGTTACAACACGTCTTTATTCCACCGTGCCTGCTCATTAACTAACTTGTTTTCTGCCCTCCGTCTTATCCCCACGCCCCTTCCTGCCTTGCCTGTCCTGTCGCAGACAGGGGTCAGGCAACGACGATCCGACACCTCCCCCTTTTATACAAAGTCTTACTGTCTCTTAGATTTCTTCAATGAGGCGCACTGGCCATCTGGTCTGTCGTCTGGGGCGGTCGAGCTGTTCCGGTGTCCTGGCTCGGCGGCTCATGACGTTATCTTGTCTTACTGGGCTAGGATGATTTCGGTCACTGCTTTCACTTCGGCTCTCTGAGTCAGTGAAGAGCTCACAGTGTTGGCTTTCATTTCGCCTGTGGGAGTTACATTTTTTGAAGTGTGAAACATTTCGAGCTATCCGTTTATGGTCAGCCTCTGCCGTGAGCATAGTTCCTTTCCGACTGCTAACTTTCAGAGGGTGAGCAAGATAACGGCTGTCCGCTTTTATTCTTCGGTCACGCCGGACCATCACCCAGTCTCCTTCTTGGATGTCAGTGTGTTTCGCGCGTCTGCCCCGATCAGCATAGGTCTTCATTTGTAGCTTTTTGTCATAGTCTATTTTGACCAACGTGTCGTGAACAACATTTGCAGTTTGAGGTTGAAGGGCACTGTCCAGAGTGGGCAGTCGAGTGCGAGGAACTCTTCCTAACATCAGAGTGGCTGGGCATTGATTAGTAGTGTTGTGGGGCGTGGTGCGGTATGCCCGCAGCACCTCATTCAGAGCTTGGTGGATGTCTCGGTGGGCCAGTTCCGCTTGTTGCACCGCTTTCTTCAAAGTCCCCATAAAGCGTTCCACCATGCCATTAGCTTGGGGCCATAGAGGTGTGATGTTTTGATGCTTAAAATTAAGTTGTTTTGCGAATTCTGCGAATTCGTGGCCATTGAACAGTGGTCCGTTGTCCGACTTGACTCGCAATGGAATGCCCCATGCTGCAAAGGTTTCGTCGATGACTGGGATCACTGTGGTCGTCTTGGTGGATGATACCAGGTGTGCAAACGGAAACCGGGAGTATTCGTCAATGATGACGACAATGTATTAGCTTGATTTTAGAGGGCCGAAGAAATCAATGGCGACCTGCTGCCATACTCCTTCTGGTAGCTCTGACATTTGTAAGGGGGCCGTGGTTCGTCACGGCTTACCAATTGGCATGAGACACAGTCCTTGAGTGTGGCCTCTACCATCTGATCAAGTGTCGGAAACCAGACACGTTCTCGTAGAGCCTTTTTGGTGGCACTTATCCCTCTGTGGCCTTCATGAGCGAGGTTGATCTATCCTTGCTGTAGTCTTTGGGGAATTACAATCCTCCCCCCTCTCAGGATCAGACCATCTTCGCTGATGGACAGCTCTTCATGAATGTGCTTGAACGCAGTCAGTTCCTGGGAATTCTGGCCAGAGTCCTGGGACATGTCTTTCACGTGTCGCCATGAGTTGTTGCATATGTGATCCGTGACGTCTTGTATGACTGGATCCTGGGCAGATGCTTCTCGGATTGCCGCTAGGGGAACTATAGGCGGACACGCCGTGTCGATGACAAAGTGAATATATTCTTCTGCCAACGAGCACTCTTCACTGGTGGTTGTCTGAGGGTGTCGGGACATGTAGTCCGCCGGATTTTTAGACTTCCCCGGCTTGTGGACAATAGTATATATATAGTCCTGGAGTCGTAGTCCCCATCATTCAATGCGTGGAGGCATCTTGGCTTTGGGATTACCAAAGATGGTGACAAGTGCTTGGTGGTCTGTGATGATGGTAAAGTGTTTGCCGTACAGGAAGAGATGGAAGTGCTCGCAGGCCCACACCACCACAAGGCTCTCCTTCTCCGGTTGGGAGTACCTTTTCTCAGTGCTGGTAAGACTGCGACTGGCATATGCGATGATGTGGCGTTGTTCTGAGTCTTCCTGATACTGCGCTAGAATGGCGCCGAGGCCCACCGGGCTGGCGTCAACAGTAATTTCGGTTTGTTTCTTTGCTTCAAAGTTGGCCAGGTTGATGGCAGAGCTGACAGCGTGTTTGATTTTGTGAAAGGAGTGTTCACAGGCATCTGTCCATGCAAAAGGTTGGCCTTGACGGGTGAGCTCTCTAAGGGGATAGCTGATGGTAGCGAAATCCCGGATATATCGTGCTCAGTAGCTTGCCATTCCAAGGAAGGAACGGAGGTCACTGACGTCTCGCGGTGTTGAAGTGTCCGCAAGGCCCGACACCTTTTCTGGATCTGGTTTCATACCATCTTTGGAGAAGATGTGGCCATAGAATTTCAGGGTCGACCTGTGAAACTCGCATTTCTCTGCATTCAAAGTCAAATTTGCTTTGAGCAGTGCGTGGCATACTCTGTCTAGGGCCGTGTCATGTTCGGTCTGATCTTTGCCGAATACCAATAGATCATCGCTGTAGTTGAACGCATTGGGGATCCCTTGGATCACTTGCCTGATGGCTTCTTGGAAGATTTCGGTGGCTGAAGAGATGCCAAAGTTCAAACGCTTGTAGCGGAAAAGTCCTTGATGGGTTGTAAAGGTAGTGATGTAGCGTGACTTGTCATGGAGCTCTAGCTGGCGGTACCCCTTATTAAGATCGAGTTTCGAGAATACCGTGGCTCCGTTGAGGCGAGCGATCATATCGCTAATGTGCGGTCCTGGGAGGCTTTCTCTCTCTCGATAGCCATGTTGGATGCACGCATGTCCACACACAGGCGCACTTTGTTGTCTTGCCCCTTTTTAGATACTACCACTACGGGCGATACCTATGGAGTTGGCCCTGATGTGCGCTCAATGATATCAGTCTTTAGCAGATCTTGGAGTTCGTCATCGACAGCTTGCTGTAGGTGGAACAGCACCTTCCTGTGGTGCTGCGCCACTGGAGTCACACGCTCATCGATGTGTAGTTTTACCTTGAATTGATTCAACTTCCCTAGCCCCTTGAAGAGGTTTGGAAACGTCGCGACAATGTCCGGGGCGTCTTCAGTCATGTAGAGAAGTTCCACGAGCTTCAGTCTTTCAGCTGTTGGCAGACTGAGCAGGCAGTTAGCCACATCTGGGCCTTCGACAACGTGAATATAAGCTGGGATTTGTCGGTCCTTGTATGATAGGGTCGTGCTAAAATGGCCTAGGCATGGCAGTGGCTTTCTGGACATCCAAGTGAATATTCGGACAGCTGCAGGTTCTAGTTTAGGTCGTGGTTTCATGCTTTGGTATTCAAGCGCGCAGATGTAATTTAGGGAGGTTCCCGAATCTAGGACAAACTTGGCAGGGTGTTCTCCTATCCGGATGTCTAGCTTCGGGTATCTCTTTAGCCGGTCCGGGTCTGATACCATACAGATGTATTCGTCACTGTCTTGTGACACAGGCGTGTGTGACGATGACTCGCTGGAGGTTGATTTCCGTGATCGATATGAGCTTGCAGACCAGACACTCGACCGGGAGGAACTAGAGGAGCGTTCTTCTCTTCCCTTCACTGCACGAGCATGATGCTGTGTGGTAACTCGAGGTTTGGATGATCTTCGCTCCGAGCGTTGAGTCTGACAGACAATTCCGAAGTGATTCTCCCTGCCGCAGCGATGACATCTCAGACCGATAGCTCGGCATTGTCCTGAATGGGGGTAGTCCTGGCCGCATCTGTAGCACGCTGGTGCTCGTTTTGCTGAACTTGGTGTGTCGCGACTCTTGCCGTTATGACGGCCTCCGGGAAGTCGTGAAGTGTGTTGGCTTACTTGGTCTATGATGATCTGTCCGGTGCTTCTTTTCCTTGTGTACTTGCATTCTGAATGCTTGCTCCTTTCTCTCAGTCTTGTTAGTCTCCATCTTCTTTGCGTGATCCTCCACTTGGTCGTTAATTCGTGTAATTTCTTCAAGGGTGTAGTGCTTCTTCAGCGTTCTCCGGCGTAGTGATTCGGATTGGCAGCCTTCAATTATGTGGAGCCGCAACGCGTCATCAGTGTTGAAGTTGTCAAACTCACATTGGCGGGCTAGCCGTCTGATGCGCACGATGAAATCACACATGCGCTCATCTCTCTCTTGGGTGGCTAGATTGAATGTGTAACGTTCGTAGTCCAGATTGCGTTTGTGTAGAAATCTTCGGTCGAGGGCTCCCTTAACATCATCGTAGGGGGCGGTAGCCACGTTAGGCAGTTCTTTGATGATCTGCGCAATGTCTTTCCCCACCAAGTTCCGCAGAGCTATTAACTTCTGCTTGGGGTCTTGTACCTGAGACCCAGTCATGTAGTCTTCAAAATCCTCGGCCCAGCTCTTCCACTTAGGTCCCATGCTGTTGCCGGACGTCAGTTCCAGGGGATCCGGTGGCCGCAGGTATGGTGCTCCCATGAGTGCCTGAGGGGCCAGTGCCAGCAGTGGTGGGTTGCCTGGAGCTGCCAGTCCTGGTGGATTTCTTGGAGCGGTCGGTCCTCCCAGTGAAGCACCTGTCGAGCTAGTGACCGACATTTCTGCTTATAGGATCACTCAGCTGGTTGTTGCCGTTTAATTAGATGAGCTTTGATTTCCCCAGTGTCCACTTTGTAACTTGGGTGTATTAGTTTCGGTGGTGCCTGACTCCAAAATGGCCGACACCAAAACTCCAATGGATGCCTATGGGTGGCGCCTGACTCTAAGATGGCCGCCGCTCGGGACACGTGGTCTCCTTGTTAGTTTATAATTATCACTCTCCAAGTCTTTTATTCAGGCTCTCAGGCGTTTGTCACTCTCCAATTCTTTTGCTCAGGCTCTTAGGCGTTTGGGACTCACTCTCTCGCTCCTGATCGTGGCTGGCCGTCCCTGGGTGCGCTCTTTGGCTTCTGTACAGATTCGCGCCGATTTTATTCCTTTTTTTTATTTTCACTCCTGCAGTTTCTGGGTGGTTTGCAAAGTCAGGGATGTTTGGAGCGACGATCCGGTAGTGCGGGCAAGACTTTGAAGTAGCGCTGATTTTCGCGCTCTGGGCAGCATTCAAACACAGCGCGTGGAGCGTTTCTATTTTCGCGCTCTCCGCGTACCGCGCCGACACAGGCTGCAGGCTCGCTGTTTCCGGCCGTTCACAGACGGCAGGGATCTTAGGCGTGTGGGACTCCAGCAGGGATCCCACCCTCGTCGCCAGTATCGCCTTCCCCGATAATTACAGGAGCAGCTTACAACACGTCTTTATTCTACCGTGCCTGCTCATTAACTAACTTGTTTCCTGCCCTCCGTCTTATCCCCACGCCCCTTCCTGCCTTGCCTGTCCTGTTGTCGCAGACAGGGGTCAGGCAACGACAATACGACAACCCGAACACTCCTGCAACCTGGCAGGAGACATTTAGAACTTCCAATGACTCGATCGTTGTGTGCGCCGACTCTCTGGCCCTCCTCAAGCGCGGAAAACAAAAGCACAAACTCAAGTCACCTTAAACGCAGAATTCAGGCCGATGAAGCGGCATTGCAGGCAACTGAAGTGCAAGTGGAGAAAGAGCCAAGACTCTATGGATAAAGATTTGTTCAAATTCACCCTGAGGCGTTACTACCAGCAAATCAGGAAGCCCAACCCCAAAGTCCTCAGAGACTCATCAACAGACTAAACATTTTAAGAAAACGGCAGCACACTCCTAGAGAGGACTAAAATACCACAGATCTGCTGAATTATTGTATATAAACCTAGTTTGAAACATAAAAACACACAGAAGTAACAATAATAAATGAAGAAGAAAATGCACATTTTGTAACCCAGTTTAAGTTTACATATTTTACACCAGCAAATCGCAACAACTGGCTGAAAGAAGACAAAATTTGAATTGTGAACTAGAGCCATGTGGATTGGTAGAGCCAATTGAGCCACATGTTTAGCATTATTATCATTAATAGCACTTCATACTTAGCAGTTAGGTACTGAAGCACCTATGTGGATGGGTAGCACGCCTCACCATAGGGCTGTGTGTGATTTGCAGAGGACTGTATAAGTTATGAACATAATTGGAAATAATTTGAGAATCATTTTAGTGTTATGAGTGAGTAACCGGAAAGGTGTTACTTGGTCATAAAGAATATTAGGTAAGCCAAGTGGGTAAGGAATTTGGGTTAATACATAAGAAACAAGAACACATGTTCCCACAAGCATGAAAAGTTTCAAGCTCATTGCCAGGTATAGGGTAATCTTTGGAGGTAACTCAGTTGCCCATACCAATGGAAGCAAAGAGCACATAGATAGCATTCATCACTATATTTGGTTCAGTGAAGACATTATATCAACTCAAATGAGGTGTCGTGATCAATATCCATTTTCCTAGTTCTATACAGAGACCCAAAAAAGACGTTAGCGACTGCTGAGGGTTCCTGCAGGATATCCCTGCAGACCTGCCTCCTGCCTTCTTGCACCCTTTGTGCTGCTGCCTCAAGCCCATTCAGTCTCCATGCTACCTAAAAACCTGCATGAGGTTGACACATCACACAGTCCTTCTGCTGCTCACTGAGCACCTCCTCTGAATCGGTGCTTTCCAAGCTCGTCCATTTAAACTATAGCTTACAAATAAACTTTGGCTCTTACATACTCCTACCCAACATTCTCTTGCAAATTCACCAAGTAAATGATGGCAAGTTGGCAACACATCGAGATTGGGAGTATCAGCAGGTGTTGTCAAATGGCTACAATCCTTCCCCGAAGACAGATCCTTTCAGGTCTTCGAAGGAGAAGTGGTGTCTAAGCGTATGGCCCTCAGCTGCGGTGTGCCTCAGGGATCTTCCCTGAGCCCCAAGTTATTTAATATATACAAGAGGCCGCTAGCTGAGATAGTCCAACCATTTGGTATAAAAATTGTCACATACGCCGATGACACATAACTTGTCATTGTCTTAAACCGCCAAGAAATACATCAGCAAGCCTAGGCCCTTGCTTAGAGGAGGTCGCCAAATGGATGGAGCTCTCATGTTTAAAACTGAACTGAGACAAGACGGAGCTCATGCTCCTAGGCAACTCCCTAACTTCTAGCATAGGGTTACTGTGGCCAAATTGTTTTGGGCCTGCCCATCCACAAAAAAATCAGATCAAAATTCTGGGTATGTGGCTGGACCACTCCTTGACTTTTGGACACCAAACAGCCAAACTGTCTGCGACATGCTATGGCATCATGAGGATGCTTCGGAAAGTTCTTCCTCCCGTTCCTCCCGTTCCTGGCAAGAAGGATAATGGTCCAGGCTCTCCTTCTCTCACGAATGGACTATGGAAATGCACTTTATCTAGGAGATCCTAAGGCCACGATAACCAGACTCCAGATTATTCAGAACTGTGCAGCCCGTTTGCTCTTGGGTTTCCCTTATCAGCAATCGGACAAACCTGCTTTGAAAACTCTACACCAGTTACCAATATCAAAAAGAATTAAATTCAAAGCACTCGGTATTACCCATAAGTCTCTCGGGGAGAAGGGACCAGTGATCAACCCATCTATGATCAACTTTTACCACCCAAACAGAAACCTCCTCTCAGTAAACATGTTGCTCACAACAGTGCCAAAAATAAAGAGAGTAAGAAGCGGCGTCCGCTTCTTCGCCTATAATGCGGCTAGATTGTGGAATTCCCTTTCCCCCCGACATACGACCGGAAACCAATCATCTGTCTTTCAGGAATTTACTTAAAATCTGGCTCTTCCAAATCACTGTTCAGTAAAGGTGTTCTTTCAGTCTGCGTCCGCAAATAGCTCTGGGATGCCCCAGGGTAGCTATACGCTTTATAAATGTTTATTTCATTCATTCCTCCATTCAGTTGAAAGAATTGAATTGAAAGAATATTTATATAGCGCCTAACTACCCGGAGGCCTCGTAGCGCTTCAGAACCAAGAGTGTCAATTCAGCGAAGACTACTAGTTGAAAAGATGTGTCCTCAGGTGTTTACGGAAGGCAGTCAGGCTACGAATCTCTCTTAAAGACTGAGGAAGGGCATTCCACAATTTAGCCGCTGAATGAGAGAAAGAGCGCCCCCCCCATCTTGCTTTCTTTATCTTTCTGGTAGAGGCTAAGAATTGGTTGCTGGATCGGAGCGACCTAGATGGTAGGTCGAGTGGTATTAAGGGGTGAAGAATGTTAGGGCCTGTTTTCCAAATAGCTTTATAGGCTATGCATAGTGTTTTAAATTGAATTCTGGCTTTCATTGGTAGCCAATGTAGCTGATGGAGGGCTTGTTTGGCCGATTGTCTCCTGGGGACCTGGAGGAGCAGTCTAGCTGCACTGTTTTGTACCACCTGTAATTTGTTAATGGTGGACAGAGGAGCTCCCAAGTATAGGGAGTTACCATAATCTAGCCGGGAAAGGATTAGAGCCTGAACCATAATCCTTCGTGCTACAAAAGGGAGGAGGGAGAGAATTTTTCGTATCATCCTTAACAGGCTGTAGCATGTTGATGATAGTATTGTGGCTTGGTGATTGAAGGTCAATTTGTCATCAAGCCACACTCCCAAACTCTTTATGTGCGGTTTGGGTAGCGGGGCTGGACCCAGACATGTGGGCCAAGGGGGCATGATGGAAGCAGGGGCGGCATTGCCTAACAACATGATTTCAGTTTTTTCTCCGTTAAGACGGAGGTAGGAGTCCTTCATCCATCCGGCCGCCTCTTCAAGGCAGGGTGTCAGCTCATCAGACGAGCCCACGTCTTGGCCCAGAGATACCACTAGTTGGGTATCGTCTGCGTAGCTGACGATCTTAATGCTGAATGGATGTACTACGGCTGCCAACGGCTTCATATAAACATTGAAGAGCGTTGGGCTCAATGCTGAACCCTGTGGAACCCCACATTCCAGCAACTGAGTAGATGAAACTACATCTCCCTCAAAGACTTGGAAATGGCGATTACTGAGGAAGGAGGTAATCCAATTCAGTGCAGCGCCCGACACCCCGCTCATTCTGAGACGGTTGATCGAGATGGAATGTTTGACCATGTTGAACGCTGCACTGAGGTCCAACAAGATGATAGCCGCCCTTCCTCCCTCGTCTACCAATTTCCTTGCCTCTTCTGTTACTAACAACAATGCAGTCTCCGTTCCATGGTTTGGTCGAAACCCAGTCTGGGTGTCATCCAACAGACTGTTCGATTCCAGGTGAATGGTGAGAATGTTATTTACGTGTTTCTCCACCAATTTACTAAGCCATGGCAGGAGGGAAAGTGGTCGATAATTAGATAGAATGGAAGGATCCAGACTGGGCTTTTTGATTAGTGCTTTCACCATTGCACACTTCCATGATAAAGGGACTATACCTGTCAACATGGAGAGATTTAATATCACCATTATGGTAGTTTGGACGGATTTAATTATTGCTTTTAACTGTTTAGGCGGCACAGCATCTGTCGGAGAACCTGAGACTACTTTACAAATGATTGTATCAAGTGTCTCTAACGTCAAAGGGTCCAAGTGATCTAAAATGGGCCCTCCGGTTAAATCAGTGAGATGCTGGCCATCTGCGTCGGTTTGATTAGAGGGAAAGGTGTTATATATCATCTCTATTTTTTCTTTGAAGAACACTGCAAGTTTGTTACAGCGTTCCAGGGCTCATTCCCTGGAAGGGGGTGTTTGTGCCGGGTGATCAGAGTTTTCGCTATTCGAAAGATCTCTTTGGGAGAGTTAGCAGCAGTGGCTATTTTTTCCTCATAAAATTTAGCCTGCGTTTCTTTTATCTCCTTTTTATAGCTCCTGATAGCTTGTCTATATGTATCTTTTGTGTCTTTCGAGGGAGTAATTCTCCAGGTTCTTTCAAGTCTACGGCATGTTTGTTTTAGCAATCTTAGTTGAGGGCTATACCAGGGTGCAGTGTTTTTCCTGTTGCATTTCTGTGTGATGACTTTGGGAAGAGTGGAATCCAACGTGTTTTGGATCCAGGTGTTAAAGTTGGTATTTGCCTCTTCAATGTTAGTTCCTATTACAGGCTGGGTAGCTTTAAGAGAGGCCTGCCATTTATCTAGGGGTAACTTACCCCACTTTCGGTCGTATGTTACATTAGGGAGAGGTGCCCCTCGCGTATTTTTAGTGACCCAGAACAGGGGAATTAAGAAATGGTCGGTCCAGGGTAGAAGGATAGGATCTCCTGAAGTAAGATTTTGCAAGTTACTGAATACGGGATCCAGTAGGTGGCCTTTACCGTGGGTAGGAAGTAGACACTTTAGGTCAAGACCTAAGGCTTGGAGGCCTGATAGAAGATTATTGGTGGTGGACAAAGAGGAGTCATCTAGATGAATATTAAAGTCTCCTAAGGTGGTATAATTAGCCATGGCTATCACTTGTTCTGAGGCTAGATCAATCAATTTTGGAACAAAATCATTTAACGCCTCAGGGGGACGATATATCAGAGTGCCCGATAGACAGTCAGTAGGAGATAGCTCTAGAGAAAAGGGGAGGTTTTCTCCTTCTTTAAAGGTTGAAGGCAGGAGGCGACAGCTATACTTGTCCTTGTAAATAATGGCTAGCCCTCCACCTCTTCCTGTACTACGGTCTATTCTACAGATAT
This sequence comes from Lissotriton vulgaris, assembly GCF_964263255.1. Lineage (NCBI taxonomy): Eukaryota > Metazoa > Chordata > Amphibia > Caudata > Salamandridae > Lissotriton > Lissotriton vulgaris. Next base: position 1,562,087,578 of record NC_141685.1, read on the forward strand.
TGTACCCTGGAGGAAGGGCACAAACAATATCTGGTTCATTTCCTGTTTGAAGCCAGGTTTCAGTCAGGAATATGGCGTCTAATTTATGTTCTTCTATTAAAAGTCCTATTTCTGTGCAATGTTTTGGCAAGGATCTACAATTTAGAAGCGCCAAATTGTATTGTGTGGTGGACGTGTGGTCTCTATCCCGGTGGTCGTACTTTTTAAAATGCCTATGAGAGTGTTGGCATAATGATAGAGGCTTAGCAGGATCCAATGTATGTTGACATTTCGCCATCTCAATAGGTCGTAACAGGTGTAATGTGGTGTTATTGTAGCTTATAGGATCTTTGTTTAAAGGGCTAGGAGTAATGGCCCCTTGCCACGTCCGGCCGCGGACGACTCCTGCGCAGGTCCGGTGCGTCCGCTGACCGCGTCCGCTGCGCGGAGGCATGACCGTAGCCTTTTATCTGCAGCTGGAGCGCGTCACCACGCTCGCCCACACCCAATATGGCTGCTAATTTGAGATCGGCTACCCAAGACCGGCTCTCAGCGTCGGTACTCGGCTGAGAGTGGCCCGGTAGCAAGGGGGGGGGGGGAGAGAGATCTCTAGGAGGTCTCCACAGAGTGTCCTGAATTAAAAACGCTTATTAGTCAAGCTCAAACACGCAAGGTTCAATGAACTCAAATGTCTTTTTAAAATAGGCAAATATAACAAAATTAAAAAGGGAAAGAGAGACCTCCCGGCTATTGCCTCAAGAGGGTGAAAAGCGCACTTCTTAGTCAGGCGCTTGCGCACAATGAAAGCCTTTTATCTGCAGCTGGAGCGCGTCACCGTGCTCGCCCACACCCAATATGGCTGCTAATTTGGGATCGGCTACCCGAGACCGGCTCTCAGCATCGGTACTCGGCTGAGAGTGGCCCGGTAGCGAGGGGGGGGGGGGGAAGACCTCTGCATCAGGGTCTGCCGCTCTAACCATTGAGCCACGCTTCTCCAACTACTTCTCGAGGTTGTCTGGGGGAAGGAGTATGATGAGGAGGTAGGGAAATAGGATGTGGTGGTAAACTTGTTCAATACAACAAAGAGCAACATCCCAGAGGAGCGATGGAAAAGGGACAGTAGTGGATAATTACTTATGGAAGATTGTTATCGGGTTAGAAATTTCTAGACTTTTGGGAGAGCCTCAGAAGAGCGGCTTTTGATGGTAATGACAGACGTATGGCTGCAAAGTAAGTTTGTGAACAAGAAGGGTATGGCCAGGGACACATGGAGACAGCTGTGTAAACACGGCATGCCGACACTGTCGGCACACACAAACGTTTATACTGCGTTCTCATAAGTCCCAGCAGACGTCACAGGATCCAGATAAAGCTCAGGGGGCCAGACGACACAACACAGCTGTAGGGCCAGCTCTGGAGTAAGTGATAGAGCTCCAAACAATCAATGTAAAGATTAAGACCCCCTGCAAATAATGAAAGCTCCCAGGGCAGAGAAAACACTTTTGCATGAAAAAACCATTGGCAACCAAATGTTTACTTCAAAGTATGCAGTATATGTACATAAATATGCAGGCCAACTAACGAAATGATGTAAAAAGGAACATGCTTTATTATCACAATTAGAATCACAAACCAATAACATGAACAATTAAGACTATTCACTGTGTGTTTTAAAACAACAAATAGAACAAGCATTTGCAATGCAATAGGTCTCGCATTATTAAAGTTTGAGATATTGGCATTGCTAATAATAATGCAACACCAATAGCAATAGCTATTGCATTGCAAATGCTATTTTTTTTTTGCATGCGCGCTGCTACAGGCTCGACCTAAAAATTAGCTGAAACACTGGCGAGGAGAGAGGGAGAAGAGAGAATAGAAGGCATTAGTGACGAGGCAAAGGGGATACAGAAAAAAGCATTGTGCAAGGACTGAGTGATGATGTGGTGTCCCTGAGTGATGTGGTGGTGTCCCTGAGTGATGTGGTGGTGCCCCTGAGTGATGTGGTGGTGTCCCCGAGCGATGTGGTGGTGTCCCGGAGTGATGTGGTAGTGTTCTTGAGTGATGTGGTAGTGTTCTTGAGTGATGTGGTGGTGTCCCTGAGTGATGTGGTGGTGTCCCTGAGTGATGTGGTGGCGTCCCTGAGTGATGTGGTGGTGTCCCCGAGTGATGTGGTGATGTCCCTGAGTGATGTGGTGTTGTTCCTGAGTGATGTGGTGGTGTCCCTGAGTGATGTGGTGGTGTCCCCGAGTGATGTGGTGGTGTCCCCGAGTGATGTGGTTGTGTCCCCGAGTGATGTGGTGGTGTCCCTGAGTGATGTGGTGGTGTCCCTGAGTGATGTGGTGGCGTCCCTGAGTGATGTGGTGGTGTCCCCGAGTGATGTGGTGGTGTCCCTGAGTCATGTGGTGTTGTTCCTGAGTCATGTGGTGGTGTTCCTGAGTGATGTGGTGGTGTCCCTGAGTGATGTGGTGGTGTCCCTGAGTGATGTGGCGGTGTTCCTGAGTGATGTGGTGGTGTCCCCGAGTGATGTGGTGGTGTCCCTGAGTGATGTGGTGGTGCGCCTGAGTGATGTGGTGGTGTCCCCGAGTGATGTGGTGGTGTTCCCGAGTGATGTGGTGGTGTTCCCGAGTGATGTGGTGGTGTTCCCGAGTGATGTGGTGGTGTCCCTGAGAGATGTTGTGTGTGAGGGTGAGGGTGAGAGTGTGTGAGGGTGAGAGTGTGTGGGGGTGTGAGGAGGGTGAGTGAGGGTGAGAGGTTTGTGAGGGTGAGGGGTGTGAGGTTGTGAGGATGGGTGAGGGTGTGAGGGTGAGTGAGAGTGTGTGAGGGTGAGGGAGGGTGAGGGTGACGTGGGTGAGGGTGATGGGGGTGAGGGTGAGGGTGTGTGATGGTGAGGGTGTGTGAGGGTGAGGGGTGTGTGAGGGGGTGAGGGTGAGTGAGGGTGAGAGGGTTGTGAGGGTGAGGGGGCAAGGGTGAGGGTGTGATGGTGGGTGAGGGTGAGTGACGGTGAGTGAGACTGTGTGAGTGTGGGTGAGGGTGTGTGAGGGTGAGAGGGTGAGGAGGTGTGAGGGTGAGGGTCCGAAGTAAATGGTGGCAGGGCAGACATCATAAGACAGAGAGAAGAGACTGCGTGGTGACTGCGGTTGTCAGTTTCAGAATCAAAAGGGGCAGAGTCAGCACAGTCTACGAGGGATCAACGCGTCTAGAGGCAAAGCATAGCGGATGTAGCATTGCAGCTAGCAAGTCAAGTGTTTTCAAGCTGAGTGTCCCTAGAGAGATGGCAACACAGCAACAGTATTTGAGGAGCAAGGCTCCTGTAAACAAGCACGGTAGGCTTTTACTTTCGTCCAGAAACAAGCTCTCGGCATTGCTACGGAGGCGGGGAGCGGGAGTGCATTCCTTTGAAGTCTGATGCGGGGGTGGGGGAGCGGCAGCCTTTGAAGTCTGATGCCGAGGCACAGACAAATGGTGGTGCGCGATGTGCATGCGGGGTGGAGCGGCAGCCTTTGAAGTCTGATGCCGAGGCACAGACAAATGGTGGTGTGTTATGTGGCTGGCGATGGTGTGCACGCACATAGATCACATGAACTGTATGCGATCCGCAGCCGTTTTGGTAGACTTTTCTTTTCCGCTTACTATAATCTCACCGGAGCCATGCGCAGGCGCATTAGCTCAGGCGAGACCTAAAAAGGACAATGGCCACGGCTGGTCTTTCATGCTAAGACGAGAAGGAAATGCAATTTCCCAATTCAGTTAAAGAATAAGCATATGTATATGCTAATATGTTGTGCACACATTGCATGTGCGTGCACATACATGCAGGTAACAAGAAGCATTAACAAAGTACAATACTCAATGTTTTCTGCTTGGGTTTTTCCTTTTGATAAACCTCGTTATTCCATCATGCCTCATCTTGTCGATTGTTTTCCTGTGGTCACTTTGCACAAAATGAATGTGTGTTTTTAAAATTCAATGTCGTATCAAACACTGCCATAACAGATGTTTGGTATCACAGACAAGGGGTTAGAATGTCTGTGCTAAACATATTTACTGAGGTGATGGTCCCAGTTATTCTGCAAGAACCCCTTGGAGGCCCTTGTCAAACACAAAAAAATGACGAGCAGGAAGCAGCGTACATTGTAAAGGATGTTTACATTTTGATGGGTACATGAAATCAGAAATATGACTACATTTAAACACTGAAAACGCGATGTTACATATAATACCAAACCCTACATTGAAAACTAAATCGGACGGTGGAGCAAGACCTTTTTGGGGGCTTAGTCCGTGTCCAGCCTAATTCATGTTGAAACTTTTCGGGCTAGTTAAAAAAAATAAGTGTCTGGAAACTAGGCCAGGATACAGCAAGATGCTTCCATCTGCGTGGAGAAACCACCTGTTCTCGGAAGGTCGGTGTGAGGAAGGACTTACTGGTATATCCCCATGGGCGGAGGTTCCCCGTGGTCAGCCTGCTAATCATGGGATTCGGGACATTGAAAGGAATCCCGATCCAAAACACCGACGTCTATGCCGTCTTTCTGTGTCTCCACAGAGAGCCGGCGACCAGAACCCGGAAGGGGTTGGGACTAACCCCGGAGGCAGTTGCGAGAGGCCAATGAAAGAACAGGATTGTGAGATGGACGGGGGTCACTCAGATGGAGCTGAACACGAGGAGAGGACGCCAGAAGGAGAAGCGGTGACGGAGTATCGAGGAGAAAGGACTAGCACGAAGGAATCCAGGGTTGGAGACGTCACGGAAGAAGAACCGGACGAGCCGTGGTGTGAGGACTGGTGGAGTCCCCCGGAGGAGGCTGGAGCGCGGCCGTAACTCAGGAGAGTTACGGCAGAGCCGGTGAGTGGGTTGTGCCACGGGACTTGGAGGGAGGGGGTGGGTAAGAACGGTGCACGGGGAGAGGAAAACCTGAACACTTTAAATCTGCTAAACTTAATCCTGCGTATGAAGCGCTGTGTAGAGCAACCCCTTAAGCTGAGCGCGCATCTTGTACTTTATCCCTTTATTCACTTCTGTCGTAAGGTGCCTGGTTTTGTTTGGAAATAATGGAAGGTGCTTCTTTAAACTGCAGACATTCCATCCTAATCCTTTACTTTCTCCCACGCTATTACTTCCTCCCCAATCACTGTACACTCCCACAACTAGTCATCTGATACCTCAGAAACTCTAGAACACTGCACGGTGTGGTGACGGGTTAGCCTTACTACTTCCCCGACGAACCCTTTGAACTGACGGCTCTCCTTTTCCTCTTTTATGAGCCTCCGGGGAAAACCCTTGGACTCCGACGACGAGGAGCCTGGAACATCGCCCTCCACAAGATCCGAAGAAGAGGAAAGAACCGAAGAAGAACAGTGTGACCCTCGGACAATTGTTTCCCCTGACTTTATACCTGTTGCAAATAAACCAACACTTATTCGCACCTATATACAGCCTCCTTGCCTGTATATCAAACCTGCACTCCCACAAGTGGTGTCAGAAGTGGGATTGAAAGGCATCATGGAGGCTGCTCTGGCGAAAATGGCAGAAAACCAAGAACATCTGGGGAAAGTAATGGAACGCTTTCTAACCGCGGTGGAAGAAGATCGGGGTAAACTACAGCAAGTTCTTTCGGGACAAAGCCAAACCCATGGGGCAGCATTGGCGAAACTGACAGAGGCCCACCACCCTGCCCTCAGTAGTATTACAGAGATATGTAAGCGGAGATGATCCGGACTACTTCTTTTCCAACTTTGAGAGAATGGCGGCTGCAGCATCTTGGCCTGTCGATAAATGGGGACAATATTTAGGTCCTTTAATGTCTGGCGACTTACAGGCTGCTTCAAGCGGCAACAGTACAAGGGGGTGTTGCCTATGCAGACATAAAAAGATGCATCATGGAGCGACTAGGGGTTGACGATGAATCATACCGACAGAAACTACGACAGATGAAAGAAGTGCCACAAGAAACCCCTAGAGCTCTGTATTTCAGAGTAAAGGACATGGCGGATCGCTGGTTGAAACCAGCCACTACAGATAAATACGGCATTATGGCCAAAATATATTTGGAACAATTTTTGTCCTCTTTACATCCCCCTATCCAAAAATGGGTGCGTCAACAAGCCAATCTTACCCTGGAGACAGCGGTAGATATTGCCAGTGCCTACAGCAGAGCACAAGAGTTGCAAAGAGGAAGGGAAGACTTTTCAGGAAAAACAGGAGGAACCGTGTCTCATCGTCCTCCCCGACCCACAGTAGTCAAGAAACCAGAGCCCTTGGCCATTGTACCAGGAACCCCACTTTTTAGAGCCCCGATGGGCCCTCAGTGTTTCCAATGCGTAGGTATGGGACATATTGCTCGATTCTGCCCGCAGAAAGAGAAAGAGGAGCCGATGAAGATAGGGATGGCACGGAATTATTATTGTTCTCCTTCGGAAAAGAAACAACCCCCATATCATTGCACTGTGTCAGTCAATGGTCAACAGGTAACCGCTTTGGCAGACACCGGATGCCTACACAGTGTAGTTCGACCCCAAGACCTGGGTTCTTACATTGGTCCCATTGAAGGAGCAGTTGCTATACGATGCGTACACGGGGATACCATACCATATCCTACTGCTCAAGACAAAATACAACATCCCAGAGATACTGGGATTACCTTGACGGTGGGTTTAATACCCCGGTTGCCCGAACAGGCCATTCTAGGGAATGACTATCCAAAGTTGGCCCAATTGTTACAGGAAAAATCTACCCAAGAGGAAGAATGGTGGTCCACTGCTCCATTCGCGCAAGAAGAAAGCAAAGAGTGGCCCATTGCTAAAATACAGAAGAGTAAAAGACAAAGAAGAGCGGAAAAGAATAAGAACCCTTTGGTTCTTCTAGTGTTCCAGGATGAAAACCCCTGGGAAACAGACAGGAGTTTTCGTGCGGCTCAACAGGAAGATCCTGTGCTACAGGAAGCATGGAAAAAAGCGTTAGAAGAAGAGGACCCTCAACATGTAGGTCCCTATTTCTTCAAGAAGAAAGGCTTGTTATACAGGAAAGGAAACCCTACACAAAGAGCCCAATTGTTGATACCCGGTCCATTTAGAGAGAAGGTGTTGTACTTAGCTCACAGCCATTTGCTTGGGGGACATTTTGGGGCTGACAAGACCGAAAAACAAATCACTGACCTGTTCTATTAGCCTGGGATATATCAACAAGTGAAGGGATATTGTCGTGAGTGTCCCGTATGTCAGCGTAACAGTAGGTACTGTCCACCCAGAGCCCCCCTACAATCCCTCCCTATTATAGGGGAAACCTTCAGTAGGATAGGTATGGACATAATAGGACCCTTGTTGCCTTCCCGTAGTGGGTGTAGATACGTTCTTGTTATGGTGGATTACGCCACGCGTTTTCCTGAACCCATACCCCTACGCAGGCCTGACGCCTCTAATATAGCAAAGGCCATGATAAATGTTTTTTCATGAGTGGGATTCCCAAAAGAAATCCTAACTGATCAGGGGACTCCTTTCATGTCACGACTAATGAAACAAGTGTGTAACCAGTTAGGAGTTAAACAAATCTGGACATCAGCTTATCATCCTCAGACGGATGGCTTAGTTGAATGATACAATGCCACCCTAAAGACCAAATTAAAAAAATCCTCGCATTGGAATCCAGGAAATGGGAAAATATGCTACCTCTGGCTTTGTTTGCCATCAGGTGCAAAGAACAAAAAAGTACAGGGTACTCCCCCTTCGAATTGTTGTATGGTCATAAACCACGCACATTGTTAGAGATGGCCCAAGAAAGGTGGGAAACCGAACCCCATAATTCCAAACCCATCACAGAGTATGTATCCAACCTAAGAACCCATTTGGGACAAATAAGGGCTATTGTCGACAGAACCTGGAGGGAGCTCAGGAGGCCCAAAAGAAACAATACGATAAAGGAGCCAAAGAAAGAAATTTCCAAGTAGGGGATTCAGTATTACTCATGATGGCATCCTCTGATCACAAATTGTTAGGACAAAGGCAGGGTCCCTATACTATACTCCATCAGGTTACCCCGGTTACATACCGCATTGAATTAGATCCAGAGAAGCACATCTCCCAGGTATACCATGTTAACCTGCTTAAAAAATGGGAGGGTCCTGTACCAACAACCGTGAACCTGACAAGGGTGGCACAGACCCCCTTTGACCAATGCATAGATCCTGATTTACCTGGTTCCCTACGAGAAAACCTAGCAAAGGTGTTATAACCTTTGCAGGATACATTTTATACTTCTCCAGGTAGGACATGAATGAATGAATGAAAGTATTTATAGAGCGCACGGTGGCCAAACGGCTTCCTGGCGCTGAGAGCTCTAGTGAACAGAACAGACAGGGCCGAGGAAGTTAGCAGGGGTAGGCCTGGGCAAACAGGAATGTTTTTAGCGCTTTGCGGAAGTGTGAGAAGATGGGGATAGAACGCATAGAGAGAGGAAGAGAGTTCCAAAACCAGGGCGCAAGGACAGAGAATCTAGTTCCACCAGTGCGAGTTTTACGGAAACGGGGAACAGTGAGGAGGGCAGAAGAAGATGATCGGAGAGTGCGAACAGGGGTGTGGGTAGAAATCAGAGAGTTGATGAACGCCGGCGCAGAGCGATCAACAGCCCGAAAGACAAGGCACCCTAGTTTGAACAGGGATCTCTGCAGGATGGGTAACCAGTGGAGAGATTTGAGGGTAGGAGTGATATGGTGAGTTTTGGGGAGATGAAAGATGAGACGGGCAGCCTGATTTTGGATTGCTTGAAGACGGAGAGTTTCGTAGGCAGGGATACCTACGAACAAGCTGTTTCCATAATCAAGGCGGGAAGTGATGAGGGCAGAAATGATAATTTTAAGAGAGTCAAGGGAGAAGAAACTGGAAATTTTTCGGATCAACCGGAGGGAAAGGAAGCAAGAGGACACTACAGCACTGACCTGGCCGTGCATAGACAGGTCCTGGCTGACCTTAATGCCCAACGTTTTAACGGAGGGGACGGGGGTGGGAGGGGGACCAAGAATAGGGGGCCAAAAAGCGGGGGACCAAGGGCTGGATGAGCCGCCAGTCAGGACAAGCTCAGTTTTATCTGGATTGAGCTTGAGGTGGTTGGCGCTCATCCACCCAGAGATAAAAACCATAGTAGAGCGGAAAAAAGATAGAGAGTGAGAAGAAGAGGAGAGATCAAAGACGAGCTGGAGGTCATCTGCGTAGTTATACACAGAGACCCCCAGCTCGAGAAGAGAAGAGATAAGGGGGTGAATGTAAAGGTTGAAAAGGAGAGGAGAGAGGGAGGAACCCTGGGGGACCCCACAGGGCACCGGGAGGGGGGAGCAGAAAAACCGGGGAGGTGGACAGCTTGTGAACGTCCTGTTAGAAAGGACGTGATCCAGGAAAGGGCAGGGCCCCGAATGCCCGCTGCGCTGACACGGTCAAGAAGGATGTTATGATCGACCGTGTCAAACGCAGCGGACAAATCGAGGAGAACCAAAGCTTGAGGGGAGTTGGTGTCAGCCTTAGCTTTCAGCTCGTCGAGAACGGCGAGCACCACTGATTCGGTCGAAGGGCCCGAACGGAAACCTGCTTGATGGGAAGCAAGGAGATGGTTCTGCTTGATATAAGAAGAAAAACAGGAAGTGACGTAGCTTTCAAGAATTTTAGCAAGATAGGGGAGAAGGGAAATAGGTCTGAAGTTAGAAGGGAGGGAGGAATCAAGACCAGGTTTTTTAAGAATGGGCGAAACAATAGCAGATTTAAATGAGGAAGGAACCAAGCCAGTAGAAAGAGAAGCATTGAGAAGGGAAAGAGGAGTGGCAGGAAAAGAAGAAAAGAGGATTTTCAGGATACGAGCAGGGGCACAATCGGTAGGAGAGCCAGACTTGATTTTTGTGAGCAGAGCTAAGAAGGAGTCCAAGGAAAGAGGCGGAAAGGAGGAAAAGGAAGAATTAGACGCAGAAGGGGCAAGATGGAGTGGAGTGAAGGGAGTGATAGAAATGTTAGATTTAACATCCTTAATTGAACATGCAATAAAGACATCTCCAGGGAAACGTGTGCGTCAAAGACCCTATCGCATTCCTGAAGCACGTAGACAAACCATACGGGAAGAGATACTGAAAATGTTACAGATGGACATCATTGAACCCTCTGTAAGTGAGTGGAATTCCCCTATAGTTCTTGTTCCCAAACCGGATGGGTCGATCCGTTTCTGTATCGACTTCAGAGAGGTTAATAAAATATCAGAATTCGATACATATCCCCTTCCCAGGGTAGACGAAATGGTGGAAAGAATAGGACGAGCCAAATACATAAGTACCCTGGATTTATGTAAGGGATATTGGCAAATACCCCTCCGGAAGGAGGACATAGAAAAAACAGCCTTCTCTACACCAGATGGCCTATACCAGTTTAAAGTCTTGGGGCACCAGCAACCTTCCAGAGGGCAATGAATGTAATTTGACGGCCTCATGAGAAATACGCGGGTGCATACATAGATGACATAATTATCTATAGTGAGACTTGGGAGCAACATCTATGTCATCTCTCCAATGTGATACAGGCCCTAGGAGGTTACGGTTTAAAAATTAATCCCACTAAAAGTCATCTAGCAGCTCAAACCGTCCGGTATTTGGGTTACTTGTTGGGAGAAGGCGTAATAAGACCACAAGCCTTCAAACTATCTGCAATCTCTCAGATACCCCTGCCTAGATCAAAAAAAGACCTACGAGCCTTCCTTGGGTTATTGGGGTACTACCGCAGATTTATTCCTCAGTTTTCACAGATGGCAGCCCCATTAACAGACCTACTCCAGAAAAATTGTAAAACGGAAGAAATCCTCAAACGTCCTCCCTTAGAGTTGGTACGTGCTTTTGATTCCCTCAAAAGGGTTCTAACATCCGATTCAGTGCTAACCAGCCCTGACTATTCCCTTCCTTTCATCCTACAAACTGATGCTTCGGATCAGGGGTTAGGAGCTGTGTTATCACAGGAAACCCCACAGGGAGAAAAGCCTATCCTATACATCAGTCGTAAACTATTTCCCAGAGAGAAAAATTATGCCACCATTGAGAAAGAAGCCTTAGCCATCAAATGGGCCATAGATTCATTGAAATACTATCTGGAAGACAGAGACTTCACGTTATATACAGATCATGCCCCTCTAGAGTGCTTAGCCAGGAACAAGGGACATAACGAAAGAGTACTCAGGTGGTTTCTTTCCTTACAACCATATCGGTTCCGCACCAAACACAGGAAGGGAAGCGACCAAGGAAACGTGGACTTTCTATCTAGATTTCCTCAGGACTTGACCCCATGTAGAAGGACAGCAAGGGAAAGGTGATGTGAGGAAGGACTTACCGGTATATCCCCATGGGCGGAGGGTCCCCGTGGTCAGCCTGCTAATCATGGGATTCGGGACATCGAAAGGAATCCCGATCCAAAACACCGATGTCCATGCCGTCTTTCTGTGTCTCCACAGAGAGCCAGCGACCAGAACCCGGAAGGGGTTGGGACTAACCCCGGAGGCAGTTGCGAGAGGCCAATGAAAGAACAGGATTGTGAGACGGACGGGGGCCACTCAGATGGAGCTGAGCACGGGGAGAGGACGCCAGAAGGAGAAGCGGTGACGGAGTATCGAGGAGAAAGGACCAGCACGAAGGAATCCAGGGTTCGAGAAGTCGCGGAAGAAGAACCGGACGAGCCGTGGTGTGAGGACTGGTGGAGTCCCCCGGAGGAGGCTGGAGAGCGGCCGTAACTCAGGAGAGTTACGGCAGAGCCGGTGAGTGGGTTGTGCCACAGGACTTGGAGGGAGGGGGTGGGTAAGAAGGGGCACGGGGAGAGGAAAACCTGAACACTTGAAATCTGCTAAACTTAATCCTGCGTATGAAGCGCTGTGTAGAGCAACCCCTTAAGCTGAGCGCGCATCTTGTACTTTATCCCTTTATTCACTTCTGTCGTAAGGTGCCTGGTTTTGTTTGGAAATAACGGAAGGGGCTTCTTTAAACTGCAGACATTCCATCCTAATCCTTTACTTTCTCCCACGCTATTACTTCCTCCCCAATCACTGTACACTCCCACAACTAGTCCTCCGATACCTCAGAAACTTAGAACACTGCACGGTGTGGTGACGGGTTAGCCTTACTACTTCCCCGAGGAACCCTTTGAACTGACGGCTCTTCTTTTCCTCTTTTATGAGCCTCCGGGGAAACCCTTGGACTCCGACGACGAGGAGCCTGGAACATCGCCCTCCACAAGATCCGAAGAAGAGGAAAGAACCGAAGAAGAACAGTGTGACCCTCGGACAATTGTTTCCCCTGACTTTATACTTGTTGCAAATAAACCAACACTTATTCGCACCTATATACAGCCTCCTCGCCTGTATATCAAACCTGAGCTCCCACAGTCGGTCTATGAGAAAATGTAAGGCTTGTGGTAGCAATTTATAAACATAAATACCCGATATATTTTAAAAATATGGGGGTGGGGGTGCTACAAGTGATTCCCATGCTTCATAGGGGACGACACTACAGTGGCTGAAGGCCCTTTACAAATCACACAAGGGTAGCAGCCAGGCAAACTAATCTATTGATTCTCACTATTTAGAAGGAATACTCCCTTCTTTGAGTAAGCCATGCTGACAAACAGCTTTAAACTTTCTCCTGCCTTAAACCATTCTCACTCAGGTCAACGTGAAACACAACCTCACTGTTTTACGTTGTAAAACATATTTCAGCCACAATAACCACCGCATATTCCAGGCACAGGTGCACACCCCCGCCCCTCATCTGTGTCCTTAGTCCCTACCGTGTTCTCCGCCGGTGCCGTAAAAAGATGGGGCAGGGGTTGCCACAAGTTATTCCCACGCTTCATAGGGGACGACACTACAGTGGCTGAAGGCCCTTTACAAATCCCACAGCCAAGCGAACTAATCTATCAATTCTCACTATTTAGAAGGAATACTCCCTTCTTTGAGTAAGCCATGCTGATAAACAGTTTTAAACTTTCTCCCTCCTTAAACCTCTCTCACTCAAGTCAACGTTAAACACAACCTCACTGTTTTACGTTGTAAAACATATTTCAGCCACAATAACCACCACATATTCCAGCCATAGGTGCACACTCCCACCCCTCATCTGCATCCTTAGTCCCTACTGTGTCCTCCGCTGGTGCCGCAAAAAGATGGGGGAGGGGTTGCCACAAGTTATTCCCACACTTCATAGGGGGCGACACTACAGTGGCTGAAGGCCCTTTACAAATCCCACAAGGGTAGCAGCCAAGCGAACTAATCTATCAATTCTCACTATTTAGAAGGAATGCTCCCTTCTTTGAGTAATCCATGCTGGCAAACAGTTTTAAACGTTCTCCCTTCTTAAACCTCTCTCACGCACGTCAACGTGAAACACAACCTCACCGTTTTACGTTGTAAAACATATTTCAGCCACAATAACCACCGCATATTCCAGGCACAGGTGCACACTCTCGCCCCTCATCTGCGTCCTTGGTCCCTACCGCGTCCTCCGCCGGTGCCGCAGGTGGTCCCATTCTAGGGAGAGGGGGGTCAGAACCTAGGAAGGCAGGGCAGTTCTTTACCCTGAGAGCGGCTATGCCCCGCCCGCAACGGCGGATCTACATCACATCCCCAGGACAACGGACGAGAGGCACCGTAACTCATACCCTGGTCCTGGAGTGGCCCACACTCACAGAAGACTGGAGCCGCCCACAGCCGGCGCAGGAGTTTGGTAAACAGAGCCACAGTCCAAAGGTGCCCGCACCACTGAGTCAACAGCCAGTGAAGTGAGCTGGAGCAGAGGAGGCGCCGGCAAGCATCACTGCCCAGAGCCAGTGGGAGGAGGGTGCTCGTGGGAGGGGGCGCACCAGCAAGTGCAACAAGGAGGTCGGGAGTGGCGACGGCGGCAAGCATGCGAGTGGTGCGTGCGCCAGAGCGAGCCATGTGTTTTGCATTATCGTGCACGCGTCTGTGCGCGATAATGCAAACCAGATGTTACCATGTGCGGGTAACAGACACCAATAGGCCATGGGCAGAGCAATGCGCACGTCTTTGGCCAATTGCGCGCTGTCTTTGTAAAAAAGACGCACGCAAAGGCCAATAGTATGGGCCAAAAGAAAAAGCACACACACTAGCGTGTGCGATTCCTAGGCCAGTTTTCAAATCCCCTACTAGAGGTCTCGCAAGCAATGCTGTGCACTGCAACGCTAGGCGCGAGACCTAAAAACAACACTTTATACCTTTCAGTCATACAGACATTCATACCCAATATGCTGCTATATACAGATAATATTCACTGTCATATATACAGTCTGAGATATTATACAGATGCTTCCTTTCGTTATTGGTAGGTAGTGTTACATTGAACATGTCAAAGGTTATAACACTTTTTTACACAACAAAACCTATTACAATTGAAAAACGAGTGGCTTAGATCATCACGGATTCTTCATGGGGTTGAGCCTACATACGTTTTGGGACCCAAGCGTCTTCATCTGGAAAGCCGCAATTGGAAAAACATCCCTGAAAATACATAGCAATTGTACTTACTCAATTAAATAAGTATTAACAATATATATTAGAAAAAGGGAAAGAGATAAAGTGAAGTTTGAGGTTAATTGCCAATCCCCCGAAACATTATCCTAAATGCAGCCACAAGTGAATATTTACAGAAATGTGAAGCCAGATATTGATAGGGCCTTCACCAATATCATAAGAGAAATGTTATATTTACACAAGTATTGTATGAGGAAAAAGACTTAAAAGGGAGAACGGAGTATAAATCCAAGACAACAAGGTATTTGCAACTCTTTAGTGATGGTACCTATAGAATGAACATTATTACCAACGGAGGTAGCAAACTTCAGCTTGTGTGGAACAAGGTATGGACAGTAACTTGGACAAAATATTCTGAAGAGACAATAAATATAAGAATTACCAATAGCTATCCAGAATGCTGTTGTAGGTGACAGGATAATCAGAAAGTTCATGAGTTAAATAAAACACAAAAGAAAAGAACCATAATCTACCTTAATTAACTCGTTCTCAAAGTCCCACTTAGGATGTATTGGATCATTTTCGTAGATGATGGAAATATATGTGTTGAAAAGGACTTGGTCTACTATATTCCCAAGACATTCTGGCAAACGGAGGATATTACTCAAAGTTGCGCTCATTGATAAAAATAAATGTATGAACTATAACGTACATTCTCAAGCAATCGACTGGCAAGAAGGGAATACATTTTGACAATGTCAATATATATATTCTCCCGTATCAATTTTGAACCTCCTTATCATTGACATTGGATGTGAATACAGGAGGATGTCGTTCGTATTAATTCATATGGCTATCTATACCAATGATGACTGGCTAAGCAGAAAAAGATAGCTCAATTTAAAAACAAAGTATTATTATATCCATATAAAAAATAGGAGAGCCCATTGAAGAATGAAAAATGAATCTAAGAGCACACAAGATGAAATATAGACATGATTAAGGTCTTATATATGAATAGTACTTGTCAACTGGAAAAGGTCTGTGGCCGATGTCTCTCTATAATGGGTAAAAATGTATCTTGGAGACCTGTGAAAATATCATAAACAAATAGTAACCATACCCAGATGCCCTATAAGATGTAGATCTCATAAAGAACAAATAATGTAATTAAAATTTCATTATAACATTGGCATTAGTGTTCTCTATGTTTGGATATGTTACAAGAACATCATAACGAGCTGATGGCTGGCCAAGTTAAGCCCACAAAGAAGTAAAATGTTAGACATTTGTCTGGAACTAGCAAACATTGGATGCTACGGTGAAGACCTAAATTCTATGCACTACGGTATGATCATATTGCTTTTTTATATTAATAGAATATATAGCGTCCAGGAAAAGAGCTAGTGAACAGGTCTGCAACCACTGGCTATTATACCCGATGATGATAATGCGGTGAGTACATATTCCCTTGTTCAATGACATACTTATGCGGTTTCTTTTCATAAGGCATAGCGTAAGCCTAGGCAAGGAATACAAAAATATTTACGCCTCTGCAATACCTGTAGATGGAGATAATTAACGGATGAGTATAGGGCATTCTCCATACCGAATGGCAGCAAGAGTCTGTGTCTCGTAATGTGCCATTTAAAGGATTCCGGATATGGGGCCATTTGAACACGTTGTCAATTGTGTGGGCCACGTTAACATAAAAACAACTAGACCGCTAAATTAATATCTTTGAAAATGAAATGGCTCAATCAATCAAAACAAACGTCCACCTAGCAAAAGAACGTAGTGTCTAATGAGTAAGCCGTAGTAACGTCGAAACTACTGCAGATGTTTAAGTACCAAATGAGAAGAATAGACGTGTACCTAACCCGCCCACTGCTGCCCAGGAAAATCGCTCATCCAGAAGGGGTGATTTGTTACCTACAATGAGTTTAACTGATTCAGTGGCTTCGACCTCCTGTAACCTACCCCCTAACCCGGTAAAATACACTGATAAAAATGCCACTTTGGGTAGGACAATTATGGCCCCAAACGAACATCTTGACCTCCCCCCAGCAGCCACACCGTACATTATAGTACTAGCAAACGTTCCAAAGACAGTACCTCTGGCAAGAGAAGGTTGGGAAACATTGAGAAATAAATCCCTAGATTGGTTGGGAAAGAAAACGGGCCTAACACACCATCTGTCCAGAGAATTTAAAATGGCCAGAAGAGTAAAAAGCGTGGGTTCTCGAGGAGATACATTCACAGGCGACTCAATTGTCCTGACCTTCCGTTCCCCCCACCTGGTAAATAGAGTGTTGCAACAGAGTGGAACAAGGGGTATTACTAGAGATGAAATAAACATCCTCCCACTAGGCTATTTCTACCCCCCGGTAAAGGGCGTTATGGGAGCATCGGGGAAGGCTAGAGAACCCCTAAATCAACATTATCCAAAAGCATTCCCATAAGTTACAGGTTCGAGATTTTCTCGGGACTAGACAAACTTGATTGACTCACTCCGCTCACTCTGGGTGAATTTTCCATCATCTCCCTACAACAACCCATAACCTCAAATACTAGTGGTTGCAACTCACCGTCACCTCTGGCCTATCAAGAAAGCTCCTCACTAAAATTACAGAGAAACCAAGGTGAGATGTCCAATCCCATGGGTATTTTGCAATCTAATGATTAAATATACACCACCACCCAACCAACCTCCATACAAGTAGCCAAAGACAAACCAACAATAACTATACTTTACTGGAACATCACAGGACTGTGCTCAAAGGCAAATAATGACATCTGGCTTGATTTTATCCAAAAATGTAATGTCCTATGTTTCCAGGAGACTTGGACTACCACAGAAACTCACATAGAAGGATATAAAACTTATTTCTCTTCTGCACAACCATCGCCGTCTGGTAGAGCTAAGGGCGGGTTATCCATTTATGTATCTAATTTGATAGTGACATCTGAAATCAGCATTATAAGGTTTGAACCAAACTACCAAATACTAAGCCTTCGCTTGAATAAGGCCGATATACTCCTTATAGTAAATTTCTATAACAATATGCCTGAGGGATAACTTCTGGCCACAATAC
The DNA here is from genome assembly GCF_964263255.1 of Lissotriton vulgaris. Lineage (NCBI taxonomy): Eukaryota > Metazoa > Chordata > Amphibia > Caudata > Salamandridae > Lissotriton > Lissotriton vulgaris. Next base: position 1,562,105,143 of record NC_141685.1, read on the forward strand.
GGCAGATCCATCTTTCAATACAGCGTCCATCAGTAGAGGTTATCACAATATCGGGTGGTGACTTCAATCAACGTTTATGTAAATATAGTGATAATAATATCTGTGGCATATTAGACGAAAACAATCTCCTGATACACCACTTTTCCCACTCAGTAATAGGGAATGCCTTAAATAATACTCTTTTTGAGTTAGATCTGGGCCTATCACATAAGATGAAAAATCCTTTCACTCCTATTCCCCCCACTTTTAATGGAAGAAGAAGTTCAAGTACGATAGATTTTATTTTTATTTCCTGCACAGCTGAAAAACGTATCACTAGTTCCGCAACGCATGACATCGCAATAAGCGATCATTACCCAAATAGTATTACCTTGACTCTACTCCAGAAACACTCCATCCAAATCACAGAGAGTATTTTAGACCAAAATAGGTTAACCTTGGACAGAACAAATGGCTACGCACTTAAATGGGAGAAAGCTGACCCACTAGCTTTAACTGCATTAGTAGTAAAAACAGCTTACTCTGCCATAGAAAAGTGCCTGGACTTAGCCTCATTGGATGAGGAAGTCTTGAGTAACTTCATGGTGATCACAAAATCAATAAAGGAATCACTTTTTATTAAATCTAGTAAACCCAGGTCAAATAAGAAAGGATGGTTCAACAAAAGATGTAGAAGGAGTTATTCAATTCTGAAAACTGCGTTACAAAAGCCAGTAAGAGTCCTTCAAGAAATTAAAACAGCAAGAGAGGAATATTACTTGGCCATAAAGGCTAGAAAAATAGAACTTAAACTGGATCTCTGGGATCAACTCCGTAAAAGCAGCACCCAAAAAAACAGGGCTGCCTTTTGGGCCATTGTTAAATCACCCTTCCTTGTAGATGAGAGAGACTCTCCTAAAATTGACATAGCCATAGATGTAAGAGCCTGGGTTGAGTATTTCAGAAAGATATTCGCAAAGGACAGGGTCCAGGCCACGGTCAGGGAGAAACCCCTTTTGAACAACATATGTGTGTATTTTCCATACTTTTAGATATTACACACGACGAAGTAGTCCGGGCATTAAAAGCCAGTAAAAACGGGACGGCCCCAGGCCCGGACGGGGTACCAATCTACTTTTTAAAATCGAATTTAGGTCTTTGGAGTCCTATATTGACCAGGGTCCTCCAGGCCTCTTGTTCCGAGGGGCTCCCAGAATCATGGTCAAAGTCGATCCTAGTACCCATTTTTAAAAGAAGGGATCGCCAACTAACATTGTGCTATCTCCCAATCTCGCTGCTGGACTCGTTCGGCAAAGTTGCGGGTCGAGTTATTCTTGAACGTCTCCGGCAGTGGGCGGACGACAGCGGGACCCTATCTGACCTACAGTTCGGTTTTCTAGAGGGGCTAGGGACCACCGAACAGGCACTAAATCTCACCCTGCTGATAGGCAAATATGTTAGCGCAAAAGACGGGGCACTTTACATGGCATATGTCGACTTGTCTGCTGCCTTTGTCTGCGTGAGTCGCGCAAAACTCTGGTCAGTCTTTGCAGAAATGGGGGCAGAGCAGAGGCTTGTAAACTTCCTGCATGAATTATATTCAAATCCCACAGCTAGAGTGCGATACGGGACGAACGGTGAGCTGACCGCATCGTTTGGCGAGGAGCGGGGGTGAGACAGGGCTGCGTCCTGGCACCCTTTCTCTTTACACTCTATACCAATGGCTTAGAGCGGGCCATGGTCAAAGGGTGCCGGGACCTTCCGTACATCAACGACCGCCCTGTCCCGGCCCTGCTCTACGCAGACGATGCGGTGATACTCGCCCGTACTCCCATAGAATTGCAAAGAGCCCTTGACAGATATGCCTCCTTTATGGCCAACTTGGATCTAAACATCCATATTAAAAAGACTTTTGTCATGTCCTCGGGAACTAGAAAGAAAGGAATTAAAGGTATCTTCCTGAAAAATGAAAAACTCGAGCATACAGAAAAATACCCATACCTAGGGATCATTATTGACCATAAAACTAGCTGGAAACCAGCCATAGAGTCCAGAAAGCTTCTCTTTACGAGAGCCACTTCTGCACTAGTAAAGTTTGCCAAAAGGCTGGGTAGAAGGCCACCCGCCGAACTAATAACAATATATAAAGCCAAATGCAAAACTGTGGCGACATACGGGGCTTGCGTGTGGGGCTATGGGAATACTGCTGCCCTACAATTAGTTGAGAACAGATCCCTGAGGTATCTTTTGGCCCTTCCTTGGAGTAGTCCAACGTTCTCATGCCACTTGGAACTAGGCCTATCCTATCCTCTGGAAGACATCATAAAAATCCAACCACTTTTACTGTGGCATCGCATCTGGACCTCTGATCGAACCGCATTCTGCCAGGGGTTCATTACGGACTGTATCTCGCGGGAACATGCAAAAAACATAGGATGGTTGCGCTATATTAAAGCCTTCTTGTAGGACATTGGGCTGGAGAAATACTACAATACTCCGATCCTAATCCGCGAGTCAACAAGGAAAGCATTCCAGACGCAGTGTCTAATACACCTAGGTGACCTGTTGCTGGCTAAAGAAGCTATTAAACCATCAACCGCGCATAGTTTGGCCATTCAGACCACTTTCTCAATCCAACCTTACTTAACCAGTAACATCACTAGTTATGAAAGATTTTTGCTGATCCGGTTCAGATTAAATTTTTAGCATCGACTGGTCACTTTCCCGAAAAGAAATGACTGGTCAACAGTCCTACCACCTTGCCCATGCGACGGCCTCTCCACCCAAACCACCATACACACTATTCTATTTTGCAAATTTTATAGTGAACCCAGAATACCGGTACTAACACACATGGGGTTTAGTAGATGCCGTCCTGCAATGTTATTTTTACAGTTTCTGAAGGATGAATGGGTAATAATGATTGTAATTACATTTTTTAAATTTACTGTACGACACAGACTAAACTTGGAATAGAGTACAACTCGTGTATCTAGGACTAAAAACGAATTTGCACAGTAAATACCCACTGGTCTGTGATAACAAATAACTGTACTGTACTGCTATTAATTAACTTGTGTATTTTCATCTTACCTTTTCTTAATATTTATACAGAATCTTTTAATGTAACATTTTATCTTATTAATACCCTTTTCAAAATCATGACATTTTCTCCTCCGTAACGATGAATGAAATTTTAATCATATTGTACTTTTATGGTTTTGCAAAAAATGAAAACCGAATAAAGTTAATTTTGATTTGATTTGAAGTACCATCTCACTGAAGAGGATGGTGAACTGGAGCCCATGTATGTAGTCCTAATAACAGCCTTCTCAAAAGATAATAATAATAAACTTAATTTCAAAGTATTGCTAAGATACGCTCTTGACTACGACTGAATTTTGATGTCTTTGATGAGTATATCATAATTAAGGCTCCCGGTTTTCCATTTTAACGGATTTTTACATATACATACAGACGGAAAACTATATTTCCTTTGTCTGTATTTATATTTAGAAACAGCAAAATACTAGCAAATTTTGACACGCTGCCCTGCTCCAGTGCACAAGACCGTGTACATCACGTGTGATGCCATACACAGAGAATGTGCACAATGCTGCGATGCCGGTCTTTCACAGAATCATCCCGGAGCGTGCTGTGGCCAAGGGGCTGAGCTGTCTATCCTGGTCGGCGCGCCACTAGTGTACAGCCCAGCAGCACAGCAACTCTCACACCAGCTTGTCAGAGAGTTACAGGCTCTGCGGACTTAGTGACGCCGCGGCTGAATGCTCAGTGCTGAAAGTATTCATAAAAGTAGGTGTTGGACCAGCACCACAGCTGCTCACCCGACTGGACCCAAAACGAGTTAATGTGGCAGACTAATGCGCTTGTCACTGAAAACTCCAGTGAGGTCCACACAGACTGACTCTGACTGCAATGTCAGACTGCAGAATACAGCTGGTAAACAGGGAAGGAACTCACAGGCAGCTGAAGATGAATGATCATCATGACCACAGGGCACTAAAAAAGCAATTTTTTTTAGAAGCAGAGAATACCTCACTCCACCAGGCACGCACTCTTTGTGAGGCGAGTGGCAATTCAGTACAGGCTGCCTCGTGGCCTCAATGACTGAATCACCTGCGGCAACGCCTGGAGTGATTCTGCGGGAGGCTCAGCTGCAGAGTGGACCACGGTGTGTTCTGGGCTGCTGAGTGAGGAACCACTTTGGCGGTCCATGCACTCAGCTGCTGGACCACAGTGGGGTGATGGGTTGGGTCAGGTCACAGGATCATTTAAAATGATTGCCAGCCCACAGTGCGAGCAGGGCCGAGCTGCGCTGCCCCTGCCAGCAGCCAAAACTAACTTTATTTAACTGCTGCCCGGCCGCTAGTGCCACGGGCGGCAGGATGTCCCACCAATTAAAGTGTGTATCACAAAAGGCAGCCCTTTACATTTCAGTGATTAAGCCACTGAGTACAGGGGGTCCTGTAGACACTGCCCGCAGTCTGGTAAGAAGAGGTGAAAAAAACAACAAAGACTCGTTAACAAGTGAATGGCCTTTTTAAAGGCCTGTGAAGTACTCAGGTGTGGCTGGCAGCTCAGAAACTGTGTGTGTGCCCGGGAAGCTGTCTCAGCCCGGGCTGACACACAAAAAGGGGGGGGGGGGGTTGAGCCCACTGGATGTTGCGTGCCTGGTGAGAGAGATGGCCCCACTGCGCAAATGGGGAACCTGTACAATCCATGCTATGAGGTCGTATCACTTGGAAACTAGTCAGCGCAATGTGAGTGCTTGGCATGGATGTTTTGACTGGTTTGTGAAACAATGCAGGGTAGACAGCTACCTACAGGTCCGTACATTCATCCTCACAGTTTGACCAAATAGAACACTAATCCCCTCCAGCAGAGCCCTAGCCAAGCAATTGGTTGAAATTCCTCAAAATTGATTCCCTCATCCTTGCAAGCAGCTATTGCCCTCCGAGGTCTTCTCTCTCGTACATTGACGGTGGCAGTGCCCTTACATAACCAAGCACATATGTGCATTGTCAATTTAAATAAATGAGGAAAAATACTAGCTGTAGCGTCGTCTTTTGCTTGTAGCAAAAATAAATGTGGATAAATAGTAAAATGCCCACAAAATAAATATGGATAAATACAGACAGAAATGGCAAAAAAATAAATACCATAAAACCGGGAGCCCTAATCATAATCTATTCATGGTTCGTGAGATAAGATAGAAATAGTAATATTAGTCTGCTTTTCATTATAGATTCAGAATGATAAAAAGGTAGCGTTTATAACGAAGTGCACTCTACTAAAATGTGAAGGTGCTGCATGGGCTAGAATGTTAGATACCCTACTACTATAAAGGACAGAAATCTGAAATTGCAACTTATGAGAATAACGATGAAAGTATATCAATCAAAAAATGATGTATAAAGTTTTGTCTCCCTTAATAAAAGGACTACTGAAAAGGGAAGAATGTACACAAACAGTGATGTTATATGTCTAAAGTGGAGAGAACATGTGTCTTAGTCAAATGTCCATTTGGTTATACGTTGAAACATGGATTAGATAGAGAACACAATTACCTATGAGTAAATATGATATCCTTAGCTTAATGGCTGGTTGTATTGAATCTAAAGGCATTCTCCCATGGCATCTCATTACTGCGACCCCACTTATAGGTGTTCAAGGTAAAGATCCAGAACACTTCACATTTTTTTCTAACCTCAAAGCTGATCAGTTCTTGCCTTGCCACAATTTTCTATAAAATGAACCATCATATTTGTTCGGGTATATGGGGATTCTCTAGATAATGTTCAACTAGAGGGGCTGTGATTTTGGCTGTGCGTACAGCTGATCGATTTTCTGTAAATCTCGTTGCAATGGTGCGGACTGTCTCACCAACATACCCTAAATTGCAAGGACACAGGAGAAGATAGACCAAATTTGTAGTTTTACAGTTGGTGACTTTTCTAGACGTTATTGTGTAGCCATTGGGCACACAATTATCGGTTTCAATCACTGACTCACATGCTTTGCATTCTGTACATTTGTATATGCCGGCTATTGGAATATTGACATCAATAGTTTTTTGTATGAAGGGCAGAGCTGTCCTAAATCATGAATGTACCACAATATCTTTGATATTTTTATTGCGCTGTTGGGCAAATATCGGTTTTGGAAGTCTGAACTCTTGAGTGGCATTGCTGTTTAAAATATGCCAATTTGAGTTAACTCACCAACTTACCGTCTCATTCATGGTCGAGTGTTTGATGACACAAACTAAATTTAGTTGTAAGTTGGAGGGAGAATGAGGAATCTGGCTATCAGGACACAGTACACCAAGGTATACAATAGTATTATTAGTGCAGTGCTAAAAGAGAGGGGACATCATCCCTGCATCCCCTAACATATGGGTAAAACAACTAGAACAGGTCTATCAGCACACACAATAGTGTTAACACATATGAGTCTTCAGTTGCCTCTTTCGTTCTCCAATTCTTTATTTGTGTCTTTTGGATTCTTCTGCCAGCCAACATGTGTTTCGTCTATGGGTGTGCTATCCAATGACTTCCTCAGAAAATTAGAACTCATCTTATATACTGAACACATAGACCGAGCATTATGTTCAATCTCTATGTTAATAATTTTTATCAGTTTACAGTTAAGTGTGGAAACAAGTTTTATAGTATTATTAGAAGTGATTTGCACCGCTAGTGAGTTACATGTTATATGTTCAAGTTTGTTCTTTCGGTTGCCACTACCACTCCATTGCTGATCAGTTTGTGAGGTTTGGCAAATCTGCCATGTTCTTGTAGTTTAAGTTACAGCAGTCAGTATATAAACTTCCCACCCATAGGATCTTTTGGCACATAGTTGATTCCATAGAACAAAAGCTCATGTGCAATCTCTTTGATAGGCATTCGTTAATCTGTGTTGAAACCGGGTATTTGCATGCCCAAAGACACTAAGGGTGGGAAGAGGGAACTGTCGTTGAGAAGAAGACAAGCTATGTGGATCATGAAATTGCAGACTGTGGTACATGGTCTCAATGCGGACCAGGAGTTACATAACTTTTTCTGTAACTAATACAGGTGCAAAATACTATACGTAATGACTGTGTTTTGATAACTCAGACTTGTCATGGAATTATGATACTGTATGTGACCAATGCAGTTACCTTAATATCATAAGCAGATACTATATATAAGTGACCCAGACCCCTCATAGAGCTGTAAATACTGTAAGTTACAGTAAAAATGCATAATAACATTGTTTAGTACATGAAATGATGCTCGCGTAAAGATATTGCCACACACTGAGTAAAATGCATATATGATCTTTGGTACCAAGACATTGAAAATGTCTCATGATATGGAAATTTGTAGTTGTTTGCCACTACACACCCAGCATGATGATCCAAATCTAAATAATAATGAAACTCCTACACTTTTAAAATACATTAGTTGAATCATAAGTCATGGGCCATATATCAACACACCCACATCCCATTTTGGATACCATAGAGATAACGTCATTGTAACACATTCGAAGATAGCGGACATAACAAATGCCCCATCTTACCTGTCTAAAATATATGTAGTTGCTCTCACATTTAGGGAATACAAAAGATGACGTTCAAAATAAATTACCGACAGATAGGTTCCTAAGTAAATAAATAATAGCACACAGGTTAGAACTGAATGACTGACACATTGGCTGTTTAATTAATATATAACTATTGGCAGTGTAACACACTCCAAGATGGCAGATGCATTACATGCCTAGTTTTGTTTGCTTTCGATGTTCAACAATACATGTAGAACTTTACTTATTTAAGGGACACACAAGATAGTGCCCACAGAGAACGCCGGACGGGAGCACCTACCGAGACATGGAACACAAAGTGATATACCTACACACGGGTAGGGAACGAATAACGCGGAATGTTACGCTGGCACTATGCTATATAGCAGATAGAGATTTTGAACGTAGTCATAAAGGGGACATGATAGATTCGATAGCATAGTACGGCGGTTCCAGCATATCACATTGAAGGTATAAGGACATAAAGAGAGAGAACTCTGAAGGGGATGGGATGGGCTCGATAGTACAGAACGGCTGATACACCGTATTACATTGTAGGTGGAAAGACTCTCATAGAGACTCAGATTGACCGCACAATGGTAGTAATACCTTCCTAGAACAGCACATCCAACCTGGGGACATACGAAACGGATCTCAGATATTTGACTACTCAGTTAAGAGACTAGATGGATTTTTTTATTGGGAATAGTGTGCATGATTTCAATGGACTTTACAATTTGTTTATGAAGAAACATACTTTGAGCAATTGCACTAATGAAAAGTTACATCAGCATTTGGTAGACCAAGGTCTAATTTCTCCCCAGAATTGTGAAAGAATGCAGACCATTGGGTCAAGACTGGGGTGACAAAAAGAAAGGGGTTACAAAACCTCCCCAGGGAAAAGGGGGTGAGAATCCTAAAGATAAAAAGCCTGTGTCCTCTAAAGGGCCCCAAAAACCTGCTCTGGGGTGTGGGACCCAAAACTCTTCCCAGTCCAGTAATAGATACAAAGGGAAAAACTGTGATCCCCTAAAGGCCTGGTGTTTCAACTGTAAGAAGTTGGGACATGTAACTGGAGATGCTACTTGTCCTAGCAAGAAGCCCCCTAGACCAGTGGTTCCCAAACTTTTGACTCCTGAGGACCCCCATTGAGTTACCACTGGAAGCCGGGGACCCCCAAGCAATTTGTATGAGATAAATTGCTAACATTAAAACAGTAATTCTAAAAAAATACACACGTGTGCACACAAAACAAATTCTAAAAGTACTAAGGATTTTGGGGCCAGATGTACGACCATTTCATTTAGCGCCTCGCAATTAGCGACAAATTGCGAGTGGCAAATTGTGAGTCGCTAAATGAAATGTAAAACAGTGTGATTAACACTGTTTGGGATTCCAAATGGGGTCGCAAATTGCGAGGTTCATTAATATTAATGAGCCTCTCGCAATTTGCAAGCCCATTGGGAATGCCAGCCCTCCGAGCGATGGTGGCCTGCTGGGCTCTGCAGGCCACCATTTCTCAGACTGCTTTTAAATAAAGCAGTTTAAAAAAAAATTCAGCCTGTTTACCATGCATTTAAAAAAAAAAGAAAATGAAACGTTTTGTTTTCATTTTCTAAGGGCAGGTAGAGGTCCCTGGGATGACTGCCTGCCCTTAAAAAATTATTTTGCATGCATTTGCAAAGGAGAAGGGGTACCCTGGGGACCCCTTCCCATTTGCGAATGCATTACCATCTACTTGAAGTAGGTGGTAATTGTGACTGTTTTGCCACCGCAAACATTTGTACATGGTTTTGAGACTCGCTATTTGGAAGGGAATGCCCTTTCCAAATGGCAAGCTGCAAAACCTATTTAGAGAGTCGCAAACAAATTGCGACTCACGAAATGGGCTATGTACATGGCCCAATAGGTTTTTGCACGCGCAAACGGGGTCGCGAACCCGTTCGCGCATATAAAAACAGATCGTACATCTGGCCCTTAGTATTTTATATTGAAGTAATAGCCCCGCTGTCACATGTATTGTATTTGTTTCATAGCATCTCTCATACCATTGTAGGATGTCAGAGCACTTTACATAACACACATATAGAGACATTGAATCATACATGTAAATAAGTGTGTATATAAAATGTTTAAAGAGTGCTTGGTCTGGAAAAGCACAAACTCAGGATTCAGAACATAACTCAATTGGTAACATTGACTTTAACATTAAAAATGTATTTCCACCCAAATATATATTTTTAGCAGCATCAGGATAATTAATAACTGGGGCAAAATATAAGTTACTAACTGGTACCATGCAGTTTGCAAGCAGCTCTTTGACAGTTTATCGGTCCCTCTGCTAGATTACGATTGTCACTTATAAAGTGCACAGTAACAAAAGAATCTCTGACAAAAGCAGTAAACACGAATCTAGGCACATAAAACACTGCTTTTTAAGATGCATGTTACACATTCTTTGCAGTAGGCACATTAACCCTCTGTGCTACATTAGTTAAATCAAAGCTGCCACTGAACAAAACTCTCTTCACTCTCCAGCAGGTACATTAATCACTGGCATTCTCTTGACACTTTTTATTGTTGCTGGAAAGCTGCTAATTATACAAGAAACGTTTCTGTGCTTTTAAAACTGTTGCCTACGGACACCCTGGGAATGTGTCACGGACCCCTGGGGGTCCGCGGACCACAGTTTGGGAAACACTGCCTTAGACCTCCCATAGCTACTACAGGTGTAGTCAGTCTCTAGATGGAATCAGCAGTGTGCCCAGAGCAAATTAGGGTTCACACTGACGCAGTGCTAGTCACAGAGGGTGAAGTTGAGTTTACCTCTTTAGCTGTGTGGCCACCCAACTTAAAGAAGTATTTGCACTACCCCTGGATCAATGGGACTAAAATAGAATCCCAGAGGGATACAGATAACCAGTGTCACTATGGTGAGAGATACACTGGTTTCCCCAGAGCAATTATCGATTGGGAAAACTTACCCATTCACCAACGCTGACAGTGTTACAACTAACCATGCCATGGCTAATATGACATTAGAATGGGGAGGGGGGACATAGCCTGAAACAGGTAGTGGTCTCTCCAAAGCTTCCAGATGCCCGTTTGCTTGGCAATGACCTGAGCATGAGCTTAAGTAGAATTGAAAACCCATGCAGCAATGCTGGACATCACTGAGACTGTGAGTGTCAAGACTAGAGCACAGAGACGGAAGCAGGGTGAAAAAGAAGTGTTGGAGTCTGAAAGAATGGACCAACCTTCAAAGAGGAAAGGTAAGAAGACTGGGAAGCCAACTTCTGAAAAGCAAAAGAATCAGGATCTGATGAGCATTATCAGTTTACGGGTATGCCTTTTGGTTTAAACAATGCCCCTGCCACCTTCCAAAGGTTGGTGAATCAAGTCCTTGCTGGATTTGAAGCCTTTAGTGCAGAAAATCTAGATGATATTGCTGTCTTTAGCGCAACCTGGCAGGACCACCTGATCCACTTGGGGCAGTTTTTAAAAGCCCTCCAAACTGCAGGCATAACTATAAAGGCATCCAAATGGCAGATAGGGCAGGGAACAGTGGTATTCTTGGGCCACCTTGTTGGTGGAGGCCAAGTACAACCCTTACAGCCCAAGATCCAAGCCATCCTCGAATGGGTAGCTCCACCAACCCAGACACAAGTCAGGGCATTCCTTGGCTTGACTGGGTACTTCAGGAGAGTCCATTGTGACTCCCCTCATAGAACCTACATCCTAGAAGATGCTTAAAAAGGTAAACTGGACAGTTAGCTGTCAAAAAGCTTTTGACACCTCGAATTAGGCAATGTCCTCAGCACTAATCCGCAAAGCTCAGATTATAGAAAACAGTTCATAGTGCAGACTGATGCCTCTTAGCTAGGGATAGAAGCGGTCCTATCTCAGCCCAATGATTAAGGGAAAGACCAACCTGTTGCTCTCATAAGCAGGAAGTTACTCCCTAGGGAGCAGCGTTGGAGTGTCATTGAGCGGGAGGCCTTTGCTGTGGTTTGGTCCCTGAAGAAGCATAGATCATACTTGTTTGGTACTCACTTCCTAGTTCAAACTGATCACAGACCTCTCAGATGGCTAATGCAAATGAAAGGTGAAAATCCTAAACTTTTGAGGTGGTCCATCTCCCTACAGGGAATGGACTTTATCGGGGAACACAGACCAGGGACCGCCCATGCCCATGCAGATAGACTTTCTAGGTTCTTCCACTTAGACAATGAAGACTTTCTAGGGAAAGGTTAGTCTCATCCTCTTTCGTTTGGGGGGAGATTCTATAAGAAAGTGCCCTCTTTTTGCATGGTTGCCCCCACTTTTTGCTAAACTGCTGATGTGCTTTGACTAAGTGTGCCCAGGGTTCCTGTCAAACAGGTACCCAGGGGGCCTATGTTCCTTTCCTGAACTACCCTAAAAACTAAACCCAATTGGCACTCTTTGGTCACAGGTCAGTCCCTTGTAAATGGTACCACATGTACCAAGGGCACTGTTGCCAGAGAAGGCCTCTAAGGGCTGCAGCACTTATTGTGCCACCCTTAGAGGCCCTGTACCTTTAGACACACACACTGCCATTGCAGGCTGCGGATTTTGGTGCAGAACAAAGTGAAGAGTTGACATGGCACACATCCCTGTGTGCCATACCTACAACCCACTGCCCTGGTATAGGTTAGCCACCCCTCTAGCTGGATGCACTACACCAGTGGTGAGGGTACAGGTGCATGATCCCTGTAACCCTACTGTGTCTAAATCAATCCTTAGACATTGTAAGTGTAGTAATGCCACTAAGAGTATATGGTGCTGGGAGTTTGTCACTACGAACTCCACAGTATGATAATGGCTTTACTGAAAAACTGGAAGTTTGGTATCAAACTTCCCAGCACATTAAATCCACACTGATGCCAGTGAGGGATTTAATGAAAAATGCAATCAGAGGGATCTCAGAGATCCCCCCCTGAAAAACGACCTAACTCTAGTGCCATGGCTGAGTAGCTGCTCACCAACTGCCACCACCAGACATGTTTCTAGACCTCTGGGGCGAGAGCCTGCTGCTCTCGGGGGTCTAAAAGAGTGCACATCCTGGGACGAGGTGCCACGCCTCCTCCCCCAGGATTGGCAGGGTCCACGAAGGGGAAGCTCCAAAGGCTTTCTGCCTTTGTGAGCCACCCCAGGCCTCTGCTGCTTCCAGCAACTGGCCCCCACCAGTTCTCACCTCCACTTTGGGTGGGAGAATGAGTGGGAAAACCAAGTGAGGAAGGGAGGTGTGCCCACCTTTGCCAACCGCACCCCTCAGGTGGGGGAGGCGAGGTGAAGCACAGCCCTCAGTCCCCGTCATCTTACAGATGGGGGGACCCAGCCAACCAGAGTGAGGCATATGCCCCCCTCCCAGTAAAGGGTGGCATAATAGGGGGTGTACCCGCCCCAAGGTAGGGACCTATTGGTCCCAACCTTTACTTACCTGTAATGCCTCTAAATCTAGTATTTAGGGGCAACCCTGAAATTTGCCTCCTTAGACAAGAATCGACAAGAAGAGAAGAAGAAGGGGCGAAGAAGCCGTGCTCGAACTAAGAAGTGACGGACGCCCACTGACTTGGCCCCAGCCCTACCAGCCTGTCCTCACCTCGAACCTGTTCCAGCGAAATCCCGCAATCTCAAGAACCAGAGGACATTCCCTGCCTTCCCAGCCAAAGACTTTGTCTACCATGAGCATTGGATTTGCTCACCCACAGACTCTAGGTCATGCGAAAACCGCAAGTCTGCACCACTCTGTATCCGACGCCCACTGCCCGAGTTCGAGTGGCCCAACAAAAAAAGGAGGTCTCCCCGGCGATCGTGACCTGAGATCTGGTGATCTCTGACCTGCCTTGAATCTCCCAGCGAAGGATGCAGCCTCTTTCTGGGGGATCCTCCTAACCGCGACCGGAGCTGGTAAAAAAACGAGACGCCTGAAGACACCCCTGCACCCAACGATGACCCAGGCTCCCCAGGCTCCCCAGGCATCCCAACTTACCTATTCAACCGGTGGTCATGTCCAGAAGATCTTCATCCCCGAGCCTGCAGTCTTTGTTACAACCGGAGAATTCACAATGAAAACAACAGATGCCAGAACAGCACCCTGCACCCAGCTGCCCCTGTGCCGCTGCATGTGTACTTTGGGTGCTATCTCAGATTCCCCTTTGCCCTGAGCCTAACACCAGGAGCTTTGCTCCCACAACCTTTTGGCCTACTCTTGAGCAGTCACCAACTGGAGGCCCACTATCCCCCATTGGATAAGATTAGGCCTTAGCACTCTGCACCCAGCTGCCCTAGTGCCGCTGAGGGGATTTCAAGAGTGCATCCTCAACCCTGGGGGAACTCTGGTTCTAACCCTAGAATACCAACTCCCACAAATAACTACTTACCTGTAAACCGATAACTCTATTTCCCTCCAAAGGATTGCATTGACTGCTTTTCTTGAAAAGTGTTTTAAGTGTGGAGTTGGTTTATATGGAACATTAAACAAGCATTTGCAATGCAATAGTTCGCTAGCGCCATGAAGCCGCTGGCGAACGTGCGCTTTAAAAGTAATTTTAAATTCAAATTCAAATTCAAATAGGTCTTGCATTAGGAAAGTGTGAGCTATTGGTATTGTAAATGACACATTTTTTTAATATGTGTTGGCTTTGAAAATATATAAATTAATAGCATCGTTATTCACAAAGCCAATAGCTTACACTTTCCTAATGCGAGTTCTATTGGCTATGGCAATGCTTGTTGGTAGCAAGTAAGGACAGTCCTGTTGTGGTGCTGAGTGATGATGTGGTTGGGCTGAGTGATGTGGTGGTGTATTAGAGTGATGTGTTGGTTCTGGGAGCGCAGGTTTGATATACAAGCGATGAGGCTTTATGTATTTACGAACAGGTTGAGGTTTATTTTCAGCAGGTTTATTTTCAGGAGAAACAAATGTTTGTGCGTCACAATAATCTTCTTCAGGTGGCTCTTCCTCTTTTAATGTTGGGGTGGAGGGCGATGTTTCCAGTTCCTCGTCTTCGGAGTCCAAGGGGTTTCCCCAGAGGCTCATAAAAGAGGAAAAAGAAGGGGCCATCAGAACACAAGTTTCCTGAGTAGCTAAAGGGTTAACCCGTCACCACACCTTGAAGTGTTCCAGCACTTTAACAAAAGGAACTTTCTTAGGGTAAGTGGGTCGTGAAGTAAGGATTAGTGTGCCGAGGGGCAAGATTGAGTGAAGGAAACACCAAAAAACTATAACCGGAGTAAAAACAAGGTAATATCTCCGTTAACAATCAAAGTACAGTACGAAGTCTTTAGGCGGTAACATGGGTCAGGGTACTGAGGGTCACGTTTGAGCTATAGGCTGTCTGGTAGATATCCCACCCGGAACTGTAGAATACGCAACCAGCACTTTGTGTTCACTTTCACCCCTCCCGCAACCCTCGATTACCTACCTTCCTCCCTGGTTCCTCCCTCCAATTCCCACGGTACACCCTCACTCACCGGCCCTGCCGTAACTCTCCAGAGTTGCGGCCGCTCTTCAGCATCCACCGGAGGACTCCACCACTCCTCACACCAAGGCTCGTCCGCGGCGTCTCCTCCCTGGGCTCCTTCGCGCTGGCCTCTCCGTAGGGATTCTTCACTTCTGCCTCTCCTCCCGACGTCTTCTTCCCGTCTCCAGCTCCATACGAGTTAACGCCTTCGTCCTCGCGGTCCGCTCCTTTCATTGGTCTCGCCCGATCACTTCCGGTGTCACTTCCATCCCCTTCCGGGTCCTGGCTACCGGCTCTCTGTAGAGAGATGGAAAAAGGGCATGGATGTGTTTTTTCTGGATCGGGAGTTCTCCGGCCGTCATAAGTCCTGCGATTACCAGGCTGACCATGGAGAACCTCTGTGTCAGGTGAATCAAGTCACTCTTACCTGAAAGGCTGTGTAATCTTACCTGTAAGGTGCTTGACGGGTTTTGCAGAGACGCTATGAGCCAAACTCCCTGAAACCTATCCTACCTCTGGTGGTTAGTAGATTTACGCGCCAAGATGCTGGATAGCTAAAAGGGAGAGTGGCCGGATCTGACGCTAATGTGAGTTCTTGTAGTCGACCTGCAAAGCAACAAGCTCACCTTAGTATCTTGTCTACAATTGGGTTGACACTCTCTTACTTTTAATCTATAATTCTGTTAACCTCTTTCTAGGTTTAAGTATCCTACCTGCGATCTACTAAGAGAGGCTTCGCGTCCTGGAAGTGGTGTGGTGTGTCGGAACAGGTTAGCAGAGATGAGATGATGAGGAGATGAAGTTCTTGAAGTTAAATGCAGCGTGGCATCAGTTTCACTACAAAGATACAAATGCACAATTATACCAATTCTACAAGAAAGATCCTAAACCGACTTCCTTTCCACTTGCACTTACTTTTTTGCTAACTGTAATATCTTTCACCACTTCCACGTTTTCAGATGACTTTGATTTCCTGCTTAAAGAACTAAGAAATATATATATACAGCAAACAGAGAAATATACATATAGCCAAAACTAAAATCTATTTCACAATGTCCACATTGAACACATTAATTCAAATGTCTTTCTTCCAATAATTCCCCTCTTGTGAATTCAGAGGGAATGTTCCAAAAATTGTTCTTTCCAAAAAAGAGTTGCTAGCGATGGGCGCCTATGAGGAAAAGAGTTTGCACTTAGCTTTCAGTATCTTGTTGCTGCATTGTCCTGAATTGGTCCTTCAAACGATTTACTGCAACCTGCGAACCTTGAAGGAATCCTGAAGGTCTTCCGATGATGCGCGATGTTTCCCCAAGCAAGGCTGGAAGGCTAAGCATCTTCCAGAAGCTCGGGTGTGGTTTTTATAGCCGAACCACACCCAAACGCCGAGACGCATGCGTGCCTTCTGATGCTGGGCTTCTCTCTTTGCGCAGAGAGAAGATGTAAACAAACGCGTCTTTCCGCTTTCGGCTGAAGCGGAGCACACGCGTCTTTTCGAAAGGTAAACAAACGCGTCTTTCCGCTTTCAGCTGAAGCGGAGCACACGCGTCTTTCTGATTGTCTGCTGAAGTGAGGCAGAAACCAATATTTATAAGTCCAAGCATGACAATGCATACCGCCCAAAGTTACTTCTTATCAAACAGATTAAATCAAGCTTACCCCGCCAAGAGTCACAAAAGGAAATACGTGTTAACACAAAATGATGCATGCACTCACAATTCACCTTAAACAACATTTTCACAAACATATACACACGGAGTGCTGGATGCACGGGACAGGGGTGGGTTTCCTAAACTGAGTATTGGCCCTGCTTTTAAACGTGTGTGTTGCAGGTTTTTACTTCTATGGGGATTGAAGAGGCTGTGAGTGTGGTTTCATGACAGTACCCCCCTCGTAGAATCCCTCCTAACACTGTAGGAACCGGTTTGGGCTTGTTAGGGTATTTAGCATGAAAAACTTTCAGAATTTTAGGAGCATTTTGCAGATTCACCAAAGGTTCCCAAGTCCTTTCCTCAGGACCGTAACCTTTCCAATCAACTAGGTAATGTAATTTTCCTTTTACCCTTTTGGAATCCAGAACAGCTTTGACTTCAAATTCTGGAACTCCATCAATATCTATAGCTGGAGGATTTTTAAGACTTCTGGTTCCTGGATTACATGGTTTAATCAAAGAGATGTGAAATACAGGATGAATGCGAAACCTAGCTGGTAACGTTAATTTCACACAAACAGGGTTAACCACTCTTTCTATAGGAAAGGGGCCAATGAACCTGGGGCGGAAAGTTTTGTGACATTTCAACCTAAGATTTTTAGTTGCCAACCAAACCTTGTCTCCTACAGAATACAGTGGTGACTTAGAACGATGCTTGTCAGCATACAATTTTTGGGTTTCTTTGGCTTGTGCCAGATGTTGTTGTGCTTCTTGCTGAATATCAACTAGATCTTTTACATAGTCAGAAACTGCTGGAACTAAGGTTGAACCCAAATCTGATCCTAGTATCTCCTTAGGATGATAACCAAAAGTGCAAAAGAAAGGGGACATACCAATAGAGGAGTGGTCAGCATTATTGTATGCGAATTCTGCGGCCCAAAGAATTTCTGACCAATCCTGATCATGAGTGACTAACATGCAACGTAACAGCTGTTCAACAGTTTGATTTGTGCGCTCCGTTAACCCATCAGTTTGTGGATGGTAACTTGTAGAGGTACGAATTTCCATATTCAAAGCCTTCCCCAAATTGCGCCAAAAATGGGAAATAAACTGTGGACCTCTGTCTGAAATTAAGACTGATGGTATTCCATGTAATTTCACTACCTCTTTCATGAATACTTGAGTTAATTCAGAAGCTGTGGGAAGCTTAGAAAGAGGTATGAAATGAGCATAGCGAGTGAAATGATCTACTACCGTGAGTATCGTAGTGTAGCCTGACTTGGAGCGAGGTAATTCAACAATAAAATCTAACGACACTGTATGCCAGGGCTGAGGTGGTAAAGTTAATGGTATTGGCTTTTGTCTTGTCAAACACATCCAGTAGATCATGATAGTCTTCTGGAACCCCTGTAATAGTTAGTACACTCTGAATTTGTTTAGGAACATTATAGCCCTGAACTATGAGGTCGGTACCTGGATATTGCCGAAAACATTTTGCATGACAGTAATCAGATTTGAAGAGAATGGTTCTATTAACCCAATCAATGTAAGGGTTGTGGAGGACTAACCAAGGAATACCCAAGATTAGACCAAACTGAGGGGCATCAATAATATCAAAGGTTATATCCTCACTGTGTTTAGTTGCACATATCATAGTCAAGATCTCGGTGTGATGTTGTATAGGACCTGAAGTCAATTCTTTTCCATCCACGGCCCTGACTATTTCTGGAGACTTTTTCTCAGTTCTTTGCAAACCTAATTTCTCAAATAATTGGGTGTCGATAAAATTGCCTGTGGCTCCTGAATCTATCAAAGCATCCACAGACCATGAGCGAGTGTTGTCTAATTGTGATTGAAGTAGAACTCTCATACAGAGATGACTATGTGAGATAGTTGGAGCATTAGAGGCCAAACTAAGTTGCTTACCCGATAAACTGACCTCCTGGTCTACCGAGTTTACAAGTTTTCCGACTGCGATATCGCGTTGACATCGACTGATTTTGCTTTAGGTTTTGTGGGTCGAGTTGGGCACTCCTTGACAAAGTGCCCAGATTTTCCACAATACATACATTGATTCAATTTTCTCCTCTTCTCTCTTTCATCTTTAGACAAAGGCCCTCTAACTGTCCCTATTTGCATTGGTTCTGTTGGATCTTGTCTTGGCGTGGATTCATGTTTTGGATTTGTTTTGTCTTTTGATAAGAAAAGTTTGAAATCTGTCTTTCCTTTTTCTCCCTTTCTTTCTATTATGCGATGATTTAGCTTAACTACCAGATCAATACATTCTTCACAGTCAGTGGGAGGATCAAGAATTTGTGTAACCATGTCTTTCAAATCGTCCTTCAACCCCCTATAGAACAAAGACACTCGTTTGTCTTCTGGCCATTCAGCTTCTATTACTAATCTGTTAAAGGAGGAGATATAATGTAAAAGATCTGAGGACCCTTGCTTCAAACTTAGCAGTTCGTAATCAGCCGACTGCACAAAGACATGCTTGGCGAATAGTTTTTTCATGGTGTTTTTAAATCGCCTTAGATCATATAGAATTGCATCATTCCTTTCTACATAAGGTACAGACCAGAGAGCTGCTTCACCACCCAAATAAGAAAGAATAAAAGCTACCTTCGCCGAATCATCAGGGAATGCTGTGGGTTTGGCTACGAAATGCAGATGGCATTGATTTAAGAATATAGCAAACTTGTTGCAGTCGCCATAGAATCTCTCAGGCGGTGCTAAGGGTACAGGAACAGGGGTAACCACCTGAATTTGGGTAGATGCAGAAGGGGAACTAGATGTGTTACCACTATACAAAGTTTGCATTGTAGGTTGAAAGGTTGCTGGCCTAATAGGAGAAGTCCAAGATGTTCTAGAAGTTTGTAAATTATTTTGCAGTTCAGAAACGTCCCTACGTAGTTCAGCATTCTCGTGTCTTATCTCAGCTAACATAGCTGCTATGTCTTGAAGAGACACCTGATCTGTTTGGTCCATAGCGTCTGGGCAAAACTGTTTTCCGTGGGCTTAGCCTTCTGTCAGGTGAATCAAGTCACTCTTACCTGAAAGGCTGTGTAATCTTACCTGTAAGGTGCTTGACGGGTTTTGCAGAGACGCTATGAGCCAAACTCCCTGAAACCTATCCTACCTCTGGTGGTTAGTAGATTTACGCGCCAAGATGCTGGATAGCTAAAAGGGAGAGTGGCCGGATCTGACGCTAATGTGAGTTCTTGTAGTCGACCTGCAAAGCAACAAGCTCACCTTAGTATCTTGTCTACAATTGGGTTGACACTCTCTTACTTTTAATCTATAATTCTGTTAACCTCTTTCTAGGTTTAAGTATCCTACCTGCGATCTACTAAGAGAGGCTTCGCGTCCTGGAAGTGGTGTGGTGTGTCGGAACAGGTTAGCAGAGATGAGATGATGAGGAGATGAAGTTCTTGAAGTTAAATGCAGCGTGGCATCAGTTTCACTACAAAGATACAAATGCACAATTATACCAATTCTACAAGAAAGATCCTAAACCGACTTCCTTTCCACTTGCACTTACTTTTTTGCTAACTGTAATATCTTTCACCACTTCCACGTTTTCAGATGACTTTGATTTCCTGCTTAAAGAACTAAGAAATATATATATACAGCAAACAGAGAAATATACATATAGCCAAAACTAAAATCTATTTCACAATGTCCACATTAATTCAAATGTCTTTCTTCCAATAATTCCCCTCTTGTGAATTCAGAGGGAATGTTCCAAAAATTGTTCTTTCCAAAAAAGAGTTGCTAGCGGTGGGCGCCTATGAGGAAAAGAGTTTGCACTTAGCTTTCAGTATCTTGTTGCTGCATTGTCCTGAATTGGTCCTTCAAACGATTTACTGCAACCTGCGAACCTTGAAGGAATCCTGAAGGTCTTCCGATGATGCGCGATGTTTCCCCAAGCAAGGCTGGAAGGCTAAGCATCTTCCAGAAGCTCGGGTGTGGTTTTTATAGCCGAACCACACCCAAATGCCGAGACGCATGCGTGCCTTCTGACGCTGGGCTTCTCTCTTTGCGCAGAGAGAAAATGTAAACAAACGCGTCTTTCCGCTTTCGGCTGAAGCGGAGCACACGCGTCTTTTCGAAAGGTAAACAAACGCGTCTTTCCGCTTTCAGCTGAAGCGGAGCACACGCGTCTTTCTGATTGTCTGCTGAAGTGAGGCAGAAACCAATATTTATAAGTCCAAGCATGACAATGCATACCGCCCAAAGTTACTTCTTATCAAACAGATTAAATCAAGCTTACCCCGCCAAGAGTCACAAAAGGAAATACGTGTTAACACAAAATGATGCATGCACTCACAATTCACCTTAAACATCATTTTCACAAACATATACACACGGAGTGCTGGATGCACGGGACAGGGATGGGTTTCCTAAACTGAGTATTGGCCCTGCTTTTAAACGTGTGTGTTGCAGGTTTTTACTTCTATGGGGATTGAAGAGGCTGTGAGTGTGGTTTCATGACACTCTGCCCATGGGGACACACCGGTGAGTCCCTCCTCACATACCCTTTCCCTTGCTGTCCTTCTACTTGGGGTCAGATCCTGAGGAAATCTAGATAAATAGTCCACATTTCCTTGGTCGCTACGTTTTCTGTGTTTGGTTCGGAATCGGTAAGGTTGTAAGGAAAGAAACCATCTAAGTACTCTCTCGTTATGGCCCTTATTCCTAGCTAACCATTCAAGAGGGGCATGATCTGTATATAAAGTGAAGTTCCTGCCTTCAAGATGGTACCTTAATGAGTCTATAGCCCATTTGATGGCCAATGCTTCCTTCTCTATGGTGGCATAATTTTTTTCTCTTGGAAACAGTTTGCAACTAATGTATAATATGGGTTTTCCTCCCTGAGGGGTTTCCTTAGATAATGCTGCCCCTAACCCCTGGCATCTGTTTGTAAAATATAGGGGAGGGAATAGTCTGGACTGGTTAACACTGAATCCGATGTCAAAGTTGTTTTAAGTGACTCAAAAGCTCGTACTACCTCTAAGGAAGGTTTTTTTGAGAAGCTCTTCTGTCTTACAGTTTTTCTGTAGAAAGTTTGTTAAAGGGGCTGCCATCTGTGAAAACTGAAGGATGAACCTACGGTAATAAACAAGTAATCCCAGAAAGGCTTGTAGGTCCTTTTTAGATCGGGGCAAGGGAATTTGAGATATGGCTGTTAGTTTGGTGGTCTTAATAACTCCTTCTCCTAATAAATAGCCCAAATACCGGATCGTATGTGCCACTAGATGACTTTTAAAAGGATTTACCATCAAACCATACTGTCCTAGGGCCTGTATCACATTGGAAAGATGACATGGGGGTTGTTCCCCGGTCTCGCTATAGATGATTATGTCAACTATTTATGCACCAGCATATATCTCATGAGGCTGTAGGATTACATTCATTGCTCTTTGGAAAGTTGCTGGTGCTCCATGCAATCCAAAGGGTAAAACTTTAAATTGTTATAGCCCATCGGGTGTAGAGAACACTGTTTTTTCTCTATCTTCTTTTCTTAGGGGTATTTGCCAATACCCCTTACATAAATCGAGGGTACTAATGTATTTGGCTTGACCTATTCTTTCCACCATTTCGTCTACCCGGGCAGGGGGTATGTATTAAATTCTGAGATTTTATTGACTTCTCTGAAGTCGATGCAAATGCGTATCGACCCGTCTGGTTTGGGTACTATTGGGGAATTCCACTCACTCATAGAGGGTTCGATTATGTCCATTTGCAGCATTTTCTGGATCTCTTCCCGTATGGTTTGTCTACGTGCTTCTGGAATGCGATAGGGTCTTAGGCTCACTCGTTTTCCTGGGGA
The DNA here is from genome assembly GCF_964263255.1 of Lissotriton vulgaris. Lineage (NCBI taxonomy): Eukaryota > Metazoa > Chordata > Amphibia > Caudata > Salamandridae > Lissotriton > Lissotriton vulgaris. The sequence goes on from NC_141685.1 coordinate 1,562,127,680, forward strand.
AGTCTTTATCGCATGTTCAATAAATGTCGTCCTACTAGGAGAGGTGGAAAAAGTATCCTGTAGGGGTTGAAAAACCTGTGATAGGTTTTCTCGTAGGGGACAAGGTAAGTCAGGGTCTACGCATTGGTCGAATAGGGTCGGCATTACCCGTGCCATGTTCACAGTGGTCGGAACAGGACCCTCCCATTTTTTAATAGGGTAATGTGGTATACCTGGGATGTATGTCTGACCGAATCGAATTCGATGCGGTATGTCACAGGGGTAACCTGTTCGATTATAGTATAGGGACCATGCCATTGTCCTAACAACTTATGGTCTGAGGACGCCATTATAAGCAGTACAGACTCCCCTACTTGGAAGGTCCTCTCTTTCGCTCCTTTATCATACTGTTTCTTTTGGGCCACCTGTGCTTCCTCAAGGTTATTTCTGACAATAGCCCTAATCTGTCAGTTGGATACATACTCTGTGATGGGTTTGGAGTCGTGCGGTTCGGTTTCCCATCTTTTTTGAGGCATCTCTAACAACGTACGTGGTTCATGACCATACAACAATTCGAAGGGTGAATACCCTGTATTTTTCTGTTCTTTGCACCTAATAGCGAATAGGGCAAGGGTAACATGTCTTCCCATTTTCTGGATTCCAAAGCTAGGAGTTTCTTTAATGTGGTCTTTATGGTAGCATTATACCTTTCGACTAATCCATCCATCTGGGTATGATAAGCCGATGTCTGGATTTGTTTAACTCCTAACTGTGTACACACCTGTTTCATTAATTGGGACACAAAAGGTGTCCCTTGATCAGTTAGGATTTCGTTTGGGAAACCTACTCTTGAAAAAACAGTGATCATAGCTTTAGCGATATTTGATGCATCAGGCCTACGTAGGGGTATGGCTTCTGGAAAACGCATGGCGTAATCCACCATAACGAGAACGTATCTACACCTACTACGGTAAGGTAACAAAGGCCCTATTATGTCCATACCTATTCTACGAAAAGGTTCACCTATAAAAGGGAGGGGTTGTAGGGGTGCTCTGGGTGGGTGGTACCTAAAATTCCGCTGACACACTGGGCCTTCTCTACAGTATCTCTTTACTTGTTTATATATCCCAGGCCATTAGAAGAGTTCTAGGATTTGTTTCTCTGTCTTATCGGCCCCAAAATGTCCCCCGAGTAAGTGGCTGTGAGCTAAATACAACACTTTCTCTCTAAAAGGGCCAGGGATCAACAATTGTGCTTTTTGTGTAGGGTTCCCTTTCCTGTATAACAACCCGTTCTTCTTAAAGAAATGAGGACCTACATGTTGGGGATCCTCCTCCTCTAGTGCTTGATTCCATGCTTCTTGCAAAACGGGTCTCCTTGTTGGGCCGCATGAAAACTATCTGTTTCCCATGGGTTTTCATCCTGGAACACTGGTAGTGCCACTGGGTTCTTATTTTTCTCCGCTCTCCTTTGTCTTCTGCTTTTTCGTGTTTTAGCGACTGGCCATTCTTTTCCCTCTTCTTGCGCAAACGGGCAGTGGACCACCATTCTTCCTCTTGTGTAGGTTTGTCATGTAGCAGCTGTGACAACTTTGGATAGTCATTCCCAAGAATAGCCTGATTGGGCAACCGGGGTATCAAACCGACGGTCAGGGTCGTTCAGTATCTCTAGGATGTTGTATTTTTACTTGAGCGGTAGGATAGGGTTTGGTATCTCCATATACACATCGTATAGCGACTGCTCCATCAATGGGACCAATATTACAGCCCAGATCTTGGGGTCGAACCACACTATGTAGGCATCCTGTGTCTGCCAGAGCGGTTACTTGTTGACCATTTAGCGAAACAGTGCAATGATAGGGTGTTTGTTTTCTTTCCGAAGGCGAACAATAATAGTTAGTACAAACAACAGGAGGGGGAGGTAGAGCAAAATAGAGAAGGATTCTTGCTCCACAGAATACTTTAATAAACACAGAGAATCCAGCTCAGAGGTAGGGTGAAGTGTTCAACAATTGGTGTTGGAGCACTTAGTGTTTTGTAAAATACCCCTCACACACCAAAAGGCCCTTTGGTGTCATGCTTCATCATCGGGGTCTTCGCACCCCTCTAACGGGATGCGGCGTGCTACGACCTACGACTACGTGGGAGCACTTCTAGTTAATGACTATATGTGGTGCATGTGTTTTGGGTGTATTTACCTGTGCACACCTGAGGTCCTGTCCATAATCACGACAGATTTAACCTCACACTGCACTTTTTTTTTTAATAGTACCAGGCAGAGTTAGGAATAAATTTTTTTCGTATATACTCACGTGCCAGGTACTTTTTAACCTTCACCACGTCCCACCACTCACTTGTAAATACACCCAAAACACATGCACCACATCGTAGGTCGTAGCACGCCCATCCCGTTAGAGGGGTGCCCCAGAGTGATGTGGTGGAGTTCCTGAGTGATGTGGTGGTGTTCCTGCGTGATGGAGGGTGGAGTTGGAGGGTGGAGTTGGAGGGTGGAGTTGGAGTTGGAGGGTGGAGTTGGAGGGTGGAGTTGGAGGCGGGAGGGTGGAGTTGGAGGCGGGAGGGTGGAGTTGGAGGGTGGAATTGGAGGGTGGAGTTGGAGTTGGAGGGTGGAGTTGGAGGGTGGAATTGGAGTTGGAGGGTGGAGTTGAAGGGTGGAGTTGGAGGGTGGAGTTGGAGTTGGAGGGTGGAGTTGGAGGGTAGAGTTGGAGGGTGGAGTTGGAGGGTGGAGTTGGAGGGTGGAGGGTGGAGTTGGAGTTGGAGGATGGAAAGCTATTGTGCAATTATAAAGGAGACAGCAGGCAAATTCAATGCATAGTGGTTTCACAATGCGGTCCACAACTTGGTGCAAAATGCTCTGAAGGAATGAACACAAGCGCGATAGGGAATAGGGAAGGGAAGCCTGGCAAGTGAACTGTGCTTATTAAAAAAAATTGTATGTAGGGGTGTTGTGGGAAAGAAGGGAAGTGGACTGGTGATTTGATGGGGGGGAGCAGGTGTTTTACTAGTGAAGGTAACAAGGTAGGAAAAAAATGGAAAAGAAGAATGAAAAGAGGATTTATGTGCTACCCAGACACCCCCTTTGATGGACACCACAATGATTCAGCTGCAGCTGACAGAGCTCAGACATGGTGCAGTACGGCTAGTGCAGTGCAGCCCTGTGTGACACTGAAGAGTGAAAGAAAAGAGTCAACAGTGAAATTTATTTATTTATTTATTTATTTATTTATTTATTTATTTATTTAATTTATATAGCGCGTTATAACCACCGGGGCCTCTAAGCGCTGGAAGTAATATTATAAGAAGTAATAAGTAATAAGAAGTAATAAGGAAGTAATCCGTAGAGGGCAAGCTACTTGCCTCAAAAAGTGAATGTGGATGTTTGCAGACCCACTGAATTTGCTTTACTTAACTTATTTTTACGAATGGTGACGGCTGCATGTTTCCATCAAAATGCAACTACCAAGCTGTGCACATGTGACATTTGTCTGCTTCTGAGGAGTATTTACTTGCAGTGGGGCAGTTTGCTTCTATTACAGCAGACTTACTTTGCAGCCCCCCCCCGAGCGCCATCGTGAGAGAGGGGGCTGTGATATGAGAATGTCAGCTGGGTTAAAGAACGCCCTGCACATAGCTTGCATTTTTGTGTGAAATGAATTGAACACTGACTTTCTGTACTTGCGTATCGGACCTGCTTAACTTTGCCTTTTTAGAAGTTTTACTTACCTGGCTATTGTTCTGGTCATGGTAGAGCTCCCCCAACAAAGAGCATCTGCGGGCTTGCAGAGAGGCAGCTCGGAACTAGTATGAGGACGCCATGCTACAGTTTTGGAGCGCGGAGGCAGTAAGCAGAAAACAGAAGAAAGGAAGTGGACAGAAACTGAGGTAAGGTTCACAGCAGGACTGTTGACAAACAGGCTCACTCCGTTTGTGCTGAGAGTTCAGCGCGTCACAACACAGCATTTGTGTCGGGGCCTATCTAATAAGTGAAATGCTGTGTTTATGTAGGAGGGTGGTGGCCGGGCGGAAGCAGCGACGGTGGAAAGCAACCAGGGAAATGCTGCTATTGAGTGGGAGGGCAATATTAAACAAGGAAGCGAGAGAGGAAACAGGGAGCTAGGAAGACATTTTAGGGAGGGAAGTGGGCAGGGTGGGCAGAGGAGGTGGGTGGGACAGGGCAGAGGAAGTGGTGAGGTGAAGCTCAGCTAAGGATGTGACAGAGTGTAAAGGAAAGAGATGTAGCGCGTAAAAACATCTGATGGGGGGGAACAGTAGCCTTTGAAGTCTGATGAGAGGCACAGACAAATGGTGGTTTGTGACGTGGCTGGTTTGTGCACGCGCATACATCACATGAACTGTGTCTAATCTGCCGTTTTGGCAGACTTTTCGGACCGCTTACTAGAAATCTCGACAAACAAGAAGGTCTAGACCTAAAAACTGCATATGCACTAAAAATGAATTACTTACCCTTTGTCAAGGAGATGTCTCAGTGTGCTATCTAGGCATATCACAATGATTAGCAAAAGTAATCTGAAAAGTACTGTAAAACGTAAATGCATAGTAATCTGAAAAGTAATTTCGAAACATTGACTTACCTGTAATTCAATCAACTGCATTTGAACCTGCATTCAATTGTAAAACATTGCCTAAGATTTTGCAAAGCATTTACTTCACTTACCTGCACCAGGTTTGGCTTGGTTCTAGAAATAGAGGGCCACATGCATCAAGCTTTTTTTCGAAAACGTGTCGATTTGCTGAATCGACCTGTTTGTGACCAGAAAAAAGGCCTTTTCCGATGCATGGAACTTTTTGCATTCGCAATATAGGTAATAGCAATTTATTGCGATTACCTAAATTACGAATGCATTTAGGGAATCACAAATTGCGATTCCCTATTTTAGATGCATCAAGCTTTCCTAAATGCGACTTTGGATTTAGGAAACGCTGATTACCATCAACTTCAAGTTGATAGTAATTTGCAAATTCTTTGGAAAATGCACAAAAGTGCATTTTTCAAAGGGACATGTGGCGCACACACATGCCCTGGCGCACATACATGCCCTTAGGGCATGTGTGTGCACCACATGTGCACACTTACCTTTTGGAGGGGTGCATCAGGGGGGCCTTAGGCGACAGAGGTGGAATGCAGCCTGGATCAAGCTCAACCAGAGATTACTGAGCACACCTCTCGAATACAGGCACTACAGAATGAGTAACTACCCTCAGGAGCAAAATCGGCGATGCAGAAGGAACATCTGGCCGTATTAACATTAGACTGATAGGAGTCCTGGAATGAAAGGAAGGGCCAAGTATGGAATTATTACTGGAGGATTGGCTAACGTCAGTGGTCCTGTGTAGAAAGCACACATAGGGTCCCAGGCAAACCAGCAAACTCTGGAGCGCTGCCACTGGCGCCATGCTGTTTAATTACCGGAACAGAGATACCACAGTACAAATGGCGCAGCCACATGGACACTGGCAGATGGACAAGGCAAATGTTAACATATACCCAGACTACACCCCCACAGTGCAGAGGCAACATGAAGCCTTTATTAGCGTCAAACGGCACGTAAGACCCCTGTTCTTTCCGACAAACTTTGGACATTTGAGGAGGTTGTATGTTGGAACAATGAGTTCCACAACCACGACTTCACTAACAACGAGGGCGCTACCACGACCTCGTGTAAACCACGATTTTCTTACCACGCATTCCTTTATCACGATTTTTCGTGTTAAAGGAATGCATGTAAAAAATTTTTTTTTAACTACTACCCGATTCCACGCAAAACCTCCTGCCCCATAAAAACGAATTCCCCTCACCCCCTATAAACAGAAGCACCCATACACCCTAAAAAATAACTCCAAACCCCTACCCCCTAAAAACTAATTCTACCCACCCTAAAAATAAACACGATCACCTCTATACCCTTAAAACGAACTCATCATAAAAACGAATTCCCCCATTCCCTATAAACAAACACGATCACCCATACCCCCTATAAACTAATCCCAACCCCTCCCTCCCTAATAACGAACTCAGCCCTCTTAAAACTATTTCCTCCCACCTTAACAATAAATATGATCACCAACGTCCCCTAAAAAGTACCTCGGCAACCTACAAACTAATCCCTCCCACGAATATATGATTTTTCCACGATTACAAGTTCCACGCATGGCATTACCACGCAAATTTTAGTTCGCATGTGTCTTTTCCACGCAGCATTTTACTACACATGTTTTTACACCGCAATAATAACGTTACGAATCATCTCACGTCCCATTTAAATTTACATAATGATACTGATAGGCTACATGCAGTACGAAGGAAAAAGATCAATGTTTTAAACAATAAAAAACAACATATTCCCTTACATTTTCTTTTTCTTTTTTTCTTAATGCGCTTAAATAATACCTTTATTATCAAAGTTTAGATTCTTATCTGTCCCCTGTACGTCTTTCACCATCAGCCCTTTCATCCACCGACCACGGAAACAAGCGTCAAAACACGTCTATCAAAACTGATAAAGGACTTCTATTATGATGTACACGTCTCCTTGTTGGTGAGGCTCTTTCCTTGTTCGTTTTGAGGCATTGTAGAGCGTTTTTTTAAAGTTTTCTTCTAATTAATTTATTAATATCCGCTTGTTTTTTTAGGGGAAGACCCCCCCCCCTAGCCCCCCAGCTTCCCCCCCCCCCCAGCCCCACCTCAGCCCCCCAAGCCCACGCAGATCGTACAGGCAGAACAACAGGAAGGAATACCACTCGCGTGGTAAAGACGGTCGTTGAAGGCACCCGCGTTCAAAAGTCGTTTGCGTGGTGAGTGACCCGTGGTAAACGTTATGCGTGGTAATTCCTTTGTGGTAAATGATGTTTCCCCCCTCCCACACCTTGTAAACAAACACGATCATTCATACCCCCTAAAAACTAACAACCCCAACCGTAAAAACTAATCCCAAACCCTACCACCCCCTGTTAATTAACTCCTCTTACCTGTTCCTCTGCGACGCTCCTCCGAACTCCGCCCTGCCCAAACACTAGACCGAATCAGCATAACCATGCAAATGCATTTGAGGAACATCTCACTTCTTTGAAACAACAGCGGAGATGTGGGAATGGTTGGAAAGACAAAGTTACCCACTAGCAGACAACGGGAAAACAACTGAAGATGAGAGGTGGCAAGAAAGTAAGACACACCATAGAATTCGGAAATGAACCCCACTGGCCCCAAATAAAGTTCAAGCTGAATTAGAACGGGCTAAAGTGTGGTTGAGGTCAGCATGACCGGTCACTGGAAATTGTCAACCGTTGGGACATTCTGGAGAAAGAGACAGAAGACACTGGAGAAGAAGACTGAGAGCCTGAAGAACCGGATGAAGAAACACTGCCAAAGGTTATGCCAATGGCATCTGAGGAGATTATATGAGGGATATCAACAGACAGAATGGACAGAAACCTAAACGGCATGCGAATGGGCGACATATAGACAGCTTTTAGCCTCGAAGCTTCTTCGTCATGGGCTCATGTCCCGCACATTATACTATAGTAAGTAATCAGTTTATTGTTCAGTTAATTAAAACCATAACAAAAGTACACTTATCGGCACAATTAAAAAACAAACAATAGGCGTGGCCAAGATGGCGACCGGGTGAGGCGTGCTTTCCCCTTTTCTCTGGCCCGACGCAGAATTCTGCAGCCTTCCTATGTTAAATTGTCCGGTTACTGCGATTCTATACCCACTAGGGACTGGAAACAAGACACCGAGCCCATGTCCTGGTTTCAAACCCTGACGAGAACAGGAGAGACCCAGTGGTCTGCAGCGTAACGATTGAACCACGAGTCGGCATCGCAGCAACTGTCCAGCCCCACGGGACGTGCAGAGGTCGCGCTGCCTACAACAACCAGAGCTGCAGGTAGCGGGGCAGCCCGACCCAGGGCCGGTCCTAGCCATGGGCGGTATGGGCAGCTGCCCAGGGCCTCGCTCTCAGGGGGGCCCCGCCGCCGGCCCCGCAGTTGCGGGCAGCGGGAATAAATCCATTATAATCATGGGAAAAGCGCTGTGCAGTGCGCACAGCACTTTTGTCGCGCTCGCGCAGGGGCCCGGGTCGGCCCACAGGCAGTAAAAGTAAGGCAGGGAAGGAGAACGTGAACTTAATACTGTCTGTGCAAGCAACGCACACACAGTGACGCACGCACCCCACCACCTAGCTTGGTGGTGGTGCCTTAGTGGTGGTGACGTGACGACGGCCTTGCTCATGATGCGGGTGACAGTGGGTCCCAGGCCGTCAATCTGGTAGTGCGTGAAAGCGCTACCAATGACGGCCCTGGACATGATTTTATGGCCAGCCCCGGCCCGCTCAGTGTGACGCACTCAGCATGCGCACACGCCATTCGTGAGCAGTCAGTCACTACTCGGATCGGGCCGCGGGGGCAGGGCTGCAGGCAGGAGTCGGTCGGGCCCCGGCTTCCTCGTTGAGTTGTCATTGAGCAGTTAAGGTAAGAGACCTGCTTCGTATTTATATTATAATACTTAGAATGTTTCAGACATACGATTCTAGATGCTTAGTCACCTTTGGCACAACATGTCGGAGCCATAGCCTGACCTGTTCGTAAAGCGCAGAGACAACCCGCGTGGAATACAGGTGCCAAAGAAGGATATCGGCCGAGAGAGGGGTCCCGGGTGGGGCTGCATTGGAGGAACGCTACGGCCGGGGCTTCGGAGACGTGCATTACAGAGCAGGCCCTGGGCGCAATCCCCCGAGGTGCCCTAACGCAAGGCTGGAATGGGGACACAAATTAGGACGACCGCAGCCCACAACAGAGGTGAGCTGAGCGTACGATCCACGCCAGCGCTGCCTTGTGAGTCAGGCCTCCTGGCCCTAACTATAACCATACAGTGTCGAGCCCCAAGGATCGCCCGGGCCCAGACACTACCCCACAGGGCGGAACTCACAATAAATCACTGGAGGCGGAGAGAGGGGGAGAGGAGGAGGGTCAAGACCCCCCAATGGCAACAAGTTAAGGCCTGCCACCATTGGGACAGATCAGACGGTAAGAGACCGGGACCAAGCTCAGTACCAATTTCTGGAGGCCCAGCAGACATTGGTTGACTCTCCCAACTGGGCCTTCAGGTGGCACACCGGAGATCGCCTCTAATAAGGATGGCTCAGTAAGGGAGAATAGGCATCTCATCCCCAGCAGGCATTGACTCCACTGTGGCCCCAGTAGCTTTGTCAAGACAGAGCTCGCACGGAAGCCTTCGCAGGAGAACGGTCTGTGGTGGAGTAAAGAGGGGGGCGTGGGGCCATAGATGAGGCCCCTTCCCCAGAATTTCTCGGCTTGTCCAGCAGAACTTCCCTTGGCGCAGCTAGGGACACCGGGGAAGCGAATATCCCACCTTTCCATTGGAACTATTCAGTCAAGGAGCCAGGCAGTCCTCATAGGGGCCCCTGGAGAGCGCTACAATTCACGGCACACACCCACTGTCCGTTCACAATAGTGGCCGCCAGAACCAACAAGCATTTGCAATGCAATAGGTCTCGAAGTTACGCGAGTTTAAGCTATTGGCATAGTAAATAACAATGCCTTTTATTTATGTTTTTAAAAAGAAAAAAAGAAAAGGCATTGTTATTTGCAATGTCAATAGCTCAACCTCGCGCCAATGCAGGACCTATTGCACTGCAAATGCTTTTTTTGGGGGGGATAGGAGGTATGCAATCCATGAGAGTGCATGTGTTTTCCAATGGTCTTCCTCGTGTGAGAAAACTCTGCTACTAAGAAAAAAAAGCTCCTAATTTTGTAGGCATACGCGCCGATACCAAATGAAGCCATGACTGCCATATCATAGCACCTTTTTTGTTTTCTTTAGCTGTGGCATCGGGGATACAGTTCACCATGGCGAAAAACCATTGGCAAACCTTCTGGGTCCCAAGGCGAGCCTTATTGCCTTTGCCGATGTTTGTTTCTATTTGCATACACTGAGGTTGGGTAGTTTTCTACTGAATTAATACCCTGAAGAGTATTGCAGCTTGTAGAGGTCACCAACTTAAGTTACCTTTCTTCTTGAAGCTTATGTGCCTGAAAGAATAATGAAGCATAGGTTACACACCTAACTGCTCTTAGCCCTTTTTCTAACAGAAGTCTCGGCTAAGCACATTTTACGTTATCTTCAAACATGTTTGATAAATGCTCGGCTATTATAAGTTACTTTATAACATACTTGTCTGGCCTGCTTCTCTCATATACTAGAGACGCTCAGAAATAAGATCTTGTGGACTGATAGTCGGTACCTTAAACAGTGTAACAAATGACTAGACAATCATATGTCCTGGAGACCTGCCACCTCCAGCAAGAAACTGCTGGAGGTGGCAGCGCACAACATCGGCGCTGACTTCTTTTTCAAGGAAGTTGGGCAAGCCTGCCCCTGCCGTGATTTTGAAAATCTACCAAGCAAAATGTTTGAGTGTGGCCACTTATGGAGCGGGTGTATGGGGCTACACGCCCGCTACAGAGCTTCAAATAATCGAAAACGATTTTTTGAAATATATATTAGCCCTCCCCCGAAGTGCTCCTAACTACGGTACCCATGTTGAGCTCGGTTGGGAGTATCTATCTGACACCATTAGATACCAACCGATCCTCCTTTGGCATCGTATATGGACTCAGGAGCAATGTCTCCTTACTAGGTCACTAATAACTGATTGCCTCACATTGACCTATTGTAAAAAGATTCCTTGGCTATTATAGGTTTTTAATTTTCTGAATGATCTGAATTGTTTGGCATTTTTCACTGACCCTGTCTCATTAACGGCTATACCGAGAAAAACCCTGAAGAATCTGTGTGTCGCCCATTTAAGAGACCTACCTATGTGTTCTGAAATTGGCAAAAAATCAAACACTCATTTAATGACGATACAATCCTCCTATGGCATGCAACCTTATCTGTCTTTTTACTTGTCAAATCATGATAGATATGTTTTAACTAGATTTCGGTTTGATTCATTTTACCGTCTTATTTCGTTCCCTGAGCCCTCTGATTGGACACGTGAACTAGCTAGTTGTCCCTGTGATGGACGTTCTTCCCAGTCAACCTTGCATGTAACTTTATTTTGTAGCTTTTACGAGACCCCACGTAAACGCCTGCTGGTCCCTCTCCTCCGACAATTAGGTCTGAGAAGATGTAGACCTGCTCTTTTGGCACTTCAGTTCTTAGATACTCCGTTTGTTGCCAAATCTGTAGCTTGCTTCCTTAAAACCTGTTTGAAAATTCATTCTCAACTATTGATTACTGCAACGTAAGACTCGCCACTGCATCGTAAGACTCTATTCTGATCACGTGAACAACCTGTTATTTCATTGCTGTATAGTGTGATATTGTGTAGACGATTTTATTAACCCATTGTTTTATGTATCTTCTAGTCAAAAAATGCTCAAATTAAAACTTTTTATAAATTGCTGTAAATACTTTTCTATAATGTACTTTTATGATTGAAAATTCAATCGAAATAAAGTTTCTTTTGACTTGACTAGTCAACATGCTGTCAAATACAACATCCCAACTAAAACTCACATGTCCACTGCTCAAATTAACACATATTTCCCTATACTAACCCACAACTAATCATTTTTGGGTTCCGAAGTAGCGTGCTCCTCGCCGAAAAGCACTTCTAACACCTCGTCAGGAGTAGTAAGGGCTGTATAACTACAATATCATACATTCAAGCTTTTAGAATATGTTGAGAATAAAAGCTACCATAAAACTGTAGATGAAAACTTGAATGTAAGAGACAAACTACTTTTGCAACGGCAGTGTACATGGAGATAAACAAAGTAGAGTGAAAGGTTTAAGAATTAGTCATAGGCAGATGGGAATGGACTCATCCATGAGGTCACCCAAGGGGCGTGGCTTGAGCTCCGAAGGAGATGGCGGTGTGAGCTGGGAGCTCCGCGCCTAATCCCCCATTTCATCCTGAAAAACAGTGCGGAGACCTTCGCAAACACGTGCCTCTGCATGCCACTAGCTGTGGGACTCATAGTGGCACCCTCGTGTGGGATGAGGAGCACCCCCCGGTAGAACATCGGCCCGGGCGGCGTCCTTGCAGATCCTGAGGGCAGAGACGTATGACCACGGCAGCCATTGCCGGGTAGGACGACCGATACGGCTGAGCCCTGACGAATCGTGACGCTCACAGGGGAGTTAACTCCTCTAGTGCTGAAGAAACGAACGCCAGGCGTGAGGCCAGGGGTGCTCTGGATCCAGCAAGACGAGTGGCGTTGCTTCGCACTGCCCTTCTGACCTGATAACAAGAGCACCGTCCCGCAAAATGGCGGCGAACACCAAGCTCCGGTATGAAGCGGAGAGGGTGGCGGCTAGCTTATTGAGGAGAGCCTGAGAGCCTTGGCAGCGATTGAGCACCCGGGATGCCCCTTGGGCTCCGGAGGGGGGAATCCTCGATCTGGTGCTTGCGGGTGCACGCAGGAGCAACGGGGCACGAGGCGGGTGAGACGGCGCAGCGCCGGAGTGAGAGCGGCCTGTTTAGCCCCACGGAGGGGAGGACCCCCTATAAACAGAAGCACCCATACACCCTAAAAAATAACTCCAAACCCCTACCCCCTAAAAACTAATTCTACCCACCCTAAAAATAAACACGATCACCTCTATACCCTAAAAACGAACTCATCATAAAAACGAATTCCCTATAAACAAACACGATCACCCATACCCCCTATAAACTAATCCCAACCCCTCCCTCCCTAATAACGAACTCAGCCCTCTTAAAACTATTTCCTCCCACCTTAACAATAAATATGATCACCAACGTCCCCTAAAAAGTACCTCGGCAACCTACAAACTAATCCCTCCCACGAATATATGATTTTTCCACGATTACAAGTTCCACGCATGGCATTACCACGCAAATTTTAGTTCGCATGTGTCTTTTCCACGCAGCATTTTACTACACATGTTTTTACACCGCAATAATAACGTTACGAATCATCTCACGTCCCATTTAAATTTACATAATGATACTGATAGGCTACATGCAGTACGAAGGAAAAAGATCAATGTTTTAAACAATAAAAAACAACATATTCCCTTACATTTTCTTTTTCTTTTTTTCTTAATGCGCTTAAATAATACCTTTATTATCAAAGTTTAGATTCTTATCTGTCCCCTGTACGTCTTTCACCATCAGCCCTTTCATCCACCGACCACGGAAACAAGCGTCAAAACACGTCTATCAAAACTGATAAAGGACTTCTATTATGATGTACACGTCTCCTTGTTGGTGAGGCTCTTTCCTTGTTCGTTTTGAGGCATTGTAGAGCGTTTTTTTAAAGTTTTCTTCTAATTAATTTATTAATATCCGCTTGTTTTTTTAGGGGAAGACCCCCCCCTTAGCCCCCCCAGCTTCCCCCCCCCTAGCCCCACCCCAGCCCCCCAAGCCCTCGCAGATCGTACAGGCAGAACAACAGGAAGGAATACCACTCGCGTGGTAAAGACGGTCGTTGAAGGCACCCGCGTTCAAAAGTCGTTTGCGTGGTGAGTGACCCGTGGTAAACGTTATGCATGGTAATTCCTTTGTGGTAAATGATGTTTCCCCCCTCCCACACCTTGTAAACAAACACGATCATTCATACCCCCTAAAAACTAACAACCCCAACCGTAAAAACTAATCCCAAACCCTACCACCCCCTGTTAATTAACTCCTCTTACCTGTTCCTCTGCGACGCTCCTCCGAACTCCGCCCTGCCCAAACACTAGACCGAATCAGCATAACCATGCAAATGCATTTGAGGAACATCTCACTTCTTTGAAACAACAGCGGAGATGTGGGAATGGTTGGAAAGACAAAGTTACCCACTAGCAGACAACGGGAAAACAACTGAAGATGAGAGGTGGCAAGAAAGTAAGACACACCATAGAATTCGGAAATGAACCACACTGGCCCCAAATAAAGTTCAAGCTGAATTAGAACGGGCTAAAGTGTGGTTGAGGTCAGCATGACCGGTCACTGGAAATTGTCAACCGTTGGGACATTCTGGAGAAAGAGACAGAAGACACTGGAGAAGAAGACTGAGAGCCTGAAGAACCGGATGAAGAAACACTGCCAAAGGTTATGCCAATGGCATCTGAGGAGATTATATGAGGGATATCAACAGACAGAATGGACAGAAACCTAAACGGCATGCGAATGGGCGACATATAGACAGCTTTTAGCCTCGAAGCTTCTTCGTCATGGGCTCATGTCCCGCACATTATACTATAGTAAGTAATCAGTTTATTGTTCAGTTAATTAAAACTATAACAAAAGTACACTTATTGGCACAATTAAAAAACAAACAATAGGCGTGGCCAAGATGGCGACCGGGTGAGGCGTGCTTTCCCCTTTTCTCTGGCCCGACGCAGAATTCTGCAGCCTTCCTATGTTAAATTGTCCGGTTACTGCGATTCTATACCCACTAGGGACTGGAAACAAGACACCGAGCCCATGTCCTGGTTTCAAACCCTGACGAGAACAGGAGAGACCCAGTGGTCTGCAGCGTAACGATTGAACCACGAGTCGGCATCGCAGCAACTGTCCAGCCCCACGGGACGTGCAGAGGTCGCGCTGCCTACAACAACCAGAGCTGCAGGTAGCGGGGCAGCCCGACCCAGGGCCGGTCCTAGCCATGGGCGGTATGGGCAGCTGCCCAGGGCCTCGCTCTCAGGGGGGCCCCGCCGCCGGCCCCGCAGTTGCGGGCAGCGGGAATAAATCCATTATAATCATGGGAAAAGCGCTGTGCAGTGCGCACAGCACTTTTGTCGCGCTCGCGCAGGGGCCCGGGTCGGCCCACAGGCAGTAAAAGTAAGGCAGGGAAGGAGAACGTGAACTTAATACTGTCTGTGCAAGCAACGCACACACAGTGACGCACGCACCCCACCACCTAGCTTGGTGGTGGTGCCTTAGTGGTGGTGACGTGACGACGGCCTTGCTCATGATGCGGGTGACAGTGGGTCCCAGGCCGTCAATCTGGTAGTGCGTGAAAGCGCTACCAATGACGGCCCTGGACATGATTTTATGGCCAGCCCCGGCCCGCTCAGTGTGACGCACTCAGCATGCGCACACGCCATTCGTGAGCAGTCAGTCACTACTCGGATCGGGCCGCGGGGGCAGGGCTGCAGGCAGGAGTCGGTCGGGCCCCGGCTTCCTCGTTGAGTTGTCATTGAGCAGTTAAGGTAAGAGACCTGCTTCGTATTTATATTATAATACTTAGAATGTTTCAGACATACGATTCTAGATGCTTAGTCACCTTTGGCACAACATGTCGGAGCCATAGCCTGACCTGTTCGTAAAGCGCAGAGACAACCCGCGTGGAATACAGGTGCCAAAGAAGGATATCGGCCGAGAGAGGGGTCCCGGGTGGGGCTGCATTGGAGGAACGCTACGGCCGGGGCTTCGGAGACGTGCATTACAGAGCAGGCCCTGGGCGCAATCCCCCGAGGTGCCCTAACGCAAGGCTGGAATGGGGACACAAATTAGGACGACCGCAGCCCACAACAGAGGTGAGCTGAGGGTACGATCCACGCCAGCGCTGCCTTGTGAGTCAGGCCTCCTGGCCCTAACTATAACCATACAGTGTCGAGCCCCAAGGATCGCCCGGGCCCAGACACTACCCCACAGGGCGGAACTCACAATAAATCACTGGAGGAGGAGAGAGGGGGAGAGGAGGAGGGTCAAGACCCCCCAATGGCAACAAGTTAAGGCCTGCCACCATTGGGACAGATCAGACGGTAAGAGACCGGGACCAAGCTCAGTACCAATTTCTGGAGGCCCAGCAGACATTGGTTGACTCTCCCAACTGGGCCTTCAGGTGGCACACCGGAGATCGCCTCTAATAAGGATGGCTCAGTAAGGGAGAATAGGCATCTCATCCCCAGCAGGCATTGACTCCACTGTGGCCCCAGTAGCTTTGTCAAGACAGAGCTCGCACGGAAGCCTTCGCAGGAGAACGGTCTGTGGTGGAGTAAAGAGGGGGGCGTGGGGCCATAGATGAGGCCCCTTCCCCAGAATTTCTCGGCTTGTCCAGCAGAACTTCCCTTGGCGCAGCTAGGGACACCGGGGAAGCGAATATCCCACCTTTCCATTGGAACTATTCAGTCAAGGAGCCAGGCAGTCCTCATAGGGGCCCCTGGAGAGCGCTACAATTCACGGCACACACCCACTGTCCGTTCACAATAGTGGCCGCCAGAACCAACAAGCATTTGCAATGCAATGGGTCTCGAAGTTACGCGAGTTTAAGCTATTGGCATAGTAAATAACAATGCCTTTTATTTATGTTTTTAAAAAGAAAAAAAGAAAAGGCATTGTTATTTGCAATGTCAATAGCTCAACCTCGCGCCAATGCAGGACCTATTGCACTGCAAATGCTTTTTTGGGGGGGGATAGGAGGTATGCAATCCATGAGAGTGCATGTGTTTTCCAATGGTCTTCCTCGTGTGAGAAAACTCTGCTACTAAGAAAAAAAAGCTCCTAATTTTGTAGGCATACGCGCCGATACCAAATGAAGCCATGACTGCCATATCATAGCACCTTTTTTGTTTTCTTTAGCTGTGGCATCGGGGATACAGTTCACCATGGCGAAAAACCATTGGCAAACCTTCTGGGTCCCAAGGCGAGCCTTATTGCCTTTGCCGATGTTTGTTTCTATTTGCATACACTGAGGTTGGGTAGTTTTCTACTGAATTAATACCCTGAAGAGTATTGCAGCTTGTAGAGGTCACCAACTTAAGTTACCTTTCTTCTTGAAGCTTATGTGCCTGAAAGAATAATGAAGCATAGGTTACACACCTAACTGCTCTTAGCCCTTTTTCTAACAGAAGTCTCGGCTAAGCACATTTTACGTTATCTTCAAACATGTTTGATAAATGCTCGGCTATTATAAGTTACTTTATAACATACTTGTCTGGCCTGCTTCTCTCATATACTAGAGACGCTCAGAAATACGATCTTGTGGACTGATAGTCGGTACCTTAAACAGTGTAACAAATGACTAGACAATCATATGTCCTGGAGACCTGCCACCTCCAGCAAGAAACTGCTGGAGGTGGCAGCGCACAACATCGGCGCTGACTTCTTTTTCAAGGAAGTTGGGCAAGCCTGCCCCTGCCATGATTTTGAAAATCTACCAAGCAAAATGTTTGAGTGTGGCCACTTATGGAGCGGGTGTATGGGGCTACACGCCCGCTACAGAGCTTCAAATAATCGAAAACGATTTTTTGAAATATATATTAGCCCTCCCCCGAAGTGCTCCTAACTACGGTACCCATGTTGAGCTCGGTTGGGAGTATCTATCTGACACCATTAGATACCAACCGATCCTCCTTTGGCATCGTATATGGACTCAGGAGCAATGTCTCCTTACTAGGTCACTAATAACTGATTGCCTCACATTGACCTATTGTAAAAAGATTCCTTGGCTATTATATGTTTTTAATTTTCTGAATGATCTGAATTGTTTGGCATTTTTCACTGACCCTGTCTCATTAACGGCTATACCGAGAAAAACCCTGAAGAATCTGTGTGTCGCCCATTTAAGAGACCTACGTATGTGTTCTGAAATTGGCAAAAAATCAAACACTCATTTAATGACGATACAATCCTCCTATGGCATGCAACCTTATCTGTCTTTTTACTTGTCAAATCATGATAGATATGTTTTAACTAGATTTCGGTTTGATTCATTTTACCGTCTTATTTCGTTCCCTGAGCCCTCTGATTGGACACGTGAACTAGCTAGTTGTCCCTGTGATGGACGTTCTTCCCAGTCTACCTTGCATGTAACTTTATTTTGTAGCTTTTACGAGACCCCACGTAAACGCTGGCTGGTCCCTCTCCTCCGACAATTAGGTCTGAGAAGATGTAGACCTGCTCTTTTGGCACTTCAGTTCTTAGATACTCCGTTTGTTGCCAAATCTGTAGCTTGCTTCCTTAAAACCTGTTTGAAAATTCATTCTCAACTATTGATTACTGCAACGTAAGACTCGCCACTGCATCGTAAGACTCTATTCTGATCACGTGAACAACCTGTTATTTCATTGCTGTATAGTGTGATATTGTGTAGACGATTTTATTAACCCATTGTTTTATGTATCTTCTAGTCAAAAAATGCTCAAATTAAAACTTTTTATAAATTGCTGTAAATACTTTTCTATAATGTACTTTTATGATTGAAAATTCAATCGAAATAAAGTTTCTTTTGACTTGACTAGTCAACATGCTGTCAAATACAACATCCCAACTAAAACTCACATGTCCACTGCTCAAATTAACACATATTTCCCTATACTAACCCACAACTAATCATTTTTGGGTTCCGAAGTAGCGTGCTCCTCGCCGAAAAGCACTTCTAACACCTCGTCAGGAGTAGTAAGGGCTGTATAACTACAATATCATACATTCAAGCTTTTAGAATATGTTGAGAATAAAAGCTACCATAAAACTGTAGATGAAAACTTGAATGTAAGAGACAAACTACTTTTGCAACGGCAGTGTACATGGAGATAAACAAAGTAGAGTGAAAGGTTTAAGAATTAGTCATAGGCAGATGGGAATGGACTCATCCATGAGGTCACCCAAGGGGCGTGGCTTGAGCTCCGAAGGAGATGGCGGTGTGAGCTGGGAGCTCCGCGCCTAATCCCCCATTTCATCCTGAAAAACAGTGCGGAGACCTTCGCAAACACGTGCCTCTGCATGCCACTAGCTGTGGGACTCATAGTGGCACCCTCGTGTGGGATGAGGAGCACCCCCCGGTAGAACATCGGCCCGGGCGGCGTCCTTGCAGATCCTGAGGGCAGAGACGTATGACCACGGCAGCCATTGCCGGGTAGGACGACCGATACGGCTGAGCCCTGACGAATCGTGACGCTCACAGGGGAGTTAACTCCTCTAGTGCTGAAGAAACGAACGCCAGGCGTGAGGCCAGGGGTGCTCTGGATCCAGCAAGACGAGTGGCGTTGCTTCGGCCTGCCCTTCTGACCTGATAACAAGAGCACCGTCCCGCAAAATGGCGGCGAACACCAAGCTCCGGTATGAAGCGGAGAGGGTGGCGGCTAGCTTATTGAGGAGAGCCTGAGAGCCTTGGCAGCGATTGAGCACCCGAGATGCCCCTTGGGCTCCGGAGGGGGGAATCCTCGATCTGGTGCTTGCGGGTGCACGCAGGAGCAACGGGGCACGAGGCGGGTGAGACGGCGCAGCACCGGAGTGAGAGCGGCCTGTTTAGCCCCACGGAGGGGAGGACCCACGCTGCGTGCACAGCCCGAGCCGAACCATTCACCCTGCACTTGTTTAATACTGCCAACACACACTGCGGGGATGATCGGGCCTGACAATTGAGGTCCTGCACTGGGAGGCACCTCTTCGGGGCTGAGGAGAACCGGGGCAGCGCACTAGCCGCACCACAGCGTGCAGAGTGAGGGAAGCAACGGACTGGCGTTCAAAGACGGAGGTGGCCTGTGGGAGAGATTGTGATGAGAACTAGCAAGCCCAAGACCTGAGGACGGCCCTAGGCCACGCACTGGAGCGCACTGACGACCGGGTGTGGTGACTAGACGCTGCTGAGATTCAGAAGCGCCCAGGTCTATCCTAGCTGGGAGCGCCGCACGGACCTAACCCAAGGTGCTAACAAGGAGTTCAACACCTGCCCACGATTTAGGCCAACCCACTGCGGAAAACCGCGAGGACTCAGGCACAGTTGGAAGGAGGCACACGAACTGTGACGGTGGTACTCGGGTACTGGGCACAGACGGGGGCACTTGAGCTGGCAGGCCCCACGAGCCCGGACGCAACTAGCACTGCAGCCGCTCTCGATCCCGTGACTGGTGAGCCACTAGACCGACGGGGGCCTTTGCTGCGAACCACCGTATCCTCTAAGGCTACGGACGCACCCCTCACACGGCGGAATATAATGGCCCAACAAGCACTGCTGAATCATGGGGAGGAACAAGGGGAAGACGGACTGAGCGGAGCACTCGGAAACACCGGAGGGTTCCGCCCCGGAGCCTTCGGACCTGCAACAACTCCAAGACCGCATCCTGGAAGCTATTGCGACAACGAGAGACACTCTACAGCAGGATATCGCGCAGGTAGCGACAGGCCTGGGGCTCCTGCGCGCGGACCATGACAAACTAAAAGACAGGGTCAAGAATACGGAAGACACCCTGCAGGAGCTGGCCCCTGCTCATAAAACACTGGAGGTGACGCTAGCGGACGCCATGGACCGCATACAATCGCTGGAGAGAAGGGCCGAAGACGCCGAAAACAGAAGCCGGCGCAACATTGTCCGTTTAGTGGGCCTACCTGAAAAAGCGGAAGGGGGGGACATGCTCAGCTATCTGGACACTTGGTTTAAGACGAAGGAGGGACTTTCCCCCTTCTTCACGCTTGAGCGCGCCCACCGTGTCCCGGCTAGGCCTCCCAGACCTGGTCAGCCGCCTAGACCAGTAATAGCCAAGCTACTGCATTACAAGGACAGGGACTTGCTTCTCCAGAGAGCCCATGATGCTGGAACTCAGCTCATTACTGAAGGCATACAGTACTCCTTGCTCTTCCCAGCCAAGCTACGGGTGGTGTTAGATGGCAAGACACTCTTTTTCCCTACTTCAGCGGATGCCTGGGCGTGGTGGGAAACGTACAAGGCGAGCACGGATGGAGAAAAATGCCGGGAGGAGGAAGAGCGACGGCCAACGCAGGTGCGGAAATCACAGCGGCTCCGCAGAAGGAGTCAGAGATCTCAGAAACCGTCGATGTCCCAAACGGATGAGGAGAGGAGGTTGGCGCTGCAAGCAGTAGTGGCACTTTCTGGAACTGATGCTTCCCCTTCAAAATGAGGTACAGAATCGGAGGGCCACGTCACGGGCTCGGAAACGGACCAGTCGGAAGTACACAGCACCAAAGGCCCGATAGTAACACCACAGACTTCGGAGGAAATCTTGAGCGCCTGATGCGGGAACTGACAGTGGCGGACATTACTGGTAAATGGGGGAGTGTATGCTATTCAAGGCGGGTGTCTGTTTAAAAATGGGTTTATCCACTGCTGCTGTTAATAGGGGGATCTTGGGTGCGGGGTTTGGAGGCTGGCGTAGCTACCTTCCGGTTCAAGGCCACACTCCGATAGCCCTTAAGGCAACCACAGTGACGACTGTGGAATAGGTGGGAGGTTGAGTTGGTTACCTGAGTTTGGAAGGAAACTGATAGACGGATATTGGGACCTGTTCTGGGGGGGTGGGAGGAGGGGATTATTGGGGACGTTCTCCACTGGGAACCACTTGGTTTTGTTCTGATGGGGAGTTGGGCATGCGAGAATCTGGAGACATGTTGGGGGGACACCACCACTTACGCAGGAGCGGGCAACTGGCTTACACCACATCTGTTGTTGCGGGACAATGGCTAATACAGGCACTCTAAGATGTATGACCTGGAATGTGAGGGGGCTGCACACAATGGCGAGGAGGCACAAGGTTCATGCCTACCTGATCCGTAGAGGGGTGCATATTGCGTTCCTTCAAGAAACACACTTGACAAAACAGGAGGGATTAGCTCTACAGCGCAGGTGGAGAGGGCAATTATTTAACACTACTTACTCCGCATTTGCTAGGGGTACACTGATTTGGATCAGGGCGGGTACTCCATTCCAATTGACTGGGCAAACGATAGACCCTGAGGGCCGATATGTAGCAATTGAGGGCAAACTCAGGGGTAGAGATATAGCCTTATGTAGTATTTACGCACCGAACACTGATCAGCTGTCCTTCCTGACGAGGCTATCGGGAGCGCTTGCGCACTATCTAATGGGCCCTGTAATAGTGGGAGGGGATTTCAACTCAGTGACGGACGTTACTCTCGCCAGATCTCACCCGCCTTTGGGGGACTCCCCAGTACACCGTCTCACTAGGGGCAGACTGGACTGGCAAGGGAGGTGGGACCTGATAGACGCCTGGCGAACTCAGCACCCGAATGACAGGGACTATTCATACTTCTTCAGCCTACTGATTTACATGTCCGACTTGACACGGTGCTATGCTCTCCGTCGGTGATGCCGACTGTCGCGCGAACGGAATATCTTGCTAGGACAATTTCGGATCATAACCCCATGCTGGTCACAGTCGACTGGATGACTGAGATCTCATGTGTTCCAAACTGGAAGTTGCGACCTGAGACGCTGGACGATCCCCTGTTTCATGCGACACTAGAAGAGGGGATAACGCAGTATTTTGCAGAAAATGCTGGCACAACGGCATCTAGGGCGACGGAATGGAACGCCTTCAAAGTAGTCGTCAGGGAGCGCTGTATCGGGAAGTATGCAGGGGTACGAAGAGCTTTGTTAGGGAATCTTGACGAAGCGGAGGTTAAACTGAGAGCAGCGGAGGTGGCACGGCCGGGCCACCCTGGCCTCCAAGAGGCAGTTAGCGCGGCTAGGGAAGCAGTAGCGGTCGAGGTGGAGCGACTCCGTAGTTTCGACTACAAGTCCTATACGCTTCGGGCACATGCGGAGGGATATAAGGCTGTAACCCTGTTGGCATGGCTGGCTAACCCCAATAAACTGAGCTCCTCTATCCTGGCGTTAGAGGGAGAAGGGGGACGCAGGATCCATACTCAAACTGGCATATTGCAGAGGTTTCACTGCTATTATGAAATGCTATATAGGAGCACGTTAGAGGGAGGTGGATGGGATATTGATGCTTTCTTGGACGGGCTGCTCCTTCCACGGCTAGACCAGGACCAGGCGGAGGATCTAGGCAGAGACATAGACCTGGGGGAGATCAGCAGGGCCATTAAGCGGATGGCCCGCAATAAAAAACCGGGATTGGGCGGATTGCCCGTAGAGTTCTACAGCAAATATGTGGACCTGCTGGCACCACGTCTCCAAGACGTGTACAAAGAGGCTAAGACAGCAGGCTGTTTGCCCCAGTCAATGCGGGAGGCGCTAGTGATCCCCTTGCTGAATCCGGGGAGGGAAAGCAGCAGCACGGCTTCGTACAGACCATTGTCCATGCTAACCACAGATTATAAAATCCTAAGCAACATACTAGCCTCCAGACTGCTGCAGCATATGACCGGCCTGATCCACAAATACCAGTCGGGATTCATTCCCACGCGCAACACGACTGCGAATATCAGACGGCTTATACGACTATTAGATGACACTCATCCAGAGGCGCCAAATCCAATGGTTCTGTCAATAGACATTGAGAAAGCGTTTGACAGCTTGGAACGGGAGTATCTATATAAAGTCATGGGACGTTTTGGGCTTGGAGACGGCTATATCCAATGGTCGAGGGTGCTCTACACCTCGGCAGTGGCAAGAGTGCGGGTAGGATCGCTCATCTCCCACCAGTATCCGGTGGAGCACAGGACGAGACAGGGGTGCTCTCTGTCTCCCCTCTTATTCTAGCGATTGAACCCCTCGCAGCAGAGGCCCGGACGGGGAAATATTATAAGGGTTTAAGCAACAGAGAGGGATTATCTCTTTATATGTGGATGACCTGTTATTATTCCTTTCAAATGCGGAAACAGCGATGACAGGGGCGGAGAGTTTACTAATGCACTTTGGAGAACTCTTGGGCCTGAAAGTTAACTGGTCCAAGACCTGCTTATTCTCCGTGCGACGGGGGGAGGCACGACCTGTCATTCGTCCCTTACTCAAATGGGAGCCCACCTGCATGAAATGCCTAGGGGTATATGTTGGAAGGAAATCTGGGCCGATGTTTGCGAGCGTTGAAGGGGAGCATGGTCTTTTGGACCACCCTCCCGCTCTCGGTAACAGGCCGAATCTCCATACTAAAAATGATAGCTCTGCTGCGCCTTCTGTACTACTTCCGCACACTACCTGTGTGGATACCCAGTTCCACCTTTCAACAACTGAAATCACAACAGACCTCGTTTATCTGGGGATCGGGCAGGTGCAGGGTTGCACTGAAAACGCTTACCCGTCCGAAAGAAGAGGGGGGCCTGGCGGTCCCAGACTTCGAGCTTTACTACCTGGCGGCCCACCTGCAACTTTTCACGCAGGAAGTTGCGAGAGTCTTTCGGGGACCGGAGAATGAGAGAGAGGGGGGGTACACCGCGACATATCCTTGCCTATATAACCCTACAGCAGCGGCTTATCATTAGTGATTTATCCCTTGAGGAGAGGACGTTCCGGCTTTACTAGAATCGCTCCCAACGCCGAGCGGGCGTACGACACCCATACGCACCTGAGATCCCTCTCGGGATGATAACAGCGCTCCCTCACGGAGGGGATTGGTCGCAATTACAGGTCTGGGGGGACGCGGGGCTACAGGTTCTTGGTGACCTGTACGAGGATGGGGTGTTATTGCCGTATCCGACACTCCAGGAGAGGTTCGACCTCCCGAGAGGAGGGTACTTACTACATGCTGCGATCACTAGAGCTATGCAAGCGCATTGGAAAGAAGGGCTATTAGAACCCACGACGACCATGGCCTGTCAATACACCATGATGGCGGCAGGGACCTATAAAGCAGTCACATGCCTGTACTCTAGAATGCTCCGAGAAGGCTTGCCGCCCTTGACAGCGCTGAAGGCCGAATGGGAGGCGGACCTGGATAAGGAGATCCCCGAAACAGCCTGGTTGCAGATTGTGCGACGGGCGCGGAAGAGTACGAGGAACGCGCGCTTCCAGCAAATACATTTCTTTATCCTCCACAGAGCCTACCTAACATCTGGTAAAATCAAGAAATATTTCGGGGCAGCTGAGGCAGCATGTCCCAGATGTGCTACAGAGGAGGCGGAACTAGGCCATATGCTGTGGTCCTGCCCTGCAGTAGGGGACTATTGGCGGGCGATTGGTGACAGGCTGAACGAGGTAACAGAGAGACAACTGCACTTTGATATGGCTACCAGTGTTTTACATTGGTTCCCACATACTCCCAAAAATAAGGTCACAAGAAAATTTCTAGATATGGGCCTTCTCCTGGGCAAAAGAGAAATCACGAGACTATGGAAGACGAGATCAGGTCCCACATACAGGAGATGGCTCAACGAGCTATTGAAATGGGCCACTAGCGAAAGCACACTTCGATACCAAATGGCACATCGTTGACTAGACGACAAGGCGCTAGACGCAGCAGCTGCGTGGGAAGCATTATTGCAGGCCTTACGTGACTGTACATCGTCAGATGAAGAGGAAGGACCAGAGGCTGGCACCGACACTCCCCAAGACATCCCAGGCACATCGCACAACTAGACAATCATTGGCTCCTGATCACATTCACAGCTGTAGACTAGACAAGCTCATATGCGTGGGTGGTGAAGTTTGGGGGGGTCGGACAGTTGGGGATAGTTTCGGAGTTGAAGGGGGGAGGGGGAGTGAGGGTAAGGGGGTAAAAAAGAAACAGCAGATGTGAAAACTTGTTACAAATTAGATACAGCTTAGTATGGTACTGTTACTTCTGACATTTTCCCACTTAACGCCGCCCGACCTCCGGGTTGTGGGGTGAATGGCTGTGTACGGCACTGAACAGAGACTGACGCCCAGATGATACCAGAAGTAGCATCTTTGTATAGAAGAATGGTGTATATTCTAAGTCTGCAATAAAAATTATTTAAAAAAAAAAATCCATGAGGTCACCCAAGCATGGCTCCTGGAAAGGAGAAACGGGATTGAAAGAGTGACAACTAGTGGCAATCAGAAACAGCCAAATTAATGAAATTGTGAATTAACTAGCGGCAATGGTTTCCAATGAGTCCCACTCGTCCAAAATGTTATATGCACACCTTGAAAGGAAAACATCAGTAATTATGACAGCACATGAAATGAATTTCCAGACAGAGATGCTATGTGGGTTATAAACTAAAATCCTGATGCGCCTATCAAGCATCCCTGCCACTTTCACACAACAGACCATAATTACAATATTGCTTTGAACAACATTTACGTAAACCACACAAGATTACAAAGCACAACATTTGCAAGACCATCCTACACAGATTCCCAAAGATTATAATAATCTAAAATAGAAGGGCAATCATCCGCCACACAGCAGACTTCCCGAGAAAACTGGTAGTCTGGTACAGCAGCACTTCTGCCCAAGAGGAAACCAAGCCATTAACATGCCGGCAGCTCCACAAGATCCGGGAACTGAGACTGGCGAAATACCGACATTTGGAAGAGGACGGGTGCAATGGATGGCACGAACTGCTACTTAATACTTAGAATAGCTATAAAGTGCTGTGACATTATAATTTCATCCCTGGGCCTACCTGCCAAACCGTACAACAAGCAGTCACAGAGAAGCTCAATGAGCCAAAGATGGGGCGGGGACATCGGGCCCCTTTATGAGGCTGTCAGTGCACTCAAGGCAGGTGCACCCGTCCACCCTTGGCTTTAAATCCCAGCAAAGGCTCCTGCTAGTTTCCGCACTGCCTACAGCCCTATTTGGCCTGCTCAGCTGATAGGTGTGGGTCTTAGTGGCACCTGGACATCTTTCCCTCTTCGTACTAAGTTATTGCCAGTACTTAGATACTTCTAGTTGTACTTTCTGATATTCGTGAGGTGTCAGTTATATTATAGACACCAAAAAAGTAGTCTTTTTGTGTGTACTGTCAGCATGTTGTACATATATTTGTTTGTATTGGGTAGCATCAGGCCTTCGTGTTTGTTTCTGGATTTCCTTTGAATTACATCGGCGCACACTGCTGTATATTTGGCTGTTTTATGAGTCATCTCAGTTTTCATCTAACATGATGTGCTGCTTTTGTTCATTACTTAAATGTCGCAGGTAAAGCCTTTGCAAAGCAATCGAAACCGAACCAAGAACAACTTATCCCTTATATATAGACAGCTCACGAGGGGCGTGGCTAAGCACGCAGCGAGGCTGGACGCGTCTTAACAGAGCTCCGGCGTTAACCTCCACAACGGGGGTTATTTATCTGACATATACTCCGCACAGCTGGCCACAAATCGGAGTATCGTGCAGTTGGTACATTGGCTGACATCGGGCCGAGTCTCGAGTTTCCACGAGCACCGGGTCCGCACCGACACCGCCGCGGAAGATCAAGCCGAGCGGCAGGCGGCTGCGCCGGCAGGACTCGCCACGCAACGCCGGGGATCGGACCGGAAGTGGAGGCCGCGAAAGCAGGCGAGGAGCGCGGACCACACGGAGGAGGCCGGGCCGATGCGCTGTACACTACCGCCGGCCTATCGAAGACCCCCTGTGAGGCTGCCGACGGACGAAAGGCACATTGCGGGCGGTGAGGAGGGACACCCGTAGCAGACTCGGGCCGGCGACAGAGACGGGGAGCAAGGAACAGGCGTTGCTGTCCGTGAGGGGGCCCCCCCCCCCTTGGTTGCAGAGAAAGACAGAGACCGAGCCCTGGAGGGCAGGAGAGAGCAATAGCGGCAGTAGGCGGCAGGCGGAGGACTGCTGACTGGAGGCCTGCACGCCCGCACACAAACACCAGCACCGGAACCCCGAAGGGAAACCCCGAGCTACAGAGACACTCAAGCCAAGGTCCGGGGGCCCACACACGCGTCAGTAAGTGCCGGCGTGTCGAAGCCACGAGCGCTAACAGGCCTTTCCGTGCTGCAAGGAAGAAGTGCCCACACTAGCACAGCAGCGTCTGTCCAGAGGCCGGGCTCTCAGGGCCCACAATACAATCACGGACCCAGAGCGGGAGAAGCGCACACGGGCCCGACACCCTTGGGGGACCCACTGCACGCTCGGGACTGGGGACACCGGAAAGCAGCAAGACCATTGCTCAATCACCCGGAACCCCGGCGCGCCACCTAGCCACAAGACCCGACGGAGCGTGCCTGAAAAAGCCATTGCAGGCCAGACACCTCGTCGCCGGGCTGCGAGGAGGCAGCTCCGGCAGCGGAACGCACAGGTGTTGTCTGAGACGACCACGACACCACGCCGGACAGACACGACAAGACCCACGCACCGCCACTGCCGCGCCGTGCATGAGCCAGTTGAGGCAAGCCGCCAGCAGAACACACGCGATGGCGGCGTACCGGAGAGGACAGTAGCCACCACAGGGGTGCTAAACAGTGCTACCCCTCGGCGGACCAGACAAGGAGTGACCGCCCATAGGGCTCTGGCCTGGGATGTGGAAACAGGGCCGCAAGAGGACCTAGTGACGATCACACTGGTCCATGCCCTAGAGAGCCTGGCCGGGAGAAGAGGGAGGTGTTGACGACCGGGAGCTCTGCATCCAATAATGGCGCTAAAGACCACGAGGCACCCAGGGGAAGAGTCGTGTGGAGTTGTCTCCACTGCAGATACACAACGGTTAGCGAACGGCGTCGCTGCAACGAGGCACAGAAAGCAGCTCCAACACCATCTGAGGCCGGAAAATACGGCCGGACCTACCTGGCCAGAGGAAACTGAGGGAGTGCAACACGCACAAAATCGTGTAGCCTGTATCCCGACCTGACCGAGGTCAGTGCACTGGGCACCTGCCTACCAAACCATCTCGCAAGCACAGGGACACTGTAAACTGCACTGAACTATCATCCAGCGGTGGGAGGACACATGCAGTCCCGCCGGAAAATTCTACCCCGACCTCCCGACTGGTGAACTCTCCCTAGACTGTGTTTGCACAACTTGGAACACTGCCAAGTAGTGACACCGGAGGTTACTCCTGCAAAGGCACTAGCAAGCAAGGCCCTGCCCATGTCTAGAGGAGCTGGGAAACGCGTGGGAGCAGGTGGTACTAACACAAAAGGCAATATGGATAAGACGCCGAAACCGGGCGAGGCAGACCCAGTGACGGCCAGACTGGACTCAGTCCTGGCAGCCATGGAACGACTAGAGAATTCAATACAATCCACGCGAACATCGCTGGAGGCGAAAATTGATGGAGTCGCCTTAGATCTGACGCACCTGAGGGCGGATCACAAAAAACTTGCCGAATGCACTGCGGTCCTGGAACACACAGTATCGGACCTGGAACCACGAGTCACGCAATCAGATAAACAAATGAGGGATCTTCTCAACAGGGTCGAGTTCTTAGAAGACAGGGCGGAAGATGCAGAAGGGCGGGCGAGACCAAATAATGTACGAATAGTGGGAATGCCAGAAAAATGGGAAGGGAGAGACCCTACGACACATGTGGAGAACTGGCTACGCACCCTGCTGCCGGACGGTACTCTATCACCTCACTTCGTGGTTGAGCGGGCGCACCGGGTCCCGTCCAGACCACTCCCAACGGGCTCTAACCCGCGTCCACTGCTCATCCGCATCCTAAACTACAGAGACCGAGACTCCATTTTGAGGGAAACCCGCAAACTCGCCAACATCCAGGTGGACAACGCCAGCATCATGTTTTTCCCGGACTACACGGTCAAAGTACAGCGCCAGAGACACTCATTCCTGGCAGTGAAACGGCGACTGCGCCAGCTCGGGCTTACATACTCCCTCCTCTTCCCGGCAAAACTCTGGGTGGTAGCGCACGAACAGACTCACTTCTTTAACACCTCCAAAGAGGTCGAAACCTGGCTGGACAACGGGACGGACAAAAACACCGCAAGGCTGGCAGACCAGCCCCGAGCGAGAAGACAAAGAGGCCCTAAGCGGAGACGCAGAAACAGATCACCCTCGCCACCAGCGGATGGAACACAACAAAACGCGGGCCCACCCAAGGAAGAAATGCGCCGGGAGCAACAGGAAGCACTACGAATAGCCACGGAACTCAGCATCTCACCGGCCCAGCGCTCTTTACCGGCTACCAGCCCCAGGGCATTATTGGGCGATGACGAGGCAATATACGGAATACCGGATTCACAAGTATCCGAAGACTTACCAGACGTCACACCACAGACGGCAGACCTGTTTGGATAACAGATTGGCGTACCCTGGAGCCTCTCCCCCCCGCCCCCCCTTTATTTTTTTCCCCCCATCCTTCCTGCTCACTCTGACTGACCGAAAGGGTTAGCGTGCTGGATGGAACACGACATCCGATGCTGATGGGCGACACAAGAGGAGGCCGAAGGAGCAGGTCGCCTCGCCTGGTGCGCCCACCTGAGACGCAGCGAGTAGATGCCGAGACTGGTCGAGCGCTGGCAGTCAGCCGGTGGACAACCACAGGTAACTTTTCCTAACTGGGCTCACTGAACTGGGACCTTACAGTCCTGCATGACCCGGCGGGCTCGTGCCGCTGGCGAACTCTGCAGACAGGTGCCTGAGGTGCCATGCCGACTGATGGACGCACTGCCGTGTCTGATGTGCGGCCTGCCAAGTGGTCAGCTGAGACAGCTGATTTCCCCCCCGCGTGGGGCAAAACACGCACCCGCGCTTTGTTTATTGATTGTGACTCCCTCGCCCCGGGTGATGGGCAGCGACCCCCCTGACTTGAATGTTAACTATCTCAGTAGAGTGTTTGGACGACTGCACGTTCAGCAGCCGACCTTTTGGTATTATTCCCTGTTTACGTCCCCCCCCCCCCTTTTTTTAAGCTCTGCTGCATCCACAAGTTGGTAACGGACTCATTGTATTCAACTCTGCGTCCCACAGGTACACGTGGAAATGTTGTTGTGATGGGGGATGGGAGGCTCTGTGGAAAGGCCGACGAGGCTGGAGGGGTGGGAGGAGGAGCTCCACTGATGACCTGTGATGACTACGGTTAAGATTTGCACATGGAATGTGCGTGGCATACACGTACATGATCTACTCATACCTGAAGAGACACAAGGTCCAAATTGCACTCTTGCAGGAGACACATCTAACCACACCCGAGGTACACACACTGCGCAGACGATGGAGTGGACAACTTTACGCGACAGGGTTTTCCTCCTATGCACGGGGTGTGTTGATATGGGTAAAACCAGGGATCCCGTTTGACGTTGAGGACTCCTATATAGACGGAGAGGGGAGGCTGGTGGTAGTGAAGGGGCGGCTAGATGGACGCCCAATGGTTTTGGCATCAATCTATGCTCCCAACACAGATCAACAGGGGTTTCTTACGGCCGTCTCGGCAGCTCTATCACCCTGGCACGGGACCCCCTGGATACTAGGGGGGGACTACAATTGCGTGCTGGACACTACGTTAGACCGCTCCTTCCCGCCATTACCCAATGCACCAGTAGTGGGCGCCATGAAGGCCCTTACGGCCCGGGCCACCCACTGGAACCTACAAGATGTATGGCGACACCGCAACCCAGGCACCCGAACATACTCATACTACTCAGGTGCCCATGACCTACACACACAACTAGATAGGTAGATGCTCACTGAAGATTTACTCCCATTAGCGACTGACGCATATTACATGGGCCGGACGCATTCGGACCACAACCTCCACATGCTAGACGTCACATGGGCAAATGCACACCCCCTATCCCCACTTGGAGGCTGCAACCGGATCTCCTGTTGGACGCACCTTTCCGAGACTCGCTGTTCGCGCACATAGTACACTACTTTGAGGAAAACACGGGCACAGCGTCCACTCCCCAGATAGAATGGGACGCGCTCAAAGTGGTGATAAGGGGACAATGCCTGGGCACACAGGTAAACCTTAGGCGGCGAGTAGAGAAAGACCTTAAAAGAGTGGAGGCGGGGCTAATACAACATGAGCAAGACACGATGAGGGATGACGGAGCGGAGCTGCGGGCCGCACAGGCGGAACATGAGAAACTGATAGAGAGGCTGCGTTGCCTGAACTATGCAGCCCATTCGGCACGCACCCATGATAGGGGAGATAAACCCGGCACGCTGCTGACCTGGTTAATTAGCAGAGAGGAAAAGACAAAACCAGTAACGGAAATACTGGGAGATGAGGGGGTACTCCTACACACACAACAGGAGATACATCGAGCGTTCACTGGTCACTATGACAACCTGTACCATTCTTGCTTACCAACCCCCGCTCCGAACATGGAAGAGTACCTGTTACCGATACCACTACCGACTCTTAGAGACGCTCAACGTGATGAATTGGCGACGCCTATCACGTCTGAGGAACTCCGGGTAGTCATTGCGGCCCTGTCCAATGGAAAATCCCCGGGCACCGATGGACTCCCTGTGGAGTTTTACAAGGCATATCCGGATCTCCTGATCCCGGAATTGATCAAAATGTACGAGGCGGCACTGGAAGACTCCTCATTACCACCCACCCTAAATGAAGCCACCTTGGTCTCCCTCTTAAAGCCCGGAAGGGACAGGACACAGTTGGGTTCATACCGACCACTCGCCCTTCTGAACACCGACTACAAAATATTAGGATCCACATTAGCCCGGAGACTAGCCCCATACACGCCCACACTAGTCCACGCGGACCAGAACGGCTTTGTACCCACACGCAGCACGTCGCAAAACATCCACCGGCTATTCAGGGTACAGGAATACGCGAGGGCGCCCTGGCCGCGATCGGGGTGTCTTGTACTAGATTTGGAAAAGGCATTTGATTCAGTGGAATGGCCGTACCTCTGAGCAGTAATGCAGAAGAATGAACTAGGAGAGTCGTTCATAGATATGGTCAGCCTGCTCTATCAGACGCCCAGTGTACGGGTCCGGATTGGGGGCCACCTGTCCGATACCATACCAGTAAGAAGGGGCACGAGGCAGGGTTGCCCCTTGTCGCCGCTGCTCTTCTCCTTAGCGATGGAACCGCTGGCGGAACTGCTGAGGAGACAGGGCGCGGATTGGGGTATTCCACTGATAGATAGCACGCACGCGGTCTCGCTGTATGCTGATGACCTGCTTCTCTATGTCAGGGATCTCACACAGATACCGCAAGAACTCACAGATACCCTGCGAGAGTTCACGACCCATTCAGGACTGAAAGTTAATTGGGGGAAATCCGGGGTCTACCCCTTTCACCCCGACATGCAGGAGTGTGAGGTGCGACTGGGTGGCATGACACTGACCTGGCACGCAGGCACCTTCAAATACCTGGACATCCACATCTACCGGTCCCCAGCGGATGTGCTGGAAGGCTACCTGGTCAGGGCCATCTCCTCTCTACGAGCCCACATGGCTTTCTGGAGCACGCTCCCACTGAATGTCCCAGCCCGAGTCACCCTGACGAAGATGATAGCACTCCCGAGGCTACTTTACTATTACGCAAAATCGCAGAACGCTGCCTGCCGTGAGGGGAACAGCACCAGCGCCAGGAGCCAGCAGCACTTTCCAGCATCCACGGACGCCATGAGGGGAGCGGCAGTAGTCACGCCAGGACTACATTGCCCAGCAGCACTGGGGGCCGGCGCAGTCCTCTGACGCCACCAACGCGCCCGGAGGCGCCTTGGGGAACGGCACCAGCGGCAGGAGCCAGCAGCACTTTCCAGCATCCACGGACGCCGTGAGGGGAACGGCAGTAGTCACGCCAGGACTACATTGCCCAGCAGCACTGGGGGCCAGCGCAGTCCTCTGACGCCACCAACGCGCCCGGAGGCGCCTTAAGATCATCAAGCGCCGAGCGCTCCTGGGACAAAATTGCAGAACGCTGCCTGCCGTGAGGGGAACGGCACCAGCGCCAGGAGCCAGCAGCACTTTCCAGCATCCACAGACGCCGTGAGGGGAACGGCAGTAGTCACGCCAGGACTACATTGCCCAGCAGCACTGGGGGCCGGCGCAGTCCTCTGACGCCACCAACGTGCCCGGAGGCGCCTTAAGATCATCAAACGCCTCCCGCCCCGCGGGACGCGCGCGGGCAGCGCCGGGCTGAGCCCGGGCAGAGGGCGGGCCGTCTGTGGCCGTCCGGGGACGACCTGGGCCACGTCGCTAACATCCAGCCAAGTAACCGTAAGACGTTTGCCCCTTATTACTAACAATAGTTCTATTCCGGAAAGTATATTATTATAATAGGACTGCCACCTATTCCACCTTTACAGGCTAAATGGGGAAACGAAAACTGATGGAGGGGGGAAATGGGCTAGACAATAGCCATAAACTCCGTAAGAAGAAAAGATTAGGCAAAAAGGCCAATCACTCTGCCACTAGTGCTGTCATTGACCGCCGCAATGACATACTTGTGGAGGAGTGCAGGGAAATCCTCGACACAAATCAAACGGTGTATCCCGAGCAAGACAAGGGAGGGGACAACCCAGTCATGAATAACCTCTCCAATGAGCAACCAAAAATACCGGCCATGTTTAAAGCCAAACAGAAGCGGAAAAGCCAGGAGAGTCTAGAAATCCCTCTAGAGGTTTGCCCTAACGAGCTGAACGAATCTCCTATCCCTGTAACAGGGTCTAGCCTTGGTGACCCGGAGTATGAGATTGTACAAACTGTAACATCCCCTCATATCCTTCTAGGTAATAGGTTTGTAGTTCTAGCAGAGGTGCATAATGAGCCCCACCCTCCTATTCTTAACACCAGTGACAGTGGCAGTTCGTCGCCCATGGATATTGGCACTCTATCCAACTTGGTGATTTTATTAAAAGATGAAATAGAGGCACTGAGGTCATTAATTGTCAATCTAACCACCCAGATTTCGGAAAAAAATATGCCTATATTAAATTCAAAACCCAAAGTGGGGCAATCAATATCCAACCCAATCACAAGGAAAAATAGTGACCTAAGTAAAGCTCCACAAGGTAGATGGGAAAATCAATTTAACACCAAGACAATGGGGAAAACAGCAGATTTAAATACCGAAATTCTGTCAGAAAGTGAGGGACACTGGCTTACCTCCCCGAAGCCCTAAAAGCATGGGGAAGGGTTTATTAACTAGCCAAACTGCCAAGAGGCCAGTTGCGCCCCAATTAAACTCACCCAACATGACTGATGGTTCATTAACTCAAGGGGCAGGAATAAAAATGAATCGTCATTATAAAATCGACCCTAATAAAAATAAAAATATAATATATTTGACTAATGTTCCAAAATTAACAAGCCGAATATATGGAAACAGAGAGCACCCAGATTCTCTGACTAACAAAGCCATTCACTGGCTGCGCCATGTCAGTGGATGCCGTTCGGTGATTAGGGAAGATATCATCGAGGCGAAAAGATTGAGCCTCCCTGACCCAGTCAGCGACTCTATAGAGTTAACATTGAAATCACCTTTCCTTGCAGAAAATCTTTTTACCTTGGAATTTAGATGTAGTGGCCCTAAGCAAACTCAGATACAGTTGAGGAAAACATGCCCCCATATTGTAATGCCCATCCCTGATACCTTGGAACTTATGAGAGGGAAGACTGATTCTGGCCTAAATGATCTTGATTGACAACAATCACTCTCTCAGCCAGTTGTTAGTCTGAAAGGAAGGGCACTAACTGGAAATAAGAGTAAGATCCCTCTGAGAAATAACAAGGTCTGTGGCCCTGAATTGAGTGTCGCATCTCTAGATAGGCAACATGTGCAGCCTGCCCTTGAGAGTGTAAATTTCTATCCTTCTACACATGATAAAGGTGCAAAAAGGGATGTGGCCCCTTTGGCCAAGGATAATCTAGAGCTTGGGCTCACGAACAAGAGTGCTATCCATTCCATCCACTACACTGATTTGCAAAGTCTTGTCCTACAAGATCTACCACTGGTTAACGAGGCTGATTTTTTACCTAAGCCCCTGGATGGCACTAAGGACGTGGGGGGGAAATTTCTCTCATGGAACATTGCTGGCCTCACTTCAAAACTTGACTCTGGGGATTGGGTTTCTTTTATCAACTCTTTTGATTTGTGCATATTCCAGGAAACATGGTGCTGTGATCCATCTTTTGCACAAGGCTTCCTAAATTATTCTGTTCCTGCATTAAAGGGCCCCAAGGGGAGACCAATGGGTGGTCTTACCGCCTGGGTTCGACAGTCACTGAAATTGGACATGAAAGTAATGGCCACTAGCCATAATGACATCCAACTAATTAGAATGACCTTGGATAGTTTGGGATTTGATTGACGTCTACAATGTGTATGTTAGGAGTTCCAGGAATGGGAGGCTAGAGGTTTTAGCGGCCTTGGGTTCCCTACTTGAGAGATACTCCCAAGACAAAAACATTATCATTGCAGGTGACTTCAATCGAACTTTTGAACCCCTAGCCACAGATGAGAACTTCCTTGGCGATGATGTGGATTGGCAATGGGGAGTTCCCAAATTAGAGTTGAAATCAGTTGTCAGATGGACAGAGGATGTGATTGGACTAAATGCTATGTGTCTTGAAAATGGTCTAAGAGCATTAAATGGGAGGACTTCCAGTGATAAGCTTGGGGCAATGACTTTTGACAATGGGCGGCATAGAAGTCGAATTGATTATGTACTTTGTAGCCTGGAACTCTGGCCGTTAGTGATATGGAGGTTGTGGGAAGGTGCGAAAGTGATCATAATCCACTGTTTACAAAACACAAATGGTGGGCATCTTCTAACTGGCCCTTAGGTACTATTTCTTCTACCTCACCTTTGATTGTCCCCACAAATGATATGAGAAGGCTGAGATGGACTAATGTAGTGTCTAACTTGCAGGCCATGGAGAATATTATGCGGGTACCTAGAGCAAAAAAGGCAAGACAAGGCGATAGAGCACTTTCCATTGCTGGTCCAATGCTGTGGAATACCCTCCCACTTTCCTTGAGACTCTGTAAGGAGCACTTCCCCTTTAGGAGACAGCTAAAAACCTTTTTATTTCAAAATTAATATGTTACACTGCCAGTACTGTTTATTTGCAATAAGGCTGCCAAAGGCGCGGAGATACTCCTTCGGGACGTGATCCTAGCGCGATACAAACACGCAAATAAATAAATAAATAAATGCAGAGGCTGACAAGGCAATATTAGCCCTGGAAGATAATATGTCCTCCAGTTCAGGTTTAGGTAGTGTGGTTGAAATCCTTGAATCCCTTTTCTCTTTAATAAAGAACCACTTTCTTAAGCCTTTAAAGAACAATGGACCAAGAGCTCCTAAACATCCAGGATGGTATAATCACTGTTGTCGCGATGCACGATTTGCTCTGGGGGCTGCTATAAAAGAGAGACAGTCCATTGCTATACAATCTGCCAGAAGGGAATATAAAAATGCTGTAATAAAGGCTGTAGCACTTCAGGTCCGCCCCTGCTCACTGGGGTCGGTGTAGGCCCTGTTAAGTTCCCTTCAAACAGATCTACTGACACAGGAACTTTAGGTAGGGCAGGTTTTATTAATTTGAATGTCCTTTTCCTGTGTATCGTTTTCCTGTAGCAGGGCAGGGGGCTTTCGGACTCCTCCGTCTGTCTGTGCTGGCGCTTCTCTATGGCGGTCCGGCGATCGTCCCGGTGTCTTCTGGGACTTGTGGTTCGGCTCTCTTCCTCCACGATGTCGCTTAGTCAGGCCGCTCCGAAAGAAAGTAAAGACAGCACTGTTTTAGAATGTTGCGCTGCCAAAAGGCATAGGGAAGGGAGTGAGGGAACACACGTGCAACGAGAATTCAACTAGGGTCTGCAGTGCTAGGGTGGTGAAGGAAGGGTAGTGCACGGGAGGCGTAAGGTGCCTTTACGGGGGTTTAGACCACTTAAATCCAGCCCAACTCGAAAACCTTGATCGTACCTCTGGTAGCCACACTTCCCTCGAAGTGTGGCTGGGCGATGCGCTTTCCAGTTGGCCTCCTGGCTTGTTGGGCTCGTCTCCCCTGGGTCTTCCGATTATGCCTCTCCTCTCTCCGTCCTCTTCTCCGTCCGTCGCCTCCTTCCTCCGATGGTCTCTCTCCGCCTCCGGTCTCCGCTCCGCCTCCTTCCTCCGATGGTCACTCTCCTGCTCCGGTCTCCACTCCGCCTCCTTCCTCCGATGGTCACTCTCCTGCTCCGGTCTCCACTCTGCCTCCTTCCTCCGATGGTCACTCTCCTGCTCCGGTCTCCACTCCGCCTCCTGACTCCGCTCCGCTCCGTTCTCGTCTCCGCTCCTCTGCTCCCGCCTCTCCTCTGTCTTCTTCGCCACTCTCCTCTCTGCTCCGCACTCGTCCTCTTCTCCGTCGCTCTCACCTCCGTCGCCTCCGGCTGTGTGCTTTCTGGGGTTACCTTTACCTGGGATACAGGGGCGGGCCCTGTGACGTAGTCCTGGTCCAGCTCCGCCCAATTAAAGAAACAGGGCTCCCCACTCTCGTCGGGCTCCTTGTCTCCGAGGATATCCGTGTTTCTCCAGGCCCTTGTGTTCTGGTTGGAAAGAGGTAAAACAGGTAAGCCTGGTGGGTCCGGGTCCTCCCCGTTACACCCCTCCCCCCTTTGATTCTCCCGATCGGGGAGAGGAAAACGTGAGAGATAGTCAGCACTAGCATTGTCTTTCCCTTTTCTGTGTAGGACTTGGAAGGCAAATGGTTGTAGAGAAAGGAACCACCGCATCACTCTAGGGTTGTTAGAGGCGTTGCGGCTCATCCATTGCAGTGGTGCATGGTCGGTGTACAGCTTAAAAGGGTGTCCCTCCAGGTAATACCGCAGTTTGTCTACAGCCCACTTGATGGCTAGGCACTCCTTTTCAATCGTGGGGTACCTCACCTCTCTGGGAAACAATTTGCGGCTGATATACAGAATTGGGTGTTCTATCCCATTGTCAGATACTTGTGACAACACAGCCCCTATCCCGAAATCAGAGGCGTCCGTGTGGAGGATGAAGGGCTTGGAAAAATCGGGGGAGGAGAGTACTGGGCTAGTGGTGATTGTTTCTTTAAGGGTTTTGAAGGCCCTCCACATCTCAGGGGTGGGTTTCCGGAAATCGTGTTTCGTTGCCTGTTTCTTAAGGGTGTCCGTGAGTGGGGCTGCTATGTCCGAGAACGCGGGTATGAATCTGCGGTAATACCCCACCAACCCCAAGAAGGCCCGCATATCCCTAACGCTAGTGGGAAATGGGGTGTCTGCGATGGCTCGGACTTTCTCTATTTGTGGTTCAATGACCCCATGTCCTAAGACGTACCCGAGGTACTTCACCTTTTGAAAACCGATTCGTGATTTCTTCGAGTTGATGTGTAATCCTGCTTTTGTCAACTGTAGGAGAATGGTTTCTAGGTGTCGTAGGTGGGTCTCCCAGTTGGGGCTGAAGATGATA
Organism: Lissotriton vulgaris; assembly: GCF_964263255.1. Lineage (NCBI taxonomy): Eukaryota > Metazoa > Chordata > Amphibia > Caudata > Salamandridae > Lissotriton > Lissotriton vulgaris. Next base: position 1,562,166,610 of record NC_141685.1, read on the forward strand.
ATATCGTCCAGGTATGCTGAACTGTAATTCTGGTGTTCCCGAAGTACTTCGTTCATCAGCCTTTGGAACGTCGCGGGGGCTCCGTGTAATCCGAAGGGAAGTACTGTGAATTCATATAGTCCCTCAGGGGTGGCAAACGCGGTTTTCTTGTGGTCTTCTCGCAGGGGCACCTGCCAGTACCCCTTCGTGAGGTCGAGGGTGCTGATGTACTGGGCTTCGCCTAGTTTTTCGATCAATTCGTCGATTCTTGGGATGGGATATGCATCGAACGATGAGACAGCGTTCAGGGCCCTGAAGTCCATACAGAACCTACTGCTCCCATCTGGTTTAGGCACCATCACTATTGGCGAGGACCATTCACTTCTGGATGGGCGTATCACTCCTAGTTTGAGCATTTCTCTCACCTCTCGGCTTATGGCTTCTCGTTTTGCGGCAGGTATTCTGTATGGTCGTTGTTTCACGATGGTGCCTTTCGGGGTCTCGATTCGATGTTCTGCCAGTTTTGTTGAGCCGGGCATGTCCGAAAAGATGGAGGAATATCAATTGAGGACTCTCTGTAATCCTTCCTGTTGTCCCTGGTACAATTCTTCGTTGATGAAGAGATGGTCTACCGTGGTCTCTGTTCTGTTGTCTTTGGGGTTGGCGGAATAGGCCGAAAGAGGTGGGGTTCCTAACCACTTCTTTAGAAGATTAATGTGAAAAATTTGGGTTTTCCTTCCTGTCATTCGTAGCCGGTAGGTGGTTTTACCGATGGTTTCGATGATCTGGTAGGGGCCTTGCCACTCTGTGTGAAACCTCTTGGTGGTAGATGGTAACAACACTAAGGCCCAGTCGTTCACATCAAGCCTTCTCCACTTCTTCCCCTTGTCGTAGTGGATTCTTTGTTTCGTTTGGCTCTTTTCCAGCTGTGAATAAGCCAGTTCCTGTATTTTCCCCAACTGGTTCTTGAGGTTCTGGCTGTATTCCAACAATGATTTCGTATCTCGGGATGGTTCTGCCTCCCAGTATTCTTTCGTCATCTCCAAGAGACTCCGAGGCTGTCTTCCGTACAGCATTTCGAACGAAGAGCATCCAAGACTGCTCTGGGTTTGGCCTCTAATTACGTACAGTGCCAGTGGTAGCAACATATCCCAGTCCGTTCTGTTGGCTGTGAGCATTTTCTTTAATATGCTCTTTAGTGTCCCGTTATATCGTTCCACGAGACCATCAGTCTGTGGGTGATAGATCGAAGTCCGGATTTGGTGGAGGTCCAAGAGGAGGCACACTTCCTTCATCACGCAGGACATGAAGGGAGTCCCTTGGTCGGTAAGGACCTCCTTGGGGAATCCTACCCGGGAGAAGAGTTCCATAATTTTTTCCGCGATGTTCTTGGATGTGGGGGATTTCAAGGGGAAAGCTTCGGGGAACCTGGTGGCGTAATCCACAATCACAAGGGCATATTGATTTCCCCTCCGAGTCTTTGGGAGGGGCCCAATGAGGTCCATAGCCACCCTCTCAAACGGAGTCCTGATAATTGGCAATGGTTGCAAGGGAATAGCCGGAGGTCTGTGCAAGTTTTTACGTTGACATACGTCACATGTCTGGCGCTGTTGCTTGATGTCCTGATAGACTCCCGGCCAATAGAAATTTCGCAGGATGTTCTGGGTGGTCTTTTCGCTACCCTTGTGACCTGCGAGGAGGTGGATGTGGGCGTAGAACATTACCTGGTCCCGGAAGCATACTGGAACCAGGAGTTGTTTGGGTTCGTCTTGTTTCCCTTGTCTGTACAGGAGTTCGTCTTGTATCACGGACCGTGGGTACCTGGGGCTTGGGTTATCCTGGTCGGCATGGGCCTGTTCCCACGCGTTGAATAATGTGGCGTCGTTGGCTTGTGCGAATTGGAAGCTACGGTCCCCTTCCCAGGGATCCGGGGCTGTGAGTACCTTGGTGGGTCCGGTGTTCCTTTTGTTAAGGGTTTCAGAGAAGAGGTCTAGGAAGTGGGGATTGTCGGTCGCTATAATCAGCTCTTCGGGCAGGGTATTCAGGATTCCCACCTTAACCACTATGGCCCGCCCCCCTTCCAACTCTAAAGGGATATACGCTACCTGATAACTTTTTATATCGCCATGAACACACTTGATATGTACTAGGGCTTCTGGCATTACCTGGGGGGTACTCACAAACCGTCCTTGTATCACCGACTGTTTGCACCCTGAGTCTAACAGAGCCTGGACCTTCCTCCCGTTCACCTGGACACTTACGTGGTACGCCACTCCAAGTTCCGCTGAGTACATAACGGCACGGGGTAGATACCCGACCTACATCGGTTCCTCCTGGGTCCTCTTCTGTGGACAAAACCGGGCAATGTGTCCCCAGGTGCCACAGTCGAAGCATTGTGGGCCTCTGAATGTAGGTACTTCGGGGTTTGGGAATCTGGGACCCGGAAGACCGGGGGGGGGGGGGGGTCGTGGTTTGCGTTTTCGATCCGTATTGGGGCTCTGCTGCCGTTCTCGGGTTCCATAGGGTGCAGGCACGGTTGAGCCCGCGTGAACGTATAGGCCATTTCCATTGCTTGCACAGTGGTCAAGTTAGAGTGCTGCCTTAACCAACGCTGGGTCCCGAAGGGCAGAGCCTCGAGGTACTGCTCAAGGTAGATTTTGGCCACTATGGCCTCCTTGGTGCTCTGAGCGGGTGTTAGCCATTTGTCTGCCCCAGATTTCAAGCGGAAGAACAACGTCTTCGGGTTCTCTCCGGGGGTCCCTCTCTCCTTACGGAATCGGACACGGTAGGCTTCTGAGTCAAGACCTAAGTGATCCAGGATGATGGTCTTTATTTGTCCATACGGGGTCTGCCCATTGCCGTTGGCCACCTGGTAGGCAGCCTGTGCTTCCCCGGTTAGCAGTGGGGCGAGAAAGAAGGGCCATTTCTCCAAAGGCCATCGGCAGGCCAGAGCAACCCTCTCGAAATTGACGAGGAAGGCGTCTGGATCTTCTCCCGCCGTGTACTTCTGTAGGGAGATACCGGAAGGGGTGGATATCTGCTGCCGCACTTCACGAACCGGGTTGCCTGCCGGGTCGATTGTTATCGGTTGTAACCCCTCTAGCCTTTTCACCACCGTGTCTCTGAAGGAATCACGGTCCGCTTGAGCGGTGGCTATCTGTTGTTCCACCGCCCAGCCGCTCCTGCCCTTTGACCAGTCTTTGTAACAGTTCCTCCATCTTTGTGTCCCAGATGGCTATCGCTGTGCCTGCATTCTCCACCACTTGTAGCACTTCAGGTCCGCCCCTGCTCACTGGGGTCGATGTAGGCTCTGTTAAGTTCCCTTCAAACAGATCTACTGACACAGGAACTTTAGGTAGGGCAGGTTTTATTAATTTTAATGTCCTTTTCCTGTGTATCGTTTTCCTGTAGTAGGGCAGGGGGCTTTCGGACTCCTCCGTCTGTCTGTGCTGGCGCTTCTCTATGGCGGTCCGGCGATCGTCCTGGTGTCTTCTGGGACTTGTGGTTCAGCTCTCTTCCTCCACGATGTCGCGTAGTCAGGCCGCTCCGAAAGAAAGTAAAGACAGCACTGTTTTAGAATGTTGCGCTGCCAAAAGGCATAGAGAAGGGAGTGAGGGAACACACGTGCAACGAGAATTCAACTAGGGTCTGCAGTGCTAGGGTGGTGAAGGAAGGGTAGTGCACGGGAGGCGTAAGGTGCCTTTACGGGGTTTAGACCACTTAAATCCAGCCCAACTCGAAAACCTTGATCGTACCTCTGGTAGCCACACTTCCCTCGAAGTGTGGCTGGGCGATGCGCCTTCCGGTTGGCCTCCTGGCTTTTTGGGCTCGTCTCCCCTGGGTCTCCGATTATGCCTCTCCTCTCTCCGTCCTCTTTTCCGTCCGTCGCCTCCTTCCTCCGATGGTCTCTCTCCGCCTGCGGTCTCCGCTCCGCCTCCTTCCTCAGATGGTCACTCTCCTGCTCCGGTCTCCACTCCGCCTCCTTCCTCCGATGGTCACTCTCCTGCTCCGGTCTCCACTCCGCCTCCTTCCTCCGATGGTCACTCTCCTGCTCCGGTCTCCACTCCGCCTCCTGACTCCGCTCCGCTCCGTTCTCGTCTCCGCTCCTCTGCTCCTGCCTCTCCTCTGTCTTCTTCGCCACTCTCCTCTCTGCTCTGCACTCGTCCTCTTCTCCATCGCTCTCACCTCCGTCGCCTCCGGGTGTAACACACACCTGTGTGCTTTCTGGGGCTGCCTTTACCTGGGATACGGGGGCGGGCCCTGTGACGTAGTCCTGGTCCAGCTCCGCCCAATTAAAGAAACAGGGCTCCCCACTCTCGTCGGGCTCCTTGTCTCCGAGGATATCCGTGTTTCTCCAGGCCCTTGTGTTCTGGTTGGAAAGAGGTAAAACAGGTAAGCCTGGTGGGTCCGGGTCCTCCCCGTTACAAAGGCAAAAAAAGACTGGGATGAGCATCACTGGTCTGAATTGAAAAGAGCCAGTGACAGAAATAATTCTAGATTATTCTGGAATATTGTGAAGTGGGGAGGGGAGGGTTTTCCTGACCCTCCAAACAACAATGTTCCGGAAGGGGAATGGGTAAAATTTTTCCAAATGCAGTATGCTGAAACAAACCAAGTCCCTACTGCAGAAATCATAACTTTCAACCCATTTCAAAGAAAATCCTTTCTGTCCTCAAGAGATTTTGGCTGCTTTGAATTCCGTGGCCAGTGGGCGCGCCCCTGGATTGGACGGTGTACCGGCCGACGTCTTTATCAATGATAAGGAGTGATGGTGCAAATACATCTGTCTAATTATTAATACTATTGCTAGGGGTGCCGAAGTACCGATATCCTGGAAGGGTGCGGTTATAATACCTGTTTTTAAGAAAGGCGATCGATCCCAGCCTGGCAATTACAGGCCAATAAGCCTTATTGATACTTCTCAAAAGATAGTAGGGCGTGTGATCGTGAATAGGTTATTAGATTGGGCGGAGGAAAATAATGCCTTGTCTCCCTTCCAGGTGGGATTTCGCAGGTCCACAAGTACGGTAGACCAGGTCTTCCGCTTCAGTTTGCTGCAGTGGAGGACCGTGGTCCTGGGAGGGGGCAGCCTGTATGCGGCTTTTGTCGACTTGCGGGCTGCCTCAGACCTAGTTCCACGGTCGATGCTGTGGTCTGTCTTAAAGGACTTGGGTGTACCAACTGAATTACTGACACTGGTAATGCGGCTGCACACAGCAACTTATGCTAAAATACAGTGGGGAGGCCAGGGGATGGTAACAGAGGATTTTCCGGTGGAGAGGGGAGTCCGACAAGGATGTGCAATGGCACCTACCCTTTTTACATTATATATTAATGGAGTGGTTGCACGTATGCAATCTGCAGAGGTAGACGCCCCTTCATTAGCTGGCCTAAAAATGCCCATTTTAATGTTTGCAGATGACACGCTCATCTTATCAAAAACTCCAAGTGGTCTGCAGCGTGCTTTATCTATTTTTGATTTATTCTGTAAGGAGCATGGGCTCGAAGTTAATGTCGCAAAGACTAAACTGATGATTTTTAACCCCCACCGAAGTTTTAAATCAAAAATCATTATGAACGACCATCCTCTAGAGGTGTTGAATACCTTTACCTACCTGGGTATACATATTTCAAATAAGAATGGCTGGGGACAGCATATAGATATCGCTACACTAAGACATAGGCAGCTGTCAGGCGCCATTAGCTCTGAACACAGAAAATCTTTAACAAAACCTGTAAAGCCCGTCCTCCAGGTGTATGAAGCAAAGGCCCTCGGATCTGCACTTTATGGTGCAGAGCTTTGGGGGTTCGAGAAATTATCTTTGCTCCAATCATCGGAAAACAAGTTTTTGCGGGCAATTACTGGTCTTCCTAAGAGCACTCCTTTGCTGCCTCTTAGGTATGAGCTAGGCAGAAAAGCTGTCACAGACTTGGCCAGGCTTCGTCCATTACTGTATTGGCGTAGGCTCTGGACTACACCGGAGCTCTCTCACTACGCCTTAGGGTTCTTAGATATCATGAAGTTAGACATATTCCACAAAAATGAGTGGCTCAAAACACTAAAGACAGTATTGTCTGAGCTTGGTATGAGCGCACTCTGGGTTGACCCAACAGGAGCAACCTTTCCAACAAAAAAGGTGCTAAAAGAAATCTATTGGGAGAAGATAGCATCCCAGGCTTGGGGTAGCTCTGGTCTAGGATCTATGACTAAGACTTTTCTAGACGTTAAATTGTATCCTTCCTTGGAACCCTATTGGGACTTCATAACCAGGCCTGGTGATAGAAAGCTCTTGTTCCAACTGAGAGTAGGATAACTTCCTCTTAGATCCTTGACAGCCAGATGGGATGGTGGACTGAGTGATATATGCCCTGTGTGTGGCCTGGCTAAAGAAACAACGGGCCATCTCTTATTTACTTGCCCGGCTTATTCTGACCCCAGACGGGTGTGGCTAGTACCGATGTGTAGGAATTTGGGGGCAATCAGTGGTACCAATGCTCTACGTGTAATATGCACTAGCACTTGAACATGGATAGTAATAGCCACTGCTAAATACTTAGGATGGGCATGGTCGATTAGACAGAGACTGCTAGTCATTTGATTATTCTCTGTTTGGAATGTTTCTCTGCATTTTTATATTTCGCCCACAGTTTTATTACAAACTGTTTTAATCCATGCTATTTCATCTCTTTTGTATTTTTTTACATCTATTTTATTATTTCATGTACTGTACATTGCACTGGTTTTTAACTGAGTCAAAATGTGTAAATAGTATGCTTAGTATTCGTAATGATGATTGATAAATTTAATTGAATTTTTAATTACTGTATGTCTTGCTTTTATGAGTGAAACCTCGAATAAAGCATACTTTGACTTGACTTGACTTGACTTGACTCTAACATACCGGTGTATGTTCCCAATCGGATCTTCAGAGAACTAGAAACCATGATCCGGGCGCTCATTTGGAACACCGGGAGACCCAGGGTGGCGCTGAAAAAGCTATACGCCCCAGTGACCATGGGAGGATTGGCGGTTCCTCACCAGGAGCTTTACTATCTTGCGGTGCAATGAAGTGGGTGGTGGGCTGGCTCGCGGGGAGGAACCTGGCTGATACGGCCTCGGAGACACCGGCCCTGACCCACATCCGTGCGCTTGTGCTGGTCCATCCCCTAGCTAAACCAACCCGCGGAACACAGCTACATCTGACGGTGGTACTCAAATGCTACAAACGTGCACTGGGACTCACGCGGGCGGCCGCACCCCACGCTCCTGCGTTACCATTGCAGGGTATGCCCAGAGACGGGGGCGTGATCACTGCGACCATGCTGGAGAGATGGGAGCTAGCTGGGATAGAAACGATGACAGATCTATACAGAGATGGCGCCCTGATCCCGTTTGAGAGCCTGGTTGCGGATACCGACTTACCGGCGGGGCAGTTCCTACTGCACGCCTCCATGATTCGGGAATGCACAAAACAATGGGGAGACATGACGGAGGAACCACAAACACGCCTACTGATGCAGTACCTCCATATCATGGGAAATGGGTCCCACATGATACATTGGCTGGCGCAGGCACTACAGTCACACACAGCATGCACGCTCCAGCCACTGAGGGACAAATGGGCAGTTGACAGAGGGAGGGATTGGACAGACAAGGAATGGGAGCGGATCCTGGAAGGACCACGCAACATACCATGCAACTCGAGATTCAAAATCATACAATTCTACATCATGCATAGAGCTTACCTGTCCCCTGACAAAATTAACCGTTACTTTGCGCTGGATACATCCGGCTGCCCGCGCTGTTCGTTGCTGAATGCTGATCTTCTGCACATGCTGTGGGCATGCCCCAGGCTGCAGACGTATTGGCAGGACGTGGCAACACTTCTAACGAAAGGTGTAGGGGCAGAGCTACGACATGCATGGGAGAATTGTGTGCTGGGGCTGTTCAAGAGGTCGAAACAGAATAAAGCTCATGCCAGGTTCTGGGATTGGTAGCCGCCAAAAGACTCATAACACGACATTGGAAGGACGCGAATCCTCCACAAACGAAACATTGGCGCGCCTCGTTCACCTATTGGGCAATAGCAGAAGGCACGATACTCCGCAGGGAGGAGACAGCGGGACTGCGAGCCATACCGATCGTGCAGATCTGGGACGACCTCCTCCAGGCCTTCGGCAGAGCATGCCAAGAACAGGGAATAACATAGACATGGGAATTGCCCTGACACGTACACACGGTAGAAATATAGAGAGGCAACCCACCTGGGAATTAGAGAGATGCAGATGGGCAGAGACACGCAGAAAACATATAGCGAGAAGCACACACAAGACGCAAGGACATTGCCTTGCCCTGGCCTCCTCCCCCCCTTCCCAAGGGAATGATCGCTCTTGCACCTAGCCGATGCGGGAATATGACTCCCCGACAACAGCCACACTCCACCACTCACCCACCAAGCCACGCACTCCAGTCCACGATTGCAAAACATCCACGGCACGCATAGACACCTGACTACGGGACTCTGATGACCAGAGTCGTAACGCAGTGCTCCCTTTCATTTGTGTTAGTTTTTGCCCCCTCCCTGATATTATTTACTTCCTCCCTTTGTTCGGAGGTTGGTTTTACAGACTGTTGCCCCCCAGTTGACAGCGCTGTAGTTTCAAGATTCGCGGGCACACTAATAGGAACATAACGCATGGCAACGCATACCACACTACTCCGCTGATGTAAAACAACTGACATGATGCACTCTCAGATCGCAGCATCACCACATCGAACAAAGAGACTGGCCCACCCAAAGAGGTCTCCCGTTAGGAAAACATTAATCTGTGACACTGAGTGTGGAACTGAGGGGTGCACAGTGGGTAGAGAGCTACAGATTGCGCCCCGAACACCATGATAAACCGGGTACTCTGGTGAGATAGAAGACACCACATGCAGTGATATGTTACGAGGAAATGCTAATTGATATAAATGTTGGTTTCTCCCATTAATGCTAACGGCTCAGTTATGTGGCAATTGAAATCTTCAGAATAATTGCTGTTAATGATCAGACCTGTAATGCACATGCTAAACTGATTTATGCTTCCTCATTAAGAAATGCCTAAGTGATGTAACAATATATTGAACGATTAATAAACATATTTAAAAAAATATATATATAGACAGCTCACGTTAAGTCTTCTAGTCAGCTTGTAGCTATTCTATTCTAGAGCTTCATGTATGCGGTTGAGTGTGCTCTTACACGAATAGTCCACATTGGGCATGTATGTGGCTGCTACCCATTCGATAGAGCCACGCATGAAGCGAGTGTGTACAAAAAGCTCAAATCGAGGTAACTCCGCCATGGTGTCGTATACGTCAGTTCAGCGTTAAGTATCAAATATCACGGTCTTTCTTTTGTGTCTCTGAACCTGTGCGGCTGCCAGAAGAAGCTTCCCGGGGACTGCTGCCTTCTCTTACCCCCAGTCAAATTTTTTTTGTATTGTGATGAAAGCAATTAGTAACGTACAACACATTGCATAAGAAGTCAAAGGTCGGGGAGATTGATCACAGATAACTCACACAGCCATTCAGCCCACATCCCAGGGGCCGGGCGGCAGAGCACGTTTTCAGCATTTGACTCTTATATGATAGTAGCATATTATACATGTTCTAGCATCAAGTGGCGAAAAACAGTGTCATCACATTTTTCGTTTGCATTCTGTAACCAGTAAGGAAATAAACAAGGACCAGTGCACAACAACATTCAGCTTCCCTTCAGTATACGCGTGGGGTAAAAACAACCCGTATGTGATACAAGTTAAATATCCAGTCCATGCCTGCTAATCTAACTGATTCGTTTGTAAGTATTTAACAAAATACAGCCAATAATCCTTTTGCCTCGATCTAGCCGGTAATTCCTCTTCGTAGGTCAGTAGCGTGTCTTTGCAATAGATGAGGTCCGTAATCCAGTGACTTGTGCTCGGGGGACCAGATCCATTCCAGCCCATGGAAACCCTGCGCTTAGCAAGTAAAAGCGCTATGACACAAAATTTACGTTTCTGAGCTCTCAAAGTAGGCACCAACCCAAGCAAACATGTGCGTATGGTACATTCAATGGGAGTACCCAGCATAGCACTCAGCATCCGGGTCACTTCAGTCCAATACTTGGTTACTGGTGAGAAGTGCCATGCTAGATGTAGAAAGCCAGCATCATCCGCCTTACAGCGTTTGCACTGGGCATCTTCTCTTAACCCATATCTACAGAGGCGTCGAGGCGTGTAATACATTTGGTGCAGATATTTATAATGGATTATTCTAAAATTACCATCGGGCGTTAAGAGACTAGTTAAGGAGCAGGTAGTAGCCCATTCCGCTGGCGTTAGTGGATCGGACATTTCTGCATTCCACATCCCCATTGCTTTGTCGGTGGTACGCGCTATGTCTCCTTGCATTTTATTATAAAGTTTAGAAACTATGTTACGCGCTGCGGGTTTCGTGATCAGAAATTGCAAGGAGGATAATTGCTGTGGCTCTTCAGGATATGAAGGGTACAAGTCCCTAATCGCCCTCTGGAGGCGGTAATACGTGAACTTAAAAAGTAGTGTGGGATTGCTTATGTGAGTGAGAGTGTCTAGTGTCCTAAACTGTCCTAAACTGTCCCTCTTGGTACAGGTCCCCCATTTTGTCTATACCAGCCAACTTGAGCAGATCCATGCCCACTTGCTCTTGCGTGACTGACAACGCTGGATGATGATGCAGAGGAAGGGCAGCTGCATAGAGCGGTAGTTTATTCGCCATCTTACCTAGCAGGGACCAAGCTTTGTTGGTAGTATCTATCGTGTTGATGTCCCGGGCATGTAATGGAGGTCTCTTGTGGGGCAAAATGGCTGACAGTGGTGTAGGGAGCGCATCGCCCTCTTCTATCGCGACATGTGTCATGAATGGTACTTCGTGATACCAGTAGTGTGCAAATTGTGCCTGTGCACACAAGTAGTAAAGGAAGAAGTCCGGTACTTTGAACCCACCTTGTTCAAACGGCAGAGTCAACGTTTGTAAATCGAGTCCCAGTCAAACATTTTTAATAGAGACTAGAACAGTCTGGTTGTAGTCACTTGAAATGCTTTTTGAAGTACTCCATCTGAAGCGCCGAGCTCGTGAGCAGGTTGTTTTCCTCCGAGCAGGGCTGCGTGGGGGCGTGGCTTCAGCGTTCTACTCGCGCTTCCAGGCTCTCCTTTGACAAGTTTGTAAGTGTGCACATGTCCCGTCTTGCCTACGCGTTCACATGTCCCGTCTTGACTACGCGTTCACATGTCCTGTCTTGCCTACGCGTGCACATGTCCTGTCCCCCTTCAGCCATGAAACCAACAACAATAGATCTTGCCAAGGCGAGCAGCACATGCGCTAGGCGAGACCTAAAAAGGATCGCAATCTAAAGGAAATGCCCTCTATGCCATCACGGGGCCCATTCAGAGATCAGCCCCCTATACTGATCACACAAGAGGAGGATGGTCCGGAAAAGCCGGTAACTCAATCATTCCTTGAATCCCGGTTTACTGCTCTTAGAGACAACTTACAAGAAGTCAAGGAAGAACTCTACTTAGACATCCGAGAAATTTGGAGAGATATGGATACTCTGGGGGACCAGGTGTCTGCACTGGAAGACCAAGGCTACGGGCACGTGGAGTAGGTAGAGGCGTTGTAACATGAAATTCTGTGGCTTCACGACCAGCAATTGAACCTACAGGCCCATGCAAAGGACCTGGAAAACAGATCCCGTCAAACCAATATCCAGATCAGAAGAGCACTATTTAAAGCAGAAGGAACAGATCTAAGGTGCTTCATCTCGGACCTTTTTCAATTCATCCTAGATGCCCCTCCCTCCGACTCTTGAGATAAAAATTGACCGTGCACATAGAGTTGCCCCGAACGGGCAGAATCTGCTCTACCGGCAGACCTTTTAGTTTGCCTACAAGACTTCCAGCTGAAAGAGGATATTTTGTGCAAGGTCAGAAAGAAACATCCCATTACCTTCCGAGACCAGTTGTTCACTCTCTAACAAGACTTGGCAGTTTCTATCTTGCAAAAAAGACAACTTTAAGCCAGCGACCTCCCATTTCCAGAACATAGGGGAGCCCTATTCATGGGGTCATCCATTCCGCCTGATCTTCCAGCTGGAGATTCACCAACTTTGTTCCTTCGAAGACGTGCAAGGTGCTGGGAATATACCAGGTCCCAGCCAGCTCCAGCTCTCGAACATCCCCCCCCCGCTAACTCACTGGGCGCCCTTGTTGGCGAACCCACGAGTCTATCCCTGGAGCACTAGTGAAATTAGACTCCTCTTAATGCTGATGGGCAAGTAACTTGACAATCTGCATGGCTGTCTGGTTGGGTGGCGGGGCGGGGGGGATGTGGAGAAATGGCCACAATATGGACCCCTATATTGGACATTTGGGTCTGCAGACTGCAAGTCCTCCTTATTCATTTTCTCATGTTTTCAGTTTCACTTTGGTTATCTCAGTTGCTGGGGTTTTTGTTTCTAATAGGGATTCACTCATGCTTAGTGCGCACACAGTACCATACACACTGCAGGTGAGTGCCTGGGTCAACAAGTTATGCCTAGGCTGCGCAACGATTTTCACAGCGCGGGAACACATAGTCCATACGGGGTACCCACAATGGCTTGCCCACTTAAGGTTATCTCCCTAAATGTCAAAAGCCTCAATAGCCCAATTAAATGCAGGCCAGTCTTGTCCTACTAGGAGAGTACTGGGGCTGATGTGTGTCTACTCCAAGAGAAACATCTCCTTCCGCAGGACTACCACAGGCTCAGATCCCACACCTTCCCACACCAATTCTTCTCCTCTACACGCACTAAGACAGCAGGAGTGGCACTCCTTTTCTCACACACCTTTGAAGAGAGCATAGGCATTAAAGTAGCTGAGGTGAAGGGCCGCCTCCTCGCTTTCCACCTAACCCTTGGGCAATGGTTATTGGTGGTTTGCATCTATCTATGCTCCTAACGAGGGCTGGGAAGCATTCACACTAGCAGCGCTTATAGAGGTCCTCTCCTCCAAAGAACGACATGCTCTCGTTGGTGGAGACTTTAACTTATTATTTGACAATAACCTCAACAGGTCCACATCCAGGTATGGGCAAGCGGGAGCACTCTCAAAGGAGGGACACTGGGAACTTAGAGAAATGGGCCTCCACAATATCTTGAGAACATTACACCCTCTGGCTTGCAAATATTCTTACCTTTTACACGTGCACAAAACATATGTGCGATTGGATCTCTTTTTGGGCACAAAAGATGTTCTCAATCTCACTTCGAACTCCAAGATGCTCCCGGCCGCCTTATCAGACCATTCAGCAATTTCACTGAAACTTAGACCTCCACCCACACAAAGCCCTACACGATCCTGGCGGTTAGGAGATTCACTACTTTAGGATGCTGCAGTAGTGTAACAGTTTGGGCGGGCCATCTCCGATTATCTAGAATTGAACGACACCCCGAAATTTCCACTGCTACACTCTGGGAGGTCTTAAAAACGGTCATTTGCGGGGAATTTATTGCTATCTCAGCGGCGGATAACAAAATCTGTAGAGAAAAAAGGGATCTCTTGATGAAGCAGGTGAAGGAACTCGAGGGCATCCATCAAGGCACAGGAGGGCCCAGAATTTAGCGACAACTGCATGCACACAGTTAGCGAGCATCGACCTAGGCAAGGCCGAATATGCGTCACTTCAGCACAAGGACAAAGGCGGCCGTCTTCTGGCTAATAAACTGCACGCTAAGCAGAAAAATCAGGGACTTTGCACATTTCCGGATGCAACTGGGACGAATATCGTGTACAACACCAACCATCAGCTGTACTCTGAGGCTAGCGCATCCTATCTGAAAGGGGCTCAAATAACACCTCTCACCCCAGACCACTCAAGCGCCCTGGAACAAGATATCAGGATAGAGGAGATCTTTACAGCGATCTTGCGACAAAAACAGCTGAAATCTCCAGGATCCGACGGATTCTTGCCCCTCTTTTAAAAAATGTTCTGCCCTAAACTTGCACCGATCTTGACCCGCCTATAAAGTTCCTTCTCAGCCCTAGGAGCTATTCCCGCCACGATGCTGACAGCTCTAGTGGCCGTCATCCCCAAACCTGGCAAAGGTAGCCAGCATTGCAGCTCATTACGTCCAATATTGCTCTTGAATGTGGACCTAAAGCTATTTACTGGCATTCTAGCGGCCAGACTGGGCCCCCACATGCCATCTATTATAGACCCGGACCAAACGGGCTTTATTCCACAGAATCAAACGAGCGATAACACAAAACACTTTCTCCACATTATGGAGAAAGCCTTGCGCACACATGGCGAGTTCATGCTCCTGGCTATCGACGCTGAGAAAGCTTCAACAAGGTCCACTGGCCCTTTTTGAAGCAAGTTCTGGCCCACTTTGGGGTGAGTGAGAGATTCCGCAAATGGATGCTCTAAGGGTGAATAGCCACCTATCTACTCCCATCCACATTAACAGAGGCACACAGCAGGGGTGCCCTGCTTTCTTCCCTACTGTTTGCTGTATGAAGCCCCTGGCCCAGAAAGTTTGCGGTAACCCCGATATCACTGTCACAGTGTTTGGAGGAGAACACCATACGATCAGCTTATATACTGATAATGTGCTAGCAACCCTGGATAGACGGACCTCGGCCCTGCCTGCTTTTTTCATCAAACTTGAAGCGTTCTGCCTCGCCTCGGGCTTCTGAGTCAATCGTGAGAAGTCCCAGGCCTTGTCTCTCTCTCTATCTCACGAGACTGAATCCCAACTTGCAGCTCAATATCCTATACAGTGGTCTAACGATACAGTCCCCTACATCGGAATCCCTCCGTAGCCACATTAAAATAGAACTGGCTTGTGGGGAAGTCTTCCGGTCTCGTGGCTTGGAAGAGTTGCAGCTCTTAAAATGACTATCCTACCCGAACTTCTCTACTTATTCCAAACGCTCCCCCTGCCCACACCGCAAGGATGATACCTAAGCTACAAGCCAAACTTCATCACTTTGTATGGGCCCGAAAGAAACCGCGGATGCTGGGAGAGGTTGGCTACCTCCCCTACTTGCTGGGGGACTGGGTAGCCCTAATCTCCAACTTTATTTCCATTCTGCTACAATATCTAGGCGAATGGAACAAGGAGGAATCAGAGCAACAAGGGCTCTTCCAAGACCGGGCTGTGGTGGCCACCTCCTTATGGAAGATTCCCTTCCTGAAGAAATTACATTGGCCCCCGAGTTTATACATCTTACCTATTACCAAGTCAACTATGGACACCTGGGATTGGTGTAGTACATGCTTAGGGCTATTGTCCTTCCCCTCCCCGCTGACCCCTTTCTTCGATAACCCGGACTTCACACCCGGGAACAACCCCGTTGCGTTCGCTTCCTTGCACCAGACCAGATGCCGCTCCATGGGGCATTTGATTGATGGGGAGGGGGAAATAAGTTTCCCACAGCTACGCTCAGACTTTAATCTCCCTGATACGGAACATTTACAGTACCTGCAACTCCACCACTGGCTCCTTCACTCTGACAATAGGACCACCACCCAGAGGCCACTTACGACCTATTAAAAGTGGCTAATCACGAAAACCTCGGACAAAAGGACAATCTCTGACCTGTACGCCCTCTTACTCCAACCCACAAGACGCACTCATAAACCCAATCAAACACGATGGGAAAGGGAGATTGGGAGGCAAATAACTGATAAAGACTGGGAGAACATTTACCACAGGGCCTGCCACACTGCCCATCATACGGCCCTCACGGAAACCTTTACAAAGTGGTAACATACTTGTATCTCACCCCCAAGCAGTTACACAGGATTGACCCATCCAAAAATAAGAATTGCTGGAGGGGCTGTGGGATTGTGGGATCTCTGACACACCTCCTTTGGGAATGTCCGCAGATTCAAACATACTGGACACAAACACTTGATGATATTGACAGCTAATTACATACCCAGCTCCCCAGATTACCCTCCAATAGTTTATTAGGCCTTCCCAGTCATCATACTTATCCTCTGAAATCCTTGCGAGGCCGGCAAATAGGATTAGCGCTAGGGCAGCCAGAACAAAACATACTCTCACATTGGGGGATAACGCACATCCCTACCAATCTGGAATGACTGCATCGCCTATGGTATATCCTCGGAATGGAAAAGATCACACGGCCCACTATGAACAATGAGTCATCCTATGGGACCTGTGGAGGCCATACATATCCCTTCTCTCTCAAGACTTTTGGGAACTCAATTGCCCTAAGTACCTCCGTATTCTGCGGCTCTCTGAACTATCCACCTTCTTCGACTCAGGGATGGACCCGTGAAACAAACTGAGTACTGTGAACAATAAAGTCATGATGCAAGCTGAGTGTTTTGAAGGGAGGAGGCAGGAAATTGAGTGTTATACTTGTTTTATTACTTCATACAGAATGCCTGCCTTGTAGACTTGATATATATGTTGTACACTGATCGGCATTTAGTCTGCAAGTCGGCATACATGGACATAAGATTCGAACCATAAAATAAGTCATATTCTTGACAGGAGGGACAGTAGGTTGGGGGAGTTATGGTTACTTTCTTTCTCTCTTCTTCTTGCTTCCCTTTTGTAAAATTCGTCCTGATTATAATACCGGCCTCCAGGTTTTAGGCAATGTAGGGCAATTGAATTTGAACGCGGCTGGCCCTGCAGGGTTGTGGGCGGCTTGCTGTGTACACAGAGTATGGACTGTGCTAATAAACAGATTTGATCCTAAAAAACAAACAATTTAAAACAAGACATGGCCATCCATTATAAACACAATTTAAAATAAACAATCAGGCTCTAGAATAAATTAGTTAAAAACCTAGAAAGAGAAAAAAGTTTAATTATAAAATAAAAAGGCAAGCAGTAGTTGCTGGATCAAGTATTTGATAGCAGCAGAATAGGAAAAATGTACATGAGAAAGTGCAAAGTGTAAAAGTAGCCTAGGCAGCGCTGTACTGGAAGTAGCTGACTTTATAAGCAGTTCATAAGAAGACCAAGAGTGCAGTTTAAAAAGGCAGGCGGTCAATAATAGATCAAGTATCTGGAATTATACTACAGTTGAACTGTAAAATTTTACTGTTACAGGAACCCAGTACACATGGGCGACGGACATACAGTGTATTGGAGTGGTGGTCAGTTCAAAGACCACAGAAAGGTGGGGATTTGCTTATAAATTGACAATGATATCGAGATGCACTGGGTCTATGTGGGAAACACATAACCCATGGAGTCGAGGGGTGCAGTGACAGGACAAGCAACCATGTGAATGACAGCATACATACTGATGTTTTTGATATGTAATATCAACGGACTAGGGAGTAAAATCAAGAAAGACCTGGTGACCAAAGCACTAACGACATATGCAGCGAATGTCATCTTCCTCCAGAAAACACACATGAAAGGTAAAAATGCAAAATATTGAACAAGTGGAAATATAAGGTGGTAAGCCATGCAGGATACACCATGAGTGGCAATCCTGATTCGAATGACGGTAAACTTTCATATATCCAGAATGTGGCCAGGGGACCTGGGATGCTGCACTGCAGCGCTGGGAGAAGAGGAAACAATAACATATATATATACCACCAGGCATACATACGGATACACTACAATAACTGGGCAAAATACTCGCAGAACTACCACAGGTGACAACGATACTAGGAGGGTATTTCAATATGGCATTAGGCGCACAAAAGACAGAACCACTGACTCACAAGCATTTCATACTCTAACCAGGAAACTAGATTCCTTCAAGCAAGCACTAGGAATGGGGGACATTTAAAGGGCAGTACATGGAAAGTGCCTGGGTTATTCCTTCTACTAGGGCGCACATAGCACCCACTCCAGGATAGACTATTTCTTCACTCTGACCTCAACACTACACAGATTCACAGAGGCTGAGTATAAGGCGAGGGGAATATCTGATCACTCACTACTAAGCTTTCAATTAGAAACCCGGAAGCCACCAGGAAGGGGAGAGTGGAAAATGGCTGCATGGCACCTGACCAACAAACAGGAAGTAGAGCATAAACAAAACACTACTAAACAGTACTTTAAAGACAATACTGATACATTGGGGGACACATCCACTCTATGGGAGGCCTATAAAGCAACAATATGTGGGGTGTTAATATATGGGGAGGTGGGAGTCAAAAGAAAGAGAGAGCGAGACAAAGCAAGGAAGCAGAAAGGGAACTCTTATACTTATAGGCAGAATACATCGAGAGACCAGTAGGGAACAAGATAGGAATCATATACAAGACGTAATAGCCCTAGATAGTACAACAGTTAGGGGCAGCAAGGCCATAGTGGCCACAATGGCAGATCAGATGCAGACATTCTAAACAGAGAGGCTACAACTAACTGAACCAGACCTGCAGAAATTTATCAGCGTTTGCCCATCTCGTCAACTAACGAGGCATAGGGTACTGGAATAGGGGGAGGATGCAATCTGGGAAAGCCCCATGACCGAGCGGACTCTCAGCGGATTTCTGGAAGAGAATGGCATGTGAGATAATTCCACAAAATGTACACTGAGGCATACTACAAAAGAGTGCTCCCTAAAGACCTATTCACCTCAACAATAGTACTCGTACCCAAATCAAGGAAGCCCAGAGATGGATGGGACTCCTACTGTCCAATTTCACTCCAGAATTCAAATGCCAACTTACTGGCAAAAGTGTTAACAAATCAACTGAAAGGAATGATCCTTGATCAGGTGCACCCCAATCAGAATGGATTTATGCCCCACAGACCCACTAAACTTAATGTTGGCCGCATATAAAATAACATTGCTGCTGTTACTGGACGGGGGGTGCTTCTGGCCATAGTCTCACTAGAAGCAAACAAGGCATTTCACTCAGTGTAATGACCCTTCCTATTCGAACTCCTGAACAAAATGACATTTGGGCCCAAATTCTTGAGATTGGTCAATCCGCTATACACAAACCTCAGGGTACGACTCAAAGGACACAGGATCCTTTCTCAGGAATTCCGGATAAAGAGGGGCACGAGACACAGCTACCCCCCATGGTCAATGTTATCTGCCCTCGCCATAGAAGCTCTGGCCGAATTGAGGAAAATTAAATTTTGGTCATGATGTGTTCCCTAGCGCGTACCCCACCGACTCCATGTACCAGCTTAAAGTGCATGTAACTTCCCTCCTGTGCCAGCTATGAAGACGCAAATACATTTGCGTCCACCGTCAACTTGTCCTCTTTCAGAAGCACCATGAATGGATTATATAGTCCGTTCCTAAGTATGCTATGCCACCGTCTTTTTGTAGTACACTTTTCACTTTTTCCTGCTCTAGCCTGAGTAGGCCCTGAATTCCTGCCATCTGAACCTCTTTTGTGGCTCCTGACTCTGCCCAGGCTACCTCTGTACTCGTGAACTCTGTCCTACATTCAGCGCGGCCCCTCGCGCTCAGCTCAAGCCTGCTTTCTGCCAAGACTGACTATAACCTTCGAGTTATCTGTTCCGCTCCCCGAGAATACATTCCTGCCTACTAGATCCTGTAAACATCCTCTCCAGCTGCAGAGCCAAAAGGGCCGACCTGTCTTAATGCAAGTAATTCATAGCCTCCGTTGCCATGCTTCCATGGAAGGCCCCGTGCCCCCACACTTCACATGTAGACACTTAGGCGCTCATACACGCATCTACAGTTAGCGTAGAGTAGCCTCTACCCTAGAGACCTTTCCGCCCAGATAGTATAGTTCCTAAACATCAGATATCAGATATGATAGAAGTACAAGTTGATCTGACATGCCAGACTTCTGTCTCTTTCCGTCAGTGTAAATGTCAAGACCCCTGCACCCCGTCCATCACACGTCATGCAGCTGCGCGCGCATCCAAGCTTCCGATTTCTGCTGACATTGCAACATTCTGTTAGCACCACCCCTTGGCGCCACCCACTTGCGTCACCAATCAGTGACGTTTCTAGCACACACCTCTAGTTCACGCCTAGTTTACGCCTCTTGATGATGTATTGGTACCACGTGTATACTGTTATCTTGTCTTCTCTCAGCTGTTACGCCTCTTACATTGAACCTTATGATGTAAATCAAGTATATAAGCCATGTATTGTCAATAAACGAGAGCGCGCTCATCTATCCCTTCTGACACCCCTGTGGTGGTCAGAACATGATATCCTGATTCCTTTATGAGGAATAAAACCCTTAGAAACTCTAACACCACGGACTCTGTTTTCTTTCCTTCTGATTGAGTTATCATTGATTAAGTACTTACCTGCATAGAAATTAAGAGAGTAAATTAATTATTTACGTCATTTTGGCGCCCGAATAGGGACCCCTCCCCCACCTCACGCGCCGGAAGGTGCGTTGCAATCCGTGTCCCCTGCCATCAGTTAGACGGACTACACGTGTACTGGCAGGATTTCCTGCATCCCCCTCTGACCCACGGAGGTGACGAAGACTGCGATCAGTACCCAGACGAGGCGGTGAGGAGTGCGGAGGATCCCGACCAGAGCCCAGCCGAAAGAAGCAAGGTCCGAGGTGTGAAGAGGCCCACCAGTTTTCCGAAGTTTTCCGAAGTTTTCCGAAAGTTCTCCGAAGTTTTCCGAAGTTCCGAGTCGAGTCCAGTCGAGTTTTCCGAGGCCTTCTGTTTCCGTGCTTCCCGGTGAGTACCATTGCTGGGTCGTATCTAGACGGGTTTGGGTACGCAAGTCCGGTCTGCACTGTTTTTAGGCAGTGTATCTGTACTGTTTAGCAGTATATCAAGTCTTCCGAATTTCTGCACTGTTACAGCAGTGTATCCGTACTGTTGAGCAGTACACTTAGTTAGCTATGTCTTCAATGTTTTCATGTGATTAATGTTGTGGTATGAATGTGACTGTTTTACTGTGTATTATTGTATTTCTCGTATCAACTAGCAACTCGTATCAAGGAATAAAAGACCTAGCGTTCAGCAATAAGTAAGCAGGATGCCGTTCCTCAGCAAGTTAAAACAGATCGGAACTAGGAAAGGGTTACTAGAGGAAGAAATTCCTATCCCCCCTAGGGACACTCCAGGCAATTTTATGTATCAGAAACACGGCATAGATGCCATATTATATCTAGATTTATGGGCCGATTACACCAAGCACCTAGATGAGAGACACAGATGGCCTGTTACCGGAACGTGGGATGCTGAGTGCATCATGAGGGTAGAAGAAGTATTATGGAAAAAGAAAGCTAGGCAATCCCAGAAGGACGCCATAGAATTTTGGCGTAAGGAATCACGTAAGCGTGCTGACAAAGCACTTCGTAGAGAAGACAGACTTAAAGAATCAGATAAAGAACGAGAAACCGAATTAGTTACTGAAGGGATCCGAGTAAAAACAGAACAAATAGACCGTGCCCGAAATAATCTTGTAAACGGTATGTATCTCATAGCAGATGGCACATCCGAACCTGAATCAGAGATACCGAAAAACTTACCGACACCATTAGTTCCAACTAAAGTAATGCATAAAACTACTAAAGACATATTCCTGAATTCGTATCTAGAGGATGTAGCACCAGCTTACACCAATCTGCCTGTTCGTGCCCTGCCTACTGACAGGGATGGGGGTGGCACTGCACCCCCAGATAATGTTCCGCCGGTACCGCCGGTACCGCGACAGACCTCCCCTGTTCCGCCACCTCCGCCACTTCCTCCACTCAAGACGGATCTAACGAAACCAGTACTACCTAATCTTACTAAACGACAGATTCAAGTCCAGATACAGACTCCGCGGAGAGATAATGCCCAAGCATCCGCCTCAGGAGGTGCGACAACGGGTCTACAGACCCCGCCACCGACACACAGATTGCATTTAAAGGACACACAGAATCCTTTCCAGTCTCCCTACTCACCCCGGCTTGAGGCATTCAAAGATAGGATGTCATTCTGCAGATATGATCCAGTACCCGGAAAGGACGATCTAATGGTATTAGCATCACTGCGCTTAAGATCTGCCACCGATAACTTGCTATGCTGTGTAGGAATGCAGGAAGCTCTCGACAGACTATACAAATTCATACAGACAGGGAAAGACCCCGACAGTGTCAAAGCTGCCATGTATAAACAGAAAATTGACATTCAAAAACAGATATTACGATTCTTCATTAATTGTGTGATAAGAGAACGAGACAGGCCCGGGACAGATCAAAGTGAGTTAGACGCATTGAACAAGTGGGGCCAAAATATAGCAGACGCAAAACATGACAAGGGGACTTGCATAGCCACTATGTCCCAGAAAATTAGAAAGGCAGTATTAACTGCACATCAGGAAGAAAATGATAAAACTTCCTCCGAGGAGGAAGATGAAGATGAAACATCAGGAAAATCTACAGACATTATAGCATATGTAGGTAGGGGAAACTACCTTAGGAAAGGTGTCCGTCCGGAGAGCAAGAGAGTACTTTTCTCTGCTTTAACAAATCCGAATTCTTCTGAGCATCAGTTCCAGGAAACTGATAAAAGGCTTCGAGATCGAGTAGGGTACCATGTACTCAATTCTATGGATGAACAGGAACTAGCCCGGTCAGCCGTGTTGTGGGCCGAAAACCCAGACATATATAATGATGACACGTTAGTGCAGACATTCTTGAACCTTTCCCCGGAAGAACAGAAAATAGCAGGTGTATACATGATTCAGCACCTCCTCATCAAGTTCAGAAACCATCATTCTGATCCAGGTCCCTTACATGAAACATTAGAAGCACTACTCATGGATAGATGGAGAGGTTTTAGTACCAAATTAATACAAATAATTCTAGAACAACGACGTAAGTATAACACCTTCCTGAGCTCTGAATATATTCCCGCCCCGCCTCCAGAAAGAAAAATGTACCACATGCAATGCGGTGGTGGCATTGAAAGTCAGAATCCCTTGCGAGAAGTACATCCAGTTATGGGTGAGGATCATACTCTGAAACGTGTGTATGTTCACACACCACTGACTAAGTTAGAACTGTTAGAAATGAAGAAATTAGTTCCGTGCCATGATAAAGACCCTGCGGGTTTTCACAGAGAGCTTAAAGACATGTTACTGATGGGAGATTACACGTATGATGATATTATGAAAATGCTAAAGGTACTGTTGCCCACGGGCATTTACGAGAAATTAAAAGAGAAGGATTGGGAAGTGGGAGAGTCAAAGATAGCATGGGCGGAAATAGAAGACGAAGAAAAGAAACGGGTCCCAGGGTTAGGCCTTGGGGATCTGACTAAAGCATTACCAGGTTTAATAGTACAGGTTCTGCCAAGATTATTGACAACTCGAAAGGAAGATTGGGACGCAATCTCGTCCTGTAAACAGAAACAAGATGAAGATACTAGTGACTTTTATTCAAGATTCGAGAAATGTTTCATTATCAATAGTGGCCTAAAAACTAGTAGCGAGTCATATCCACATCTTTTTGTAACAAAATTAGTATAGAACGCCCTACCACTAGTTAAAAATAGAGTGTACAAGGTTGAAAGTACTTGGCAGGCAAATACGCCATCACAGATGTTACAAATGTTACAATATCACCAGAATAGAATCAGGGAAGAACAAGATCAGGAACAGAAACGTATGAAAGACACGAAAATGAAAATGTTAGTAGCTCAGACCATTCCAGCCGAGGGTCATAGAAAAGGTGGGGCCCAGACCAATCATTCTGCCGCTCCCGTTAAAGGGACATGTAATTATTGCAAGCAGCCAGGTCACTACGTCCATGAATGTCCAGTTCTGAAACATAACATCGAGACAGGTAAAACTAAAGAAAGACCGCGTCCGCCTAGACATGAACAGGGTCAACAACAGACCTCACAGAACGAACAGCCAATGCAGAATACACAGCCTATGCATGATCAGTCCCATACAGTACAGACAGTAGCAGTACCGCAGCCACAGCATGCTCAAACACAGCCCGCTGCCGCAACTAGACAAGTATCACAACAGATGTACCAGTATGCCCAGTCGGCATACCCAGATTATCAGCGTTATACATGAAACAGCCTAGGGAGGGAAAGTGATTTGCCTCTTATTGAAATTCCTGTAGATCAAGAAGGTCCTTATGTACATAGTCACGTATTAGGAAAAGACAGAAAGTTTTTAATTGACACAGGGGCAAGTCGCACTACTATAAGTCATAATGAAGTCCCAGGGGCACCCCTCTCAGGCTCACAGAATGTTTCCCTTGGTTTTTCAGGACAGCCTATTGTAAATGAAGTATCAGAACCAGTACCACTAGCTGTGGGTCCATTATCTCGAGTTACAGATTTGTTACTTACGAAATCATGTCCCGAAAATCTGTTAGGAATTAAAACACTGAAGGCTCTAGGAGCTATAATTTGCTGTTCCCCGGAGGGAGTCAGACTCTTTCTACGGGATTTCAAGGGTCATTATGTTTTACGTGACTTTGATGTCAGATTGAAGAATGTACCAGATCACTTATGGGCAAAAGGCCCAGCAGATGTAGGTTGTATGCATATCACACCATACCGTGTCACACTCAAGACAGGAGTTGTTTTACCCAGAATCAGACAATACAAGTTACCACCCGATGCTGTAGTGGCTTTACTGAAAATTATTGAAGAGCTTATCGCCCAGGGAGTGGTCGTAGAGACCGACTCCAATATCTGTAATTCACCCATCATTCCAATTCTTAAACGTACAGACCGCAATGCACCGCCAGTATATCGGCTGGTGATTGATCTTCGAGAACTGAACAAATGCATTGTACCACAGTATCCTGTGGTCCCCGATATCTCCTCCCTGTTAACTGCCATTGATTCAGAAGCAACGTTCTTTACTGTAATCGATCTCAAGAACGCCTTCTTCAGTGTACCCATTGACCCGGAGAGCCAATATCTCTTCGGATTCAGTTTAAATGGACGAAGTTTCAAATTTTCCCGCGCACCTCAAGGATTTACAGAAAGCCCCAGCATCTATAGTCAAGCACTGAAAAGACAACTAGATTGTATCCAAATGCCAGTTAATACCGCTTTACTACAGTACGTCGATGATCTACTGATCACCGCACGAAGTGAGCCCGAATGTGAACAAGCATCTCTGATAGTTTTGCATTTTCTGGCCGACAAGGGACACAAGGTGTCTCCTTCGAAGCTACAATTCTGTGTTCAGCAAGTTGTGTACTTGGGTCACTTGCTGTCCAAAGTGGGGAGACAGCTCACTCCCGATCGCATTCAGTTAATTGTAAACATGCCCCGACCCCAGTCACAAAAAGAAGTGCGGGCCTTCATAGGCCTCACCTCGTACTGCAGACAATGGATTCCTCAATATGCATTTCTAGCTAAACCACTCATCCAGTTAACAACACAGGAGGCAGCAACTTCGACTGTCCTCCCTTGGACTCAGGAACACACACAAGCCTTTGAGGAATTAAAGAAAGCTTTATGCCAAGCACCAGTTTTAGCGACACCATGTTACAGGAAACCGTTTACACTTTTTGTTACAGAACGTGACGGTACAGCATTGTCTGTCCTCACTCAAGATCAAGCAGGTTCACATAAGCCTTGTGCTTATTTTTCAAGCACATTGGATTCAGTAGCACAGGCACTCCCTGCATGCTTAAAGTCAGTAGCAGCAACAGCGTTAGCAATCAGACAAAGCGACTCAATTGTTTTAGGTCATCAGTTAACAGTACAAGTTCCACATTCTGTAGAGGTTCTGTTAAACAGAACCCAGACTCAACACTTGACTATAGCACGACTGACAGGTTACGAATTGACATTATTCCAGCCACACATAGAAATCAGACGCTGCAGTATCTTGAATCCAGCAACATTGTTACCTACAGTTATGACAGATCCAGCTCCACATGATTGTATAGAGATTATTAATGCAGTAACAAAGCCCAGACGAGATTTAACAGATGTTCCATTGACAAATCCAGACCTGACACTTTATGTGGATGGTTCATGCATGAGAACAAGTACAGGAGAGTTAGTAGCCGCATATGCAGTGACCACTGAAACCGAAGTTAAAGAAACACATCGTATTGATACATTGTCTGCCCAAGCAGCAGAGCTCATCGCTCTGACCCAAGCCTGTATTCTAGCGAAGAACAGAAATGTTAACATATACACAGATTCCCGTTATGCGTTCGGAGTCGTACACGACTTCGGCATGCTCTGGCAAGAACGAGGTTTTCTGACCTCTCATGGTACAAAGATACAGCATGGTCCTCTCATTCAAGCACTGTTAGAAGCAATACATCTGCCTTCAGCGATTTCAGTCATGAAGTGTAAGGCACATACTAAAGCCACAGATTCTGTTTCCCAGGGTAATGACCTGGCAGATCAGACAGCAAAACATACAGCACTGACTCACACACAGACAACTGACACGACAAAGATAACAGATCCGACAAACTGCATGACAGTCAGGGATCCCACACTAGATGTTATTGACATTCAGACACATGCTACTGCAGACGAAATAAAGAAATGGACCGAACTAGGAGGGATCCAGACAGATCAAGGTTGGATGACGAAGGGAAAATCTACATGGTTTCTCCCTGACTCTATGGTTCAAGTCATGATAAATACAGCACATAGTCCTGCCCACCTAGGAGAGAAAGCAATGCTAGACAGTTTGCAAAATCTCTGGTACAATAAAAACTTACGAGCAGCAGCAAAACAGAAAGTGCGTACTTGCATGATCTGTTGTCAGTTCAATCCAGGTAAAAGCGTCCCTGTAGAGCAAGGTGGATTTCATCCTCCCGATCACCCTTTTGAAGTCCTCCAGATGGATTATATCCAGATGGACCGTTGTCGAGGATTTAAATATGTTCTCGTAGTTGTCTGTGCTCTGTCCCGCTGGACCGAAGCATACCCAGTCCCAGATTACACTGCTCCGACCACTGCCAAACAGTTGGTTCGTGAATTTTTCCCACGGTACGGCTTGCCCCGTGTCGTGTACTCAGATAACGGTCAGCCATTCTCGTCTGCCCTAATGAAAGAAGTTTCCTTGTTATTGGGATACCAGTGGAAGTTCCATTGTGTCCGACATCCAGAAGCCGCAGGCCTTGTTGAGAGGCATAATCAGACATTAAAGATTCGCCTTGCCAAAATATGTCAGGACAAAGGGGTCGACTGGATAGTCGCCCTGCCGGTGGCACTATTCTATATGAGAATGGTCGCCCATTCGAGATCAGGGCTATCTCCGTACGAAGTGGTCTTTGGCAGACCACCGAATATGTGGGGGACGCCCATTCCTAAAAAGATAACCGATGTTGATTCTAATATGTTGACAGATTACCTTGCCTCCTTGATGTCTGCACTCCAATCATGTCGTTCACAGGTTGCCGCAGCCTTCCCTGACAACACCGATGTGAAGGAGCATGACGTCCGCCCCGGAGATGTTGTTTTAGTCCGAAACTTCGACAGGAAAAGTCCGTTGGAGCCCCGCTGGAAGTCTCCGAAGACCGTTCTTCTTACAACAAAGACCGCAGTCAAATTAGAAGGCAGAAAGGGGTGGGTCCACCTAAGCCATATCAAAACATTCCCAGGACTGAAACCGGAACAAGACACACCCACCCCCACCAGAGACTGTGATTCCAAAGACTTTACCGAAGTTAAAAGAGAAAAGACTCCTCAAGAACAATACCGTATGAAGTTACGATCTAGCAAGTCAGACAGTTTAATTGTTTAAGTCCTCCCCTAGGTGAATCGGTTAAATAGTTTCTGACATGTATCCCCTAGATCGAGTTAGAGAGAGAGAGGAAAAGAAAAGAACATACTGCAAATCACTTCGTAGTCACTGTATAGTGACACTAATAATAATGTTTATTCTAAGTATATTAATAATTGTTGCTAGCATCTTGTTACCTATATACTATCCTATCTTCAAGCGTGAACAATCTGCTTACAATGTCTCTGCTGAACACACTTTTAGTGAGTTACCTCCTCATGAGCTTTCCTACAGACTCGCGCTGCGCAACAATACATTCATTAGTATGTTACATCATTCTCATCAAACTAACAATGCTACAAATTGCTGGATATGTGGCCGACTCCCTCCCTACCAGAATTACAAGGGAGCACTGCCTCTCTTTCCGTATCCGTTCTCTCACAATGGCTCCTGTGGAGCATGGTTTAAGATAATTAATTCTTTAGATCCCGACATTGCTGTTTTCGATGGGGGTTGGGTTTGGGGAAACCTGAACTTGGTCCTACTAGACATCTGTTACCCGGATAAGGAGGGACTCCCCATTAGAATAGGAACTGATCTAGAAAATGAAGTATATGGATTAGGTAATTATACAATTAGCCTTATGATTCTTACTGTCGAATCCGAAGCCACACCAGTTCTACCTATTATGTCAGTACTGCCAGTCACTGGTGAATTATGTATCAAGAAGAAAGGTTCAGTACACTTAGGTCATAGTAAATGCACTACTGTGGTCGAATTCAGTGATGATGGAAAATCATCTTTCAAAGCTATCAGTCACTCTTACTTTGTTTGTGGTCATACCGCATACATTCGCCTACCTCCAGATTGGGATGGTACCTGTTACATTGCATTCCTTCTGCCACCTGTTTTTCTAGCCCCTTCCGATTACCATAGAAATAGCAATCTAGTAAAGAATAGAGCCAGAAGAGGTGCCCCCCTTGTCGACTACACAGAAACGGCATGGGAACAGTACACTGATTTTAATAAAGGATTCTTTTTCTTCTTAGGCCCTGTCCAGAATAGTAAATTAATACGCAGATTAACTAGAACACTTGAAGCCGTAGTAAATGAAACTACCTCCGCCTTAGGTAACTTAACAGAAGAGCAGTCCGCTATGCGGGTTGTTGTCCTTCAGAATCGTCTTGTAATTGACGTCATCTTGGCAGATAGAGGTGGAGCCTGTAAGGTCATCGGGTCAAGCTGCTGTGTTTTCATTCCACAGAATGCACCATCTGTATATCAAGCTATCACCCGTCTTCATAAAATTGCAAATCAGATACATCAGAATCCAGGCACCTGGACTTGGTCCGGTTGGTTCTGGACAACGTTAACAGCTTGGGGATGGAAGATCCTATCCTTCCTAGGCATTGGCCTAGTCCTAGTATTCAGTTGTTGCCTGTGCC
This sequence comes from Lissotriton vulgaris, assembly GCF_964263255.1. Lineage (NCBI taxonomy): Eukaryota > Metazoa > Chordata > Amphibia > Caudata > Salamandridae > Lissotriton > Lissotriton vulgaris. The sequence continues at coordinate 1,562,195,718 of NC_141685.1, forward strand.
TGCAGTGTGGGCCAGCGATCTGTGGACTGTGTGCCACCTCTTGTATTGAACATTCCAGTTTCCACTCAAAACGTAACCAAAAGAAAGAAGAACAAATGATGTTACAAGAACAGACTGATCGATTCATGAGGATCGATATTTCATGAAGGGTCCGTAGGGAACAAGGAGGGAATGAGGAAAATTAAATTTTGGTCATGATGTGTTCCCTAGCGCGTACCCCACCGACTCCATGTACCAGCTTAAAGTGCATGTAACTTCCCTCCTGTGCCAGCTATGAAGACGCAAATACATTTGCGTCCACCGTCAACTTGTCCTCTTTCAGAAGCACCATGAATGGATTATATAGTCCGTTCCTAAGTATGCTATGCCACCGTCTTTTTGTAGTACACTTTTCACTTTTTCCTGCTCTAGCCTGAGTAGGCCCTGAATTCCTGCCATCTGAACCTCTTTTGTGGCTCCTGACTCTGCCCAGGCTACCTCTGTACTCGTGAACTCTGTCCTACATTCAGCGCGGCCCCTCGCGCTCAGCTCAAGCCTGCTTTCTGCCAAGACTGACTATAACCTTCGAGTTATCTGTTCCGCTCCCCGAGAATACATTCCTGCCTACTAGATCCTGTAAACATCCTCTCCAGCTGCAGAGCCAAAAGGGCCGACCTGTCTTAATGCAAGTAATTCATAGCCTCCGTTGCCATGCTTCCATGGAAGGCCCCGTGCCCCCACACTTCACATGTAGACACTTAGGCGCTCATACACGCATCTACAGTTAGCGTAGAGTAGCCTCTACCCTAGAGACCTTTCCGCCCAGATAGTATAGTTCCTAAACATCAGATATCAGATATGATAGAAGTACAAGTTGATCTGACATGCCAGACTTCTGTCTCTTTCCGTCAGTGTAAATGTCAAGACCCCTGCACCCCGTCCATCACACGTCATGCAGCTGCGCGCGCATCCAAGCTTCCGATTTCTGCTGACATTGCAACATTCTGTTAGCACCACCCCTTGGCGCCACCCACTTGCGTCACCAATCAGTGACGTTTCTAGCACACACCTCTAGTTCACGCCTAGTTTACGCCTCTTGATGATGTATTGGTACCACGTGTATACTGTTATCTTGTCTTCTCTCAGCTGTTACGCCTCTTACATTGAACCTTATGATGTAAATCAAGTATATAAGCCATGTATTGTCAATAAACGAGAGCGCGCTCATCTATCCCTTCTGACACCCCTGTGGTGGTCAGAACATGATATCCTGATTCCTTTATGAGGAATAAAACCCTTAGAAACTCTAACACCACGGACTCTGTTTTCTTTCCTTCTGATTGAGTTATCATTGATTAAGTACTTACCTGCATAGAAATTAAGAGAGTAAATTAATTATTTACGTCAGAATGTATCCAGGTGGATGTCCAGATATGGGGGGATGGTAAACTACATGGGAGAAATTGATATTGCTATCAGCGGGTGATGTCCTGCTGTACGTAGCAGACCTAGAGGTGTCTCTGGTAACAGTAGGTTCGATTTTTGCAATATAGGGGAAGTACTCCGGACTGGGCATAAACTGGGACAAATTCCAGATGAATGGTAGGATCTCACCAAGACACCTCCCCATGCCCATAAAGATTGCAGTCCACCACTTTCAATACTTGGACTGTGGATATCCAAAGATAATACAACACATTATGATAATTACCTGACCCCACTACTTAGTAGGCTAGAAGCGGACATAAAGAACTAAAGAGCACTACCACTCTTGCTGTAGGGCAGATGTAGGAAGTTGGCTCTGTATATACTATACCAAAGTAGGGTATAGTGTGCACAGAGTCCAGTGGATCCCCAAATGTAGTAAAAGTAGATAATACCCTACTCTCTATTTGTGGTAGTGCTGGCGAGCAGTAGGACTTTATTAGAGGGTAGTGTTAAGAATTTATTGTATACACTCATGCAAGAAATGTCACACACTCAAAGACTGAACTCAGACCAATTTGTATAAAAATATTATTTAGTTGTATTTTATTTTCTAGAACAAAGTCAGGTCTGGTACAGATAAGTGTAATAATACTTTGTAAGAATAATGCAGTTAAATACCGTATGAATGCAATTGGTTTGGTTACAGGTAAGTCACTTGTGTATACACAGTGTAAATTACTTTTCAGTTACTTTTTAAGTTATTTTTTCTACTCGGTGTGATATGCCTAGATATCACACTGGAATATTTCATAAATAAAGGGTGAGTAAATCACTTGTTTAAATATACAGTTTCTTATGTTTTCATTCAATTTCCCAACTCCACAGTCAATGTCATTCCATAGGAGGAAATGAAGTTATCGGTTCATTGGTAAGTACTTTGTTTTGGGAGTTGGGGTTCTGGGGTTAGAATAAGGGTTCCCCCACAGTTAAGGATGCACTCTCACAGAACGCTCAGCAGCACTTGGATGGCTGGGTGCAGAGTGCTGAGGCTCAATGTTATCTAAAGGGGGACAGGGGCCTCCGGTTGGTGGCTGCTCATGAGCAGGACACAAGGTTGTGGCAGCAAAGCTCCTGGACTTAAGCCATGGGCAAAGGGGGATCCGATTTAGCACACAAAGTGCACCCACAGCGGCACAGGGGTGAGGGGTGTCCGGGTGTAGAGTGCTGTTTTGGATTCGGGTGACCTGTTGTTTGAAATGGGAGTTGTCAGTTTTGGATTTTGGCTGCAGGCCTGGTCCAGGAAGTCTTCCGGGAGGAACCAACAGCTGGGCAGGTAAGTTGGTGGCAGGGCCGGCTTTAGCACTGGTGGCGCCTTGTGCGACAATGTTTGTTGGCGCCCCCCCCAATGATCACCTCCACCACAGATTCCCTCACTACCACCATTTGACAGTGCCCCTCAAGTCTCCATAACCACTGTCTCTTAGATTCATTTCATTTTATAGCGCCACTCATGCCAGTTTAAGAAGTCAGAAAACGTTACATCAAACACGTATTGCACAAGCAATCATCGCTGTGAAAATCAGTTAATAGGAAATGTTACATAAGACAGCGGCCTACAAGGGGTAGGAGTCCCATGTCATCCATACTGGTAGGCGGTATAGTTTAAGAGTCCTTTGACTGGAAAAGCACACATTCGGAATTAAACATTTAACACCGTTATTAGCAGTTTTCTTCAATAAAAATAATTGATTTTTACCCAAATGTACCCCTTCTGCAATATTAGGACAACGAAAGTCTGGGCAAAGAATATATGGCTCCAATATTTTCCTTGCAGTTTGCATGCAGCTTTTGCAGTTAATAGCTCACTGCTCTATACTAAGATTTTAACTTATAAGCTGCAAGTAAGAAAAGTATCTCTGACAAAACCGGTAACCCATTGACCTATTTATATTATATGCACTTTGTAATGTTCATGGGACATGTTCTTTGCAGCAGGCATGTTAACCCTCTGCCCTATGATCAGTCAAAACTTTCAGTAGACAAATTTCCGGACTCTCTCCAGGAAGAACATTAATAACTGGAGTTGTCATATTTATTGCGGGGACAAAGTACGCAGCATCCGGTGCTTTTAAAGCGATAAACATGGCGCCCCCACCCCAAGTCAGCGCCTGGTGCGATGGCATCGATCGCACCGCCCTAGAGCCGGCCCTGGTTGGAGGGCTCAGGGACGTAGGTGCACCTCAGGTCCTCTTCTAAAGGGCGCAGGGCCGCTGGCTGCAGGAGTGTCATTTGAGGTCAGATTTCACCTTACCGGGCCACTTACGGTTGGGGGGGATCTCCATGCAGAGGCTGCAAGCGACATTGGGGAGTCCTGGAGGGGTCAATCCACAGTGGATTCGTACTCTGGCACGCTGGGGGACCTCGCTGGGACCAGTGGGCCACTCCGAATCGGGTGCAGTGGTGATTTCAGGCATCAGGTTTCTTTGTCCTCAGCAAGCTCGGAGTCTTTCTTTGGTGATTCTTTTGAACAGACCTGCTGTTCAAAGGAGATCCGGTCTTTGTTGAAGGCAGTAAGTCCTCCCATGGGTTCTGGAGGTCGCTGGCTGCAGGACAATGTAACTGCAGGCGGGCCAGTAAGGCTGGAGCCAAGTCAGTTTTTTTCTGCAGTCTCCTCTGCTAGGCATCTTCTTTCGTCCTTCGTAGGCTGCGGGAATTTGTCTTCATGGTTCAGGGCTGCCCCCTACATACTGTATTTAGAGGATGTTTTAGGGGTCTCAAGAACAGGAGCCAATGGGCTACTGACCTTAGGGTGACTACAGCCTTGGTGTGCTCACCCCGCGTGGTGGAGTGAGCACAATCCCTAATCCTGATTGGAGAGTGCCTCCCACCTGCAAGATGGCGGGCATTGAAGAGTGGGCTTCACCTCTTTTCCCCCACCTGAGGGGTGGGGTTGGCAGAGATGGGCACACCTTCTGGGGTGTTCTAAATGTTACCGCCGGTCTTCCTGCTGAAAAGGAGGGGAGACAAGAAGGAGGCCTACTCCTGATAGCAGGCGAGGCTGGGAGTCGCATTTTAAAGGCGGAAAGGCCTTTGATGCTCCCCTTCCACGGATGAGACCTCCTGACCTGGGGAGGTGTGAACACCTCTGCCCAGGAAAGGCTTTGTTTCTGGGCTCAGGGATCAAATGCTCCGACTCCAGGGGTCCAGAAACATGGCTTGTGGTGGCAGGCTGGTATTTACCAGTCATGGAAACCCACCAGAGGCTGGTTATTTTTCAGGGGGCATCTCTAAGATGCCCTCCGAGTGCATTGTATAATAAATCCCACACTGGCATCAGTGTGGGTTTAATAGGCTGAGAGGTTTGCTACCAAACTTCCCAGAATTCGGTAAATCCATGATGGTACTGTGGAGTTTGTAATGACAAACTCCCAGACCATATTCTCTTCATGGCTTTACTGCACTTACAATGTCTAAGGATGTACTTAAGACACTGTAGGGGTAGAGTGCTCATGCAACTGTATCCTCACCAGTGGTGAGGGGTGTCTTACCTATATCATGGCAGGCATGGCACAAAGGAATGTGTGACATGTCGACTCTTCACTTTTCTCTGCACCAAAACACGCAGCCTGCAATGGCAGAGTGTGTGTGTGTGTGTGTGTGTGTATGTGTTAAGTTACAGCACCTCTGAGGAAGGCACAATATGTGCTGACTTACTTGTGGCCATAGAGGTGACAATTGTTACAGTTTTGGGAAAGAACACAGGCCCTGGGAACCTGATTGGCAGGGACCAAGGGCATATCAAGTCAAAGTGCATCAGAAATCTGGCCAAAACGGGGTGGGGGTTACTGCAAGAGAAATGTAGCTTCCTACAGCAGAGCAGCAATTTTGTAAATGATCTCATTACACATATTTATGTATATACTAAAGCCTGTATGCTTTACAAAAAATGTCTTCTTTCAAACGATAGATCTGGTTAAGCAGCCCATACCGAATAGCGCTCCCACCCTCCAATGATTGTGATACGAAGGGGATATAGTACTACCAAATATTCGCAAATATTATGAGGCAGCTCAAGTCAGCATAGCAAATGACTGGACATGGAGAACCCAATGGAATATCCCACATTTAGACTTGACCAAGTGGCACTTGGGAAAAAAAGGTTACCTCAACATTCTATATGGCGGTAATCTTAAGACAGATGCACCACCAGCAACATTAACAGCGATTTCCATCCAGAGTAGACTAAAGAAATGTGATGTGAAAGTAGACTGACACCAAAGACCCCTCTATGGCTAGGTATAAACTGGGGATCAGTGACTAAACGATCGGGCTTAAAAAAAGTGGGATGTGATCGGACTCTCCACACCTGAGGATGTATGGGACGCAAATGCTATAGTACCGTTTGAATACTTCCGACAGAAAGATGAAATGGCACTCACAAAAATATTTTAATATTTTTAAGTGCAATATGGGTTGTAACTGTAAGCCCAGATTTCCGGGGGAGAGGAAACTTAAGAGGACTCGCCCCTGGAACAAAGGTTACTATTTGGCTATATGACCACAAAGGCATTTCCCACAAGAAGTAGTGATAAAAGCATGCTTTCGCAAAATTCAGTTAAAAATATTACACAGGTTACATTATACCAGGATGCTTCTGCACAAAAAAGGCAGGCTAGTAGATGATAATTGCCCACGTGCCTGTGGTCAGAAAGGCACAATTTGTATAATTTATGGGACCGCCCCAAACTTCCATCATTTTGGGAGGGGCTAGAGAAAAGACTGGAAGGAGCAACAGATGCACGCATAGACAGGCAGGCACCTCTAGCGCTGTTGGATATGGGGGAATTCAGGCTTAACATCGTAGAAGAAACTCCTTATCAACCTGGGTTTCCTGGCAAAAAGGGAAATTGTGAAGAAATCGAGGAGAGCAGCACACCTACGAATACAAGTTTGGATGAGGAAAATGAATGTGTGCTATGTTAGAGAACTATTGGTATATGAGGGCAGAGGGTGCCCCAAGAAGTTCTGGAAAATATGGGATGGATGGGCTACCGAAGACTAAATAGGCGGAGTTCAAGGGAAGGGGCATATAGATGGTAGACTTAACAAAGGAACTTGAACTAACACAACATTCAACAGAGACAGACTGAAAGAACCAGGCTACATCGTATGGATACTCAGGGATGGCATGACCTCACCCTAATGGGACAGGTACAAGATATACTCCCCTAGGACGAGGGTGGGACGGAACTTGCAAGTATCTCAATATAAGCTTAATATTTGTTTCTTGTTGATGTTTACGTCAAACTCAAATACAAAACTTTTAATGGTGACAGGTCTCTGGTAGAATTGTGGACACGGTCGATTTATGTGGGTAATTAGGGGCATTTTACAATGATAAACTTAAAATTAGACCAAATTATTGGTGGGCAATACAAGATAAGGAAGTGGAGAAGGTGGTAATGGAGAATATCAAACGTGTCAACAGCTATATGGTGTAAATATGAGACTACCTCCAATAATGAGTTACCAAAATTATAATTGGAAAAATATTCAAAATAATGACCTCTTTGGAGGATTAAAACAGACACAATAATAATCGAGGTTACAAGCTCATTATTCGAAATGGCAAGGATTTAAAGTGATGGCATGATTTTTTTTCACAGCTAAAGGTTTTGTTTTGTTGTATTGTGACTGAAAGTGTTGCTCATTTAGTGTCCAAAGATAAAGTTTATTTAGAAGAACAATGGAATTAAGTTTTCCTGTTCCATTTGTGACTGGCACATCCAGTTCTGTGTTGTCCTTTGTACTCCAGTATTAGTAGACCTGTTTATCACATTCTGAATTCGTGACTACATGTTCCAACAAGCATTGAAACTGCAATAGGTCTCGCCCTTGTCTAACCCCTTCGATGCTCATGACGGAACGGTCCGTCATGAGCGTCGGTTGGCCTGTGCTCATGACGGAACCGTTCCGTCATGAGCCCGTTGGCTCATTAGAACGTCAGCACAGCGCAGGAATCTGCGCCGCGCTGCTGTGGTTAAGTTAAAGCAATTTTGTTTGGAATTAGGTGGTTTTTTAGCTTTGCTTTTATTAGTATTTTTCAAACTTTCATGTACATAACATGCATATGTATGCATATATATATATATATATGCATGTATTTATATATATGCAGATGTATATATATATATATATATGTTTATATATATATATACACACACATATATATGTATATATATATATAAATGCATATATATATATATATATATATATATATGTGCGCGTAGAGAGAGGTAGAGGGGTAGAGAGTAGTAGATAGAGGGGTAGACAGAGGTAGAGAATCGAGAGTATAGATTGAGTAGGGGGGCAGGGGCGGGGCAGCGCCGGACAAATCAGGTGGGGCGTGATAATATATCAGAAAAATTGCCATCATCTGAAGCATCTACACCCGTGGCGCTGAAGAAGGCTAATTCTAAGTCGAAATGCATTCGCCTCATAGCAGGTGTTAAAACCTTTTCCTACCTGCTGTCTATGGAATAAAAGCTGTTTATACCTGTCCCCTTGGTTGGCCTCTTCACTCTCGTCGTCGGCTGAGGTGATGGATTTCATGTTCAGCGCGGTTTCCAGTGCCGCGCACAAGAGGCTCCCGTCTCATCAAGTTGGTTTCGGCTCACTAGGTGCTGCCTTGGTGGCGTTTGGATGTGTCTGGGGTACCGGGATTCAGAAACCCACCTCCTGGCCTGGGAGAAACTACGGCGGTGTGGGAGTCAATCGGCTTCACGCTGGGCAGGGTGTATTCCACCCCTGTCCCCGCTTAAAGGACACCAGACATTGGGAGGTTGAGACATTAGGGGATTGGAGGCGACAGAGTGTTCCATGGCAGCAGAGGGCGGAGAATTTGCCAACAGTACAGCGCTTTCCCATCCCACGCAACATCCACCAGGAAGTGCAAGAAAGATGCATTCTGGGACTGGTAGTCGCGGCACACCATGTGACTGACCAGGGACATTTGCAATTGGCATTCGTGCCAGCAGGGGCGGGGCAGCGCCAGACAAATCAGGTGGGGCGTGATATTATATCAGAAAAATTGCCACCATCTGAAGCATCTACACCCGTGGCGCTGAAGAAGGCTAATTCTAAGCCGAAATGCATTCGCCTCATAGCGGGTGTTAAAACCTTTTCCTACCTGCTGTCTATGGAATAAAAGCTGTTTATACCTGTCCCCTTGGTTGGCCTCTTCACTCTCGTCGTCGGCAGAGGTGATGGATTTCATATATATATAAATATAAATTATACCCGTGTTCAAAAAGGGAGATAAATCGTTACCTGGGAGTTATCAGCCAATCAGACTGATTGACACTATGCAAAAGGTCTTCGGTAGGTTAATTTTAAACAAGGTCTTAGAGTGGGAATTGGATCAGAACATCCTATCCAACCTACAGGCAGGATTTAGATCATCTATCAGCACTGTTGACCAAGTGTTATACTTTGCTATGTTTTACTGGAAAACGGTATTAATAGGAGGGGGTAGCTTATATGCTGCCTTTATAGATCTTAGGGCAGCATTTGATCTTGTCCCCCGTCCTGTTTTGTGGAGCGTACTAAAAGACATGGGAATGCCGAGTATCCTCCTCACTCTAATCAGATTGCATGAGCAGAATTTTGCTCAGATTAGATGGGGGCGCCCAGGAAATGTTACTTCTCAGTTTCCTGTGGAACGAGGAGTTAGACAAGGCTGTGTCCTTGCTCCAACTCTATTTTCCATGTACATTAATGATGTGGCAAATTTGCTGATAGAATCAAATATTGACGCTCCTATTCTTGCAGGAAAGAAACCCCCCATTTTAATGTTTGCCGACGACTGTTTGATCATTGCAAAAACCCCGAGTGGGTTGCAAAAGGCTCTAGGAATTTTTGAAAACTTTTGCACCGCCCGAGGTCTAGAGGTGAATGTTTTAAAATCTAAATGTATGTCTTTTAATGAATCTAAATCCTTCAAGGGTACTGTAATTATGAATGAATTGCCACTTGAGAAGGTCCAAGCTTTTAATTATTTGGGTGTTTGTATCCAGCACGACCTTTCCTGGAAGCTACAGACTGAGCTGGCGACCCTTAAACATCGACAGCTTGTTGGAGCTCTGAGACAGGAGTATTCTAGGTCTCTCACCAAGCCAATAGCACCGGCATTAACAGTGTACAATGGAAAAGTTGTTAGCTCTGTTTTATATGGTGTCGAAATCTGGGGTTTTGAGAATCTACAGAAATTGTCATCTTCAGAAAATCTGTTTTTAAGAAACCTTACCAAGCTTCCCCAGAGCACACCAATATGTCCCCTACTACCTGACTTGGGTTTAAACCCTATTGCTTTACTTGCTTATTTACGCCCAGTTTTATACTGGAGACGACTATGGACATCACCTGCACTGAAAATATTTGCAAATAGGCTTATGGATATCATCCAATCTGACACTTTCCACAAGATTAAAGTGGTTGTGCAAGATTAGAGAGACATTACTAAACTTAGGCCTGAATGAAATATGGAAAGACCCCACAAACGCCAGGTTCCCCTCCAAACAGGCTTTAAAAACCATGTACTGGGAAGGCTGTTGCCTCGAAAACTTTTAGGAAAACTGCTCCACTTTCATTGACTGGTACTTTTTTGGTGATCAAGGATCGGCCCAGATTCGAAGACTTTTGGGATTTCATTACACGACCCCTAGACCGCAAGCTCTACTTCCAACTTAGAATTGGTAGTATAACGGTTAGAGCAGTTACCAACCGTTGGTCTATTGGAGGCAAAGTGGAGTGCCCTGGTTGTTTGTACCCTAAGGAAACTGTTGACCACTTATTGTTTGTTTGCCCTGTATATGCTACACCTCACAGGGTGTGGCTAACTCCTATGTGCAAAACCTTGGGTACCAGGAGTGGGTTGGTGGCTGTAAGACTAATTTGTACTTGCCCTGATCAATTTGTGGCCATTGCTGTGGCAAAATATTTAGGCTGGGCCTAGGTAATAAGAAGTAAATTGCTGTAAATATAATTTACTCTACACAGAAGTAAATTGCTGTAAATATACTCTACCCTTTTATAGTCTGGACCCAGTGTGTGCACTTTAGTTCCCCTGAAATATATTGTATATGTAAATACTTGAATGAAATTACTATGTGAACTTATTTTAATTATATATATTGTCTTATCTTGTGATGAATTGTATTATTTTATATGCTTTTATGACAACAGTCGAATAAAGCTTGTTTGACTTGAGTAGTAGTGTGTAGTAGAGTAGTAAAGAGTGTGTAGTAGAGTGTTTAGTAGAGAGTGTGTCGTATAGAGTTAGTAGCAGAGAATAGTGAGTGTGTAGTAGCTAGTGTGTAGTAGCGAGTAGTAGAGTGTGTAGTAGAGTGTGTAGTAGTGAGTGTGTAGTAGAGTAGTAGATAGTGAGTGGTAGAGTAGTGAGTGTGTAGTGGAGAGTGTGTAGTAGAGTGTGTAGCAGAGTGTGTGCAGTAGTAGATAGTGTGTAGTAGTAGTGTGTATGCAGTAGAGTGTGTAGCAGTAGAGTGTGTAGCAGTAGAGTGTGTAGTAGAGTGTGTAGTAGAGTGTGTAGTAGAGTGTGTAGTAGAGTGTGTAGTAGCGTGTGTAGTAGCGTGTGTAGTAGCGTACATAGTAGAGAGTGTATATTAGAGTGTGTAGTACAGAGTAGTAGAGAATGGTAGAATGTGTAGTAGTGTGTAATAGAGTGTGTATTAGAGAGTGTGTAGTAGAGTAGTGAGTGTGTAGTAGAGTGTAGTAGTGTAGTAGAGTGTATCATAGAGAGTGTGCAGTAGAGTGTGTAGTTGTGTAGTAGAGAGTGTGTAGAAGAAAGCAGTGAGTCTGTAGTAGAGAAGTGAGTGTGTAGTGGTGAGTGTGTAGTAGAGTGTATAGTAGAGAGTGTGTAGTAGAGTGTAATGTAGAGTGAGTAGTAGAGAATAGTAGAGAGTGTGTAGTAGAGTGGCTGTGTGTGTGTGGTTGGGTGTGTGTGGTTGGGTGTGTGGTTGTGAGTGTGATTGTGTGTGTGGTTGGGTGTGGTTGTGTGTGTGTGTGGTTATGTGTGGGTGGTTGTGAGTGTGGTTGTGTGCACGTGTGGTTGTGTGTGTATTGTTGTTTATGGTTGTGTATAGGTGGTTGTGTGTATTGTTGTTTGTGGTTGTGTGTGATTGGGTGTGGCTGGGTGTGTGTGTGTGTGTGTGGGCGGTGGTGCTGCTGCTGCTAGGGGCAGCTGGTGTGAGCAATGCCCCGCTCTCAACACCATCTCCAAACATGCGGGCCCCAGATTAGAACCCAGGAAGCGGCAAAACCCTGAAAGGGATGCGCATGGGCGTCCGTTTTAAGCAGGTCTCACTCGTTCCAGCTGCAAAGGTTAAAAGCTACTATCAGGTGGTAGTGGGGTGTCACTGCGGAATCCAGCGCCGAACTCTGCTGCGCCTGCATTTTTCACTGGCACGTCTTGATAAGGCTTATGTCTGTTCCATACTGCTGCTGAGGCAGCGTCAGCTCTTTGGCACACGTGTAGCAGGCTTTTGTGGACTGCAGTAACAGCAGGCACATCGATGTGCTCTGCTCACACTGCTCTTTCTCACTAGTGGTGAAGTGCCGAATGATGTCATGTCAGGTGAGCTTTGTAGGGGAAAGGGAAATCCTTCAAAGAGAGTCATTTTCTCTCTGGATTTCCCTTCTCCTTTTGAAACTCGGGAGCAGCAACATTGTCATAGTGTCACCAGGGATCTAAGTGGAATTTTTGTCAATATTATATACAAGCCATAGTTGCTGCTTTTTTATCTTATGCAACTAACAACCATTGACAAAGGCAATAGTCCTGACTTCTTGTAGGTTTGATGTTACTAGTTGTATCATATATCTGGATGTAATGACCGAAGCACCAAAATACAAGTGGGGCGGCACACTATGCTAATCATAGATTTTGGCTTACGTGTTTTTAAGACACGCCCTTAATTACATTGGCCACGCCCCATTGAGAGACCTCCCCCCAGTTTTTTCATCCCACTTAAAGCCCTGTATAAAGGTGAGATTGGGTATTTTCCCGTCCTGGGACTTGCACGGTTTAGCTGCGCATCACGTGACCTGTTCATCAGATGGCCTATAGAATGCACTTCCAATAGAGACATGGGCATTGGTGACGTCAGCCGAAGGAGCGGCCACTGTTATAAGACTTCTTTTCCACAATGGGCTGTGCTCACTATGTCACGTGATACACTTTTGTCAGATAATACTAGCGTGCACAGAGGGCTAATTCCATTTGCACTTCTGCATAGAAAGACCGCATAGCCAATTCAATCTTTACACACGTTCCCTCCCTTACTTTACATTTTGGGGGCGGGGTTGTGAGAGGATCACCCTAAAACCTCATACTATGCCCTACCCTATAGTTGCCTCCTCTAGGCACCTATAGGGTACGTGTTTTTAAAGCGCGGCACACAGCTAGTTGCCGTATCTGTTTAAATGCTGAGGTGCGGGAAAGGGTCATAGATGGGGGCACGCCCTCCCTGAACTGAGACTTGGTTCTAAGTGCACCTCAATATCCAAGGGCTATGCATTTCTCACATAAAAAAACATATTAACAACAGGACCCAGTGGAAACCATTTGTAACTGGTCAACATAAGTTTCCACTGTAGAAGATGATTTGCCCAGGATCACACACAGCGGTAAAGCGGGGAAGCTGAGATTAGAATTCTGGTCGTCTCTAGAAATCTATCAGGTTGCATAGTGTGCTATATAAGTGTCCTGACTTCGCGCATCCGACACAGGACCCCCTGGCAAGGGGCAATCCTGGTTATCAAGAAGAAATTTGGGACACACCATCCTAACCGGAGGTCTCCAAGTATTCCACCAGATCACAACCGAACCGAAGATGCCCGCTCCCTTTTTCATGAGCTTCGCCCCTGGTTGAGTTAATCCAGCAAGCGGACCCAGCAGGCACTTGAACCATCCTTCAGGGGGCCTCTCAAGCTGCGCCTTCCTCCTGTGACATGGATGTTGGATGCCAGGCAACAGCTGGAGAACAGGAACATGAAACCCTCAAGGGATGCCCGGGCGCTCTGGGGTGCGGGAGGAAGACGAGCAACAACGAGTGGGGGACATGTATGTGCAGTGAGCAAGAAAAATGCTGTCACATCCTGGCACAACAGTGTGGCTTCTAGTTGCTACGGTTCAGGGACCATTGGGTGAGATTGTGCCGTCTTCAACACAGCTCCTGGAATTAAAAGAATAACACACCCCAATGGTGTGATAAACTTGGCACAAGTTTTGAAGTTGAGATGCGGCATGTAATAAAATCAGATAGCAGAAATGCTGCACTATTTACCCGGCTGCCGGTTATACTGGCCCTCCTTAAAGACACATACACTCGTCCGGCATCACTGGAGCGCAGAAGCCGAGCATCTCCGGAGAGGCTGAGCGGAGGTCTGTCCGGCTGCGGGCCCCTTCCCTGCACGCCTGCCTGCTTTCTGTCAGGGGCAGCAGCTGGAGGAGTTTCCTGCCCCCGTGCTCTGCCTCTCATTCCTTCTCCAGTTAATATCAGTGCCCCGAGCAGCGCAGGAAACACTGTGAGGAGCCGCACGGGAGGGAGAGCGGAGGGCTGGGAGACTCCCTTTGTCATTGGTGTGTAAGTGAGTGTGGCGCGAGGAGGAGGGGGCCCCATAGACATGCTAAAGATAACGGGTCGGGGCGCTGCAGTCTACGCTCCAGCCCGGCCACTTCCTATGTTGCACAGCTCCAGTTTTTTAACAAAAAATGAAGAAGAAAAAAGAGTGTGGGTGTGAGGGCAGCGTGCTTCCTGCTGCCGGGGGAAGTGGAGGACGAGCTGATACGAAATGGTTTAACAAGCACGATCACGATCCGCTTTCATTTATGGTGGTCGCAAAAGGTTTGTTATCTTTATGGGGCCATGTGTTTGAAACACATGGCCCCATAAAGCTAACAAAGCTTTTGTGACCAACGTAAATCAGACGAGCCCGTCCAAGAGGACCGTCTTAAAAAGAGAAAATAATACGTCACCACAAACTCTTTCCCAATGGCTGGCCACCGTTTAGCATGAACGGTGACACCGGCCAATGGGAAAGAGGGGCGGGGCTTAAAGCCAGCTAGTGAATCACCCCTGATATCACTAAATCTCGCCAGCGAGACTGCGCATGTGCGCAGTCTTACGCTAGGCTTTGACCTAAAAAGCAAAGAAGTGACAGCACTCCATGAGTGACTTGGGCATGGAATCAGGAAACACAAGAGTTTTGCGTGGATAGATGTGATGTAGCTAAGGCTTTCCAGGTGCTGGAGTTGTATAAGCAGGTACCAGTTAACAGTCTGCCCTCGCACCTTAATGCAAACGGGGATAGGAAACAGAATACAAAACAGTCTACAAATTAGATCAAACAGTGTCAAGTCAAGGAAGATCAGTTGCACTGGAGTGTGTGGGGGGGGGGGGACAGAAGCAGAGGAAACAGTGTCGATGTCAAGAAAGCTGTGACACCAGGGAATGTCGAGGTAAGATACTGGATTCAAGTGAATCTTCGGTGTACGGTATCAAACAGATTTTCAGAACGATACAACAATACAATTCTATGTTCACCTATACTGCGGAGTGGTGTTTGGCAGATACTACACCTCAGGGGGACACCGATCCCCTTAGCTCAAGGCCAAGGGAAGCTAAGAGGTGTTTGTTGCGTCACTCTGTGCCCCCTGACCTTGTCTGATAACATTTTTAAAAAGAATAAGGTATCACGTTTCTTTGTAAGGTGAACTAATAGGGTTTTCAACCCTCCATCCAGTGCTTAATTTGTGCCGGTGGTTTTCGGTACCAGGCAACTGCACTTAATTGTAAACACCGGGACTTATGGAAGTCTGCCACACTGTTTGTCTGATTTAGAGATGAGCACAAGAACAGTAGTTTATTAATTCAAAATACATTAAAAATGACTAATACATGCCACCCAAGCCATTCTCATAGTTTTGATTAAGTTCTAGTATCTACAAATGTTGTCACTTTCAGCCTTTTCTAAGCTCAATTACACATTTAGTCACATACGTGACTAATAAGAAATAAAATACATTCATATATATTTATGATTGTATCCAGTTTTTTTTACGAACACTTCGGGATGCCACTTAGGTCACAAACCTCTTGCACCATGCCACATTTTGTTTCACAAATAAATGCCTCTCACATCCTATCGTCGCGGATACCAACTTTATTAGTTTCAAATACGTGACAAAATGAATCACATGTGACCACGTAAGGTCTTAACATCTGTATTAATCAATTTTGATATCAGCACACGTTTATTTCATAATATGGAAATAAGTAAATGTTCATAAATGCACGGATTCTGCTTTAAAATATTCCTCCTTTCCAGTCACAAATAAAACGTTGAAGTATGTGTTCGTTTGGTTTACATATGAAAACATACATTGTACACACATATACACACACAGTCACATTCTTATATACTGCAAAGAGTGTGTCTCAGGTTTGACTGTAAGTTGGCCTGTCTCTTTTATATGGGAGATACTATATGTGAGTGTAACCTCACTTGTTGTGACCATTCACAAGCTAGTCCCCACTCTATTTTTTGTAGAGCCTGTGTCCTGACTGTACATATATATTGGAATAAAGTATACTGTACATAACTTCCAAAATACAGAATAAAGCCCTACACATACTGCAACAGTGCCTGCAGAGACGCTCAGTGTACTGCAGAGAATCACAGCATTCAGTCTAGACGCCTCATACTGGAAAAGAGCCTTCAGCACAATGCACAGAGCCCTCCTTGGTTTACTACAAAGACATTCAGAGTACTCCAAAGATATTCATTTAAACGCTGCACCTACTTCTGACTGTACTACAGTCACTGGTCGGATGTACTGAAGTCAATGTTCGTCTGTATAATCTTTGCAGGCTGCATATAGCAGCTGGATGACCCGGACTGGCCACCCTCCTGCCCCCAGATTCAATAGACCAGCAGCAGTGATCAAATTAGACGAGCTAGAGAAGAAAGACTGAGCTGGAAAAGGAGGCTCCCAAAAGCCACCCAGTAACTGAAAGCAGGTCAAGTACCTTGGGTATAAAAAAGTAGGGCCTGGTTCTGCAGTATTAAGATGAATCCTGTGTAATAGTGGGAAAGGATTATACAGATGGTCCACTAGAAGCTAAGAAGCTAAAGGATGCAGCTGTTAGGGACTGCAAGGAGTCTACCAGAGGCTTGGCTTGGTCAGAAAGATTGGGGGGGGGGGTCGAACTTCAAATTGTCCAACAATCACACTGACATAGAAAGTTAAAATACATTATACGAGGGCAGGGTGCATGAGAGGGGCTTAAAGGGCATTGGAAGGGGAGAGGAATGCAGATTGGTAGGGATAATAAGGGAGGGAAAACACAGTATTTTGTAAACTTACCAACATTTTTGAAGACTTTCAAACCAGAGAAAGGGAGTGTGTGCAATCCGAAAGACACTTCCGACTGAAAGAAGTTGTACCCAACCATTCACCAGAATATACATTTGAAACATCCCTCCAAAGCTATGTACCTGGAGTCTACATATGTAATGGAGTACAGCTGCACATATAAAAGGATCTGGTGAAATTATTTTTGAGACATTTTGCGTGCTTTCCATTCTGGAAGGGCTTTCGGAAAGCCTGGAGATCTGAAATAATGTGAATCAATTGAGGCCTACCATGTCACTCCTTACGTTATAAAAGCAAAACAATGGTTCCACAGGGATTTATCTAGGTAGTACAATCAATTATTTGTTGGTACATTGACAGAAGGTCATTTGTACCGAAAATGGTCAATTGTAACTAAAGTGGACTAAACGTGGATATCACTTCATAACACTGGTCCAGTATATTAGGAAATAAACCGAAAGACAATACCAACAAGTGATCCTAATTTGTGGATTGCATTTACATTACGTATAATATATTATGTGCAGTAAATATATTTAATATTGTTAATGAAACAAGTACAGTGAAAGAAGTGCTCGTGTGAAATAATATATATATATCTGAGAGTCTAACAGAAATTGCTGTTGGCTGGTTGTAATTTCAATTGAGAAATACAAAGGTATATGTTCACATAAACTCGTACTACGTTCATCAACCATTGTTCAGTTCTGACATTACGACGCTGGATGGCGAAAAATGTCCGTGATGCTCAGACATAGTACAATAGTTTACTGCGGGTTGACGTATCCGTAGCTGTAAACCAAACAGCGGATGGCTGAGAAGTGTGGGTCAAGAAAAAAGTCTTGCATATCATACGTCCAGGAGCAGCGTATGTCTGCAGTTCAGTGTCACATCAGTGGTGCTGGAACAGTTTTCAGAGTGGGGGTGCAGCCATCAATGCTATATCACTAGTCATGGTGATTGTAAAGAATCCAAAAGTCACACAAAAAACAAGTGAAGCAAATGAGCCACACCCATTCAGCAGGAGAGTTTTAAGGGTGTAGTATGTAATGAAAAATGTCCTACCTTTCGTAACGGAAAGTTTCAATTCTATTAAGGACACCGAGGCGAGGATTAGGCTTTATTTCTTCATTTATTTTCCAGCAACCTTGAACAACAGTAAACATGAATAGGACTTAATTTCCCATGAAGCCCATAGCAAAAAACCATCAAGTTCATAGAGCAGTCCACCAGCCAATCAGGAGCCTTCTGGGACAATAATAGAGGTTGATCGCTGCTGGACGTCCTCTTTCTTCCTGCGACAAAGCTGACTTTGGAAGTTCTTAGTCCTGCTTCGAAGCCTCTGTCCCTGTGGGTAGAAAAGGGGAGTTGTAAAATTCTGCATGCAAGGCTAGCAAACACATTGTTAATGCCAACACTCATAATGAACAGGAAAACTCTTTACTTACGTTTCACGAACATCTTGATCAACCCGGGTGGGATCAGGGAGGGCTAATCCTCGCCTCCCTGCCCTTAATAGAATTGCAACTTTCCGTTACGAAAGCTAGGATATTTTTCATTTTATGTCAGGGCCCGGAGGCAAGGATTAGGCTAGTTCAAAGCTTATCCACCACCAGGGCTGCTATGGAGGAGACTGGTTTGAAGTAAAACCTCTTAAAGGTTGAGTCAGAAGACCAGCCAGCCGCATTCAAAATGTCCTCCAAGCGGGCTCCTAGCATGAAAACCTTGGATGCCATGGCACCTCTCACCGAGTGTGCCCAAAAACCTTGGTATCTATGCCGGCTTCTATCATCACCCAAGGGATCCATCGTGCAATAGTTGGGGAGGAGACCGTTCAAAATGGTTTTCTTAACGCAATCAGGAGTTGACGCTCCCCATGCGGGCGCAACTCTTCTGTCATGGCCTCATAAGCCTAAATGCATCTGACGACGCAGAGTTTAGGACAGTCAGGAAAGGCCGGGTAGGAAATGACCCGAGACTGGCATTTGGTCTGACGGGATACATGAAGGGTGCCCTTCCGGGGTGAAGGACTTCCCGGAAATGTCCAGGGCCCTGACATCAGAGACCCGTCTACAGGACACCAAACATAGCAACATCGCCAGCTTTGAGGGAAGTTGCTTGTGTGTTAAGTACTTATTGCTGGGTCAATCTGAAAGCAGGTTCAACACCTTATTCACATCCCAGAGCACTGAATATCGTGGTTCTGGGGGAAGGGGGATACCCCGGAGTTTTCTCAAAAACGGATGGTTTCCCACCGGATGACCCACCACTACCGCATGGCCTGCAGAAATCGCGGAACGGAACATGTTAATCGTTCTGTATGCCAACCCCTCTAAAGCCAGAGAGGCTAGGAAGTTAGGGATGTGGACGATCTCTGCCTCCAGGGGATCCAGACTGCATGCAGACACCAACCCATCCACCGAGACCAGGCTGACCGGTATTGGTTGACGGTACTGTCTGCCTATACCCGAGAGAGGAGCTCCGCAGAGTGTCTCGAAAGCCCCGGAAATTGCCATTGAGACCTGTAATACTCCATACCATTAGGGATAGGGACTCGTTCACTATCAGGGGATTAGGGTTGCCCGCTGGATCGAGCAGGAGATGAGGGAGCTGGGGTAGATTGGAGAAGCCCAGGAAAGTTCCATTAGAACTGGAAACCAAGCTAGTGATGGAGCAAGGATTCATGAAAAACAAAACTTGCTCGGAGTAATCCTCCATTAACTTTTACTAACCGTTAAAACTGTAGATGAGACAAAACTAATATACACCCGACACCAACACATAGGGAAAAAGCTTTACGCATGCTTGATTAATGTAGAATAAAGTGCAACGCGACTAAAACACGCTTTAATTTGGAAAAACGCTTTGCGTATGTGCAAACCAGAATTACGTAGGGATAACGTGACTAACTCGCTTTGAGAGGGAAAAAAGACTCATGCTTGCACAAGTACTAACGTGATCGTGAAGCACCGTATGCCCGGCATCTGCTTGCTTGAACTCAAAAGAAAGCTGCTGTTAATGCTTTTGCTCAAGAGAATGATAACATGGGATAGAGCAGAAGTGGGTTGAGAACAGTGAGAATTATATGTTTACGAAAATAACATCTGTTTATGATTATTTTATTAATAGTGTACATTTGGGCCTGCTATGCCAATAACAGAGGGAAGAAAATGGCGCTGGATGAAAAGGAGCCGCGCATGCTCCGTGGATACGCCATGTGAACTAATGACCGCTAAGCTGAATAGCTGCTAAAGAGCAAGGACAGAAGACATGAGAAAAAGGAGATGTGTATCCCTCGAATGTTACTAAATATTGCAACAATACATGTATGGGAATGAAAAATTGTGAATGAGCTAAAGGGGAAGCGTTTACAAGGCAAGAGTACCTTAATAAAAACAAGCATTGGAAATGCAATAGGTCTCGCAGTAGTAAAGTTTGAGCTATAGGTGTTATTTATTTTTTTGTTTTTTATTTATGTGTTGTTTTTTCTAAATAGCTAAATTAATAGCTTTCTTCTTTACAAAGCCAATAGTTATAATTTTTGTAAATGTGACACCTCTAGCATTTGTAAAGCAACATGTTTTGTATTAACGGGACTTATATGTGACTTATATGTATTGATATAAAAAAAATCAATGGCTTTAAATAAAAATTAATAATTAATACGTAAATAAAATGGATTTTATTTTATATTGCCAATAGCTTAAAGTTTATTAAATATATTTAGTGAAGATGCTGTGGTTGCGCTGAGTGAGGGTGAGTGAGGGTGAGGGTGAGTGAGGGTGAGGGTGAGTGAGGGGTTGAGGGTGAGTGAGGGTGAGGGGTTGAGGGTGAGGGGTTGAGGGTGAGGGGTTGAGGGTGAGTGAGGGTGGGTGAGGGGTTGAGGGTGAGTGAGGTTGAGTGAGGGTGAGTGAGGGTTAGTGAGGGTGAGTGAGGGTGAGTGAGGGTGGGTGAGGGTGGGTGAGGGTGAGTGAGGGTGAGGGGTTGAGGTTGAGTGAGGGTGAGGGGTTGAGAGTGAGTGAGGGTGAGGGTGATTGAGGGTGAGGGATTGAGGGTGAGGGGTTGAGGGTGAGTGAGGGTGAGTGAGGGTGAGTGATGGTGAGGGGTTGAGGGTGAGTGAGGGTGAGGGTGAGTGAGGATGAGGTGTTGAGGGTGGGTGAGGGTGAGTGAGGGTGAAGGTGGGTGAGTGAGGGTGAGTGAGGGTGAGTGTGAGTGAGTGTGAGTGAGGGTGAGTGAGGGTGAGGGGTTGAGGGTGAGTGAGGGTGAGGGGTTGATGGTGCCCCCCCCGACAGTCCTTCTCTTTATGCCTGCAAAGTGGTCTGTGGAACTTGGAGGGATGTCTTACCAAGCTTTGCTATGCCCTTGCGGTTTTGTGGCATTACTGAGAACGCGTGATGCCAGCGGGTCTGCCGCCTCTCTCCTCATTTCTCAAGGCTTTCCAGCCCTTGCGTTCTTCCGGCATGGGTGAAGAGATGGCTCTCCGGATTAAAAAAAACCTGATTCTGTGCCTCGCCTAGCTGGCGTGTACTATGCAAGCCAGGTTCTTGAGTAACTTGAGGGGTGACGGGTGGGGCTGAGGTTGAAGAGGGTGGGTAAAACCATCAGGAACACACCCGCAGTGTGTCAAGGCAGAGGCATGCTGCAGCCCTGCTCCTTGGCGGTGTGTAATACGTCCAAATCAAAGAGTCAAAATGCTGCAGAGACCGCACAGCAAGAAGAGGGCAGAGGGAACTCAAAAGAAACACAGGGACGCGAGCGGGCTGCAGCTGAACACAGGCTCAGCTCGCACCTTGTTGGTAGGTGATAAGCTTACATTATGTGTAACATGAGCCAAACAGAAGCTCTATTTTGACTTTTAGATTTCAAGTGTAGAGGGGGCGGGCTGCATAATAAATTCATGATCTCACAGGGAGTTGTAAAGGGGCCAGCCATTAAAGCGAATCAGATGTTGAGCTCTTTCACCAGTCACGGTCTAAAATGCACGGAGGAAGACAAGTGTTTAGGAGACAAACGGCTGTCTTATCATCTGTGCGAGAAACGGCAGAGTTGCATCCGACATCTCCTGCTTGCTCGGGCATTCAACAGTCATTTCTGCTACCGATCCTGCCACTTTGTCCCATTAATGTTTGAGTTTCTAATGATGCAAAGTGACATTTCCGATAAGCACACTGCTTTCAATGTTTCCGGAGGCTACGTCAATCATTCCATGTAGCCTCCCAAGTAAGGAGTGTTATTCAACCCCCGTGTTGCAGCGGACCATGATGGAAGGGCCCGGAAGTAACGTAAAAGAAAAAATACGTGGCAGTCTAAAGTGCAGGCAGGGGAGGGGGCGGAGCGGGGGTGTGGGAGGAGTGCGGGAACAGACGGCGAGGGGAGGATTGTAGGAGGAGGAGAGTAGGGGAGGCACGGCCTAGCGGCCGTGCAATCAAGAAGTGAGGGGGCGGGAGAGTAGGCAAGGCAGGCGGCTGGGGGGAAGGGGGAGGAGAAATGCGACATGGCAGGCAGGGGAGGGGGCGGAGCAGGGGTGTGGGAGGAGTGCGGGAACAGACGGCGAGGGGAGGAGAGTAGGGGAGGCACGGCCTAGCGGCCGTGCAATCAAGAAGTGAGGGGGCGGGAGAGTAGGCAGGGCAGGCGGCTGGGGGCATGTGCACGCGCTTTTAAGCTCAATGCGCATGCGCATTGAGCTTAAAAGTCACGGGCACTGCAAGGAATCGCCACGATTCCTTGCAAGTTGGACAAAGAGTGGATAAGCCCCCATAGTCTCGCTTGCTCGATGCGCATGCGCATCGACAGGCGAGACCTAATGAATATGTCAGCATAGTGTGATGAAGAGTCCCCTAGCCCTGTCCAATCACATTTCATATTTTACTAATATTTGCAACTATTGAGGGTGGGAGATGGAGAAATAAAGACTATAACTAGAGTGACTTCGAATATTAGAGACAGAAATACGAGAGAGAGAGAGCGAGAGAGAGAGAGAGAGAGAGAGAGAATCTAGTCAAGCCAAGAGCAGCATCAAGATCATCGAGAGAAAGAGGAGAGAGCAGTCTGGGAAGATTCAGATCCGAATGTCAGCCTGATTAAATTCGAAGATTGAGGAAGAAGATCGAGGCGGGAGAGAGTGTAAGAGAGGGAATCGCCCTGGTGTGTCAGGTTTGTAGAGAAGTCTAGTAAGTATTGGTCCTGTACTGATCCGGTCCTATAGTCTTTTGTCTCCTGATTCTAACTCAAGGGACCCCCACCAGTCCTTTAGCCAGAGGAGTGGTTTTCAGTATTTTCAATTAGGTAACTATTATTCTCCTCGAAATTTGCATATTCCTTTGCAAATGTAGTTTTGTTTATGCCTTTTGTCTCTTCATCTATCCACTCTCTTATGCATTGATCTGGTGATTGTGTTTTGTGTCAATGAATGTATTTGCTAAATAAATTTTCTCTCCCATATGAAGAATGATGGAGTTTGCACTGTGAATCCGTATTAATGAGTGTTCAATTTAGGACTGAAATATTAGATACAACTTATAAATCTTACCCATAGTCTGTGGTTATTTCACTGAGATCTATGAATTAGTTAGATAACAGTCAATATCACCATCAACTAACTCAACTAATGATTCATCGACCAGAGGAAAGAGTGTTGATCTGTGGAGATTAATTAGATATTAAATATTGCTCCATGGTTTAAGTTTACAGTAAATTAACTAATCAGAACTTAAGTGAATTATAAAACTTGACCCCCAGCGGATTTACCAGGGAGTGTGAATGAACATTTTGGGTAAATGTGTGTGGGCCCCATTTAATTATTTTGTTTGTGAAGTATTCATCCCTGGCCTTCCGCTAGATCACTTGCACTCTCTAGACCGGGGTAAATCACCACCACCTCCGCTCTCAGTCGACAGACCTGCATTGTTAATCACATTATCATGGCGAAGGGGGTAAAGGCATAACCCCTCTCTAGGGACCAATCCAGAAGGAACACATCGGTGGCTGATGCCCCCGGGTCCGGCCTCCAGCTGAAGTATTTTGGAAGCTGGGGGTCGAGGCGAGAAGCAAAAAGGTCGACAGAGAAGGGACCACACTGGTCCTGAAGGGTCTGAAACACCAGAGGGAAAAGTTTCCACAGACTCGAGTCCCGAAGGTATCTGGATTGCCAGTCTGCCCCCAGGTTTGCCACATCCGGCAGATGCTCCGCTATCACAGACACCTGGTGGGCCAGGCAGTTTCCCCAAAAGTCCTTGGCCAAATCCGCCAGGGCCTTGGAGCGTGTCCCACCCAGATAATGATGTAGCGTACTGCTGCCACGTTGTCCGTCTTTAGGAGGACGCATGTTTGAGCTCTGTCTCTGGTCCAACAACGGACAGCGAACGCGCCCGCCATGAGCTCTAAACAATTGATGTGTAGGGAGCGTTCGCCGGTGGACCAACCTCCTCCTGTGGTGAACACTCCACAGCGCACACCAGGGCCTGACCCGCTGGCATCTGACTCGATCACCCTGTCTGGGAGGGAGTCAAAGATGGCCCGTCCGTTACATGCCTCCATGTGATACCTACTGCGCATGCGCTAGAGATCAGCGCTGTTTGGAACGCCGACGGATTTCTACGCGGCACCCAAGACACATTTGTCCAGCGGGGCGACTGCACGATTCTTTCGTATTTGCATACCGGACTTCAACGCTGCGATACAAGTCTCCACCTACGGCCCGCGGTCCCTGGACCCTCCGGTCCACCGGCAACTACCTTAATTTCTTCTGCCATTCAGGACACGTCGCCCCTTGTGAGAGGATTCTTCTGCCAGGAATACGCTTTCTTGGATACACTGATTTTGAGTGGTTTGGCCCGGAGGAGAATCCCCAAGACTGCTAGGGATTCGAAACGCGTAGGCCTTCCTTTGGTCTGCTTTTTGTCACCCTGGTGCTTAATTGTGTTACACCGGGATTTACAACTATACACCCACTTGTGTTGAAATTATGAAAAATTGATTTAATTGAACTGTAAGGAGTGTATTGTTTTACAAAACCCCTTTTTGATTCCCTTTCTTTAGTGTATAGCAGACCTATTACTTTTCACACTGGTGTACTGAACCCCCCAGTTTGTGTGAAGTATCTTAGTATGAATGTGTGAATGTTAGTGGTATGACTGTGATATGTCTGACTAGTGATTGTATGGTTGAGATTTTATCTTGTTTAGTGTCCTCTTTTCATTATTGTCACCAATTTATAATTGACATGATGTTCTAAGGTAAACCCAGTGTACCTTGCAACATATTTTGTAGAACAGCTATTAAATAGCATTTCCCAGTTTTGAATAGAAATCTTTATTTGGATGACAAATTGATATATGAATTACAGTATCAGTATTGGCATTTCTCTTCTGTTGTTTTGTCCATGTGGGAAAGCCACCACTGCAGCTCTTCCCTGACCTCTTTAGAGAGAGGACTCTCTGGGTGTAGGACAAGCCCCAGCGCAAGTGAAACGCATTGAGTCACTGAAGTGCCCAAGAGTTCAAAGAGCCTGGAAAGATGGCCTGGATTGAGGCTGACAACAGACCCACCACTCTGGCAATGCATTGCAGGGAAGTCACCTGCTTCCGAAGAATCTGCAGAATCTCGTTTGCTGGAGAGGAGGCTCAGGGACGCCTCCACGGAATTGATCACAAAACCCAGTAAAGTGATCGAGCGAGTGAGAAGGAGGCACTACTTTGACTGGTTGATAATGAACCCCAGAGACTGCAGGAGAAGTACGGCCGACTGAAGCCGATTCGACAGCGTTTGTGGACACTGATGCATGAAGAGCATGTCATCCAGGTAGACAATCATCCTGATTCCCTGCACTCTTAAATTTTACACCACCGGATGC
The DNA here is from genome assembly GCF_964263255.1 of Lissotriton vulgaris. Classification (NCBI taxonomy): domain Eukaryota; kingdom Metazoa; phylum Chordata; class Amphibia; order Caudata; family Salamandridae; genus Lissotriton; species Lissotriton vulgaris. Next base: position 1,562,221,430 of record NC_141685.1, read on the forward strand.
AGGACCTTGGTGAAACTCCATGGGGCCAACGACAGGCCAAAGGGAAGAGAGGTGAACTCGAAAATTTGGCCCTGCCAGTGGAACTGCAAGAAACGGCGGTGGGGAGGAAAGAATCGGGACCGTCAGGTAAGCGTCCTTGAGATTTAAACGGACCATCCAGTTGTTGGGACGCAGCAGGTCTCGAAGAAGGTGAATGCCCTCTATCTTGAAAGGGCGGTAGACCAGCCATTCGTTGAATTCTCAGAGGTTTATCACCGGGCGCTGGCCCCCATCCTGCTTTTGAACCAGGAAAAGATTGCTTAAAAAGGCCCATAGGTGGGGAGCATTTATAGAAAGAACAATGGTTTTGGGTGGCCTCAAAGGGTCCTCTTAGAGTAGAGTATAACTATAATTCTAGAATCAATCTTAGGAGCAGGCTTTGTAGGGTAGCATACACATAAAAAAACTTTATTTACGTTTTTTAAAAAATTTTTTAAAACCTTTATTATAAAAGAGCACACAGCTATTCAGCCTAACATCCCGGAGGCAACGCAGCATAAACTCAGGAGGAGAATAGTGCAAGGCGATTTACGTCAGTACATTGCAGGTTGTTTTTTAATTTTTAATAACAAAATAACTAAACCAAGAAAAGAAACGCCAAAGGGCGCGTAAGATTGGCAATGGAGCAATAGAGACGTAAAGGAGTCGGCCAGAGGCAGGGGAGGACAGGTAGAGATTCGATAATAGAATGAATGGTAGGATAGGGAGGGGGGAAGGAAAGAGAAGGAGAATTACAAACATCATAAAACAGTTGGTGTCACAGGTTACGGTGATAGGCGTTCGTCCAGGGGGACAGGTTCCGGCGGCAAACACACATCACCCCTGTATGCATTCCATGCTCCCCACACTTTATTCCATGTCTGAGGCCTCCCCCTGGCAGCATAGACCGTCTTTTCTCTAAACATGCACCAGTCTATGTTGGCTTTCCATTGTACCACCAGGGGGGCCGTAGTAGCGCCCCACTTTTGAGCAATATCACGCTTAGCAACCATATTGCCCAATGTCACCCAACGAGTCTGCGCCGTGTTGTGGTCAGACGGTTCCCAAACGTTAAGGAGACACCTCCGCGCCTCTGCAGCCAGCACAACCCCAGTCACCTCTCCCATAATCCGGTGCACTCTCTCCCAGTAGGGGGCAATGACGGGACATTCCCATAGAATATGCAAAAAGGTTGCGAGAGCACCACAACCCCGACGACAAAGGCCATCGGGCGAGAATCCCATATGCAAGAGCCGAGGGCCGGTGACATACACCCGGTGAAGGATTTTGAATTGTAGCAGTCGGAGACGTGAGGAGATAGCGACCTCCTTAGGGGAGGACACTGCACTCTGCCAGTCCTCATCGTCAAGTTCCAGGCCGTCCGCCGTCCATTGATCTCGCAAGCACAGGAGGAGGTCAGTTCGAACATTGATCAATTTCTTATAGGACAGGGAAATAGCACTGTCAGGCATATGGCCATCAAGAATCCTGTCCTCCAAGGGGGAGCTTTCGGGGATCTCACCCTCCGCCGGCTTGGCAGAGATCAACGCGTGTCTCAGTTGAGCGTAGCGGAAAAACTCCGAACCGCCCAAGTGATATTCGGCCTGTAATTGAGAAAAGATCTTAACTTTGCCTTTAATGACCATATCGTCCACCCTGGAAATACCGATGAGATCCCATTTGTCAAAGCCCTTGGTATGCCACAGCCTGCCCAAGATATCAGAGTCGTACAGTGGGGTAAACCTAGTCAGTCTGCCCTGCCAACCCTGCGCTTTGGTAATCGTCCGCCAAATGTGAACCGCAGCCTTGGTCGGGCATGATAGGCGCCGATCAAAGGATCTGGAATACAGGGCACTATTTACGTTTTTTTTGTTTTCATTATATTTTTCAGGTGATCACACATGTGACAAGGTGCTTATAGTGAATAGGTGAAAATATTTTAAAATTAAACTATATACAGGGTGTCACAAACAAGGGTAATCCCCAACAAAATATATACAATAGGGTAGGGGAGTTTCCTTGAATGGGTCGACGGCGTTTCGATCTAAACAATTCTAGATCATCATCAGGACGTGAGCTTTCTTTGCAAGGATGGTTGAATTATCTTCATCAGCTATCAGGAAAAGGTTCTAAGGCCGTTGTAATTAATTTCAACTGCTCAATCTGTTATTATCAAAGCTGGAGAGATTAATTATCGGTGAGAATTTTCTTTTTGGTCTGGTTACAGCGGTTCCAACATTATCGATAATGATCCGGTATTGTTTGCAGAGGATGAGAGAATTAATTGGAGCAGGATTAATCAGGTGATGGTAGCTGTACAACGTCCCGGCAGGAGTGAATCACCACGGTACGTGGCTCGACTACCTCTGCCTCGCTGCTTCGGCGTTCTAACACGTAGTGCTGCTTACTTCCTGGTAGCTGCATGGCAAATAGCGAGTTTGTTCAGGAGTTTCTGAATCTACTGATCTATCAAACTTGCTTCCTTGCCAAAAAACCTGATCGGTTTCGGGGGCGTGGTCCGGACGGGAGTACCAAAAAACTCTATATGAAAACCTTCAACGACCTGGAGCACCCAGGTGTCAGATGTCAGAGCGAGTCGATGAAGTGGGCCAACCTGCCGCCCAAGCACTGACATGAGATGATGTCTGAACTCACCGTGAGTGGGGGGAAGCGCCTCCACCTCATACTCCGTTTCGATGACCTCTGCCGCTGGAACGACCTCTGGTGGGGAAGAATCCACAGAAGCGCGAGAAGTCTTGGTACTGTCTCCTCTGCGACTGCTTTGCTCTACTGGAGGCTGTCTGAGAGAATTGGCCAGCCGAGTGCCCCCTGCCACGACTGGCTCCGACGAAAACCTGAGCGTTAAAAATGTGCTTGATGGTGGACTGAGCTTTGTCCAACAAATTGAAGGTAAAGGCAAATTTGCTTAATTTCTTCACAAATAGGTCCCCGAACAGGCCGCTTTGAGCCACCTGACCCGACTCCGAGGTGGCCAGTTCGCCAAGTTTCGGGTCCAGTTTGAACAGGAGCGACCTGAGTCTCTCCGTAGAGATGGCGCAGGTCGCGTTCCCAAGAAAAATAATCGCCCTTTGGGCCCAAATAGACAACACTTCAGGTGGAATCAGGGCTCCCGACACCTTGGCATCTTCGGCCATGTCAATGATCTTGACTAAAGGGCCTGTAATGTCCAGTAACTTGTCCTGGCACGCTCGCCAGGACCCATCAATGCCCTTCTTTGAGTCTTTAATATATTTGTTGAGGAAGGTCGCCATTTTGTTATCAATCTCAGAGGTTACGGCTACCTTGCCCTCAAGGGACAGGCAAGGGCATTCCGCCCTGAGGCGGGAACGGAGCTCCTGGTCTAGAGGTTTCCGCAAACGACTCGCCACATATTTGGCCACCTCATCACAGGGCACCCACTCAGAACAGCGGGGGTGCAACAAATCCTCCAAATCTAGGTCTGACTAGGGATTGCTGCAAGGGATTGGGGCCTGGGGTTGGTCACTGACCGAGAGGGAGAGGAGCGGTAAGACTTTCCATGATCAGAATCCCCGTCTGAAACACCCTGGGAATCCTCAGAAGGATGCGGAGAAGCCATAGACTCCTGAGGTTCTGCAGGCAGAGGGTCTGGAGGGAAAGGGCCAGATGTCGCAGGTAGAAACTTAGCATCTAAAAATGTCTGCTTCAACCTGTCGAACACGCCCAAATCTACTCCTTCGGGATGGGGGCGTTTAAGCGGTTTCTCAGGGGGGGGCAGCGGAGCTCAACTCTGGAGGTTGGGAGCCCGAAGGCCCCGGAGTCCATTTCCTCACTGGGAGGGGTTGAAGGCACCTCTGCGCCAGGTCAATCAACCTCTTCTCCAAAGTAGCCACCACCTCAGAGACCACCTTGCTCACAGATGACTCGCATAAGTCATCTGTGAGCAGGAAATATTGTGTCTCCCCCTCGTAAATAGGGAGGACCAAATCAACTCACAACACTCTTGAACTAGGCAGAAGCCCTAAAGCAGTACCAAATACGCCCAGTCACACGGGCCGTAGGACAATTAACCTGGGAGAAAGTGTACTGCTTCGCGTGGAACTAATTTATCTTACCCCCGGGGGGTGGTGTTCACTCTCCAGGCAGCTGTAGTGCAATCCCGCCGGCAAACTGCGCTATACTCCCGGCCGCGTAGGAGCGGGCAAAACGTTCCTGCAGCCACGTTTGAGGTGCGGATGCTGCAATTGAAGCACAAAAAAGGTACAGAAGCCCCGAAGAGAGCAATAAGCAAACAAACAATTACACAATCAATTAAAACAGACAATGCCGGCTCAGCGAGGCTGAGCTATCATACAGGCATTCAACTAAATAATTGAAAGGGAGCGGATGCTCCTACAAAAAAATTAATAGACATGAACCCAAAACCACCCAGCATAAAATAACTCAGGGAAGTGGAACTTATCTGAAGGAGGCTGCTAGCAGCGAAGAAAGAGGACGTCCAGCAGGGATCACACTCTATTATTGTCCCAGAAGGCGCCTGATTGCCTGATGGACTGCTCTATGAACCGGATGTTTTTTTGCTACAGGCTTCATGGGAAATGAAGTCCTATTACTGTTTACTGTTGTTGTTCAAGGCTGCTGGAAAATAAATGAAGAAAGAAAAGCCTAATCCTCGCCTCCGGGTCCCGACATAGAATCGGTGGTGCATTTTGGAGTACTGATGTGGTAGCTCACTGTTATTTACAGACAGCACATTTTCCATTTAAATGGTCACTAAATTAGCACAGACATACACTTTTCTTCGTAAAATTCAATAGCGCACAAACGATGTGTGGAAATCCAGTTTCAGCAAATATTTATCATTTGCACATTTCCAAGTCAAGTGTCTTGATTTGGTTTGATCCTACTAAAATCTGTTTCCATCACACTTCAGAAATACAAACAGTGTACTTCATTTGTTGATTGTAATGGATGATATATTTCGAAACATGCAATCACTTAATCTTCCTGTGCCTAAAAAAAAAAAATGTTTTCAAAAGAAGTGAGCGTGTCCCTGTGTAATGAAACTATTGCCTATATAAAGCAGTCCAATACCTCCGGGTTGAGTTTGCACTACATAAAACGGCTCATAAAAAATGTGTTTTGTCAATTTACAGGTATTTATGATGATGTGCGTTACAAAAAACTGGCAGCCTACAACCTTCCCTTTCACTTCCTGTACCCGAGCAAGCTTGTCACCTCGGTCACTTTAACAAAATCCTCCTACTTCTGTAGTCAGAGGAATGATGAGCCTCCAGATGAGCAGCATTTATCAGAAGACATAGCCTGATATTAGACTTCTGTCTTTGAATTGACAGAAAATGTAACAAGATAAAAGTACAAACTCTAAAGGCATCTTTATTGTTCATTCACCTTCTGACCTCCAGCGTGGTTATTTTTGGGGGTGCTGCAACACTCTCAACACTCTTACTTCCACCGCCCATGTCACAGTCCACATTTACCAATTGTTTTGTCCTGTACCCTGGTTACCCAGGTTCCTATTGGAAGAGTTCCTTTCACCTACTTCTTCTCATGTCGTGATGCTTCTATGGGATAAAGGCCAATCCTGCAAGTGAAAAGGAAATAAATAGAACAAAAAGCCATATGCATATATCCTTATATAGTACCCAAAAGCATATGCACACAATAATTTGCTCAAGGCAAACTCAATTGCAATTTATTTACATTATAAATCATTAAGACATATAATGAATACAACCAAGGCATTAGAGATTACTGTCAGGTGCAGTAGGGAGAGGTGCAAAGGTAAGTGCTCAGGTGAAAGAGGCGAAAAAAGGGGGAGGATAGTTTAAAAAGCGAATCCAATAATTCTGAAATGAGCTAAGGTCAGAAACTCTTAGCAAAATGGAAGGCCTGCCCCAAAATTACTTTCAATTAAATTACTACAGTTTTTGTCACAGTAACACAACATCTGTGCGAATAGTGAGTGGAAAGGGCGAAGCAGCAAGGGTGCAGGCCCCAAATTGGGGGGGGAATTCGTTGACGTTTCGACCCTGACGCGGTTGCGGGTGGATCAACAGATCAGCTACGGGTCTCCCTCAGGACGGTGTGAAGGGTGGACCTGGGGGGAACCATATCAGACAAAATCCATAGTCTTGGCAAGCTTAGGATACATAAAAACAAAAAACCCCGCTACGGGTTGGGTACATTACCTAGGTTCAACTGAAACACGCCCCAGCAATGAGGTAGGCAATCTAGAAACAGAAAGCATATGGCTAAATGCCCGCATGACTCAGGGCTCCAACGCAACTACACCATACCATGTGTGTTACACAGCAGCACTCACCAGTCAGTGGTGTGCCGCACTAATCAACAGCTTCTGATTATGTGGAGGAACTTAATAATGAAGTACCAAAGTGGAAATCAATTCCCATCAACTCTAAAAGACAAATAGATGCACGGACATAATGAGTATATAGTCCACAGAAAATACATCCAAAACTAAACATATTTTCTCAAAGAGACATGAAGGGGTTACACTCACCCGCTTGTCAACAATAGGAGGAATGAGCGTGGAGGTGGATACAAAAATTACACCGCCCGTAGATCCAAACATACATGGGTTCTGTAAGAAAATTAAATGAACCAAAGCGCCACGTGGGAGGGAAAAACTGGGCGAGTAGTGATTAAAAAACTCGTCAAGAGTATCCGCACGTACCTCCTCATAGCTAGTCATCCGTCCTCCTTGGGTTCCATCAAAGACAACCCGACCGGAGGACCGGCTTCAGCTTAAGTAACAAGCTTGTTGCGTGCACGCTTGATTACGTGCTGCTTAATGCACGTACCGCAACCCGGGCCAGAGTTGAAAAAGGAAAAGAGACTACGGGCGGAACGAAGGTAGTTTAGGTGAAGGAAAGAGACAGACAGCACCACGATATTTTTTACATTTTTTTTTGTCAAATCAGGTTTTATTAAGTTTAGTGACAGAAAGAAAAAAAGACTTGCAACAGTCCCGCATAACATCCCACGCAGGGGGCAGCTAAGCAAGGCATACAATATATGACACCTAGTCCAAGTGGGGTAACAGGTACCCAGGCCGTAAGTGGCGAAGGCCAGCATAGAGCCCGGAAGCTTAGCGAGGGTCACATCTCTGTCAGGTGAACAATTTGAGCTCAGTCTCAGGAGGAGCAGTGACAAAGCAGTCTCTGATATCAGTGGAGTTCGGTAAGCTCGCATCCTGTGAAAGCAGAGTGCCGTCCCACTAATTCGTCAGGCTGTCGCTAGAACAAAAAACTAAAAGAACCCCCCCCCCCCCCCCCCCCCGAGTCCCATATCCCTCCCCCTTCCCCTAGTGGTGGTAGCAATGGCCGCACAAAATTGTTCATTCGAGGGATGGACAATCACACTTGGAATAGATGGAGAGATCTCACACTGGGTGGACAGACGGCTGAGGGAAGACCCCTGGATAGGAAGCGGATCAGGGGCCCCCATCGGAATGTGAAGTTCTTAAAATCATCCCTGAAGATATCAACCATTCTCTCCATACTCAACGGTTTCCACAGTCTCGCATGCCACAACAAAATTGCGGGGTGCTTCCTTCTTTTTCCACGACGCGGCCAGAGTGAGCTTGGCCGCCCCCACACATAACCACATTATCTTTTTGTCCGCTTAGGTCTGGAGAGTGAGATCCGGGTCTCGGACTCCTAGCAAAATATGAGCCATCGAGTCCGAGATCTGGTAACCCAGCATCTCCTTAATATGAGATAGGATCTCTTCCCAGTAGGGACGAATTACAGGGCAGTCCCACCAGATGTGACGGAAGTCACCCAGTAGACCACATCCCCTCCAACACCCATCAGAGGAACCAGGAAATATCTGTCGCAAAGGTACCAGTCCATCATTGTTTTGAGGTGCGCCTCGCGAGCTCCACTGAATGGTTGTGTTTAGCAATGTCGACCCACAGTCGGGACCATTCCTCGTCTGATATGTTTCGGTTGAGTAACTCTTCCCACATGCCCATGTATCGAGACCGGGGGGCCCTGGTCGTTGCAAGAAGAAGGTTATAGATGAACGCGATAACCCCTCTCATGGTAGATGTTCTAGGGAGGAAGGCCTCGAAGGAAGTGAGCGGTCTAGTGGCTAAGTCTCTAACTGTAGGGGTCAGTGCCCAATGGAGGCTGGATGCCATAGTCTCGCATACAGTTATGAAAGGTAAGTGGCGCTGAACCGTGGAACAAATGTGTGAGAGCCAGGCAGCCCCCCTCTCTCCAGGTATCAAAGGGACCCTCAAGCGCCACTGGTGGAAAGGCCGGGTTAAAGTGTATCGCCGTGTAGGGGGAAGGGAACAACGTCAAACGTTCATCACTAGAGACAGAGTCCCATACCCTTAGGGTAGTGCTAGTGGGAGTACTGATGTAAGCGTTCTTGGGTCTATCACCCTTAGGTTTCCAGACTAAGTCCCAGATCGATCTACCCGCAACACTCCGGCCCATGTGGAGCCAATGTTTCTCCGACATAGGCTGAGTCCATTCTACCAGTACCCGAAGTTGCGCCGCCTTGTAGTACAACTGCATATCGGGTAGCCCTATCCCTCCCTCCCTCCTCGGACGACGCAGCGTAGCAAAGGAGAACCGCGCCCGACCCCCTTGCCAGATTAAGCGTAGCATCAACGTTTTAACGCGCCGGAAGAATTTCCCTTCAAGCACAATGGGGAGCACCTGGAAGAGGTACAGAAGCTCGGGAAGGAGAGATTTTATTCGCATGGATCCTCCCCAGCCATGATATAAACATCGGCTTCCAGCGAGCTAAGTCAGTCTGGATTTTCACCAACAACGGAGGAAAGTTAGCAGAGTAAAGTCGCTCGTGTGTGGGCGTTAAGTGAATCCCCAGGTATTGTATGGAGGAGCGGGACCAGGGCAGGGGCGCGAGTGGCTGGAGGCGAGCCATCTCGGCCGGCGAGAGCGTAAGATTAAGAACGTACGACTTTTCATAGTTGACCTTGAAACCCGCTACCAATTCGAAGCGTGAGAGGGCCTCCCGGACTTGTGGAAGGGAGAGCGCTGGTCCGAGAGAGAGAGGGGGCCGTAGTCGGCAAATAAGGTGATCTTGTGCTGCTACCCCGTGAAGGGGAGTCCCCGAATATTCGGGTCCTCCCTCACTGCCAGAGCCAGCGGCTCAATGCTCAAAGCAAATAGGAGGGGGGACAGGGGGCAACCCTGCCTAGTGCCCCGGGAATGCGAAAAGAAGGCTGAGAGGTGACCGTTGACCGTCACTCTGGACCGGGGACTGCTATAATTCGCTCTGAGCATCGTAAGGAATTTATCTGAGAAGCCAAACGTCGACAGGGCCCGAAACAGGAACCCCAATCCACCCGATCAAAGGCCTTCTCAGCATCGAGGCCCACTAGGACCGCCGGGATTTTGAACTTGTTGGCCTTCTCGATCAGGTGTATCACCCTCCTAGTATTATCGTGGGTCTGGCGACCGTTAATAAAGCCAGATTGGTCTGGGTGAATGAGGGCCGGCATCAAGTCATTTAGCCTATGAGCAATGATGGAGGAGTAGAGCTTAGCATCTAGGTTAAGGAGGGCTATCGGTCTATAGGAGGAGCATTTCGACAGGTCTTTCCCCGGCTTGGGAATGACCGATATGAGAGCTTCAGCCATTGAGCCAGAAGTGATCCCTTCTTCCGCCATGGTGTTAAACAGGCAAACCAAAAAAATCACTGAGGTCAGCTGCAAAAGTCTTATAAAAGACAGTCGTATACCCATCCGCTCTTGGAGCCTTATGGGGTTTCAGGGCCCTGATGGCATCCAGCACCTCTTCCCTAGTGAAGGGGGCAGTGAGGAGCTCGTTCCACGCCTCCGACACCTGGGGGAGGGGGGAGCGCATTCAGGTAATCCTTTTATGTGTCGCCATCTAAGGTCTCTCCTTTATAAAGAGCCTCGTAGAAGTCACCAAAGAGGCCAGCCTTGGCCCCATCCTGGTGAGTCAGTACTCCTGCCACGTCCAGGATGCCTCCGATGTACTCCCTCTCACGCTTATCACGAAGCTGCCGGGCCAGATGTTTCCCAACCTTGTTCCCTTGCGAATAGGAGAGGTGCCATAATTTCAACAGCGTATACTCTGCTCTATTATTGTAGTGGGCCCGGAGTTTCCCCCTGACAGCCGTAAGTTGTCTCAGTGTTTGCCTGATGGGGTTCCGTTTGTGTTCCTGTTCGAGTGTAAGAAGCTCTCCTTCCAACCCCTCCCGGTCCTTCCTGCGCAGCCGGTTAAGGGCAGCGTTAAGGCCCAAACAGGTGTCGCGGATAGACACCTTAAAGGCGTCCCTGGTGGTAAAGATTGAAGTGTCTCCGGGGTCATTAAGGTCAAAAAATTCACGAATCGCTTTCCGTAACTCCCTACAAGAGGGTTCATCCCGGACTAGGGAAGCCGGAAAGTACCATTTGCGTTGTGTATTGTCTCCCACTTCCCAAGAAAGGCAGATAGCGAGCAGGCTATGATCAGAGACAGAGAGGAAATATCCTGGCCTCCTGTAGGGACCCCTGTAGGGATGGACTCAGAAAAATATGGTCTAGGCGGGAGTATGAGCGATGAACGTGGGAAAAAAAAGTGTAATCTCTAGATTGTGGATGGAGAGAGCGCCACCCATCTATAAGCCCCATGGACGTCTGTTGCGTTTCAGCGGAGAACAGGCCCGCCTCGGATCTCTGATGGTGTGTGCAATCTAAGTCCTTATGCCAAACCAAGTTAAAGTCTCCCATCACAATCAGAGGGCCCTAGACAAAGTCTATCACAGTACGTAGGAGCCCCTGAATAAACCAGTTTTTGCCTGCGTTGGGGGCATAGAGGACCAGGAAGGTACAAAGTCGACCACGCAGCACACCCTTAACGGCAAGCCAGCGTCCCTCCTTATCGCTAGTAACTCCCAGGGGCTGGAAATGCAGGACCGAACGGAATAGAAGTGCCAACCCTCTGTGTTTAGTAGATGCCGAGGACCTATAAATAAGGGGAAATTGTTTGTGTTTGAGGCGGGACTCGTCCACTCTGGTCAGGTGAGCCTCCTGAAGACCCACCACATCTAACTGATGGTCAATTATATATTTCCAGACCTTCTGGCGTTTCTGGGGGGAGTTCAAGCCTTTCACGTTCCATGTTCCAATAGTGAGCGGCATCATGGAGTATGTAACCGGCCTCGCTCTGCATTTGGACTCAAGTCGGGACGATTCACATCACCACTGGCCATGCAGACCTGACACAACCCCCGTCCCCCCGACCGGGTAAGTCCCCCAAATCTGTGTCTCCTCCGGGACGTCCCCCCACACATCAAAATCAGCCACCACCTCCAGCTCTCCTCCCAGATTCCCCAGCTCTCCATACTCCTTGCATTGCAGCCAGCAAGCATTCCCCACCGGCCAACCCCAGCTACCACCACTACCCTCCCATTCCCACCCTTCGCCCCCTCCCGCTCACCCCCCCAACCTCCCAAAAAGGCCAAGTGCGAACAAGTAACAGAAAATAGGGCGATGAAGAGGGCCCTGACAATGGGCTCTGTATAGGCCACCCAGAAGTGAGGGACGTGATCAAAGTTAGTATCCCACCAGGTCTTTGTGTCGGGGTGGCTTCGCAGACCAAACATGATTACCCTCGGTACCTTGTAGGGGTGTGCCCCTCCGACGCCTCCGCTCCATCTTCCTGGGGCTCATGCTGCTGAGTAGCTGTCCCGCGATGAAGCCTCAGTCACCTGGGCCACCGAGGCCACAGCTGCTCCCCTCTCGTGTACGCTAACAGTGGGGTCCGGCCACCGTGCCGCAGCCGGCGGACCCACCCTCTGCCATGATGAGTAGCACCGCCGTCGCCTCGGAGGGGGGCCTTGCTCCTCGGGGGCCGGAGCGGTGTCGGACAGGCCAAGGAGCTCTCTAGCTGCCTGCAAAGAGCGGACCTGAACCAGCCTGTTCTGCCACCGGAAGATAAGGCGAAAGGGGTGACTCCAGGAATAGGCCACATTCTGGTCTCGTAAATGTGTAGTTACTGGCCGAAACTCACTTCTCTTTTGCAGCGTCGAGCCACCAGATCCTGGAATAACTGGGGGCGATGGTCATGGAAGAGCAGCTGATTAATCCCTCTCGCTTTCCTGAGTATACGCTCCTTCAGCTGGAAGTCGTGGACACAGACCAGAATGTCAGGAGGCGGTGCTCCAGAATCCTTTGGGAGACCCACTCGGTGGACCCTAATTATCCGAATTTCACGGAGATCCTCCTCACCCAAGATCTGCAAGAATAGGGTCTCCACGTAGCCCCTCAGATCACCGGCTTCACCGTCCCAGGGCACTGCTTGGATCCTGATGTTGTTTCGGCGAGACCTATTTTCTAAATCTTCAGCGTGGGCCTGGAGATCCAGATTCTGCTCCGTGAGCCGAAGAACATCTTGCTGGAGATGGTGAACGTCGTCAGCCAGACCCAAGTCGTGTTCTTCCAGGGTCGCAACCCGTTCCCCTATGCCGTCCACCTCTCGCCTCACCTCGCGCAGATCCAATGCAAGCGGGGAGCGGAGCTCCGAGATGTCCTCTTTTATAGCCGTGAACAATTCCACCATGAAAGCCTTGGTGGCGGGCGCATCGTCATCTCCCTTCAAGGGGGATTTGCTGGTTCCCAGTGGCGTCGCAGGCTGGGTTGCCTTCGATTGGCCTTCCTTGCCCGGCTTATCCTTGCGGGGTCTAGTGGCCATGGCGCCAGATCGGTATTGACAGTCTAGAGGTCACGGGCCAGATCCCCCTTCTCCCTCAGTGCCGGCGCTCCACTAGATTGGCCTGCGCGAGTGTGCCCCCTCAATATCGACCTCGTACTTCAATGGTGCGTCCGGGGACCCTGGCGGATATGTTCCTGCGCTGGTCCTGCCGCCGCTGTTGCGCAGAGTAGTAGGCCCCGCACCGCCCGCAGCGTTCAGAGCTGGGTACGAGGATCGTGCTAATGCGATGCGTGAACCAAAGCGTCCCATCAGACCACCACCGCTACCTGGGCTCCGGCAGGGCACCCGGTCACTCCCCACCGGTTCTGGTGCTCAGGTGAGGACGCAACAGGGGATACACAGAAGCCAATCCTGGGGGCCTCCCTCTTCTGAGGCACCGTGGGCCTCCACCAGGCAGCAGGCGCAGGGCAGGGATCGTCAGCACCCTCCGTGGGCGGGGTCGTAAGTCTCACCTCCTCAGACCGACGCTCCACTGCTAGCCTGTCACGTGGAAGCAGTTAGGGGAAGCCGGACTCAACGGCTCCAGACCCCGCGCCGAAGGGCCGCACAGCACTCTATTTCTGCAGCGCAGGCCGCAGGCGCTTCACATCGATGGGCCCGCTCTGATCTTCCGCAAACGTGGGGAGGCCGTGTACTCCCCGCCAGACCTCCAAGCGAGCCGACTGTCTCGCCGTTCTCTCCGCCTCCGCACCAGGCTCTTGGCCGACGTTCGCCGCAGTGCACTGGGTCCTCCGAGCAGTCAGGCCTGTGGGCCCCAAGCCGCGGCCTCAGGTGACAAGGGGTGCCCGACTGATGCAGCGCCCAGCGGGTAGCGAAACTCGAGGGCCGGTGCGGCACTCCCGGTGCTGGCCAGGAGCTCCCCGCTCCGGGTGTCGCCCAGTCTCCGCCGCTTCACCTTTCACAGTGCAGCGCTCACGCAGCGACAACGACGGGCCCCTCCTCAGCCGCCGGGGCCAGCCTCAGCAGTTGACTTCGCCGTATCTCCCAACCTGGGTGTCAGGATCCACAGAATTGCTGCTTTGTGTTCCTTCAAGCAGCGGTCAAGGACTCGGGCAATTCCAAAACCCAATCGGGTAAATGTTTGGTGTCCATGCCCACAGTAAAAGACCTTCTGATTTCTTGTAAATAGTGCCAGTTATCTTTCGCCTTTAACTTCCCTAGATTTCCCCTTCCATCAAACCCCTGTAATTGTGCCCGATACCTTTTGCCCTTACCTTCCCTAGAGTTAATGTAAAGACCTTCTCCTAAGATGGCCGCTGCGGTGGCAGTTTGAGGATCTAGAGCGCTCTCGCGGTCTAGTGCGTTTGCAAGGAGCGCGAGTTTGAATCTGCGCACCTCAACGACGAAATTCGAGAAGCCGCAGCTGAAGTCCGCCGCTCCGCGTCTAGTTTTCCTGACGGGAGTTTGCGGAGCCAAATGTCAGAGTTTGCCGTCCTAGAAGTTCAAAGAACAGTGTGAGATATTAGTCACTCTACAGAGCTTTCAGTCCCCAGAAATTTTCCTTGTTTTTGAGTCGACTGAGAATTAGAGTCAGTAGCCTTCAGTTGCAGGTCATTCATCATTCCAGAACTGTCTGCAGAAAACCTACAGAAGAATACCAGCGGAGAGTCAGACAGTAAGACTGCGCATTTCCATGGATATATGCAGCGTTTGGGTTTAACCTTCCTTCCTCCTTGCGCTTATCCTATCCTTTCCTTTCCCCCCGTACCTTTCCTTGTTCCTTTTTGCGCGCTTCAAGAGGAGTGAAGAACTTACAGAGACTGATTAAAAGTCTAGAGTATTCAGCTATATTCAGAGCAGAACCCCCATTCAGAACAAGGGCAGAAAGTCCTTTCAGGTATTTAGAAATCTCAATCAATATTAGAGCAATAGAATTGGTAGGCAAAGAGTAATGTTAGTTCCCTTTAAACCGTAGAAAGAAAGTTTCCTGCAGAACTTCTTCAAACTTATCACGAAGAGTTGCAATTGCCTTGAAGCCCACTGGTAGGATCAGTTCCTTTATTTAATATAAAGTGTTGTGAGAATGGGTGGGTAGTTGTTTATCTCTCCCTTCTGTGCATTAGGTACTCCTTTGGACAAACAGCAGAAGCCTACTCACAGTCCAACAGGCAGTGCAGGTGGCAGCGGTTTCAAGGTGTCTCTTCTTTCTCTTCCGCTTCCCCTTTCCCCCCCGACTGGTGTACTTTGCTCTAGCAGTGGAGACACTGGCGAGTGGGCAATTGGGACTAGCATCGATACTGCCTCTGGGAAGAGTTTGGAGCCTTCTGACACTGGGCCTCCTCGCAGATGTGTAGGCCGCAACGGACCACGCCTCGGTCCCGAATCGGACCAGATTCAGCTCTGCGGTGGCCTGGCAGACCCCACCGGTCGTCTCACTGCCTCCTCAGCACTTAGGGGGGCCAGAAGCATGGGTGAAAGCGCGCCCCAGGAAGCTGCTAGGCAAAGCTAATGAAGTCGGCGCCGGAGGGACTCAGATGCACATCGCACTCCGTCGCCATCTTGCCACGCCCCCTGATATTTTTTACATTTAACAAAGTACGACAACAAATGTGTGAGTTTGCCTTAAGCAAATTATTGTGTGCATATGCTTTTGGGTACTATATAGGGATATATGCATTTGGCTTTTTGTTCTATTTATTTCCTTTTCACTTGGAGGATTGGATTCCGCATTTAATTTAAAAAGTTTTTCTTTCATTGTTAGGATTAAGTTATGTCTAGAACAACATTGTTTCTATACCGTTTGATACCCAGGTCCTTCGTCTCTTGGGTCTGACCCCATTATTCCAATGGAGATGGTTAAACACAGCAAGAAGGTCACATGTAAGCTTAGCGCTTTCTTACGCTTTTTTGGAGCTGGTTTGCACTTACTCATTTCTTTTTTAGGTTTATCTGAAAGTACATGGGTAGTGCATGGTTGACCTGCAGAACTCACTCGATAGTTTGCATCTTACTGGTAATACAAAAGCAGCCCAACAGTGACGCAAACATATCTGCTTCTCTCTCAATACTAGCTATAGAGGAAAAAGTTGCTAATATATTAGCATCTTTGGATTTGTCATTTGCTTACCACCCAATAAGGCTGCCTTCCGACTAAGCATCTAGCTGCTGAATTAACCGATCATGGGGATAAGGTTTGGTTTGGTTTCAGCTTTCCAGAGGGTTGTACATCATTTGCTAAGTGGTATTCCTGGAGCTTAAAAGATGAAACTGTAAGGGCTGGAAGTGGGATTAGGGGACATGAAGTGAGGCTGAGAAGAGTTTTGGAAATCTTACTAGAGAAAGGCATGAGAATAAGTGAACTTTGAAGACAGTCTGGCAAAAATTATATTAGACTACAGAGTCAAAGAACAGGAAGGAACTGCTGTACTTTCTTGAAATAGTAGAGTTCTACTTCAAATAAATAAAACAAACTTGACTGGAGGAATTGTTCAATTAAGCAGATTGATCAAGAAGTGAGTAAATCCTGTGTGAACAAAATAGAGTAAGTCAGACATCAATTAACTAAAAATAAAAGTTGAGTTAAGCACAAATGTGGAGAATGTTTGAGTACAATCATAGCTGATTTGAGCAATGTAAGAGCAAACAGAATTACGAGTTATTACAAGGAACACTTTGCCATGAACACTGTTGAAAAGGAACACTTTGCCATAAACATTATTGAAACTGGATAGAAATGTATGTGTTTTTGGCGTAACTGAGTTATCGGTGACTGTGTTGGCAAATTGAGTTTGAAACTTTATCTGTGATTGCAAGGTCTGAATTGCTTTTTAGCTGCTGTTTTTTTCTCTCCCCTTCATTTGTTTTCTCTCTCCATTGCTCATCTTATCCCCTTCTCACGCTTGATTGGAGTGTTGATATTATCACTTTCCACTGATAGGCTCCTTGACCACTCCTGTTCAATCCCCTTATGGTTAAGACCTCTTTCCTACTCCCCTCCAGCAAGATGTGCATCCTGTACTCACTCCTCAATAGAACTGAATTAAACTGATCAAAGGAAAGATTCAGCAATGATCTTTCCTTGTCCCCCTTTGATCTTCCTACCTCTCCTCCTGGCCTGCTTCCAATTACTCGGCTTGTGTGGTACTTTAGGTAAAGTAATTTATAGGGTAACTAAATTTAAAGTAAAGGGGTTGGCTTGCGATGATACTACTTGGTTATGGTGCTTCATTCAATTAGTATGTGCATTTTTAGCAATAAATTCTATACTTTCGATTTGGGCCCTTATCTTGTATACGGTGGCTTAGAACATATAGGAGCTTGTAGCGCGATCATTGCTGATCATTGGTTGGCTTTCCTCATCACTCTCATTTGCCCGATTCTTATTCGTGCCCCAGGTTGTCAATCTTCTATTTGTTCCTCCCATGGAGCATTGCCTTGTTACAGTCTCCGAATGGTTATAAGTCACTGCTCCCACTGCTTGCTTTTCGAACACTAACTTTTTCTTCTTTGTGAAGCACTACATTAGTGTGTGTGTTTTCGGGCTGCCTACCGTGTGTACGTCTCTGCAATCCGTATTGCTCTCCCTCCCTCTTGCACTCAGCCATGTGCTTCTCCACACTGGCACCCTCTGTATTGCTTTACCCCAAACTCATGCTGCTTTTGTTCCTGTCCTCCCCCTTAGCTTTGGCATCCTCTCTAGCCCACGCCTGTGGCTTTCGCATCTGCTCCGTTCTTGCTTCTGTGTTCCCCATCCCTCCCTGTGTTGCAATGCCATTCGCCCCATCCTATACGATGCTGCTTCATTGTTCTCCCCACCCTCCCCCATGTTGCTTCTCTCCATAAAAAAAACTTTTGCATGTTTTAGTTTCTTTATAGTTACTGATCCAACTCAGACCGGTAACTAAAATGAAAAAAATAAGCACCTGCCTAATTCTATAGGCACGCGTATGTACAAAATGGCATTGGGAGTCGAGTCAAAGTCTAAGATCTACTAGCAAATCAGTAGGTCACAAAAGCTATATCTATTGGCTTTGCCAAAGCTTGTTGAAAGCGAAATTGCACTGCTTTCCCAACCTTGCTACTGGGCCATGAAGTACCAGTGAGTAGTACCTCCGCACCTGGACGTCATTGTGACAGGACATAGCTTTGTATGTTTGTATTCGCTAAAATGTATGTCTACATCAATACATTCACTAGTCTGGGCTGAATAGACTATCCGTGGAACACTTACCCCTAGGCCACACCCTCATGCACCTGTTAAGAGGTATATGAAAATGAATAAGCTACATACAGAGTACAGAGAGTGAGCCTGGCTGTGAGCATAGCAATGACCAGAGCAGCTGAATTGTGGAGTGTGGTCTCACTCCTTTACATAAATCTCTCCCTCAATGTATCACTCACTTCACTTCCCAGCCCCTCACATTACTTCTCAGACCCTAACATCATCTTGCAACCAGTACACTTAGAGCAGCTCATTCTTAAGCAGTAGAGCAGGTAAATATTTCTTTGGGCCCACAACAAAAAGTGGCAGTGAGCTGGAAAATTAAGAGGATGCAACCTCAGGGGAGAAGCTACGTTAGCAACCAAGATGGCCGCTTAGGCTCCCGGCTCCGCCGACCTCCGTCCCCAGTTAGATGATCCTGCTACTAATCCTGAATTTACACCCTGCCTTCGGGCGTGTGAACTGCTGTGCTGTACTTTGGAGTGATCCCAGGACTTTTACCAGCTTGGTGGACTAAGTTATGTCGAGTTTCAGTTTGGGGCCTACACCAGCTTGTGAGCCGGGGACTCGAGTACTGGCCCAGCCGGGTTCCAGTTGAATAACATCAGCCGTGGGTGATCAACAGGGTCCGGTCCTTGGATGTGGAGAACTTTCTAAGCCCGATTTCGACGGCGGTTGTTGCTCTGGCCTAAACATCAACGGAGGGTTGACGAGGCACGATTGTGGCTGTGGGTGGAGGTCCCTGACCCGGAGACCCGGTTTGCCGCCGCCGGTGTTCTCTGGGTCGGGGTTTTCGCCTGCGGTAGCGGAGTGTGGATTGCAGCCTTGGTACGCCCTGAGTCTCCCTCCGTGACAGTCAGTCCCAATTTTGCCGGTTCCCCCGGGGAAGTCCGGTGCCCCTGGGGGACGCGATTATGGTCGACTCGGAACGAAATGTGGTGGGACGGACTGAGTCTGAACCGTCAATGCGATCTGTACTGGCAGCTATCTGGGCACTACATTCCCATCTGGAGTCCATTGTCCAGAAAACTATAGCGGTCACACACTGACATGGGTATGAGGGACCGGACCCTGATCCGGTGCAATATACTGATCGGCCTATACCACCCACAGCAGTGGGCCCTGTGCCACAAGGGGTGTCGGAGCTTCATGGCAGTGTGATTAATTGGTGCTTTCTTTCCAGATACTCTTGGTGGCAACTGTCTTCGGGATGAAACAGCGTTTTTCTCCTCTCCGACACCTTCATTACGATTGCAGAGACAACGACGTTGGGAGCTCATGGCGGTGAGGGACATCGTCGGTGTCGATGGAGTTCCCAGTGATTTTAAAACTATGCCTCGCCTCGGAAGGAACTTTACTGAACTGTCTCGGTATTTTGACTATCCTGTGGAGGCGACAGTCCGTCCGGAAGGGGCTTGCACGACTGATCGGAAGGGTCAAGGATGAGATTGATTGTTGGGGCTTGGCACCGTGTACTTGCTGAAGTAGGTTTCGCTACCATTGTATTTACGGGAGGTCGGTGGTGTTTATTGTTTCCCCTGTTTCGTTTTATATCGCTTTAATAGTTGTTGGTTTATCCTGAGGGATTCTTGGTTCTGGCGAGGGGGAAGGGGGACCGGGGGCCCGTACTGAGGTGTCCTCCTCCACTTTTTCTACCTAGTTAGATGGGGCGACAGGCACACTGCTAGTTGGGGACAGGCGCAAGCCATATGCAGGGGTGCAGTGTGGGGGGATGGGTGTTCGTCCTGTTAGTGTTTGTAGTTTTTATGTTTGAAATCCTTTCGAATCCTGATACCGGAGGTCTTATTGAGGCGTGAATTTGTGTTTTGGGTTGATGGGCTCTGATGGGGGTATTATTAGCATAAATTAGCCAACTGTTGCGTTATCCGTTATTGTATTCGGGATGCGGCTGTAGTCTCGTAACCTTTTACTGCTGCGCCCCACCCCCCCTCCATTCTACTCTGGACTGCTGCTCAATGTTTATTCTGTTACCAGGGGAGGTGGGGGTGGTGGTTGGCATTTATTTGATTATCCTGAATGTCGTGCGGCCGCTTACCCGAAGTAGCTCGTGAGTAGGCTTTATTGATAGTTCTCCATCCATTATGCCCTGTATGTATATTGCTCATCCTTTCATTCCGCGATGTAAGTCACCTGCTATTGTTTTCTTTGTTTTTTCAATAAAATATGTTTAAAAAAAAGAGGATGCTATTTGTGTGAAGGCTGGCTGAGTACACTAGATAGATCCCATCTTCCACGAAAATCTCGGCATAAAAATAAAATCGCAGCAGATCCTGCATAGGACATTCATCTTCTTCAAGGTCCCAGTAAATGAAACAGGGACTTCCACATCTGGCATATAATGTGCCACGTGGTCTTCCTCTGGCAGTACACCTTGAAAGTGGCGTTGGGTACCCTACCTAACCATTTTATGATTTAAAACATACGTAAAGATAGTGTGACACATTAGGCAACAACCAAAAATAATCGACAAGCAATGTAGTATGACCTGAAATATTTACTGGACAACTGAACAAAGCACTGTTATATAAGAATTTTTTTATAGGTCAATTATTGATCACTGTAGAAACAAATAAAAAAATTATTGAAAGGTGCAGTCACTCCGCTGCTGCTGAGGCGGACTCAGCGTTTCACAGTAAATTCAAATATGTGGATCCTTAATCATACCTCCATCCGCTGTGCAATTGTGCCAAACAGATAAATTAGCATTAAGTAAGTAATCTTTGAGTTGCCAAATAAGGAACCAATTGTTCAAATGTATCAAAATTTATAAGGAGATGGGGTGAGGGAACTTACATCAGTTGCATCCCTGGACTGGACAATTGCTCTGACCACATTTATTTTAAATTGCGCCATTCTCATATCTTTTTAAAACATATGTCCACACTATTTTGGTATTATTCACTGTGTGATCACCTAAGGACAGAGTACTTCTTTTGCAATATGCTATCAGTATGCACTGTATCGTATAATCAATTTATGGGTCCAGCCATTTTTAGGTCTCGCCTGAACCAGCGCATGCGCTGTCCGGCGAGACTTTCAGTAAGTGGGCTTAAAAAAGCTGACCCCACTTTTTGTGTGGCCTAAAGCGTGCGGTTACGCGCACGGTTACGCGCAGAGGCACCATCTGGCATTCCTCTCTCGTCATGGCTCATTAAGCGGATCGCTCTTTTACTGCCGCGCTTGCTTCCCGCATGCCCCTGCTTGTTTAGGTCAAGCCTTAGGCAGCCTAAATGACTTAACGGGGGCTGATCTTAAATGCCCCTGTACCTGCCGCTCGAGTTTGTATATTTAACCCACGCCCCAACTATTTTCATGGCCGTGTGTCAGGATCCTCCCTAACACAAGATCAGCAGGTGTGTTAAGGTCAAGAAAACAGAATTGGAACCCAATCACTTCTTGGTCTAAAGCATGGAATTCATGGAACTCCAAGATGGCGAACGGCATCGGGAAGTTAGCAGTCTAGTGTTCCAGGACATTCTAGAGCGGAGTTCAGGAGAGGCGCGCGTTCTCTCAGAGCTGCGCACTTCACCGCGAATCTTGCCCGAGTCAGTTGAGGAATCTTAGTGAGCCCCAGAATACGTCGAAGAACGTTTAGTTAAGAGTGGTTTTTAGTTTCGTGAGGTTATCAGAGAATAGGAGATTCATATGCTATTCCCCTATAGTGACTAACGTTGTTTTGGATGAAGAAAGTTCTGACTGAAAAAACCTGTCAGAGAGATTCAGTCATCGTATCCGACAAGGTAGCACCGTCAGCAGCGTGACCGAAGAACTTCGTTGAGCGAGCCGGCTTGCCGCAAAGACTACAAGAAGGCATGCGAGTCGGAGAGAAGCAGAACTTGAGAGCTAAGTGATATTAATCGTAAAACTGTACAGTACAAGTGTTATAAGCAATAAGTAGACTGGGTCAAAGCTCAGACAGAGAATTCTCTATTGGTTATTGTCTACAAGAACTTTTCAAGTCTACTAGAGAAAGTTTGTCGTTGATAAGTTATACTGAGAAGCAAGATATCAGAAAATATAGACTCATACCTGAAAGTAGTGAGAAGAATCACTTCAACAGAAAAGACTGCATTTCTGAAGGAACTCATAAGTGTTTGAATTGAATTCCATTCGGACCAGAGTCAGTAATATATCTGAGGAGGTTATACCAACACGTCATAACAAGAGAAACATTTAAAGATATGGAGTTGCAAATAGTGGTAGGCTAAAAATACCTCATTCAATACTTGAGCCAAGAAAGAGAAAGAGTAGAGCAGGTTACTAATAAAGGTATTGATTTCGTTACAGTGAGATTAAGACACTATAGACAATCCAGAAAGAGAACCTCCCAGAGTAATAAGAAGAGAAGCAGGTCAACACAGTCCCATGGGTATGTTAAAAAGACATTGGAAGAAAAGGTAGACCAGGGAGGAAATATAAAAACTTATAGTATTTTTGTATGTGCTTAGTATTCACAGGAATCTTGGTAGGCTGGCTAGAAGCCTGAGGAAGATTCGCTGGAGTATCAAGGGACCAGGACCAGTCTCTTCTGTGCTTTATTTTCTTATGGTTATTTTCTCCACTTTTCCCCTTCCCTTTTTCTGATTGCTTGGAGTTACGATTACATTCTGACTCCGACCGATTGGAGAGAGGGAGTCGGAAAGTTAGCATCATCTGTTCCTGTGCAAGTCGACAAGAGAGACCCTAGAGTTGGAATTCGTGGACTCTGATAGAGTGAAGTGCCCACGTTGTAAATTTGCACCCGAACAGAATGGTTGAAGGGGTTAATTTACAGACCTTGGGGGCGATATTAGATGCCATACAAAAAGAATTAGTGGCGGTTAGAGAAGAGAATCAAGGTCTGAGGCAAGAGGTGATAAATGCTAGAAAAGAGACGACAGAGTTAGCGCAGAGAATTAGACAACCACTTCCTGGCAATAGAGGGACTCCCACCACGTCCGCCGGAGAAACAAATAGATTAACTACGCAGGTGATACACTCATTTTCTCCAGTTATTCCCTTAGCAGCACCAGAGAGATTTAGTGGGGACCCACAGAAAGCACAAGTGTTTATCTCACAATGCACCTTACACTTCATGTGTCGTCCTTCTGTCTTTCCCGACGCACAATCCAAGGTGGCCTTTGTTTTGTCCTATCTGAGTGCAGACGCTGCCGCTTGGTCAATGCCCATCGTGTTAGAGATGACCCTCTCCTACAAAATTATGACAAATTCGAGAAGGAATTTTTGCGTATATTCGACCTAAGGCGAATTTCTCAGGCTGTAGATAATGAACTTCTGGAACTAAAGCAGGGGAACAGAGATCTGGTGGCGTATTTGGCCCAATTTAATAAGTTGGTAATGGAAACCGATTGGCCGGAAAATAAAAGGACAGCAATTTTTTATCGAGGTTTGTGAGATGAACTAAAGGATGGATTGGCACAAATTCCTAACCGACCGACAGAGATATCAGCCCTTGTAGACTTGGTTCTCGAGTTGGATTTCCGGCAACGGGAAAGACGAGGAGAGAGAAGACGAGAATTTCGAAGCACCGTGCCTCGTTATGACAGAGCCAAACCTGAGGTTGGAAAGACTGCAGAAGGGTCTAACGGCCTAGAACCAATGCAGATAGGAGCAATAAGGGGTCCGCTTACTAAAGAAGAAAAAGAGAAGAGACGAGCCAATAATTTGTGTATGTATTGCGGTTCGAGCGGACATTTTGTGAGAAATTGTCCAAAGAAGCCTAAAGGAACATACAGGCCAAAGGAAAACTAGTTGCACCACCTGTAGAAGGAGTTGTACAGGTGGATGCGAGTCAAGAATCAACTCCACAAGAACATCAGCTGGCCAATACCCTGCAATCGTCGTCTCCTCACCTTGTGTTATCTATGACCATATAATTCCGTCAGGAAGTTCGGAAAGGAGTGATGGTGATGGTGGATTCAGGGGCGACAGGAAATTTTTGTGACCAACGATTTGCAGCCAAGATTGGTTTGAGAGCGATACCAAAAGAGAAGAGCGAACCAGTTAGAGCCATCGATGGAACAAACCTATCTTCAGGACCCATCGTTAGTCATACCGAATTGGTGCAGATGGTGAGGGAAGATGGACATCAAGAAGAAATCCAGTTTAACCTAGTAGACGCACCTCAATTCCAGTTAATTTTAGGACTACCTTGGCTCACCGAGCATAATCCGACTGTGGATTGGGCAGCAAGAACAATAGAGATGTCTTCAGACTATTGTAAGAATTGTTGTTTTGGAGATCAGAAGAAAAATGACCAGGAAAATCCAGCTCAAGCCCTGTGTTCCGCGAATGCTGTAGTGTGCGTAATTAATACACAGTCCATACCATCGCAATATCAAGATTTTGCAGATGTATTTGATGAAAAGGAAACAGAGCAATTGCCACCTCATCGGGTGTACGATTGTAAAATAGACTTTGAACCGGGAGCAACTATGCCATGTAGCGGAATTTATGCCTTAACGGAGAAGAAGCATGATCATTTAAAAGAATATATAAACAAGTACCTGGCTAATGGATTTATCCGTCCATCCCTATCTCCGGTATCCTCGCCTTTGTTTTTCGTGCCAAAAAAGGAAAAAGGCGAGTTACGAACCTGCATTGATTATCGCGCAATTAATCGGATCACAAAGAAGAATAGATATCCACTTCCTCTCATCTCAGTTTTGCTTGACCAGTTGAAAGGGGCTCAAATATTTACCAAATTGGATTTGAGGGGGGCCTATCACCTCATTAGAGTAAGAGCTGGTGACGAGTGGAAGACAGCCTTTAGGACTCGATTTGGACTATTTGAATACCAAATGATGCCCTATGGGTTATGCAACGCCCCAGCTGCGTTCCAGCATTTCATCAATGATGTCCTCAGTGAGTTCATAGACCAATGTGCTATCGTTTATATAGACTATATTTTGATCTAGTCTGCCAACACAAAATAAAAAAAAAGGGGGCAAGTGAGGAGAATTTTACAAAAACTGAGAGAAAATAAGTTGTTCGTCAAGTTGGAGAAATGTGCCTTTGATGTCACCGAAGTGGAATTCCTGGGGTTCGTGATTTCACCGGCCGGATTACACATGGATAAAAGAAAGATTCAAGCAGTCCTGGAGTGGAAGTCTCCAACAAGTGTAAAAGAAGTACAAGCATTTATTGGCTTTGCAAATTTTTATAGAAGATTCATCAGCGAATTTTCTCGGCGAATTCTTCCTCTCACACGGCTATTGAGAAAAGGGGTGCAGTTTCAGTGCACAGGAGAAGCCGAGTCAGCATTCAAGGCTCTGAAGGAAGAATTTACATCAGCTCCAATCCTTCTTCATGCAGATCCATCAGAGCCCTTTTATGTGGAAACAGACGCCTCAGATCTGGCAGTTGGAGGAGTACTTTCTCAGAGAAATAAGGAGACTGGGCAATTACATCCGGTGGCCTATAGATCAAGGAAGTTGTCGCCTGCAGAAATCAATTACACGATCAAAGAAAAGGAGCTGTTGGCATTAAAAGATGCCTTCAAGGAATGGAGGCATTATTTGATGGGTGCTCATCATGTTGTCACGGTATTCACTGACCATCGAAATCTAAAGTTTTTAAAATCCGCCCGGACTTTAACTCCGAGGCAACTTCGCCGGTCGTTGTATTTTGCCGACTATGATTTTGTCATCACATATCGACCAGGGACACAAAATGGCAAGGCGGATGCCTTGTCCCGGATGGGAACAGGAGAAGAAAAGAACCAAATTAAGACGCAACCGATCATCCCTGAATCCAAGGTTATAGGCGTCGTGGAAACTCTGAGTGTGAAGGAACAGATAACTCGAGTCTTGTCTGCAGAGGACATGTTAAAGTGGATTCAGCAGGAAGATGGCAGAGAGATAATAGATGGCCTACCTTACCACTCGGGAGCCTTGTATGTACCAACATGCACATTGCAGAACCAGGTCATGAAAGAATGTCATGATCATTTACTGGCTGGCCATAAAGGAGAATTGAAGACTACAGAATTGGTGAGGAGGAGTTACTGGTGGCCACATATGAATAAGGACATTGAACAATACGTAAAAACTTGTGAGATATGTGCGCAGGGAAAGTCAGAACGACAGGCACCCAAAGGATTGTTACAGCCCTTACCCACCCCACCTAGTCCTTGGCACACAATCACTTTAGACCTAATTACAGAACTTCCTTCCTGTCAGAGTTACAATACCATTCTGGTAGTGGTTGATGCTTACACCAAGATGACGCATTTTGTAGCCATGAAAGGAATTCCAACAGCCAAACAGCTAGCAACTCATTTTAGTGAACAGGTGGTGCGGTTGCATGGAATTCCCAAGGTAGTCATTTCAGATCGAGGAACCCAGTTTGTGTCTCACTTCTGGAGGGTCTTCATGAGGGCACTTGGAACTGAGACACGATTTTCCACCAGTTTCCATCCGGAAACGGATGGACAGACTGAACGAGTAAATCAAGAAGTTGAACAGTACCTGAGGTTATTCACCTTACAACAGGGTAGGGAATGGCTGGACTATTTGTGGGCAGCAGAATTTGCTCATAACAACGCCATAAATGTGTCCACAGGTTACTCACCGTTCTATTTGAACTATGGGAAACAGCCAAATTTCTCCATGCTGGCTATTTCACTTCCCGTACCAGCAGTTCAGGATTTAGTTACTCATCTGTTTCAGGTACATGATTCTGCATCAAAAAATGTAGAACAGGCCAAGAATAAGTATAAGGGTTATGTAGACAGGAAAAGGAGAGATTGCCCGAAATTTGAAATTGGGAGTGAGGTTTGGTTAAATACTAAGCACTTGAGATTAAAGGGGAATAGGAAGTTCCAGCCTCGATTCATTGGTCCATATCCGATTGAAGAACAGATGAATCCAGTAACCTATAAATTGACACTACCCACAAAACTCAAGATTCACCCAGTTTTCCATGTGTCTTTATTAAAGAAGGCAGTTCCAGGTTTGAGACGAGAGAGTGTTCCACCTCCTGTGCAGTTGGAAACTGGGGTGGAGTTTGAGGTAAAGGAAATCCTAGACTCCAAAATAGCAAGAGGGAACCTGTACTATTTGGTTGATTGGAAGGGCTATGGTCCAGAAGAGCGTTCCTGGGAGTTAGAGTCAGATGTTCATGCACCCAGATTAGTAAGGCTTTTTCATCAGAGGTATCCAACCAAGCCCAGACTGGGAGGGCCTACCTTGGTGGGGGGTACTGTCAGGATCCTCCCTAACACAAGATCAGCAGGTGTGCTAAGGGCAAGAAAACAGAATTGGAACCCAATCACTTCCTGGTCTAAAGCATGGAATTCATGGAACTCCAAGATGGCAAACGGCATCGGGAAGTTAGCAGTCTAGTGTTCCAGGACATTCTAGAGCGGAGTTCAGGTGAGGCGCACGTTCTCTCAGAGCTGCGCACTTCACTGCGAATCTTGCCCGAGTCAGTTGAGGAATCTTAGTGAGCCCCAGAATACGTCGAAGAACGTTTAGTTAAGAGTGGTTTTTAGTTTCGTGAGGTTATCAGAGAATAGGAGATTCATATGCTATTCCCCTATAGTGACTAACGTTGTTTTGGATGAAGAAAGTTCTGACTGAAAAAACCTGTCAGAGAGATTCAGTCATCGTATCCGACAAGGTAGCACCGTCAGCAGCGTGACCGAAGAACTTCGTTGAGCGAGCCGGCTTGCCGCAAAGACTACAAGAAGGCATGCGAGTCGGAGAGAAGCAGAACTTGAGAGCTAAGTGATATTAATCGTAAAACTGTACAGTACAAGTGTTATAAGCAATAAGTAGACTGGGTCAAAGCTCAGACAGAGAATTCTCTATTGGTTATTGTCTACAAGAACTTTTCAAGTCTACTAGAGAAAGTTTGTCGTTGATAAGTTATACCGAGAAGCAAGATATCAGAAAATATAGACTCATACCTGAAAGTAGTGAGAAGAATCACTTCAACAGAAAAGACTGCATTTCTGAAGGAACTCATAAGTGTTTGAATTGAATTCCATTCTGACCAGAGACAGTAATATATCTGAGGAGGCTATACCGACACGCCATAACAAGAGAAACATTTAAAGATATGGAGTTGCAAATAGTGGTAGGCTAAAAATACCTCATTCCATACTTGAGCCAAGAAAGAGAAAGAGTAGAGCAGGTTACTAATAAAGGTATTGATTTCGTTACAGTGAGATTAAGACACTATAGGCAATCCAGAGAGAGAACCTCCCAGAGTAATAAGAAGAGAAGCAGGTCAACACAGTCCCATGGGTATGTTAAAAAGACATTGGAAGAAAAGGTAGACCAGGGAGGAAATATAAAAACTTATAGTATTTTTGTATGTGCTTAGTATTCACAGGAATCTTGGTAGGCTGGCTAGAAGCCTGAGGAAGATTCGCTGGAGTATCGAGGGACCAGGACCAGTCTCTTCTGTGCTTTATTTTCTTATGGTTATTTTCTCCACTTTTCCCCTTCCCTTTTTCTGATTGCTTGGAGTTACGATTACATTCTGACTCCGACCGATTGGAGAGAGGGAGTCGGAAAGTTAGCATCATCTGTTCCTGTGCAAGTCGACAAGAGAGACCCTAGAGTTGGAATTCGTGGACTCTGATACCGTGTTTCAGTTGTGCTGTGTCTCTTTTGCTGTATGCGTTAGGGGTACTCTCTCCAAGTGCACCTATCCCTTGGCTCGAAATCAAGGAAAATACAATAGCTTAGAAAATGTTTTTTAAGCATGTACCGCCAAGTTGGCATACCTAACCCAAGCACAAACTTTCTTTTTGGACGTACCTGTGTTTTAGTTGGGCAGTGTCTGTTTTGATGGATGCATTTCCTCCACATACTCACTTTAGTCCCTGCGTGTGTTAATACAGCTTCTCAAATATTCCTCCCCCTGCAGGAATGTGACTTTACCTTGTGCTTATTTTAAGTGCTTCTATACCTTAAAGTCGAGACTGTGAAAAATACAACTGCTTAAAAAAATTGAAGCTCATACCGCCAAGTTTGTATATCTAACCCCCGCCACAAGTGCATATTTTCAGGTGCCCGTGTTTTAATTGTGCTGTGTCTCTTTGAATGTGTGCATTTTCTCTGTGTAGTCTCTCCAGTCCCTGCGTGTGATAATAGGCTGTTCAATCATTCCACTTCCTGCAGGAATGTGACTTTAACTCATGCTTATTTTAAGTGCTCTTATACCATCCCCTTGAGTTTGCACAAAATACAACTGCTTAAAAAATGCTTTAGAAACTTGCACCGCTGAATTCCTATATCTAACCCCGACCACAATTTCTATTTTAACATGGACGTGTTTTAGTTCTGCTTTGTCGATTTGGAGTATGCATTTTTTGGCATACTCTTTCCAGTGTCTGTATGTGTTCACTAGCCTTCTCGCTCCTTCCTCCCCCTGCTGGAATGTTACTTGTATAATAAAGCTTAGTTGGTTTCCCATCAGCCGGGACAAACATTCGCACAAAACTCCAGCTGGCTGTACATACGGCTGCACCATGCTTCCTGCTGTTCATTTCCCATGCTCAATTCCTTTAACTCACTTAAAAAAGGGTCTCTAGTAAAAAGAATTACCATTGTGTACTATATAAGGTACTTATTTAATGCGCTCCCATACCTTCGGGTGTGGCAGCATTGCAAGGACAAAAAGACTAGAAGACATTTTTTATCTGAATTCTAGTTTAGTAGGGTCATTCCGTTGTACATAATGTCTTTTAGGTTATTTATATGGTAACAAAAATGCTTTTTAACATGCTGCACAGCAGCCACGCTGCTTTACAACTGTGGCGTGGCAGAGAAGCAGACCCGGACAAGAAAGAGGTTTATAACGGGGTTGAGGCCTTATTGACAAGTTTTTGAAGACAGGGATGTAAGGGAGAGGTAGTCCAGTTCTAAACAAGCTATTCAGGACAAAGGGAGAAAGGAAAAATGGGCGTTCAGTCCAACAAACAAGTAGTTAAGGGAGGGTAGTCCAGTCCTTCAGACAAGGGGTTATGGGAAATGTAGTCCGCTTTCTTCTTCTTCTTTGTCCCGGTGGTGTAGGCTCAGTTAGTAAGTTGTATTCCCCCTTCTATGTTTGGGTTGCCAGGTAGTTGCCTTGGTAAGCCACGACCCTCTGGGGCCGTGGCTGGAGTCTCCGCGTTGCCAGGTAGGGTCGGACTGCCCGTCTGTTTCTCCTTCCGGTTTCGCTTCCTGGAATGGCTCCTCGACGTCGGATGATTCCTCCTTCCTTGTGCGGGATGATCCTGGATCGTTCCACGTTGGCACTGCGAAGGTCCTCACAAGTGTCTCTTCCTCCCTGGCTCCATGAGACGGTCCTAATGAACACTTTTCAGCTTCGGCGTCTTCCGCCTTGAAGGGTTGGAAGTCATGTGACTCCGTCACATGACCAGACAAGTCGAGGGATTCAAAGGTATAGCAATCCTCGGGCTGAAAACACAGAAGGGAAGAGGGAGATATAGGAGGGAGAAAATGTTCCGTCGGAGCCTCCATTGACAGCGCGTCCTCACAACAAAATAGTTTAAAAACATTGACAAAACCGATAACGTTGGCTACACACTTATAAGGTCCCAAAGGCGAGACCTATTTGCTATGCCAATGCTTGTTTTTCTTCTTTCTTGAATCCTTAATACAAATGATCAACTCTTGTACTGATTGATTGATTCTATAATTTCCTTTTTTTGTAAATTTTTCAAATTGGCACCTCTGTTGTTGATGGGTATGTAGGTCACTGGTTCCAGGCGGTTTTGGGCTGTCCCTGCTTCCGACAAGTGAAAACAAAAAAGGCTTGGGTCCTATCACTGATCGGCCTGGACTGCTGCTATAGGGTAAACAAAAACAAATGGCCGAGCAGGTTGAATTACAGAATGTGCATCGCCTAGTCAAGTCAATTACTAGGTTGGACAACCATTACGTTGAGTCAATTCTTATTTTATAAAGAAATTTTTTGAAAAAGTATTTTTTATGACATCAAAAAACCACGAACTATTAAACAAATACATACATACATACATACATTCAATACACTGAAATGAACATGTCAAACAAAGAATTTTTTACAAAAGAATTGTCACATAGAAAATCACATAGACAACTATGGAGAGGTGTGGCTCACTGGTTAGAGGCGGCAGACCCGAGTGCAGAGAACGGCCCGGGACCAGGGTTCGATTCCCGACGCGGCAGGGTCTTGGACCAGGATCAGCGGACTGATAATTCTCGCATCGGTGCCTACTCCGACCAGGGAGCACACTCGGCAACTCTGGGCATTAGCTTGCCTCATCTCCACAACGGCCCCACACAAACGCCGGGGATGCCTGGTTTCACCTTGGAGACCCCCAGGAGGGACTATCTCACAGGGAAAGCCAGGACGGGTTCCCCAGTGGTCTATAGCGCTACGAGGCCTCCGGGTAGCAGTGCGCTTTACAAGACACAACAATTACAATGCCTCAGCAGAATTAAGTTTGAGGCACCAGTCCTGAATAATAATAAACAAGTGGACAAACTGATGGTTACATTCGCCTACTTGTCAACACCGACACAAGATACATGTTGTAATTCATAATGGGGTGCTATAACTAGGAATAACACTTGATGGACTAAATGAATGCAAGTGTATTATTTAATTCCTATCAAGCCCCGTCTGCTTTATATCTTGGAAGGAAGGTCAACGCGTTTCAAACCCAATTTGATTCTACGGGTTCTCCTCAGGACACGGACTGGGGGGGGTCGCTGTCACTGTGAATAACAATTAAAAGATTGAAATCAGTAAGGAAGCTGCCTCTTGGGACCTCACCTCTACCAGACTCATACACTCTTGTGGTCAGTTTACCTTATTGATGAAGGGTGGCCATAAGACATTCATGCGCTAATCCCCATTGGCTGTTCTCTGTGAACAGATAAAATGAAATGGAAATATCTGTTTGAGATGCTGCTTTGCTGTCCAAATTATACTCAACTAATTGACCCCTACTAGCAAGACATACCTCATTAATGAACGTTATGTGCGGGATGCGGATGCCGGATCGTTTTGATGTTCGGTATACGTATCTTTAAGATTTCGATGGGACCACTGCAGAAAAAAGGACCGAACATTATTGCCTGTCTCAGTGAGCTGATAAGTGCTTTGAAACTTGGTGTTATAAGACTTCCTACCTTAATGGTCGGAAAGAGTTCAACCCGGCTGCACGCACAGAGAGGCGGCAGCCGCCGCACGGGCTTATTAGCTGTAAACACAAGGGACGTGCGGTTAGAGACCTTTTAGTGTCGGATTTGAATCGTAAAGATAAAGAGTTAAACTTGGCAAAGAGCTTACTTGTAAGCGGGTTTAGGACTGCTTCGGTCCGGCATCCATCTTCCTCCGTAAGTCAGACGCGTGGTTACCTTTAGGGCGTGCCTACTCT
The DNA here is from genome assembly GCF_964263255.1 of Lissotriton vulgaris. Lineage (NCBI taxonomy): Eukaryota > Metazoa > Chordata > Amphibia > Caudata > Salamandridae > Lissotriton > Lissotriton vulgaris. The sequence goes on from NC_141685.1 coordinate 1,562,253,738, forward strand.
GTTTTAAGGAAACTCAATTCCCGATGTATGTTGGGAAATGTAGTTTCAAAGGGTCATTTTAGTGTCTTTGTTCTGAGGGGTAGGTCATATTACAGTTCATATTCATGGTCACACGAGCAGCAACAAGCCACAGCAGATACGCGCTACAGAATATACCATACGAGATTCTTAAAGATTGCTTAGTTCATTGAGGTCATTCAGTCCAGACATAGCAGTGTCGAATTTTTCTCAACTTTATTATAGCCAGTTGTTTGACTCGGTAGCCCAAAACATCATGGTCATTCTAGTAAAACAACTATACGGAGTTTAATTCTCGATACATGTTTCACTCTTTGTGGAGTTCCACAAAGGAAAGTAGCACAGCTGGTCGGAAAGCAATTAAAAGATCAGTTATCCACAAAATAATATGAAATGTGGTCCCGAACAGCCTCTTTGCAAATAATCACATTTTCCCGGAGCATAGCCACTTTATTCCCTAGGAAACCACTAAGGAAATACAGAAACAACAGCAAGGGGGACACACACCATCAGGCCAGAAAATCACTTTCAGTCACAGTTCATCGCCAAAATTGGCGTCTTTATGTTTCAAGTCTTGTGTTGGATTTTAGACCATGTAGTTGTGCATCGTACAGTTAATCTTTCCCAACATCATTAAATCCAGTCTTTAGACCCAGTTGCCCATGGCAGTGCATTATGGTAACTGTAATACAATAAATATCCCGGGGTCCCGCTTCGTCCTTTGTTTTCACCAACTGCAGAGGAGCACCGGAGTCCGTGGTGAGGTGAACAGTTACAGGGCGGACACTGTGTCAGCTGGGAGCGCGGAAGAGGCACGCCAGCACGGACTCCATTGCCCAGGAGTCCGTGCACTTTCCATCGGTGCTGAAGGACCGCCCTCCCACACCTGTGCCTAAGGATCGCCCTCCCTCCCCCTCCCTTAAAACTGCTCGCAGAACCCGCTGGCGCTGGTCCCGCTTCGCCCTTTGTTTTCACCAACTGCAGAGGAGCACCGGAGTCCGTGGTGAGGTGAACAGCTACCGGGCGGGACAGTGTCAGCTGGGAGCGCGGATGTGGCACGCCAGCACGGACTCCATTGCCCAGGAGTCCGTGCACTTTCCATCGGTGCTGAAGGACCGCCCTCCCTACACCTGTACAACTATAAACTGCGAACAGTAACCGCTACGCGGAACACGCGCAGGAACGCGGCCGGGAGAAGCCCGGGACAAGGGCGGGACAGTCTGTGACAGGCCAACCCCCTTTCGCCAGGAACATCGATTTACTGACAAAAGAGATCAAATGCTACCAAGGTATCACCTACAGAAGCGTTAGCAGAAGGGGACAGATCTGGACTGCAGTGCTAAGGTACAATCAACAGTAATGGGTAAAAGAAAAACAACTGATGGGGGCCATGAAGCTGCAAACCCAAAAAAAGGGAAAAGAGGCAAAAAAAGTAAAAGCTCAGCATGCTGCATCAAACTGTGTGCTTTCATGCATTGAATCACTTGTAGAGGAGTGCGAGGAGATACTGAAGGGGGCCCCGAATGCAGTAGAGTCAGGCTGTTTAGATAGCTTAACTAAGGACACAACTCTGAAAAAGAATAAAGTAATTCCAGACATATTTCTAAAAAAGGATTCAGAAAAGGGGGTGGTGATGAACAGAGTGTCTGAATTAAGCAGACCACTCTTACCCAGTCCAAAGATCAGGGTTTGATCCATCACCGTTATTTAGCTCACTGCACCATCCCAGCTCAGAACCTGGCGATATGCAAATTAGTCTGTCCCTTTGATCTTTGGACTGGGTAGGAGTGGTCTGCTTAATTCAGATACTCTGTACATCACCACCCCCTTTTCTGAATCGTTTATATTTCTAAAAAAAGCACAGGCCATAAGCCCCGTGGTTGAAATTCACTCCCCCCATCTACACCACCATCCGACAAGGTCGCCCAAACACCACAGTGGTATGAAAGGTCTAGAGAAGGGGAGGCCCCGCCAGAAATTATTGAGGTTCCTGATTCAGGTGGGGACAAGTTGATAGGAGTTGAGGGGGCTCTATGCATCAATGGATTTGCTGTGCTAGAAGGGGAATCTAGAGAGTTGGGCGATGTTTTGGAACAAGGCTTTGGCCTAAGGAATAAAACAGCAGAGAGCTTAGCTGAATGCCCAAGCTGCCAGAACTTTAAAGGGAGTATTCTAAAGAAAATGGGGTCCTTAGGCGCAGAATTAGTTCAAATTAAGAAAATGTTAACAGATTTAATCAAGCAGGGGGAAAAGCATGCTAAAAGCGTCCCACAGCCATTAGCTCTAGCTGTAACCCCAAAAAATGCAGACTCTGGATCAATAAAATCAGCCGCTGGCCCCAAAGCTTCTGGGTTGTCGGGTGCCCGAAACACTCAGACATCCGTGGGGATGTCTAAACCCTTAAAACCCGCTGTTAAGCAAGTAGCCCCCCCAACTGGTCCTAGGTCAGTAGGTGGCCAGGTGGTTAAACAAGCTCCACAAAATGAGGCCATTAGGTTAGCATTGTGGACTAATAAAAATAGAAAGTCCATCATTTATGCAGAGGCTACTAAGCACCAGGGCTTGTTAAATGGAACTAAGGGTCCCCTGGGGATGAGAAAAAATGAGAGAGGCCTATGGGGGGCAATCAATCCGGCAATGGGAGGGGCCAAAGGACCCCATGGCCGGAGTATTGCACCTTATAGACCTAGGAATACCATCATCTATATGACAGAGGTACCGAGGCTTAAACCTAATGTTTACGAGAGCAGGGATTCCATCTGCAATAAAGCCATTCACTGGCTGCGCCATGTAAGAGGGTGCAGGTCAGTAATTAGGGAAGATCTTATCAAAGTTTCTAGACCGACCTTGTTCAGCTCAGTAACTGATTGTATTGAAATCCATCTGGACAATATGCTACTGGCAGAAAGTTTAGTGCTTCTAGAGTACAGAACCTCACCCCCTGCGTATTCAAACATACAAATCAGGCAATCTCCCCTTTGGTCTAAAGTTAGTTCTAGCGAGGACTCAAATCTCAACAATATCGACTGACTAGGGAATGGTACCCAACTTTATAGCGTATTACACACTCACCCATCACAAGTTACTGAGCTCCAGTATAAGACCAATGTGAGTGATTTGGAAACAGGGGAGGAGACCTTACCTAACAAAAATTCCTTGGGGTTGAGTGGAAAGTGCAGGGACTCAGAGTCCAACCAGATACGTATAGTGGAAGAAAGTTTTGAGCCCCAACCTCCCGTCATAAGTTTAGATGAGAATTCAAAAACAATTAACCTTGTCTCTTGGAACATAGCGGGCCTCCCAAAAAAACTGGATAGCCCAGAATGGAATAAATTCATCGAGCGGTACAAGATCGGTTTGTTCCAAGAAACATGGAGCACAATTCCTCTCCACAAAAATGGTTATGCTACCTATTTCATACCGGCAATTACGGCAGGGAGAGGCCGCCCATCTGGCGGCCTCCATATTTGGATTAGCGTGGCCTCAAACTGGGCCATCACGGTGCATAGGCTACCATCAGATGATAAACAACATCTCTCCCTCAAGGGCCCCCATGCAGCAATCTCTATAGAACTGTTCTGCGTATACGCCAGGGGTTCCCCGGGTGGTCAAACCTCCCCAACAATAGCAGTACTTGAGGCAGCTCTGGCAGGTATTAACCCGCTGGCCACCACCATTGTAGGTGGAGATATGAACTGCACCTATGAACCCCTAGCTGAAGAAGATCTCGTGGTAGCTAATGCTGAGGACACAAGGCAGTCCATTCCTTTACTAAACTTGGCTCCCATTAAGAAATGGTCTGCAAGAGCGATTCAACTGAATGCCCTAACACTGGAACATAATCTGCGTGCCTTAAATGGGAGAACACTCTCTGACCCAAACGGGGCGATGACATATAACAGACTTAGTAGTCCGTCCCGTATTGACTACATTTTACTTGACACCAACTCTTGGGGAAAACTAATAGACATGGAGGTCATACAATCGCAGGATAGCGATCATAATCCACTTTGTATGAAAATTAAAGGGTGAAACGAAGTGGTAACGACGAATGACCCATTAATGTTTTCTAACGATGTTACCCCCACGCATTGTAATCGTAAGCTAAAATGGAATAAAGTCCGGTGCTATGAGGATAAACTCTCAAGCACTAAGGAGTTAATACAAGCAGAAAATAGTGATTTGGTGACCCTCGAGTCTATGAAGACGGTTGACCCAAGCTTCAAATTAGCTGACTCCTACAAAAATTTAATAGAGAATATTGGGGCCTTTTTCACGATGGGCGAGAATAGAGGGGCCCTAAAAAGTAAATCTGATAAGAAGGGAACCCCATGGTATACGGCTGTATGTAGGGCTAAGAGAAAGGTGATTTCTTCTTCGATTAGGAACAAAGACCCATTAGCAGTAAGGGAAGCCCGAAAAGATTACCAAAAAAGTATTAAAATGGCAAAAAAGGAGTGTGAGGAAGGACATTGGCAGCAACTCAAAAAAGCGGCTTGCCTGAAAGATTCTACTATGTTCTGGAACCTATTAAACAGATATGAGAAAAGGGGGATAGAGCCCATATCTATCCATATCAGTGAAGATCAAAGGTACATTTTGCAAAATTGTACTGTGAGGTAGAACACACAGGGCAAGCTATAGTGCCATCAAACGTATTTGCATTAGAAGCTTCCGGCATAGCTGAACCCTTTCTCGCCAGGGAAGTACAAAAGGCCATTACAAATATTTCTCCAGGCAAGGCAGCAGGCCCGGATGGGCTACCTGGTGACTTATTATTGTATGCACCTGAATTATGGTCGAACTTCATCGCCCTCCTAATGAATCTGATTCTCCAGGGACATCCTGTCCCGGAGTCTTGGAAGGGCGCGGAGGTAGTGACCATATATAGGAAGGCTATCAGAGAGGACCCTGACAACTACAGACCAATAAGTCTTATTGACACAACTCAGAAAGTAGCTGGCAGGGTCATTGTCACTAGAATGGGAGCCTGGATAGAGGAGGGTCGAATACTTTCCCATTTCCAGGCTGGCTTTAGACAAAATATGGGAAGAATTGATCAGGTCTTTAGGTTTTGTGCTGTATACTGGAAGACGGTGTCTGTTGCCAAGGCCAGCCTATACTTGGCTTTCATCGACCTAAAGACAGCATTCAATTTGGTGCTTTTAGATATGGGGTTCCCTAGTTACCTTTTGGAGCTGACCATAAGGTTGCACCAGGGAAATTATGCCAGAATTAGGTGGGGGGACCAAGGGCAACTAACAGGGAGGGTGCCTGTACAGAGGGGGGTCCGCCAGGGATGTGTGATGGCTCCGACATTGTTCTCCCTCTTTATAAATGGGGTGGTAGACCATTTGAGGGAGGACTCTGCGGATTCCCCAGTCCTGGCGGGGGAGAAAACACAAACCCTACTCTTCGCAGACCCCACCCTCCTTTTGTCTAAAACCCCCACGGGCCTCCAGAAGTTACTAGATAGATTTAGTTTGTTATGTGATGAGAGGGGCCTCACTGTGAATACTGCTAAAACCAAACTGATGGTGCTGCTGCACAAAAGAAAGCCAGGAGAACAATTATTACTTTAAATTGGTCCCCACTTGAGGTGGTGGAGGAGTTTGACTACCTGGGCGTCAGGATTAACAACAGAATGAAATGGGATTCCCATGTGGCCAAAATGTTCCTGAACCTAAAAAGAGCCTCAGGAGCGATCCTGAGACATCAACGCTTATCTACTAGCAGACCAGTAGCCCCACTCCGGTAGCATATGAAGGCAAGGCTGTAGCTTCAGCCGTCTATGGTTCAGAGCTGTGGGGATGTGAGAACACCATTGACCTGGTAAGAGGAGAGAATAGGTTTGTGAGGGACCTGGTTGATCTCCCGCTTTCTACACCTTTAAAACCCCTCTTTTTAGACATGGGCAAACATTCTATTGCAGACGTGGTGCGCCTTCATCCTTTGTTGTTCTGGGTGCGCCTGCGAAGGACGCCAGAACTAGCAAATTATGCGTTGGTTCTGGATGAGCTGATCTCTTTGAATAGTGCAAACAAGATACCGTGGCTAACCAAACTGAGGCAGCTGATTTTGAAGCTAGGTTTGGGTGAATTCTGGATCTCCCAGTCCCCTCCCCACAAGCAGATAATCAAAAAATCTATTGGGACTGGGTACAGGAGGAGGAAGTAAAACATGCAAAGTGGGGGGTACTAACAACTCAATTTATGGATTTCAAACCTTGTAAGAATCTTGAGCCCTTCCTAGATTTTATCCAAAACCCAAGGGATAGGTCTCTCTTCCTGAAAATGAGATACGGGACTTACCCTTGAATAAGTTTACTGAGGGATGGAAAGAAAGGGGGGCTCATGCCCATTCACTTAGCTGCCCAGGGTGCCCATGCACGAGCGAATTTCTTTCCCACTTCTTGTTCGCTTGTAGGGCTTACAAAAGACCAAGAACAAGATGGTTAAAACCGGTATGTAGAGAGCTGGGAGTGAGAGAGTTCAGAACTGCTTTACGCATTTTCTTAACAGATACCACATCTATGTTAGTTGTATGCAGGGTTGCTAAATACTTAGCCAGCACATGGCGTGCAAGACTGTTAGCTGATGACAAGATCTAGGCTTGGGCAGCCAAACTCAAGTATATACCCACTGCTGTAAAATGTACCATTGAATTTCTCTGTTTTAAATGTTAATACTCTGAATTTTATTCTTTTATACCATGAAATGATATGTAATGTATATTGAATACTATAATTTTTAAAATATGTGTTTTTATGTCTGTACTGTTTGTACTTTTAGGATATGCAAATATCGAATAAAGTAGTACAACAACAACAATAAATATATTCGGTGTGTAATTCCTGATATGTATTTTGCAGTTTTGAAAAGTCATGTTGTCAAACACGTGTGCTCCTCTTGAATCTTCCAAGGTTCTGGATACATCCAGTCAGCTTTGCAAAGCACAGCACTGAAAACATTCACCTACTACCCTATCAAGGCAGTGTCAATGCTGATTTTGTTTGATGTTTTTACAGCATCTGACACCAATGATCATTCCAACCTGTTAAACAGGCTAAAGATGGTGGGGTTCAGGGCCAGCTTTAAGGTGGTGCGACTAGTGCAGATGCACCCGCCTCTGACCTCAGAGAGCACTGTGTTTAGAAATAATTTATGGTTTTAAAAGCACCTGCTGCAGAGTTCCTTGTGTGTGCAGCAATTTTCAGGCAGCAATAAAAATGTCAAGATAACTCTAGTGATTACTGATCCTGCTGGAGAGAGAACGAGTTTTGTCTAGTGGCAGTTATTAGAATGTGTACCATGCAGACCATAGAACTATTTCATAAGGGTATCTCAGTGGATTATTGCTTTTGTCACAGAGATCCTTTGGTTACAGTAGTTCGTAAATTACAATCCTGATATCGACCAGATGAATTATGACATGGCATCAAAGAGCTGCATGCAAACACATAATATAGGTTAAAACGTTATGTATAGGTTTTCCTAGTCTTTCATAATGTATTCCTAATGTTTCTAAAAAAGAGTTCATTTCAGTAGATATGAATTCTAATAGTAAAGCCAGCCCCAACCAACACTTTAAAACAAATGAAATGTATGGTAGGGAAGAAGGGAGGAAGGGACTATGAGAAATTGAGCTGTTGGTTGGGAGGGCCCCAACCCTACTCAAGCAACAGCCACAATCCTTGTCAGGGTGAACATCAAAAGTCACTAATATAACCTGCGCTTATCGCACTGGTGGCTTGGAAAAAAGCAGCCAGGATTAACTTAGAAGCAATGTGTTAAATATTTATTCAGCACAAACACAGTAATAAAGTGAAAACACAAGAAAAATCTCACATTAATTTAGAAAACTAAAATAAAATGTGATAAATTATTTGACACCGAAACAACGGATCCAATCAGTAGAACCAGATTTAATATAAGTATAGCGCCTAAAAGTATAAAGTGCCACTCATGGTGCATGACCCAGTGAAAGCCTTAATTCCGGACCGGCCTCAATGGAGTTTACACCGAATACCGGGACCAGGTTAGTTCTGCTAAAAACATACCTTCTAAAGTCTAGCACAAAGAGTTCCATTCATGGTAAAGGAACCAGGAGGAGCAGGGAAAGCGGCCCGGTGGTTGATGCTGTATCGCAAAGAGCAGGCTGGGTGTCCCGGACAGCCATCGCTGAGGTGTGAAGATCCTATCAGGCGTCGCGGACAGTCACTGCTGTAGCGCAAAGTGAGGTTTTGCTTTGCTGGTATCGCATAGACTCGGATTCCCCAAACATCACATTGGCGGTCATATTTTTTTTTTGTTTCTTTTTATTGAAAATTATAAACAAGCAAGGCAATAGAATACAATTTACAAAATACCTGTTCAAACGAGAGAGGAATAAGGCAGTACAAAATCATGTTCAATCGGCAATGGGAAATGGAAGGAGGGGAGAAACAAGTCAGTGCGACATTAAGATAATACTGCAGTGGGAACGTGAAGTGAGGGGGAAATTGGACCATCGGTATTGGTCGCCGTGGGAGGAGTGCAAATGCCACCACGGTAACTGTTCCAGGGACCCCATATCTTGCTCCACTTCAGGGGTCGCCCCCGGGCAACATATACAGTTTTCTCCCTAAACATCGCCCAGTCCACATTCTCCCTCCACGCTTCAACTGTCGGTGGCCTCTGGGACCCCCATAACTGTGCTATATCCCTTTTGGCGATCATGTTTCAAAGGGTTACCCACTGAGTCTGTGCCGCATTGTGATCTGTCGGCTCCCACACATTCAACAAACAGCGCCTAGCCTCGGGCAAAAGAGTAACACCTGTAGCTTCCTCCATTGTTTTATGCACCTCATTCCAGAAGACAGTCACCTCACGACACTCCCAGAGAATGTGGAGAAACGTCCCAACCAGCCCGCATCCCCGCTTGCACAATCCGTCCTCAGAGAATCCCATTCTAACCAGACGGGGGTCAGTAACATAGGTCCTGTGGAGTATCTTGAGCTGCACTAACTAGAGACGAGCCGGAATCGCAACCTCCTTGGGAGAGGAGACCGCCGACTGCCAGTCCTCGTCATCTAACTCTAGGCCATCTCGGGTCCATAAGTCCCGGAGCTGAATCAGTAGGTCAGCCCTACCGTTTATTAGTTTCTTGTAGATCAAGGAGATAGTACTGTCAGGCACATGCCCATCCAGCACCCTATCCTCGAGCGGAGACGACTCCGGGATCTGCTCACCCTCCGAGAAAATAGACTTCAAGGCATGGCGGATCTGAAGATATCGAAAGTATTCCTATCGTTTAATTGAAACTCTGTCTTCAGCGCCTCAAATGATTTAATATTGCCCTTGACCCAGAGGTCTCCCACCTTACTGATACCAATCAGGTCCTACTTCTCAAAGCCCTTGGTCTTCCACAGGTTACCCAGCTTCTCAGATGCGAAAAGCGGGGTCGCCAGAGTCAAGCGAGCTTTCCATCCAATCGCGTTATTCGCGCTGTACCACAGAGGCACTGCAGTCCTCGTAGGTCCCGACAGATCCCTACCAGCCGACCTCGAGTACAGTGCTCTATAATAATCACCCCCTGGCAACAACCACCTGTCCATAGCAAACGCGGGGTTCAATTTAGGACCATACATGCCATGATTAATGGCGCTCAGTTGCGACGCCCAATAATACCGCTTAATGTCAGGGAGAGCGATACCCCCATCGTACCATGAGAATGTTAGCTTAGCGTTCGCGATACGGGATCTACCATCTCAGATTAACTTCCTCTGGAGACCCTCCACTGCACGAAAATAGCTAGCCGGAACTATGTCAAGGTTGTTTTGGAGTGCATAGAGGAAACGTGGCAAAGAAAGCATCTTGAAGAGAGCTGCCCAGCCGAGCGGCGAGAGCGGCAGCTTACGTCAACCCGCCACGTCCAATTTCAACCTATTCAACGGTGGGATCAAATTATGCTCATAACGAGCCACAGGGTCCAGTGAAATATAAATACCGAGGCACCTAAACCCCGACAGCGTCACCTGGATGGGACAGTCACGCGGAAGAGGGGGGGACCTCACCCCAGAGTACATAAAGACAAGACTTGGTCCAATTTACGACACGGCCAGAATTCCTACCAAAGGAGGTTAGGACGTCGAACAGCACTATCATTGATTTCCGGGGCGACGTTAGGTACAACAGGATATCATCTGCATAGAGCGCGATACGATCCTCAAAGTCAGGGGACCACTGAATACCTCTCATCGAGGGCTCCCACCTGATCCATGCAGCAAGGGGCTCGAGGGCCAGGGCAAACAGGAGCGGCGACCAGGGACAACCTTGTCGCGTACCTCTCCCCAGACCGAACGGCTTGGAAACCCGCCCGTTAACAACAATCTGCGCCAGGGGGTCCTCATAGAGGAGCCGCACCCAGCCAATAAAACCTGGACCCAATCCAAACTTAGCCAGGGCGGCCCACAAATACGGCCATTCCACGGTATCAAACGCCATCGTGGCATCCAAAGAAGCCAAGATGGCCGGCTCGCGTAACGTCGCAGCCCTCGCGAGAACGCCATGCAACCGCCTAAGATTCAGAGCTGTGTTTCTGTGCGGGATAAAACCAGATTGGTCTTGATGGATCATTATCAATCGATTAGCCAACAACTTCATGGTTTTGATGTTTATGCAGTACTATATATTACCTTTAGTATGCTCTGCTATTACAGATTGACTTTACACTGGTTTATCTTTCACCTATTTCATAATTTTCCTGTTTTCTGCAAAACAGTTTTTGCCAATGAAAGAACTGTAATCTTTTACATGGTGGTGCACACATGTGTTCCACAGATCGATACAGAAGGATTAGATACAAACTGTTTCCTGAGTTAGATGATATATACACCACATTTAGATAATTTTATTTGATTTATTGCTTGATATGCATAGTGCTACGCCAGCTATTTTGTAGCAATGGGGTTATCCTTATTTTCCTGTTATTTCACTTTCACTTTGATTCATCAAATCTTAATTAGAACAGTGGGATTAGTTCCAAGGGTGGTTACCCTAAACTTTAAGTTGTCCTGGGAGGTGTGTCTTTTAGTCAGGTTATGTCCTACATCTATTATTTATGTTTGCCCAGACCTTGAAGACCTTTTGTCATGTTTATTTGTCAGATTTCACCAAATTCTTTCTTAAGTTGACCAAAGTAGGTAGGCCTCATTTAGGCCCATTGTTATTTTTTATTCCACACACATGGCCCTACACCAATTGATTTCATGAGTTATCATTAGAAGTTGAGGTACATTTAGTTCTTAAGTTGACCGAAGTAGGTAGGCCCCATTTAGGCCCCTTGCTGTTTTCATTCTACAAACATGTCCCTACATCAATAGATTTTATCAGTTATCACTAAAGGTTGAGGCACATTTAGTTTGAGGGTGCTTTGGTTAGTTTCTGTTGTTATCAGATCAATCTTAGATACGTTTCAGCATTCAGGTCAAGGGTGCTTTGATTTGTTTTCAGTTGGTTGTTAGATTTGTATTCCCTACATCACGTTTCAGCTGGAATTTCCTTAAGTTGTCATTTATTTTAGTGAGTCTTTTGGTTTTGTTGATAGATGTTTGTTTATTAGTATGTTGTTGTTCATAGATGTTCGCAAGATAAAGTCTTAGGGTGGAATGTCTTGACAGGCTTTTTGGCTCTATTTCGGAGTGATAAAGACTTTAAGCTTGCTCACATCTAGGATATGTATTCTTAGATGTGTTGGCCCTTTTAAGCCATTTTTTCCAGACCTAGAAGAGGATAGCTGCTTTATATGATGATAGATCCCTTACTCTAATCCATCTATTGCCTATTGGCTTTGCCTTTCATTATTTTGCTTATAGTAGAGGGTGGATCCTGTGGTCCTGAATTTATATTACACATTAGTATTGTTTGTGTAGGTACTCTGACAGAGCTACGGGTTATTTCATCCTTCTCAGGCCTACAAGGCCCAGAACTAGAGAGACTCCATTTTGCTCTCTATCCCTGCAGAGATGAGATGCTTTAAGGGAAAAGGTAATATTTTGTTTTTGAGCTGTTGTTCGCCCTTAGCGAACCGGAGAGAACCGGCCAGAGCTGAATCTAATCAAGAAGTGTCCCTGGGCTCAGGTCTCTAGACGAAACAAGCAGCTGATCACTGTGGGAGCGTCTAGAGCGAGGAGCCCGGTGCATGGACCAGGTGGGAGGAGGCTGCTGGCTGGAGCTTTCCACTAGAGGAGAGGAATCCATATTAGCAAATTGCAGGAGAGGAGGAGTGGTCAGTTTGGTTCTTGAAGAGTGGAGAGTAGGATGTCTGCTGGAGCTGCAGAATACAGTGCAGTTCTATTGGTTTTCTGGAATGGAGAAAGAAGGCAGATGATTGCTGAAGCTGGAGAGAGACTATCAGAATGCATTAAAGCAGATGGAGGAGTTGAGGCTGTCAGCTGAAGTAATTGAGCCAGAGGCGTGGATCTGTGGTGACGGAGGGAGAGACAGAGAGAGCCCTGATCCCACCAGAGACAGAGAGAAATCTTCCTTCTAATAGGTGAGGTAGTCTAAACTAGTCCACTTTACACTTACACCTTAATCTTGTCCCTATTCCCTAGGCTATTGTATGTCTAATCCTTTTCTTTCAGCGGTGTGTTAAAGTTCCTGTTAATCAAGAGACCCCGCAGATAACCTTGTCCTCATACTGTATGTCTAATCCTTTTCTTTCAGCGGTGTGTTAAAGTTCGTGTTAGTTGTAGAGACCCCGCAGATTTATGTATGTGTATTGTTATTGTAATAAAGATACCCCAGTTCTTAGTGAACCAGTGTGCATGTGTTGTTCTTAAGATAGAGCTAACCTTTCTTCTAACCAGATGCTGCTTAGCAACTGATGGATCAAAAGGGAGTAGGAGCGCTTAAATCAGGGAATAACTCTTGCATACAGTGTGTATATCTTTTGTCCCCACACAGTGGAGGTAACCTTGTCTCCTAGTCAGGTATTACTGTTTGAACAGATGCTACCCCTGATCAGGTAAGTGATAACTGAATAATTAGGGAGAGAGAGGAGCCCTGGAACTGAGGGATAAAGTATATACTAAGTAATTCGGCCATCCCATAATATTGTTGTAGTAGCAAACCTTTAGTGGATAGTGAGAGAGACTTCCCAACATAGAGAGAGCTAAAGGTATTCATAGGAAAGTGGTCGTCGTTGGTAAGCGGCGTTAATGAGAACACCAGGTGGGAGACTGGTGCCTAGGTCCGCCGGATTGTGGACCGGAAAGTAAGTAAGCGAGCACTGGGGGGGGGGGGAGACCAGTGTTTAGTTCCGCCGGATTGTGGACACAATAGAAAGAGAGTGAGCACTGAGGCTGCAGCTCAGTGTGTAAGGCACGCCGGATTGTGTGTCGAGTGAGCACTGATGGTGATCAGTGTGTAATGGTAGATAATCAGAACTGCCCCAGGGTAGATTAGTCTGGACCCATGTGGTCGCGAGACTATGAGGTATGAGTGTGGTGTAGGGCATGGACGTCCTTAGTAATCAGTGAGTATTCCTAGTAATCCCTATAGATTTAGTGGTGTTTTTAATGATATGAGCTTGTATATTCGAGTTCCCCATCCTCAGGTAGGTACCCAGGTGCCTGGATAGATGGTCCAGAGGAGGGAGGTGGTTATGTTCCGGCTGGGTTGGAGGGGCTCTCAGGAGCTGATCCCATCTAGTCTGAGAACCCGGTCGTTACACAGGGTCTCCCCGAGTCAGGGGCGACCAACAAGCAAAGGGGGCACGCTGTAAAGGGGGCTCCCCGATGCGGGGGCCCGCGCTTACGAGGGCCGATGGCGGGAACTCCGGGAGACACGTCCGCCTACGCCACCATCTTGGCCACGCCCCCTAATGACAGTTTTTAAAGCCTCCCAAAGCGAAACAGCGGACGATACAAACCCCTCACTTTCCATAAAATACTGGTCAAGAGACTTAACCAGGGCAGCACGGGTTTTAGGGTATCGAAGATACCAGGGGTTGATCGGGGCCACCCGGCCCTTCGCACCCGCATGCAAATTCATTTGAAGCCACACTGGGGAGTGGTCGGATATACCCCGTGCCAGATGTCTAACCTCGATGACAAAGAGGGCCTGTGCAGCGGGCATCAGTACATAATTGATCCTGGAAAGGCTACCATGAGCGCCCGAATGGAAAGTGTATTGGTGCTGGGCGGGATGTAGCAACCGCCAGCAGTCCACCAAGCCAAGCGTGTCTATGAAGCCACGGAGCCAGGTCTGGGCATTCGTGAGGTCCCTAGGCAGATGTCGATCCTCTCTACCAGACATCACGGAATTAAAATCGCCACCCAATACCAATGTCTCTTCAGGAAGTGAAAGGATGACTCGCCCAAGGTCAGCAAAGGTAGTTGATTGCAAGCCTGGGGGAACATACACAGAAACCAAGGAAAGGGAACGACCCTCCCTCCTACCAGTAAGAGCGGCATAGTGCCCTCTATCATCCAGAACCGTTGCATCAATCTCTAGCGGGGGGAATTCTTTATTAGGATACCAACCCCCCCTAGATCCTGAGGTAAACCCAGCATGGCGACCAAACGATATCCCCTCCTATTCATGGCATGACAAGTATTGCCTATCAAGTGTGTTTCTTGGAGGAGTATCACATCAGGGGAAAGACGTTTCAACAATTGCAACACAACCCCACGTTTTATCCTATCCCCCAGCCCATTCACATTCCAACTAATTAGTTTCAATCCCCTACCCCCATCCCGAAAATGTACACAGATCCATCCCTCTCCAGAACTCGGCACTTCGATCAGACAATAAAACAATACGTTGCCTTGCAAAAACCCCAAACACCCAAACCAGAACCCCCCACCCCCCAACCATGACCCGTTAAGAACCCCCCACCCTGCACCCCTGCATAAGCCTAAAAAGCCACCCCAACTTGCAGTGTGCCCATCGCCCTAGCATCAAACTAAACTACAAAAAGTAAAACAGAGGAGAAGGCCCACCAATAGCCCAGCCACCCCCCAAAATGTCACTTTAGATCACCCAGCTAGATTAGCGAACCACTGTCCGAGGCCAACATGATCCGGAAATCGAAGGTCATGCGCCTACTCCTGCTCCTCCGCTCCGCCTTCCGCTCCGCCAGACTGTCCATCCTGGCCACGCCAACTGGGCAAATTGTCCAGCCAGTTAGCCACCACCTCGGGTCGGTCAAAAAAGTATGTCCGTTCCTCAAATTCAATTCTAAATTTGGCCGGGAAGAGCATCGCGTACTTTAGGCCCATGTCTCTCAGTCTCCTTTTGACACCCATGAAACTTAGTCTCTGTTTCTGGACCGCTTGCGTGAAGTCCGGGTAGAAACTCACTGTCGAATTTTCAAACTTCGTAGTCCACCCATCCGCGACGCCTGCAGAATCGCGTCTCGATCTCTGAAGTTAAAAATCCTGGCAATAATAGGTCGCGGTGGGGCCCCCGGCTTCGGTTTACCACCCGGAACTCTGTGGGCCCGTTCGACTGTGAAAAACTTACTCAGTCCTTTAGGTACAAGGTGGGTGACTATAAGATTTTCCACAAAGAGATCAGCTGCAGGATCCTCCGCTTTTTCCGGGACCCCAATGATGCGGACGTTATTACGCCTAGCTCTTCCCTCAAATTCCTCCAAACGACGAGCAAAGAGATCAGTGGAGGTTTGCATATTGCGGACCTCTGTTTGCAAGTCGGTGACATCCCCCGTCAAGCTAGCAGTCTAGATGTCCAAAGACTTAACTTTCTCATTTGTTTTGGACAAATCAGTTCGAATCAGGTTAACGTCTATAGCCACTGTGTTCAACTTAAGAGCGAGGGCCTCCATCTGTTGTCCGAGGGAGGCTTTGATGCCATCAATGGCGGCCATAACGTCGTGCAAAGTTAGCTCCATTGACGAGGGGGGAGTGCCTCTCGTGTCTTCCATCGACCTACCCGGTCTGCTGGGGGATCCCTTAGCCTTTGCGTACATATCCATATTATTGGACTGGGTATAGCCACCTCGCCGAGTGGTCTTAGTTTTCGACTTGTCTCCATCAGTCTTGCTTGCCATTGCAATTGACCAGGTACTTGAGGCGGGTGTGCCGTGGAGAAAGATGGCGGCACCGGATCCTTAAGACAAAGGAGCAGTTGCGGTCAGAGGGGACAGGCCAGGCTTCTTCCCGATACTGCAGTCAGAAAAGCACTCTAACATGCCACGTAAAGCAGTAGCCTCCGGCCCGGGGGGACAGCTATCCGACGAGATCAACAGAAATGAAAGTGAAAGTCAATCGAACCGCCAGTCCGTCTCCCCTCAGGCCGATGTTGATCAATTACAGCTGGGGCTTCATGCCAACTCGAGTCCCGGGCATCACTCCAGAGCAGGCCTTGACCCTCAGAGCGCCGTAGCTTCGGTTCCTGGTGTCCGATTCAAAATCCGATTACAGGTTTCGCCTCACCCGTGGTTCATCTATAAGTAGTCGTCAATTAAAAATAGGATATATTACAGGATAGATGCGGGAGATAGTGAGGGTCTCGGGACCCCTGTGCTCAAGCAGCCATCTTGGTTGCGCGCGAAGCTCCTCCTCTGCGGTCATATTATTGGCAAAATCCTGGTGTGAACAGACCTGTTCGAGGGTGCAAGCAGCCCAAAACCTCAGGATGTTTCCTTTTGAGTTAGAGAAGAGCCCTCTGACGCCAGCCAAGAGTCCAGGACCTGGGGAGGCACTTCTTTGGTATCAGGGTCTCACTCATGCAGAGGTCAACAGGGCTCGGGCAGTTCCAGTTGCAGGTACAGGCAGCAGGACAACTGGGTAAATGTAGAGAGGCCTCTAGAGCTTGTTTTGTCCCTGTACCTCAGAAAAGGAGATCCGTCAGATGACTATTGGAGGCACTCAGCCTGGGATGAAGGAATCGGGTCCAGTCATCCTTCTTAGCAAACCGGGCATGCTTAAGTAGCAGGACAGCAGGGTGTTCTTCTTCTGTGGTATACACAGATCCATGAGTGTACTGAAGAGTGGGTCGGATGGGCCCCTTTTTAGGCCTCGCCCGAGCCAGCGCATGCGCTGACCTGCGAGACATTTAGTAGTGGGCTTTGAAAAGTCCTACCACATGCTTTTTGCTGGCATGGAGCGTGCAGTTACACGCACATGCATGAGCTGAGGTGCCATCGCGCTGCCACCATCCGCGTCCTTTTTTTCTTTTAGCGCGTGCGCACACACAACTCCCACTTCTCCCCCTCCCTACCACCTATCGCGTCTCTCAGCCGCTCGCTCGTGGCCAATTCATGTTTGTATAATGTTTACAGCGATGGATGCTTGTGACTAGAGCATAGCAACCAATCAGAGAACAGATTCCAATAGTGTGCAGCCAATGGGATAAAGTGTCTTTTTAAGTGCAGAAGAAACGGCAAAAGCAACATTGGAGGATTGTTGAAACATGTTTTGTACGTAGTGTTTCCTTATTTTCCTGTGCAACAAAATTTTAAGAGGGGGTTTTCACTACCCAGCATCTTCACTCATGCTCTCTCCCAAGGAGGGTTCCCCTGCCGTCAACCTTGATCTCTCGGTAGGTAGCTGTCCCATCTGCATGTCGACATTTCGCAATGTTTACCAAGGTGATTCACCCATCTGCTTTATCCTTCGCCCTAAATTGCCAATGCCCGTTAACTTTGTCTGACATCTCTACACAGTTCTGGCTATTTAGCAAAGAGCAGATTGGTTGCTATTCAGAATTATTGCTTAAAAGCTTCAATAGTCTGAAGATGACACTTATGATATGTTGGTAAGTGACAGTACTCTCAGAATTATTACTGTCATTTACCCAAACTTTCATCACTCAGTTGGAAGTTACCAAAACCCTTTTTTTTTAACTTTAGACACAGAGATATCCGGTTGTACATAATTAGATATGTTGAGTAGCCCATCGAGTCTGTTTGTGTTTTTCCTTTTGCTTTTGATGTTAAAAATCGAGAACTCGCGCAGCGGAAAACCTAGGAAAAACCTCATCAGGCAAACTACTCACATGTAAAAAGCTTTATGAATTTCTTAGTCAACTGCTACTAAACGCGTAGAGTGTATACATGTTTATGTGGTCGTCTTTAGGGTGTGCAGGCAAAAATAAGTATTGGAATCTGCAGTGGAGGCTTCACAGCGAAATCTCCTAAATATCAAGTGTGTATTTTACTGATTTAAACAAATGTTTAGTCTGGCAATCATTTTCAGTGTGGAACTAATGAAGTTCTTTCAAGCCCTGTGTGTGGTGAAAAGGGCCCCTCAGTCTTACACATGCTTTTAAGGAGATTTAGAGACCTTGTTGCTTTGCTGCTGATTGTAGTTACGAGCAACAGGGGCAGCCCTAGAACCTGAACCAGGGGCTAACTAACACTACAATCCAAACAATGGTTCAAGTAAACCACTTAAAATCAAAACAGTTTTGGAAATGGACAGGGGGGAGAGAACACTCCCCAAAAAAGGGAAGCAAGCATTGGCATAACCAATGGGTATCGCCTTCGGACCTTATAAGTGTTTAGCCATGCAGCAATTGATGTAAGGATATTGTGCTGCATAACTAAATACTTACAAGGTCCCAAAAGCAAGACCTATTGGCTACGCCAATGCTTTTTATACATGGTGCCCACTTGGACGTGGGAAAAAATTCTGGAGTTTCCCCATACAGAGTTGGTATTTCCTACCTTACAGCCCTGGTCTCAGTTTGTCTGGGGGCACAATAGGCTAATGGGAAGTCCTTTGAGAGTGTGCTGGGCCAGTGCCTTTGAAGCGCAAAGGTGGTAGGTGACACAGCCCCACCCCCCACAATTAAGCCAGGATGACCCATCCCGCCAACACCCAGACCCTCTACTGTGATGCTGCCTGGGAAGAATACACAAAGGCCAACAGCCAACTACACCTAGCCATATGACCAAGGAACAGCTGCAGGCACCAAATGGTTAGGGCAAGAAAATAACAACTTTCTAAAAGTGCCATTTTCAAAATTGTGACCTAAAATCTAACTTTACCATTAAAGTGGGTTGTAAATAAAAAAATCCTCAAACACCAAACTTGACCTTTCTACCTGCTACCATACATATGTTGCTACCATACAAACATTTCTCACTTATTAACCCAGTGTTATCCTAAGGTAGAGGTAGGCCTTGCAGTAGTGTAAAACCATGGCATGTATAACTTAAAGGTACGTGTCCAACTTTTTAAATAAGCACTCTGCCCTATGGGTAGTTTAGGACTGACCATAAGGGTGACGTATATGCACTAAAAGGGAAGGTTTAGGCCTGGAAAAAGTTTTGTTTTGCCAGGTTGAAATGGCAGGCCTGGAACATGTTTTAAAAGGCATCCTAAGTGGGTGGCACACTCACTGCTGCAGGTCCACTAGTAGCAGTTACCAGCACCCGGTACCTGTAGTATCACATTACTAGGTACTGACAAATAAATTAAATGTGCTGGTTGGGTGTAAACTAATTTCACCGGGTTTAAAGGAGAGAGCACAAGCCCCACTGTAGCACTGGTTAGTAGAGACAAAATGTGCATAGTCTTAAAGGCTGACAAAACATGTTCAGAATACAGGAGGGTTAAGGCAAAAGGTTTGGGGATGACCTTGCAAAAAGTACCACATCCAACAGTGGTTATGGAAAAATAAGGGGCACTGTTGGAGGGCAGTGGTGAGGGAATCCGTGGAGGTCATTGGTGAGGGTGCCAAACAAACAATTGTCGCACCGGGTGCCACCAAAGAAAAGCCTGCTCTGCTTACTCCTTGTCTAAGTCCATTTTTACTAACATTTCCTAGCCAGATATACTTTTGAGGTCAAAGCCAGAGAGCACATGCACTGTTTGTTGCAAGACATTCTGTGCATCATTAAGAACATACAGATGCCTGAAGCCTGGCCATTACTTAACATTTCCTTGTCATTCATTTGCCTGCTTCTTATTCGTGCCCCAGCTTGTCAAGCTAATGTTTGTCTCTACTCTGGAGCATTGCCTCTTTAAATCCCATTTCATTGGTTTTCTTTGAAGCTTCCACTCCTTGCTTCTCAATAACTTATTTCTTTTCTGATAAATATTCCATGAGTACCTTTGTTTTCTCGCTGTCCCTTTCATATACTTGTCTACCCCTACTCTCTGTGTTGCTCTGTTGCACAAATGCTCCTCCCCGCCCCCTCCATGTGGCACTTGCTTATGTGCTTTTCCCCATTGCTTCACCCACCCAAGTAATCCTTTCTCTCTCGTCCATTGCGACTTCCTCCCAACTCGGATAGGACACTGAAACAAATAATAAAAGCGCCAGTGCTTTTTATAGTGTTTCTTTGAAATCTTTAGACATGCTGAACAGCATCAGGGATGTTGTGCATTGTGCCTGCGAGCAGTTGGCAAAACCGTAAGGTTGCAAAGGTGAGAACTCTTGGAATTTCCAATACTTCTCCTACTATGCCAATTCATGGCTGAGGTCCTTCCCATCACCTCACCTGTTTAATATTTATATTGAGACAATTTTGAGGCGGATTCATGCAGCTGGATTTGGCTTCTATATGTTGACAACAATCTTAGGTTGAGCCTGGTCAGTGAATGCGCTGCTCTGTGAGGCATACTGTATTCAGGTATGGGCTTGAAGCTCTGCCCATTTTCCACCCATCTTTTCAATTGCCTCCTGTAACTGTCCTTTTGAAATCGTTGATTTTGATTCATGAATAAGCTTAGTAGTCACTCCTTAGTAACACCTTGTCTGCATTTGTAACCTCCCATGGGGGCTGGACATTTTACTTGTGTTGTTACACGGTCTGTTTTATCTACAGTCTGTGAGCACTATTTTTTTTTTAAAGAACTTCTCTTACTGCAGGCATGACATGCTTTCTGGCAACGGCCCCCGCTTTGCATACACCACTTGTTTTTCTTGTTTTCGTGTAGTTTTGTTATTTTTAGCGCGATTATGCGTGCTTTTAGTTTAATTTTTAGCATGTCATGTGCGCTCTCACTTTCACAATGCTGACTGCACACATTACTGACGGGACGCTGCCCTTGAGCAACAATGGCAGCCACTACTTGTGGTAAATTGTAAACAGCTCTTCACACACATGCCTGCGTTGTTTCTTCTGGGCTGATTGCCCAATTCTATGTTTTTAATATTAGAATTTTTTTTACAGCACCGCACGCCGCTCTTCAACCTCAACCACAGTGGCCGCATAGCTTGCATAACACTAATATTTAATTACTCTACTTTTTTTAAGCAGCCTAGCAAAACCGCTCCTAATCAACAATAGTAGCGGCCAGCAGCGCACGGAACAACAGGGTCAAGGGGAGCACACATCATACAATATTGTACCAAGAACACACACACTGCCTGGAGTATCGCTACTGGCTAAGATTGGGCTGCCCTTGGGCTAGTTTTAAGCTATTAAAGCAGAATGCCCGGTTACTCACCGGTAATCTTCATTACTCCGAGTCCTGGTCTTCCCATTCCATTCCTTATCAGTGAGCAGCTTGTCTGCTTCCCAGAAACCTAATACCTAGCAGAGTTCTTTAGCACTTCCCCCAATAAGGCGCCACCTATCAGGTGAGAATATAGGGGTAGTTTAATTCAGATCCTAGCGCTGCCCTCCATTAATTGTTTGCGGGATTTTCAGCATTTATATGCATCTAACCTAAAGGTAAGCGGGTAATTTGGCAGAATACATAATTGTACACATGCAGCATCAATATTTAATTACACTGAACTTTGCTTTGCTTTAAGGTGAGTTTTACAGCAACCTATTTTTATTCATTGTTTGTGCGAAACGTTTTCCCACTCCATAGCGCATCCATTCATACTTCCATCCAACTTCTCCTACAGTTGTGCTTTTCAATTTGGTCTATGCGTTATGTTTTCATCAGCAACAGAGTCTAAATGCACCGTGACTAACTCTTCCACTCTAAGACATTTTGTATTGTGTTAATGTAAACTTTTGATCTGAGCCTGGCTCTTAGTGCAACACAAAACACTCTTATACTTCGTCAACTGTAATAAAATATATTTTCTGTTTGCAATACATCTCCGTGTGTAATTGCAATATGACACGCATGTTGTTTCACTGTCCATAATGGTTTTTTGTTTATAGGTAAGTTCAAAAGAAAACTAGTTGCCCAAACATAATAGATACATTTATTTTATGCGTGTGCGGGTGAAAAGTATTGCCTGTCCTGGGATGTTAGTGCACTATTACACACTACATTAACACATTTACAATAAAAAAATTATATTGGTAATGCATGTAAAATACCTTTGCTCTATTAATGCGCTCCATTAAGATTTATTTCTAGACATGTAGCCAACGCAGCAACAGACTTCGACAAACCATGTCTAAGTGCTCCAAAACACGCTCACTCGCTTCCTCCAGCACTATGTTTTTTATTATTAATGTAGGTAAAATTACTTTGCACTAATGGAGCGCTCCCTTCCAAATTATTTGTACAGCCATAACTGCAATAACTTTTCACAACCTAAAGGTACTTTCTATATTTATTAGGGTGTGTGCGATCCCTGGTCACCCGCTCTAGGCTCTCACTGCACCATCACAACACATAGAAGATAATACTTATGTTACAAGTAAATCCCCTAATACGCTTGATAGGGAAGTGGTGCTCTCTCTCTTTCCCAAATCTATGGCATTTTCGTTTGTAGTGGGTCCCACGGTGTAACTGCACCATCACACGCTCTCCCAAAATTTTATGTAGTTTGCTTTATGTTTGCAGTGATTCTTAAAGCAACGTATAACAAATTAACATAATAAAATATTTTATTAAGAGCTCAGCAAAATGATTTCTAAGGCCATGTCCTCTAAGCGCACTGTGACACACTTTTACCATTCTCATTTTACAAACCTTTTCCTTTTGTGGTGACTTTTAATGCACTCTCACCGTTCTATTTCTCTTCACTCTAAAACTCACTTATCACCCATCTCCCTGCACCAATGTTCTCTTTCTCACAAATGTTCAAAATGCAACTATCTCCACATGCCTAGTAACCCCTTTATTTTCCGGCCAGTCTCGCTTCCAGGTGCTCTCTCAACCTCTTAAGTGCCCAAACTTGGAAGATCTATATCCCAATTCCTTCTATGCTCTATCTCTTTAGTTTAGGCACTCGTACTATCCTTGTCTCCCAGTACCTGTTATTCCCATAATACTTTTCCACTACACGTCCTGACACATAATTCCACTACAAACAAAAAGCATAGGTAAAAGTTATTGTAATTCGCCCCAAGGCGTTCTTCAGGCTCTCTTATTAGGAAAAACCTGCACTGGCTTCCTATTCAGTCCAGGAAAAATTTCAAGATTCTATGTTTCACCCATAGTGCTCTGTATGGGTCGGGAGCAGAAGACATTAAGTCCCTTGTGTCCTTCTTTGCTCCCAGTAGGGCCTTACGCTCGGCCAATAAGAACTCTGTGTCTATTCTGCGAGTTGTCAAAGCCAGATGGGGAGGGAAGGCGTTCTTCTCCCTCGCTCCTAGATTGTGGAACACGCTTCCTGCTGAGCTTAAAGGACAAACATCGCTTTTGCTTTTCCGCAAGGCATTAAAAACCTGGCTCTTCTTAGAAGCTTATCCATAGTCGGCGCACGCCTTACACCTACAGCAGTGGTACCATCTTTTATGCGCCTTGACGCCCTTGGGCATAGTTGCGCGATACAAATCCTTATTCATTCATTCATTCATGTGCGCACCGCCCTGCAGCACCTGCCGGGGAGTGACGGATTCCCTCCTGAGTTTTATCAGGCCTTCGGGGATGTGCTCCCCAAACTTCTGCTGCAGGTTTATCTTGAGGCGTTTGAGAGAGGGACTCTCCCGCCGAGTATGACGCTTGGGGAAATATGCATAATCCTGAAACCAGGGGGGGAAGCCCTGGAGCCTTCCTCTTATCATCCGGCCACGATGATCAATACGGACGTTAAGATCTTGTGCAAGCTTCTGGCCATGCGCTTAGCGCCGTACATGACTCATTTGGTGCATGAAGATCAGTGCGGCTTCATACTGGGACGTAATAAGGCCATGAACCTGCGGCGGTTGAATCACATTTTGCACGAAGTGCGTGGGCAGGAAGAGCAGATGGTGTTGGTATCCATTGACCTCGCCAAGGCGTTCGATACAGTTGACTGGAGTTATCTTCTTGAGGTCCTCCGTGTCATGGGCCTAGGCCCCAACTTTTGTCGCTGGATTTGCATCTTGTGTGAGGTCCGCGGGCCAGGGTGAAGCTTGGGGGTCCAAGTAGTGGTGGCTGGGACGGGGCACTCGCCAGGGGTGCCCCCTCATGCCGCTACTGTTTGCCCTGGCCATAGAGCCCCTCGCTGTTCAGGTCCGCATTGACATGGAGCAGTGGGGTGTCAGAGCGGGGGACACGTGCAATGTCATCTCCCTCTACGCGAATGAGGCTTTGTTCTATTTGACCGCCAGCCCGGGACGCAGTGCCGTTGCTGCTGCATCATTTAGACCGGTTTGGGGAGGTGTCGGGGCTACGACTTAACGGCCATAAGTCCCTGATCTTCCCACTGGCGGGGTTCGACTCGGTGCCTGTAGGAGACCTGCCTGACCTCGGGCTGCGCTGGGAACGGGAGGGGTTCCGGTATCTCGGCATACGGGTGGCTCCGTCGGACACACAGGCGTTAGCCCAGAATGTGGATTGTATATTCGCTTCCCTACAACAGTAAGTGTCTTTCTGGAACTCTATACCTCTCTTATTGATGGGACGACTGGCCGTTGCCAAAATGGTGATGCTGCAGAGGACGTTATATGTCCTCCAGAACTCGCTGTGTCCGCTCCCGACACGAGTCTTAATACGCTTCTTACGTCCCTGCTCTGGGCGGGCCGGCGTAGTAGGGTGGCTCTACACACCGTTGTCCCTAGCTACGAGGAGGGGGCCTTGAAGCCCCCCGCTTTGACCTATACTATTACGCAGCCCAGTTGCAACATGCGGCCCGCTGGTTTACAGACACTGACAATTGGGAGACGCGCCTCCTCTCTGGTAGGGCAGATACCCAAGCGCTACAGGTTGCCCTGATGCGGGGCAAGGGGGGTGGACACGTCCCTTCCATATGTGGTGCGACACACAGCTACCATGTGGCAGCGGTCTGTGGAGAGGGTCTTGCGGAGGGTACCCTTTCACAGGGAGCTCCCGATTTGGATAATGGCCCCCTTCTTTGATATAGGGCAATATGTGTTCTTTCGTGCCTGGAGGGAGGCTGCGAAGTATTCGCTGACCTTTACCCTAATGAGTCCTTTCTTACTTTTGAGCAGGCGGAAGAGACCTTTAGTCTTGGACGGGGACAATACCTACATTTCGGGGGCCTTCAGGACAGGCCCGGACTGGCCGTTGCGGGCATCGGGCAATCCCCTGGTGCGCCGCAAGGGTGGGGGCCGGTTTTGGGCACCTGGGTGCCGATTTTGTTTCAGGGCAGTTTTTTGTAGCATAGCTGCAAAATCGGCCCTGTAACAAAATCGGCCGAAAACCGGCCCTGGCAAAGAGCTCTGCGGCATCCCCCAACCCCCGGGGAGGGGCCGGGGGGTTGGGGCCGGCGGAGTACTTTGCCAGGGCCGGTTTTGGTTCCTAGTCCGGCCCTGCTTCAGGAGGTGGTGAAGGGCAACTGGCCCCAGTACCCAGACGCACCACCACTGACCCACACCCTAGACATCCTCCTTTCCTGTGGCAAGGGCCGTAGGCTGATTTCACTCCTCTATACAGCCATGAAAGGGGACTCTTCCACCCCCCCCCCCGTTGCCACCCTCCCGGCAGCATGGTAGGCAGGTCTGGGCCCTCCACTGAACCAGGGACAGTGGACGCGCATAGTACCCTCACCCAGAAGGTCTCCTGCAACGCACGGTTTAAACTGACACACTTCAATTTCCCGCACCACACATACCTAACCGCAGTATCATTGAATTGCATCTCCGAGGATAGGGAAGACAATTGCCCTAGATGTCACACTGAGAAAGCGGGCTTCCTGCATTTAGCCTGGGGATGCCCTTTGGTTAGGCAATTCTGGGTGGGGGTGGTGGACCGAATAGTCGCAGCCACGGGCCTTCGGTTGGCGCCCGACCTCCTGCAATGTCTGCTTGCTCTGGTCCGGATGCCCAAAAAAAAAGAAACTCTCGTACAAACTCCTCCAATTAATGTTGGTGCTAGCCAGGTGCAGGGTGACGATAACTTGGATGGGGCGAGGGGCCCCGGAGGTATCCACTTGGCTCAGAGATGTAAGGGAGTGGTCATTGGTCGAGGAAACTCACATGCAACTCACTCGGCGGGATGAAAAGCTACAGGATGACCTAATGGGATAACCTAATGGCCTGGCGCGTAATTTGTGCATTTGGACTGGCGGAAGAGGGGCTCTCCTCATGCGACACGGCTGACAGTGAGAGTGGCGGGTTGGAAGCGCCTGTTGGGTCTGGGTCTGACAGGGAGCAGGAGCGTGGACCCCATTGATGTTCACGGCCTGAATAAGCGCTATGCCTGGCTCCTTCTCACTGTGCTACTATTGTATACTTTTTGTGTTCCTTCCCCATGAGTACGTTCCCTTCCTGATGCCGTCTGTAGTCCTAAGTGCCGCTGATGAGGTGGTCGACCTGCGTACATACACTGAAAGTATGTCAGTTATGTGTTATAGTTTTAATGTATAAACTGGATAAATAAAGTTTTAAAAAAAATCTTTTTTTTTTTTTAAAGTCATTGTCATTTACAAGGTCTATAGTTCCATCTCTAAAGAACGCAACACCTACTGCATTGAAATGCCATGATGGCGAGGGGTCATGGACCACATACTTTGAAGACTTGCATAAAGTAGATCAAGCCAGGGATTGGCGTTGAAAAAACTGGAACTCCATTCTGATAAAACCCGGGTGTTGGTGGCAGCTCAGTCTTTTCCTTTGGAAGCAAGGTCTGAGCATAGGCTGGTCTTATCTTCCTCGCATCACCACGTCTGACTGTCAGGCTAAAAAAAAAACCCAGTTTGGTTCCTTTCTGATCAAAGTAAACAGCTATAAAGAAAACCCGGGAAAGATTCAGTACACTATGCTCCCCACATATAATGTTGTCACTTATTTTTAGACCTGTGATGGGGTGTGTTCTTCATAGGTGATGCGAGTCTGTGTGTGATGCAAACAAAACCCTCTTCTCAGCAATAAAAAAAAATTGGTAGTAAATCCCAGCCTTGCAGTAAAAAATCAAAATGTATGTGATGCACTGGCAAACTGTTTTCAGGTTAAAGTTGCTAACATTTCTAATATACTTACTGCGAAGAGAGTAGCCGGTTAATAAGATGGGCACGCCTTAACTGACACGTTAGGTAAAATCAGATTTTCCACCTTTAAGGCCCCTGCAGAAGAACAACTCACAAAGTTAATCCTGCTAATCAATCTGGTGTCCCACAAGACCCCTGTCTTCCTAAAATAATGCACATGATTCCTGCTCAAGTGGAACAATATTTGGGGCCGATTCTTGACAACATGTTTGCAGAAGGAACCTTCCCTTCTCACTGGAAACCAGACTCTATTCTGTGCCTATTACCGACAATCTGAATGCTCAGGACCTGAATAACTATCACCCTACAGCAAGACCCACCTTTACCGCCAAGTTGGATGAGAAAGTTATCCTAATTCCTTCTATGCTCTAATTCTTTAGTTTAGGCACTCGTACTATCTGTGTCTCACAGTATCTGTTATTCCCATAATACTTTTCCACTACACGTCATGACACATAATTCCACTACAAACAAAAACAACTTTCAGAGTATCTAGAGGAAATTCCTTATTGGGCGATACACAACATGGGTTTAGAAAGAAATCGCAGTACAGAGTCCGCTCTGGTGGTAGCTACGGAAGGTATACATGATTGGCTTTACAGGGGAGGGACGGCGTCCCTGATTTTGCTGGATCTCTCCACAGCGTTTGATCCGGTCAACCACAGGATTTTAGCTGACTGTATGTGGAGTCTGGGGATAGGGGATACAGCACTAGATCTCCTTCAATATTTCTTGGCTAATAGACAACATAATGTGACGATGGGCAAGTTTATATCTAGGCCTTTCTCCTTGCCTTGTGGAGTGCCTCGGGGCTCGGCACTGAGCCCTACATTGTTTAACCTTTACAATACGCCACTTGCGACAATCATTACAAATTCTGGGTTTTTCTTAGCACCTTACGCTGAGGACACCCAAATTGTGGTGCCATTAGTAAAATCTGAAAACAACTCAGGCACAGCTTTCAGAACATGCACGAGCAATGTGAGCAATTGGATTGATCACAACTGCCTCAAGTTGAAAGCTGCTAAAACTGAGGCCATCATTTTTGGCAACAACCCTTCATTCTGGACGCCAGATTGGTGGCCGCCCGAGTTGGACTCACTGCCTGAACCCTCATCCAAAGTAAAAAACGTAGGCTTCCTGTTAGATAAAGAACTGAAATTCAAGGACCAGGTGAATAAAATCACATCAGCCTCATTCGGCTCCTTAAGGCTGATAAAAAGGATCACAAAATTTCTGCCTCCCGAACTTCTGAAAATTGTACCCATGGGACTGGTTCTCACAAGGATCGACTATTGCAATAATCTCTATCTTAATCTTGCTTTGGGTCTTCAGAAGAAGTTTCAGACATTGAAAAATGCTGCTTGCCCGGTTCCTTTTTAAAATTCCGAAATATGAATTGGCTAGAGAAGCCATCAGGTACCTACATTGGCTGCCAGTCAGACAACGATGTAGGTTCAAGGCTCTTTGTTTGGCTTATACAGGGGCCAGCCCGTTTCAAGAAGAAACTCAAATGGTACATCCCAGTGAGGACACTTTGCTCAGGCTCTGCCATTAATCTGACTGCCCCCCGTTAAGGAGGACCACCTGGAGTGGGAAGAGTTTTTCCAGGACCACACTGTGCTTTGGAACAGTCTTCCACTGACACTAAAAGCTGCTCCCTCTCTACTCACCTTCAGAAAGGCCTTAACACCTGGCTTTTCTCACAGGATTAGAAGGCACTTGATCATTTGCTTGACTCGTTTCTGACATTACTGTAGCTATATCTGTTTTCTATAGTGCCAAGAAGCCCTTCGGCAGGAGTTTGCGCTTTATAAATTACATTCACATATGGCAATGGGAGACTAATGTATAGAGACTTTGTTTGAGTGAAATGGAGTTGCTATGCATCCTTGCCATTCTCCGCCCTTCTCAGATACTATTCACCTGGTGGTTTTGATTGTTCATGCAGTGCACTTGTCTTTAGGAAGACAACTAACGTTTCTAAAGAACGTTGCCTATTATGACCCACTTTTATCTGAAACCTACACCCTTCGTTCTACCCAGATGAGTGTTTCTCTAATTTCTACATTCATTGGTGTTCTTTCACATGTAAAATGTGTGTCTGATGTGGAATTTTTGCTTGGTGTTTGGGGAGTGGTTGATTACTATTCACTGGACTTCATCTTGTGAATGATGAATTCTCTACAGGGTGTGACCGACACTATGGAAAGCTTAGTGCAGCAACTGTTACAAGGGGGCTCTGTCACACGGACACTTACTTTGCATATTATATGCCCACAATGCCATGTATAAAGATATTTCACAAAATTAATATTGACATTTTTTGGTTCCTCTGTGTATATGTGTGTTTTGAGTCCCAGATTAATCCACTCCAAAGCGTCCTGGTATTTGCACATACTACACACGCCATATGTTCTTCGAGGTGGTCTTGTGTGGACTTCGTGATATCAGAAGTTTTGTCCTTCCTTGAATGCAAACAAGTGCCTATCATAATTATGATTACCACAGTTCAAAATCTGCCTATGTTTACTGCTTCCTTCAACTGGTTTCAGAATGGTGCATTCGTCTTTAAGTATGTGGGGAGAAGCTTCTAGGGGCATGCCCTTTGACGTGCACAGATGCCCTGCCTTCCTTACCCTCGCTACGGACTAACTATAGGGGTTATGCAGCCTTTTGTGTGGAGACAGTACACAGCCTATTCAGGTGCCCAGCTACTCCCTCTCATCCTGCGAGTGATGGCCCATCCAAGCTTCCATTGTGTGTGGCTTTCTAGGTGGAATACACAAAGCCCAACTGCCTACTACACCCAGTCAGTTTACCAGAGAATGCAGGCATCAAAAGGCTAAGGCAAAAATGTTGATATTACTACACACTTCCAGGATGCGAAGGACGAGCTCATCTCTGTCTGGCAATGTCGAGATCTGTAATTTTCCTCTTCTAACAGTTGATCAGTGATTGAATTAATTAGATGCACAAAATCAGGAGCTCCTTCAGAACCACTGCCCTCCCAAAATTATACATGATACAGTAAATAAAATAGCTCCAGCTTTTACAACTCTGTGTAGCATTATCATTAATGAGGGACTTTTTCCTGAGTTTTGGAAGAAAGTCTGTTTTTCCACTTCCAAAAAAGCCATCCTTAGATACTATGATAGAGAACAACTACAGACAATTGGTTACCCTTCCCTGCAAAGGTTATTTAAAAACATCTCAATAAAATTAATAAAATTATGGTAGACTATCTTGAAATTAATAAAATACTGAATGAAGCACAGTATGGCTTTAGACCAAATCATCCTACCAAGACTGCACTGGTAGCAGTCTCAGAAGAAATAAGAAATGTCATGGATGGAAAGGGTTGCCGTGAGCCTTTTGGAGCTTTCCATGGCCTTTGATATGGTGAGCCATGAGGTATTGATTAAATGGTAGGCACACATTTGGGATTACTGGATCAGCCTTGAACCCCCTTGCTTCATTTCTGGAAGGTCGCTTACAAAGGGTGGCACTTGGGGAAGTTCATTCAAAATCAATTTCCCTGCCTTGCAGAGTTGCCCAGGGGTCATCCCACAACCCATCGCGATTTAATATCTATGTGGCTCTTTTAGCCAAGCTTGTCCATTGTTTTGTCTTCCCACAGTAACATATGCCGATGATTCACAAATCGTGGTATCGATCACTAGCAATGTGAAGGAGGTGGCTGATCGATTCAATAGATGGCTGGATGAGCAAAAATAGTTTAAAACTGAATTTCCCAAAAACTGAGGTTCTCACTTTTGGGAAGGACGTTAATTTTGGGGGTCACACAAGACAGCATTTATCTCTTTGCTCTTCCAATACCATTTCCCCAATGTTAGGAACTTAGGTATCATTTTGATGCGGAGCAGTCATTTGAGACAAAGATAATTCAATTATCTTCATCCTGCTTTTTTAGTTGAAATATTTTGAAGAAAGCGCTAACTTTTACCCCTCCAGATTTGAAAAAAATTGTGTTTATCTCCTTGGTCTTGTCAAGACTTACTTCTGTAATACCTTTTATATGGGCATTAAACAGATGTCACTAAATAAGCTGCAGATGCTACAAAATGCAGCTTGCCGTCTTTTGAAAAAACATTCCAAAGTTTAAGTCTGTAGCTGGCGCTTGGTGGAGCTTAATTGACTCCCCATAAGGAAGAGGATTGCCTTTAAGGCACTGTGTTTAGCACAAGGCGCTACATCTGTAAGGTCCAGAATATCTTAAAAGCCGATTTAGCATATTCTGCCCCAAGAGACCCCTACGGTCTGCCACATCCAGGTCAGTAATAGTTTCGAGAATTATTCCATGTGTTCTTTGGAATAGTTTTCCTCTGCACTTAAAAAGTCAGACCAATTTGCTTAGTTTCTGCAAGCACTTACAAACTTGCCTTTTTTCTTCTTCTTTATAGCACAGCGGACTTATGGTGCTATTATTTAGTGGTACAGTGATGGGTGTTAACTTTGCTAGCTGCAAGACACTCTTGGGCTACCCCCGCGGTCTGGAAGTTTGCAAATCAATTAGGAAACTCAAATGTTATCCTATGGGAGATATAGGCTTTGTAGTAGTGAAAAATAAATGTAAGAGTTTTTCAGTACCAGGACAGGTAAAACTCAAAAGAACTTGTCCAACTTTTTCCCCCCAAATATTTTTTTTATTAATTGTCTTCATCAACCAAAGAACAGAACAACCATCACTTGTATACGGGTGCTGATGGCATGCTGGTTCAAAGTCATCAGTCACATTAACAGATCCACCACAACTATTCATCAGTGAGAGGTATACCTGCCCTTCCACCACAGTCCAACATACAAAGGCTTCACACGACTCCCTGGGAGACCCCCACACCTGCCTACTGTTTATTCCCCATGTCTGCCCCGTCTTCAGGGGTTGGCATCCTAAGCAGCCCTTCATGGACCCCACATCTTCTCGAACCTTTTAGGGCATCCCTGAGCATGATACACCAATCTTTCGCCCTAATGCACCAGTCCAGGCTTGCTTCCCAAGCATGCACACCCCCAGAATCTGATCACATTGCAACGTGAAATCATCAAGGCTACATTACAAGACAGAAGTGTATAGTGGTCTAGTGACTTCTCCCCCAAATGCCCAAAGTCACCAGTTAAGGGGGTGAGTTCCAGCGAGAAGTCCATGACCGCTGACAGCCTGATCCCACTGCCATCCAAAAACCCTGGATCTTAGGGCAGCCCCAAAGAGTATGTACCAAAGTTTCTCTCCGGGGCAACCCCACTGGCAAAGGTCATTATCTATTCTATCCATCAGGTAAGGCTGTGTCTTGCAATGTATGCTCTATGGAGAATTTTCAGTTGAATTCATTGGAACCCTGCCTGTATAGCCACTTCCCGCTGGGGAACGGCAAGCCGCATCTCAATCATCATCTTCTAGTTTGCTTACATCCCCTTTCTATTTGTCCCTCGGTGAGGGTATTATCTAACAGTGTTGGTTATATCTGGGATACAGCATGCCTAATCAGGGGGGTATCCCAGCACCCAAGGGGCATCTCATCATGCAGACCCCTGCAACAATTCTACATGCTTTAACAATAGGTGCCCTAGTTGCTGGTATCGAAGAAACTGGCTCCCTTTCAGTTCATTTTACTCTTGCAGCTCCGTGAAAAGCTCCACAATAGAGATACCAATCAAGTACATGTCCAACTTTTTAAATACACTGCACCTGCCCTTGGGCTGTCTAGGTGCTACCCCTGGGGTGATTTAGATGTATTAACAAGCATTTACAATGCAATTGTCTCGGCATTATTAAAGGTAGAGCTATTGGAATTGCTCATGACTTTTTTTTTTTAAATCATAAATAAATGGCATTGTCCTTTACATTGCCAATAGCTTAATAGTTAAATAAATGGCATTGTCATTTACAATGGCAATAAGCTTAAATCGCTCGCAAATGCATGACCTATTGCATTTACACCCACACAGAGCTACACACAAAGCCACCCACACACACATACAGAGCCACCCACACAGAGTCATTCACATAGAGCCACCCTCACACACATAGAGCCACCTACATAAAAAACTATCCACAGAGAGCCACACACAGAGCCACACAGCCACACACACACCCCCACACAGAGCCCCCCACACACACAGAGCCCCCCCACACACAGAGAGCCCCCCCCCACACGCAGAGGGTTCAGAGTGGGGAAAGAGGTGGCATTTTTTTTTTTTGCTGTGCTGAGAGATGGGATCAGCCCCGGGATTCTTGAGGGGGCTAACGAATTGCAGAGACAGTGGAATTTCGACAAAGTCAGAGTGGGAGAGGCATTTAGAAACAGAAATCTGTTCATACCTGGAAAGGCATGGAGTCTGCAAGTGTGTCCAAGAGAGAGCACTAGACAGAGAATGGGTGCAGGCACAGATAGATAGAGGTGACAAGGGAATCGACAGCGAGAGAAAAGAGTGTGAGTGAGAGAGAGGGAGGATGTGCGAGAGGGAACTGAGTGAGAAAAACAGAGACATACAGAGGTGAGAGAGAGAATAAGAGACAGATTGGAGAGCGGGGTGGCGTAACAATGCGCGCAAAGGGTAGGAGGGGTGAAGAGGAAAGAAAGAAAGAACGAAGGAAAGAAAGAAAGAAGCAATAGAGAGAAAAGGCAGTCACTGTTGATAGTTCTATGGGGCATTTGATTTTGAGGGGTCCCATTTTGCCGTACTGTTCTTCCCCATAAATTTGAGCAATTTAAGATGTTACTTTCTGCTGGGGGTGGGGCTGTGTGCGAAGGATGACATTTTCTCACAGAAACCCTCCTTAAGGATTTCTTTGCCACAGAACGGCTTGAAAAAAATAAATCCCGATTAACGGACCTAAGGTGCAGATGGTCAAACTAGAGGAGTAAAACCAAGGACCCTTCCAGTCACTAGTGGTATGTACACTATAACACAAACATATATATATATCAACCACATGCAGTATAGTCTACAGCACATTCCTCGTGGAGAGCCCAGGCTGTCACTTATGGTACATAGTTTATAACGCATACCTCGCCAAGGGCCCAGGCTGTAACCTGTGTTACATAGTGTATGAAGCAAACAACATCGAGGACCCTGCCGGCCACTCTTGGTATAGTCTGTGAAACAACACAGAGGTCCCTGCCAGTTACTTGTGGTATAGTTCACAACACGTACAATATTCAAGGGACCTTCCAGCCACGTGTGGAACAGCTACAAAACATACACCGTCAAAGGCACTGGTAGTCACTTGTGGTACATAGTCTAC
Source organism: Lissotriton vulgaris (assembly GCF_964263255.1). Taxonomy (NCBI): domain Eukaryota; kingdom Metazoa; phylum Chordata; class Amphibia; order Caudata; family Salamandridae; genus Lissotriton; species Lissotriton vulgaris. The sequence goes on from NC_141685.1 coordinate 1,562,288,271, forward strand.
ATTACATACAACGTTGAGGGCCCAGCAGTCAAATGTGGAATAGTCAGCACCACTGGAATTATGCTGGAGCTGAGCACCAAATTATGAGGCAAGTTTCACTAAGTTATGCGTCAAGAAAAGCCAAATTATGAACATTATCGCAAAATTTTTGATAGTATTACCTTATTATGATGTCATGTTTGCACATTGCATTTCCGTTTCGGCATAGATTTTACCTAATTAGTACCAGTTTAACAGCCACATACAGAAATAAGCAACTGAAGGATGACCAGTTAAAATATGTGAATGGCGTTCCACTGTGCAAGAACATTTGTTTGCAACTTTTTTAATAACTTCTGGTCCGTTTAGCTTTAATTTTGTTTTTTGTTGGTGATGGATTAGGTGGCAAATGGGACAAATCCATAACTATGTGAAAATCCGTGGCCGCATAATCGCATCATTCCAATGACCTTGGGTATAGTCTATGAAAAAACACCACCCAGGGCCCTCCCTACCTGTCACATGAGACATGGCCTGTAACCATTAGGAACTTGGAAAGACACTTAACCATAGAAAGGTGGTTTTATCTTATGCTGTTTAAGGAAGTTAAAAGGTAGGTTGCGTTAACATGTACATTATACAAGCCTCGGTAAGCGTGCACAAGTCCTCGGCTGGTTCCCGAACCGACGAATTGTGCTTAAAAGCTCTCCTCAAAGCCTTTGTTCAACGCTCAATCAGGACCTCGAACACCCACCCTCCCACCAAGACCCATTAAGCCCCCTCCATACTCAGATGTCAGATGCCGATGAATAAGACCGAATTTGGTGATTTAGCTTTATTGTCTTTTTAGTAACAGCGCATCACTCTTAGCATAAATGTAATTGAAAACCAAGCAACCACCGGTCTGATGCCTCGTTTAGAAACAACCACCCCACTGTGTCCCCGAGCCCTCTCCTCAGACGACATATGTGCTTCCTGCAGCCAAGCAGCAGCCCCCTCCTGCAGGAGCAGCTGGACAGGCCCTGCTGCCCCCTCCACACAGCTGTGCAGGGATGGCCACTGCCAGGCGGTGTCCCCGCCAACAGAGCACCTCCATTTGTCCTTGTTTAAGGCTGCCTTAAACAGCACGCATTGATCCGCGATCTATAATGTGCAAATTAAAATACACACGTAGAGGCTATTGTAATTAAATTTAAAGTGCTTACTGCCTGTGACGGGGCATTAAGGCCAGGGACATCTTAAGGATTTTGGAAGACTCGGCGGCGGCCGGGCAACAATGGTGGCCGCAAACATCCGAAAATTTCGGATTCGGGGGCGTGTTTTGGCGTTCTGAGTGACGGGTGACGTCACAGTCGAAAGAACGCAAAAAAACACGCCCCGAATCCGAAAGAGACGGGGCTTTATTGGAGGGACACCCCTCTCCTCCAATGGCTGGCCTCCGTTTAGGAAGCCAGCCAATGGAGGAGAGAGGAGGAGAGAGGCGGGTTCAAGTCCCCATACTCCAAATCATCAAATCTCCTCCCGGAGACTGCGCAAGCGCAGCCTTTCGGGCCTCGACCTAAAAAGGAAGGTTTAGGCCAGGAAAAATATTTTTTTGCCAGGTCGATATGGCAGTTTAAATTGCACACACCTGCTCTGCAGTGGCAGGCCTAAGATATGTTTGAGGGGCATAATCAGTGCTGCAGGCCCAGTAGTAGAATGTAACTCACAGTCCCTGGACAAATGTAGTGCCTCTTTACTAGTGACTTATAAGTAAATTAAATAGGCCAATTGGGCATAAGCCAATTCTGCCATGTTTTAAGGGGAGAGCACAAGCACTGGTTAGCAGTGCTAGAGTGCAAAAAAAAAGGATTTAGCAAAAAAGTAAGGAGGAAGGCAAAACGTTTGGGGATGACCCTGCAGAAAGGGCCATTTCCAACAGTCGCTCAGTATAGTGAATAGCAGCATTCCCAAAATGCTGGAAGAATAAGCGGAATAACAAACAGCCAGCAGAAATACTACATCAGTGCACACGTCTTATATGTAAAAGGACAACACTGGGCGTACAAAGTGCAGACACACATTATGCGGACTAAAAGATGATGGAGAATAGAAAGTATGTAGTATAACATAATAGAAAGGCAATACAGCTCTAAACTACTACAGTTAAACATCACTCTAAGAGCACAGAGTACGAAGGACCAGAACCCCTATTTGATTTGAATTTTGAAAAGAACAGACAATGACCAGTTACCATGAAAGCTGCACTTTACTTAAATTATGCTATTTACTGGTCTACCTCACAAATGAAATACTGACTTTAATGAAGAGTGATAACCCCTGTATATATAGAATACATGCAGAAGCATGAAAGCAAGATTGGAGATTGTTTGCTTTCAAAATGAAATCTACCTAAATAAATGAAAATTGGATAAAAATGCTTTGTAAAACTTTTTGACATGCCAATATTTGAAATTTTATATATATATATATATATATATATATATAGATAGATTCCAGCTGACTGGGACACCACCGGGAGACGATTGCCGTCAGGATGTGATCGCGGAGCAGAAAGTGGGCAAACCCACACGGGTGACAACTGTTGGGGCATTACTGAGTGCACGGACCAGTCACTGTACCTTGAGTCCACGTGTTTGAAGGATTCGCCTACATATCCTGCCCGTGTGATCTGAACGGACTACGGACCAGTGTGGGGACTCAATCTACCAGCATGCATAGCAAGGACTGCTGCAGAGGTATGAAGAGCAGAGCCTCTGATTGGATAACGCATGCCTCCAATGGGAGTATAATGATCAGGATATATCCCACACCCCACACAGAACTATCGAACCTAGCAACACAATGCTGGCAATGAGGAAGGCAAACGCAGAATCATGTCTGCCAGGTGTTTTTATGGAACTGTGATGTCCGAATGGTGGCAATAAAACTTTCCTGGTGTGGTCCCAATGCTTGTGTCGGGCCCGTTCTGTAGGAAGAGGCGGGGCTGGTGGTGGATGTGTATGCAGCGGTCGCGCTGCAAATCTGACACGCCTCTCGTTCTGGTGCTCCACTGAAGCCGGCATTTCTGTGCGTGGTGTTGCGTGCTGAATGCACACAGTGGCGCCCCCGCCCTAGACTTTGTTTTGGTACCGGGGAGAGAGCAGCGTGATTCCAGCTGACTGGGACACCACCGGGAGACGATTGCCGTCAGGATGTGATCGCGGAGCAGAAAGTGGGCAAACCCACACGGCTGACAACTGTTGGGGCATTACTGAGTGCACGGACAGGTCACTGTACCTTGAGTCCACGTGTTTGAAGGATTTGCCTACATATCCTGCCTGTGTGATCTGAACGGACTACGGACCAGTGTGGGGACTCAATCTACCAGCATGCATAGCAAGGACTGCTGCAGAGGTATGAAGAACAGAGCCTCTGATTGGATAACGCTTGCCTCCAATGGGATTATAATGAGCAGGATATACCCCACACCCAACTATCGAACCTAGCAACACAATGCTGGCAATGAGGAAGGCAAACGCCGAAACGCGTCTGCCAGGTGTTTTTATGGAACTGTGATGTCCGAATGGTGGCAATAAAACTTTCCTGGTGTGGTCCCAATGCATGTGTCGGACCCTTTCTTTAGGAAGAGGCGGGGCTGGTGGTGGATATATATATATATATATATATATATCCTACTGGCGGTCGCCAGTAGGTAGTTATAGTTAGGATTTTTTTCAATGCAAAATCTCAAAATTCTATTGTGAATAACTTTGGCGCCGGTTGACGAATCTGCCTGAAAATTTCCTCAGATTTGCCTCGCGGAGCTCCGGTCCTTCCCTGGAAGTTTCGGGGGGATTCGTCAAGCGGGGACCGAGATAAAAGGGGGGTCCCAGAACGTGTTTTCCCCATGTTAATTTCAATAGGGCGGTCGACCTCACTTTTAGCCTGAACGGCTGAATGGATTTCCACCAAACTTGGCAAAATTGTAGGGACCGGTAGCCCGATGTGCCTTTGCTATGTCTCAAGATATGTGCTCCAGTGGTTTTTACGAAAATTAACTTTGAAAAAATATATATTGGGCTACATATATGTTAGAGCCCAAATGTAGCCCAATGATGGCCACCAGAGACAAAAAAAACAAATGTAGCCCAAATATCAGCCAGATGTAGCCCAATGACAGAATGTCCCAGAGTGTTTTAAAGAACAACTAGAGCGCTAACAGTCTTATGACAAAAGTACGGCACACCTGAAGTCATCTTGATTGGAATAAAGTGTTAACACTTAAAACATTTAATTTGCAAAGGAACAAAATGAGGGGGTTCATTTTGCCATAGAAATTATGATTAGTGCTGAAGAAAGAAAAATTAGGGCACATTTTGAGTGACTTCTCAAATCCTCTTATATTTCATTAAAAAAATTCTGATATGCAGTCTCCCAAGATGGCCACCAGAGACAAAAGAGCCCAAATGTAGCCCAAATATCAGCCAGATGTAGCCCAACTATAGCCCAATGAAAAAAATGTCCCAGAGTGTTCTAAAGAACAACTAGAACGCTAACAGTCTTACTTATGACAAAAGTATGGCACACCTGAAGTCATCTTGATTGGAATAAAGTGGTAACACTTAATACATTTAATTTGAAAAGGAACAAAATGAGGGGTTTCATTTTGCCATAGAAATTATATATATATATATATATATATATATATATATATATTCACTGAAAAAACCATAGGTTTCACACCAGTTATAGTTAGGTGGAAATTTTACTTGCATAAAACCATTGAAATTCCCACGTTATAGTTAGTTGGACTCACTATAACTTGCGCGTGCAATGCACTGCTGATGACGTCACATATTACATCACTCATGACATGGTCAGTGACATCACTCATGACATGGTCAATGACATCACTCATGACATCACTGATGACATCTCAAATGACATCACTGATGACATCATCCAGTGAATGTGTAATCTTTCTGAAAAATAAATATTTTTTATATATGTATATCTAAAGGTTGATGGAAGAATAAATGGGTAAATAAATGTCTAAATGGATGTTTTTTTGTGTAAAATTGATTGGTTAACTGACTTATTAAATGTATCTTAGTGAATACATATATTAGCGAGTAATGTTTAAATATTTAAATATCTGTATCTGTGTCTCACTTTGTGTAGAAGTGGCTGCATGGGTTGGTGAGGGGGGGCGTGGCTTGGATGCAGAGGAGGTAGGCTGCGTGAGCCCGGAGCTCTGCGCCCGATCCCGAATATCATCCTGATTATCCACGCGAATTCCGGTAAAACTTGGACAATCTGTGATTTAAAGACGTCACGGAGGCAGCAGCGTTCAGAGTGGACGGCCTGGAGCTGTTCCTCGTCCTGAAAATCGACTTTGAAGGAAAGCCCCGGGTGTGATGCCGTCGATCTAAGATGGCGCCCTGAAGCCTGGACAATTGTCGCAGTCGGCGGAGGTGATTTGAGGCCTGACTCTCCTGCTGATCTAACACTGGCGGTGGTTACCGGACCGGAGGGCCTCCCCTGACCTTCTCGGCGGGCACAGGTGGCCTTTCCTCGCTCTGGTGGCGGGCTACGGGGACACGCGACTGCAAGTTAACTCTTGGAGGAGGCCCCAAAATGGCGGCGGCTTTGTGACGACGACCCCGATTCTCCGCGCACAGACTGGTACCCCGAGACCCCGCTGCAGCAGAGGACTCCCGGGATTGGCAGTTTGGCAGAGGACTCCCAGGAACTGAACCCACTGGTGTGATCAGAGCAGCGTCCAGTGCTTTACAGGTGTCCTAGATCCCTGATCCTATCGCCCGAGGGGCTATCCGGTGGCGAGGTCCTGCAGTGCGGAGATAGCGGGGAGAACAAAGGGGGTCCTGGGAGCCAGTGCCGGCCGCAGCCAAGATGGTGAAACCGAAAGGGAAGGGGGACGGAGCGGCTGAATCGGAGACGGTGGATGGAGCGGATCGAGACCAATCTGCTCTCCAGCGCATGCAAGACCGTATACTAGAGGCCATCACGACCACGAAAGACGCCCTGCAACAGGATATCGCCGAGGTGGCGACGGGCTTGGGTCTCCTGAAAGCGGACCATGACAAACTTAAAGACAGAGTCAAGACTATGGAGATATCTATTCAGGAATTGGCCTCGGACCACGCAGCAATGAAAGCCCAGATGGCGGATGCTTTGGACAGGCTGAAGGTGTTGGAGAGGAGGGCCGAGGATGCGGAAAATAGGAGTAGGCGCAACAATGTTCGCCTCGTGGGCCTTCCGGAAAAAATTGAGGGCGATGACATGGTGGGCTACCTCGATAATTGGCTACGCACTGAGGTGGCGCCAGAGGGACCATCTCCTTTCTTTTCCCTGGAACGGGCCCACAGGGTTCCAGCCCGACCTCCGGCCCCGGGCCTGCCGCCTCGCCCGGTGGTGATCAAGCTGCTTCACTACAGGGTTCGGGACTGGCTACTACAGAGGGCGAGGGAAGCGGGACCCTTTCAAGTTGACAACAACAGAGTCACCCTGTTCCCGGACTACACTTTTGAGACCCAAAGACTCAGGGCCAATTTCTTGTCTCTAAAACGTGAGCTCCGTGGGGAGGGCATAAAATACTCCCTTCTCTTTCCAGCGAAGTTGAGAGTCGTGGTAGACGACAAGTCGCTTTTCTTCACTACCTCGAAAGAACGCTTGGGCCTGGTGGGACACGTACAAGGCTGGTACGGCCGGAGCTAGGGCCAGGGCGGTGGAGGCTAGAGAGACACAGCCGATCAGGAAGTCACAACGTATTCGCAAGAATCGTCGGAGAACTGGAAAACCATCGGTGTTACAAACGGAGACAGAGAGAAAGGCAGCCCTACAGGCGGTGGTGGACCTCTCTGGCACGACAAGGAGCCAGTCCGGGAAGGGCACGGACTCGGAGGAGCAGGGCACGGGATCGGAGACGGGATTCTCGGAATATGGAGGAGCCAAGGGCCCCATCGTTACACCTCAGACGTCTGGGGAGATAGTCGAAGCATGAACTGCTGGACTTGAGGAGCGACCTACTGGTCAGACACTGGGGCGCTGTGCCCGTGTGCGCAGCTTACTACTGTATGGGACTTTGTGAGTCTATCATGGGGGGATCATGGGGCGGGATATGCGGGACTGATTTGTTTGGACGTACACTCTCTGCATCGGTCCGCGCCCTACTGGCCCTTACGGTCATCGCAGTGGAGACTGCGAGTATTAGTGCCTTTCTTTGAGGGGATATTTGGTTGTGATAGTTTGGATGGGTTCACTTCCATTTGCGGGGGGGCCTGTCCTGGGGGGGTGGGAACCGAGAGTAGTTGGGGACGCTCAGGTTGGTTTTGGGGGGATGTGGGGTTCACTTGTTTGGAGTGGGAGGGGGGCAGCATGTTGTTGGCACGAGCGCATGGTCGATGGCTGTTATTGTTCTGTCTGCGGGTGCAGGGGGATATGGCTAATTCGGGGGCTTTGAAATGTGTGACCTGGAATGTGCGGGGTCTCCATACTATGGTGCGTAGACACAAGGTCCACGCGTATCTGAAACGTAGGGGTGTGCACATAGCTTTCCTTCAAGAGACGCACCTCACCAAGCAGGAGGGAATAGCGCTGCAGAGGAGATGGAGGGGGCAGCTCTTTCACACAACGTATTCGGCCTTCGCGAGGGGGGCATTGATTTGGATACGGGCAGGGGTTCCCTTCCAAGTCACTAAAACAGTAGTAGATCCAGAGGGTAGATTTGTGGCTGTAGAGGGGAGACTCAGGGGCCGGGTGGTGTCTCTTTGTAGTGTGTATGCTCCAAATGTAGATTTGCCCGCTTTCCTAACAGCTCTTTCGGGCAAACTGGCGAGTTATTTGGCAGGGTCGATGCTCATGGGAGGGGATCTTAATTTGGTGGTGGATACTGATTTGGATAGGTCCCATCCCCCATTGCACGCCTCCCCAGTACATAGGGTAGCGAAACGCCGACTAGATTGGCAGGAGAGCTGGGACCTGGGGGACGCCTGGAGGGCACTGCACCCTACCACGAGGGATTACTCCTTTCATTCTACTTTACATGACCTGCATGTTAGATTGGATGTGTTTCTGTGCTCATCGCATGTGCTCTCAGCAGTGAGAAGCGCGGAGTATTTGGCCCGCACACTGTCTGACCACAACCCTCTGTTGTTGTCCCTGAACTGGATGGTGGAAATCAACTGTGTCCCAACATGGCGGCTGCAACCTGATACTTTGGATGATTTGCTCTTTAGGGAGGCCTTGGGGGAGCGAGTGGCGCGTTACTTTGAGGAGAATAGTGGCTCCGCCTCTACTAGGGCTGTGGAGTGGGACGCGTTTAAGGTGGTGGTCAGGGGTCACTGTATCGGGAGTGCTGCAGGTGCTCGTAAAACTTTGTTGGACGATATTGAAAGAGCGGAGAGGCGATTGAGGGAGAAGGAGAGGGAGCGCCCGAATCACCCCGAGCTCTAGGAGGGGGTTAGTGGCGCCAGAGAAGCGCTAGCGGTGGAGTTAGAGCGGTTGCGTAGCTTCGACCACAAGGTATATCTAACGAGGGCGCATGCGGAGGGCGATAAAGCAGGGTCGATGCTGGCGTGGCTTGCCAACCCGATCAGGCGGGGTGCTCCAATCATGGCGGTTCAGGAGGAGGGGGGTGGGCTTTGCCACACCCAAGCCGGGATCCTGGATAGGTTCAGAGCCTATTACGAGGGTCTATATGAGAGCGGGCTGACGGGCGGGGCGGAAGAATTGGAAACCTTCCTAGGAGGGTTGCAGCTACCACAATTAGAGGAATCGGAAGCAGAGGAGCTGGGTCGGCCTATAACGATCGGAGAGATAGGGAGTGCAGTAAAGCAGATGGCCAGGAATAAAACCCCAGGGCTTGACGGTCTCCCAATAGAGTTTTATAGCAAATACTTGGAGTATCTGGCCCCACAACTGCAACTGGTCTATACTGAGGCGCGATCACGAGGTAGACTCCCGAGCTCAATGTGCGAGGCCCTTATGATGCCGTTGTTAAAACCTGGTAGAGCGAGTGATGCCCTCTCATCTTACCGTCCATTATCTATGCTCACGACGGATTATAAGATACTGAGCAAAATCCTAGCGAATAGATTGTTGACTCACTTGACAGGCCTGATTCATAAAGAGTAGGAAAATTTGGAACTCCCTGCCTGGCAAGACAGCAGATTGGAAATAGCTGTTTTAGTACTTATGGAAGTGGTCTGGTTTAAAAGGGATAGTTTTCTATACCATAGTATATAGGGCAAATCTAACTCCTGGGTAAAGTAAATCGCTAGACTACAACCGAATGAACTTGAAGACACACTTGAATATAACAGGCAGAACGAATTATTTTTGTCGTTTAAAAATGATCATAAGAATTTATTTACCTCCCAACTGGGTTACAATCTAAAACATTATCACAAAAAAATTAAATAAAAAACCACTTGGCATGGTTATACAGTGTAATATAAAAAAAGTCAAAGTAAAAAAACAGTCGACGCAGCGTTTCGGTGCTTTTTTCTTTTTTTGACACCTTCTTCAGGACCTTAAAACATTTGACTCCATTATTTCTGTATATTAAAATTGATGCATTTCACAATAATTCCGCACGTGTTTGCGAGATGCTCAGGTATTTCAATTTCCTTGAGTTATACTCTTAATATCAGCAACTCTATGTTATATGTACACGGAGGAGCCACCGTCAGTCAAGGGGGAACTTCTTATAGTCTTTGAACAATGGCAATATGCAAACGTGGGTCCCAGGCACTCCACACCACTGCAGTCAAGCTAGCCGGGCTAATGAGAGGTGTTACCTCGAAACCGGTCCGGTCCTCGGATGCTTGATTCCGTTCTGGGAAGGACATGGCTTTTGTAGTTCGGACTGGACTGTTCCCATGGGGCACAGGGTAAGAGCTGATTTGCATATCGCCATTGTCTAACCCAGGGTGGTGTGCAAAAAAACGATGGATTTGGGCCCAGATCTTTGGACTGGGTTGAGTGTGTGACATTGATCCACATTCGGTCCATCACCTGTTGTGTTTGAATAAATCTTAGCCACTGGTAATCATTTGGTCCCAGTCCACCGTTATTTTGCAAACCATGCCACCTCAGTTACGACCCAGCCAAATGCAAATCAGTCTTGACCCTGCTCCAATGGAAGAAGTCCAGCACGACAGCCAGGCGACGTTCTCTATGAACCAGAACACAAGCAACCCAAGCCCGGTTTTGCCCTTATTGGGTCTCATCAGTAGGGTATAGATTGGTTCCAGAGGCACCCAAATATGGCATCATAATGAAGTATACAAAACAAGCACTGGCAATGTAAATAGGTCTCTGCAATCAGAGCTATTGGCCTTGTCAATGTTGATGTCTTTTGGCCATGTTGGCCAGCAGTACAGCTGCTGTACTGAATGGCTAGAGGTGATGGAAAAAGTGCTATGATACAGCCAGTGCTGGCCACATCATAGTGCTACTGTTTCATAGTGCTACCCTTTCTTTTGAGAGCGGATGTATAGAACAACCACCAGTTAGAGCCCCTGTGTAACGAGCTCCATGGGCGTCTGTACAGCTTGTAGTTTGCGTGTCTGTGGTGGGTGTGTGCTTGCATTTGTGTCATGTACAGACAGCTGTACTGTATGTAATGTGTCCTCTGTGCCAATGTTTAGTTTTACCCATCTGCTCTGGGTGGTTCGTACAGGGCCACCCTGGCACATTGGAACATTCTGTTCGAAAATACCACTTTTAGAAAGTAGGTATTTTCTTGCCTAATCATCCAGTATGCCTCTGCTGAGTTTGTGTATTCCATGTCTGGTTTGTGAGTGGCAGTGGGCTGGAGAGGGCTTTGGCTAAAGCAGTCTGATGAGTCAGGCCTGGGCTGAATAGGACCTGGGTTGAATAGAGAGTAGGGGGAAGAGATTTCTTTTCAGCTACTTGGGCCAGGTCTGCTTTCAACAATGCTGTCTCCACCTCCTGCCAGGAAGCTGCACTAGGGAGAACAGAACTGATTTTGGCTAGGTACAGACACTCTCTGCCTTCAGAGAAACAAAGGATTTAGTAGTATAAATATTGGGACCCAGACCTTTAGATCACTTCTGGGAATCAAGAAGAACCTTTGACAAAGAGAGAAACCAAGGAAGCTGAAGGAGAGACTGCCCCTGTGCTGTGTGCTGTTTTGGGGTTGGCCTGCAGTGGTTACTTATTGTCAAGGAAAAGAGAAAAGGAACTTTGTGTGTAATTTGTCATCTTGAGGAAGCTCTCCAAGGGCTTGACGCTGAGCTTGCCTCCTGTTCTGAAGTCTCAGGGACACAAAGACTTCACCACCAGCTACCCTGAATTTCCTTGCTGGGAATTCTGCCTGCAGAGAGGTGCCTGCTTCTGTTTTTGGGACCTCTAGAGACTGCGTGTTGCTGGGAGCTGGAAGCGCAACGCAACGAGGGAGAAGCGTGTTGCCGCCACAGCTGTTGCCATCGCATTGCAGTAGCGTGCCACAGCTGTTTTCCGACGCATCGCCGAAGGATGTCGCATCGCCGGAGAAGAGTGTCGCCGCCGCATCGCTGGAGAAGCGAGTCGCCTCCACATCACCGGAGAAGCGTGTCGCAGGGCCTGTCGCTGCTCAAGGGTCTACCGGATCGCTGCAGGCCCATTGGGTTGTGCACGCATCACATCCAAGTTGTCGCATTGCATCCAAGATGCCATTTTGTCGCATCGCACCAGATCATTGCATCGAGACGCAGTAAGAAACCGAGCATCAACTCCCCACACAGTAAGGAAGTGGCGCGTCAACTCCCCTACGCAGCAGTAAGGAACAGACACATCTACTCCCCTGAGTGTAAGGAACGGGGCGCATCACCTGCCCTGCAACCCTTTTGTTTAGATGCGTCACGCAAAACAAGGTACTTTGAGAGTATAGCGTCACATTTACCATCTACATTCAACTAAACTATTTCTTACATTTTAAAGTCACATTCTTGATATTGTATTTTAGATTTTTGTTATTTGGTCTTGTGTCAAGTCTAGTAAAGATTACTTATTTTTCTAAACTTGTGTGGTGTCCAATTGTAGTTTTTTCACTGCATTACTGTAGGTGTTCACAAATGCTTTAAACACTGCCTCGAAGATAAGCCTGTCTGCTTGTGCCAAACTACCAAGGGGGTGAGCAGGGGTTATTTTAGGAGTGTATCCCCCTTTCCCTGACTAGAAGCAAGGATCCCTATTTGGTCAAAGGTGCAAACCATTGCCAACTAGCTACCCCCATTTCTAACAATGATGTCCAATCAACTTGGATCAAAATGAAGCATCTTCTCATCCTCCTTGACTTATCCTCAGCATTTGACACTGTGAAACACATCAACCTTCTAAAATTACGTGAAAGTAGGATGGGTCCATCTGGATCTGCTCTCCAATGGTTTACTTCATTCCTGCATAACAGAATCCAAAGAATCAAGGTCAAACACTTTCTGTCAAAACCCTCTACGGTCACCCTGGGAGTCCCACAGGGATCCGCTCTCTCCCCCCTTCTTTTTAACTTATTTATGGAAGTTTAGCAGACGCCCTATCATCCTCCAACATTCACTACCACATGTTTGCAGATGACACACAACTGTACCTGAATATCTCCTCTCCTGACGGCCTCAATACCCTCAACTTTATTTTACAGAATACTCAAAACTGGCTCACGCTCAACCATCTCAAACTTAAGGACATCAAAACTAAATTTCTCTTCATTACTCCAGCCAAACACAATCTTAAGATCGACCAGTGGATGAAACATCTAACTCGGGTGTCCCCAACCAGTAGCTCGCGTGCTACCAGTAGCTTGCCGATACCCTGTGAGTAGCTCGAGGCACCAACATCTAGTTTAATGCCTTTTGATGAACTGCATTAAAAGTAAGCAAGGCCTGTCTTTATTAGGGTCTTAATTTCAGGCCTCATGCAGTGTTTGCCTACCCTCACCTAAACCAGCGGCTCACATAGGCTAAAATGAATATTTGGCTGGGGCTGGTGACGTGATTGCCAAAATCGGACATGAGCAGTATTGGAGTGCCCACCAGGGGCTACATCATGGCCCTTCAGCTGCCTGACACAGCACTTTAGGACTGCATGTACAGTGTAGCAGGTGTGGCAGCCTTGACACCAGAGCCTTATTTTAAAGCCCAGGCCTTCGGTTATCTTTGTTGTAGCTGCAATCCATAGCTTTCAGCACCTTGGGTTGAAGAGAACAAGGCCGAGAACTGGCATAGGGTTCCTGACTCACTTTTATTGCCTACTTGCAAGAGGTACTTTATTTAAAAAGAAATTTAGGTGAAATGCTGTTTTATTTTTTCAATGTTCGAATGATGGGTGAAATGCGAGCAGTACTTTGTTTATTTACAGCAACAAAAATAAAGTATCCCTGTGAAATGCTACTTTAATTACAGCTTGCATCTTCCAGCTGTTTGTGTTCAGCACTTTTAAGGCAGGATGCACTAAGCGTTCTATCTGGTTGTCCAAGGAAGCTTCAGCTGCTACCCTCTGATTGACACGGGCATTGAGAGCTACCCTAAACATCATGCCTTGCAAGGTTTTCAAAACCACAGCGCAAGGAGGTGTTGACAAAATGGTGGCATGACCCTTGCTTTCTATGATATCTGTGGCATGTACCAATGCAAGCAGTGCAAATTGACACTTAGACTTGTAAACGCAACACCATTAGTGCCACACTGAGGTCTATCAAATGAAACTGCGTTCTAAAATATGGACTAATTCAATTGTGCCACACATTCTGAAAACATAGTGAATGCTAGGACAAAAAGCCTTCAGGATGCATGTAGGTAAATGTAAAACTGCATGGCCATTCATTTGGACGACTCAATGAACAGACCACCTCAAGGCACTTGAATGACAGAAGTTATGGTTACAGGAGAAAACATGTTATGGACCTTTTAAAGATGGCAGGCAAAGTAGGCCTTGCTGGAATTAACACAGCATTATTTGAAACAGGAACGTTTAAAAAGTGGGTGCGTTTTATACACTTTAACCTGCGTGTGGAGGAGTGCTTTCTAACAGAGAAAGGAGACGTGAAATTAGAACAGTACTGTACAGGAACTGCCAAATCATTTTCGCATAATTAAATTGCAAAGTGCACCTGCAGGGTACGTAAATTTTCATTTGAATTATTATGGAAGTGACAGACCCGGGCAAGATGGCCGCTGACGGGTTGTGGTGAGGAGTCGCTCCTGGCTACCTCCTGGCTATACCCCCTGTAGGCTAAGTTTCTTAGGATGAATCCCTGTTTCCCCAGATGGCGCGTGAACTCTGGTGTCGCATAAAACGGCTGGGATTATCATGGAAATTAGGGACGAACAGGGGGTTAATATTCAAGATACAGAAGGGGTGAGGGAGGTGTTCAGGCGATTTTATGCGCAGCTATACCAGGAGGACAGTTTAAGAGAGGCAGAAAAGATTGGAAAGTATTTAAGTGGCATTATTCCGCCTTGTATGGTGGAGGAAGATAAGGAGGAGCTGGAATTACCCTTTCAGATGGAGGAGTTATCAATGGCATTGGGTGCTCTATCTTCTGGAAAGGCTGCGGGCCCGGATCAGATTCCGGTGGAATTTTATAAAACTTTCTTTAGTGTTCTGGGGACTGATATGTTTGGGGTTATGAAATTAGCTCAAATTGGTGAGGCAGTACCTGACTCATGGGGCGGAGCTGATATTATGGTTATTCTAAAAAAAGGGAAACCCCCAATTCAACCTGGGTCATACAGACCGATTACGCTGATGAATGCGGACACTAAAGTCTATTCCAAAATGCTGGCTAAGAGATTAGCAGGGGTTGTTGAGAATCTTGTAGTTTGCTCACAGCATGGGTTTATACCAGGCAAAGGAACTACAGTGCATACAAGGCAGGTGATTACAATGTTTGACGCTGCTGGTATCCTGGGAGACCCTATGGCGGCATTGTTTTTGGATGCTGAGAAAGCGTTTGATAGGGTCTCCTGGGAATACTTATGGCAAACTTTGAGATGGGGTGGCATAGGGGAGAGGTTCATTAAAGCCCTGCAAACACTATATAAGAACCCTAGCGCCAGAATTAGGGTCAACAGAGGATATTCAGCTGCAGTGAAGATAGAAAGAGGAACCAGACAAGGCTGTCCCTCATCTCCTCTTCTTTTCGCAATATACTTAGATCCTTTTTTGCGTAGGTTGGAAGGTAATCAGGAGATCCCCCCAATGAGATTGAAGGCCTGCGTGGCTAAAACTTTGGCTTACGCAGACGATGTGGCTGTGTTGACATCTAACCCAGAGGGAGCTATTAGAGAGGTTGAAGTTGAGGCTCTTAACTTTGGTCAGGTTTCAGGCTATAGTTTAAATAGGGCTAAAACCCAAATAGTCTGTAATCAACATGTTGTGGGATGTACGGATCAAAGGGTCACGGGGTCGGCGGTATATCTAGGGGTGATAATTTCAGCGGATCTTGATACTGTGGTACAGAGGAATATGACCCCTTTGATGAGTACGGTAAAGCTGGACTTGGAACGATTGAATAATCTGCATCTTTCCTTAGTGGGGTGTACGAATGTTATTAAAATGGTAATATTGCCCAAGTTTTTATATTTGTTTAGGGCAATACCCCTGTATTTTGAGGGACAATGGTTTAATACTTTGGAAGCTTTACTTAATAGATTTATATGGGCGCAGGGTAAGACCCGTAGAGCATATAGGTTCATGACCCTTCCCAGAGAGAGAGGTGGGTGGGGAGCACCTGATTTTAGGCTATATTACCTGGCAGCCGCAACTCAATACATTCAAGGGCTGATTGGAGGGGCAGGGCTTGATCAGAGAACGATGGATAGCTCTGATAGGGTTTATGCAGCAGTTCTGGGGGAGGAGGTGGAAAATTGCTTCTTATACTGTACAGAGTTTGCCTATTATAAAAGAACTAGATTCAAGACCTTGGAAGCTGGAATTAAGATTTGGACTGCTCTTATGAAGAAAGTGGGTATAGGGAGGTTTAATTGGTATACTAGGTTGCTGAATAATAGATCTTTTCCATCTGAAATTTTCGGGGACAGGACAATGGAGGGTTGGGCAGCGAAAGGAGTTGTTCAGGTAGGGGATGTGATGAATTTAGGAGGCTTTGTACAGTTCACAGAATTAATGGAGAGGTTTGGGTTAGATAGGCGGGACTTTTTTAAATTCCTTCAGATAAGGAGTTTTTTGGGGACAAAACTGGGTGGACGGACTGGGTTTAATAGAGTGGATATTATGGAAAAGATTAGGCTAGGGGGAGATTGCTCAATACGTAGCTTTTACGCAAGCCTCGTAGAATTAAAGCAGGATGATAGGGATAAGTATGGTTGTAAGTGGGCAGAGAAATTGGATGGAGAAGTTGGATGGTTTCAGGAGGCATTGGACTTAGGAAGAACGATCCTTTGCTCTGCGCCATTGCAGTCACAACAATACAAAACTTTGTACTTACTTTATCATACTCCAGCCAGAATAGCGAAATGGGGTGGTACTACGGGGATCTCTTGCCCACGCTGTAACTCACTAGACGCTGACATAGTACATATGTTTGCCCTATGTCCTCAGCTTCATTCTTTAATTAAGGACATAGAGAGATTTTTGGAATCTTCCCTCGATGTGAAAATTATCCTTACACCTGCCCAGATATTATTGGGAATAGTAGGGGAGGATACCTTTGGGGAGAGAGACTTTATTTTTGTTGCCATGGCTGTATATAGACTTTGTATAGCAAGGGCTTGGCTGGATAAGAACCCACCTGGTATGCAAGTATGGCTTGCTAACTTATTGTCAGTGTATAATTTGGAAAAATCTATATATGCAAGGAAAGGTAGGAGAGGAAGGCAATTGGGGTTAAGAATATGGGAACCAATTAGTAGGTGGCGGGCTGGATTTGGGATATGATATGTTGGGAAACTGCAGGAGGACTTTGTATGGTCTGAAGTACTGTAATGCGTATTAATTATAGCAGTAATTTTGATTGTCTTTCTCTTTTAAGCTTTCTTTTTTTCTTAAACTTTAGTATTTAGGATTATTATACTAAGTGATGTAATGTTCTTTTTCTTTTTCAAGGTTTTGTTTAATACTCAGTTATCTTTTATGTTTACTAATTATATAGGAAATTGTGTTGCACTGTCTATGTATTGTGTTTAATTGGAAAATAAAAAATATATTAAAAAAAAAAAAAAAAAAATGAATTATTATGGAAGTACTGGAATTCGCCCAGAATCTAACAATTATTGGCTACATGTAAAGCTGTGATTCAAACTATAGTTTACAATTTGCAAAATTAGATTTGAAGACACCAGGCCACTTTTCTTGGTATTGGGAAATGTATCCATAGAAAGTCTATATATGACTGATGTATCAGCACTTGACTGTTTTCCATCACACTTGAACGAGGGCACCACAAGTGCTCAGAGAGCCCACCATTTGTAAGTGTGCCTCTCCCCCACAAATTAGCGTTGCACCCAATCTAAAGAGCATGAAACATGTTTTTCATATTTATCAGTAGTTCGAGATTTTAAATCTAAGGAAATGCTAAAATGCACACATCATATGAATTGAAAGTGCCTTTAAAAATTGTGCTAGCTGTGTGCATGAACAATGATTGCTTTGGACACTTCTATATGTAACAGTACAATAGAATGGGATGTCTTTTGGCAGGATGCCAGCAAGTGTACCCTGAGGCCTGTGTTTGGCCGAAGCTGCTTTACTTACATAAATAGTGTGCACCTAGGGATATCCTCTACCAGTATGTGTCCCAGTTGCTCATTTCCTTCCAAATTTGATATGTTCTTAAAGCAGGGTCCATGAGTTTCAATCCTCGAAAAATTTGATCGTGACTGTCTTTTCAGAATAAGCAAGTGATTTATTCTCATTTAGAGCCACTCGTACCAGATTTTAAGCTCATTGCACTAATAATCTGACTTGGGTCCAACCATAGCATAAGTGGAGAGTGGGGCAATAGGCATGTTAGAAGGCGGGAGTGTTGGGAGAAAAAATGTGCTAGGCGTATATAGCATTTTTTTGTTTTCTGGCAGGTGGTAGGAGGCAAGCAATGACAATGGATTGAGTGGGGGAGATAGCAATAACAAGGGGAGGGAGGAACGTTTTTTTGAAATGTTAGGACATGACCAGTGCTGGCAAAGCCATAGTCCTTTTATTTGTTATGGTAAGTGGAAATGGAGGAAACACAATCACCAAATTCTTGCCCCAAGCATTACGATGGACAGCATGAGAGGGTTAGCAACAAGATTGACAGCTGGAGGAGGGCAGGAGGGACAAGCAACAAGGCAGACAGTAGGTAAGGTCAAGCAACAACACGGAGAGTACAGGGAGGGGTCAGACAACAATATGGACAGCGAATGGAGGCAAGCAACAACCCTTCGGGATAAGCAACAATATGGAGAGGTTAGGTGCAGGCAAAAACACAGGCAGCGGGCGTGGGAAGCAACAACATGGACAAATGGAAGGGGCAAGCATCAACAACAACGGTAGAGGGCAACCAACAACACAGAGGGGAACTAAAGTGAAAGGGTAAGAGAAAGCAAAACAGAAGGGGAGAAAAGCACATGCAGGCGAAGGCCTGCAAAGACACACACTCTTATGGAATACTTCAAAAAAGATAAAAATGTAGTTTCAAAAGTGCAAGTAGTGGAAGGATGCAAGTAATTGGGCAATGCTACAGACGTGGGCGAATCCAATGGTAAGCAGTGGGCAGCAGTTGCTTGGCCTGTAGTAGCTCACAATGATTTTCACTGATCAGAAGTAGCTCCCACTACAGAAAAGGTTGGAGACCCCTGATTTACAGGAATATAAACATATGAGAGTAGTAAATGTAGGAGTGCCGTCTCTGAGTGGAATCTTGGTAAATTTTGCCGAGATACAGGGGACATTGCAGCCCTCGTACCTTTGCCAGACCATGCAAAGGCATACACGTTTCCTCTAGAAATTCTTGACTCAATATCAAGGGCATACTTTAGCCCATTGATACTGAAAAGCTTCCTCACCTCATAGCTTTCCTACAAAGTGATATTATCGAAACCGGTTACAGAGGTTCTTCTCGTTTTTTCCAAAGGGGGACCTCGAACTGAACACAATAAATGGTTTCCTGGCTTTTCTCCGAATTCTTTCAGCTCATACATCTTGGGTAGTTTTCCATCAGTACTGTGACTGCTTAAACTACACTACTTTCCTAGACATGATCTCTTACTTCTAGTGAAACACAGTGTATTTGGTCACTTAACATTAAAACAGATCTTTGTTTAATTTATGCTTCCAGACTAGTGTTTCCTGTGAGTAGTCACAGCAAGTATTGGATCTGTCTTTTAGGCTTACTGCCATAAAAATTAGAAAGTTAAACTTTGAGAGTGCCGAGGTACAATCTTTTCTGTTTATAAGTACAATACGGGAGTTAGGTGACATCCTGGGTCGTGAGGTGTTTATAATGATAATAATCTTTATTCAGCATGTATAAAAATATGACCATAAAAGAGACAAGTCCATCAGCACAGCAATACAGTACAATAATCATCATGGGCAGCCAGGGCACCGCATCAGCATAAGAAGCAATACTCAAAAACATCTTAAGACATCATTAAAACATAAAAAAACGTTAAAAGGTATACCATACATTATCACCAGTAATGCACCAGGTGCTTGAAGGACTCCTCCTTTTATGTTCCCCTCGTATTCCTTAGCTTTACTGCAGATCTTAAAAAATGTTGACACAAAATAACATAAAAGCATCAGCGGACAGTTTTAAAACAAGTAGGGCCACCCGGCCTGCTTAAAACTTTGTTTCCTTAAAAGCCCCTTAAGATACACTCTTCTCTGGAATGAGTAAAACGAACACAGGAGCACAAAGTGCAGGGTATCCTGTGGAGACCTACTGTCGCAGCCACAGGGCCCTTTTTGTTCTGAGGGTGCTGTATACCCCGCTGGTACAGCCAGTAAGTGGTGTAACACGTTCAGCCTGAACAGTGTGATTAAAAATCTGTCATGAGCACTGGTAAAAATAGTTCCTATGCTTTGAGACGACCTAACTAAAATACGATTTCGGACCGAGGGCTTTTTCAGTTCATTTTCTTCCCTATGGGCCCTAATCAATTAAAAAAACTGATCTTTAATAAGAGCTTTATCCCGTGAGCTGACCGTATCCGGGTGAGTAAACAACTCTGCCCTACCCAGTGTGGTAAGAGAATCCTTTACATATTTTAACCATGAGATTTTTAAAGCATGATCCTGGGAGACACAGTCTTGAATCACTTCCTATTAAAACCGGTCTCCTCATTGGACCACATGCTCACCCAGCACAGGAGGGGTTTCACTGCCACCAGGTCAGAAATATACTTAGCCCCCAGCTCCTCATGAACAGTAAACGAGGGGGTACTTTGGGAGACTCTCAGCAACCGCCTGAAGTACCTGTTTTCTTCACTCTGTACTTCTCTTGTCCCGGTAAACCCCACACCTCACTTCCATATAGAGTTTTTGAGCTACAGAATGAGTTATACAGTTTTAGGATTGTCCACGGTGAACACTTGCCTAACCTGTGAGCAAAAAATGTAATTGCTCCCGTGGTCTTTACCATACCTAGACACTTACTCTCCACTAACTGTTTAAAACTCAATTTTTCATTGAACAAGGTGCCTAGGTATGAAAAGGCTGGTGTGTGTGTGCCAACTACATAAGAGTTTACCTTCCTGCTCCTTTTCCCTAGTTCCATTATGTATGATTTGGTTAAGTTGGGTGTCAAATCCAAATCATTCATAAATCCCACAAACCCATCTAGTAGGATCTGCAAAGCCTTCGGTGTACGAGCAAGGAGGACCGCGTCGTCCGCTTAAAGTAAAACAGGGACCGGTCTTGAACTTACTTTGGGGGAGTCAACTTGTAATGCGGTTAATGCCAGGTCGAGACCATTAATATATAATGTAAATAAGAAAGGAGCTAAAATACATCCCAGTCTGACCCCGCTTGAACATGTAAAATACTCTGTAGTCTTCCCTTCTTGTGTGTATCTTACAACAGCAGAGGTATTAGAGTGTAGAGTCATGAGTACATTAATTAAGGTCGGGTCCACCCCCATTGATCCCATGAGCTTCCATAGTTTTGTATGATTTACACAGTTGAATGCTGCAGTGAGGTCCATAAATGCAAGATAGAGCCCCCCGTCTTTGGCTACAGTATACTTCGCCTGGATCAGGTTGAGATTTTTTTTTTTATAAATCTTTTTATTGTTTAAAGCAAAAAAATAAACAGACATATCTGGTGCCATACATATATCCAATAATGACAGGGTGAATTGGTACAAAAAACAGGATAGTCGTGGAACAACAAAGATATTAGAGAGGCTCGCACTATTAAGCAAAAAATAAGATTGCATCAGTGTAACCGGTTAACAGTTTAGTTGCGAATCCTTAAAAAAACCTTCCCACCCATAAAATCAGAACAGCAGGAGAATCATGGCAACCAGGTACTAGAAGTTAAGGATCAACGTCAGGATATTTCGCCAGTATTACAAGTAAAGGAAAGACTGAGAAAAAATTGAAAAAGAGAGAAAACCACATGGGCGATAACAGAAAGAAAACAATAAACCCATCCCCCCACCCTGCACCCCTGCAAACGGCTATCGCCTAACCCCCAGTAGCAGCGTGCCTGTCGCCCCAACTAACTAGGTTCAACCAAGGACCCCCGAGTTGAAGCCAAAAAAATCAATCGGACAACAAATAGGAGTCTTAATAAGGGAATCTTCAAACACCGCCCAGCCTTACTATAGCATAAGTTTAGCAATTCCCGTGCCCATCGATACTTGAGTCAAACCCAGTCTTTCGATCTCATCCTTGCCCCTTCCGATCAGACACGCGAGTCCCCTCCTGATAAACCACCTCTTCCACAAGACAGTCCGAGGGCGAAGAAGCTATAATAGAACTCAATGCAAGACAAAGTAGTAGAACAAAAGTGCCGTGAACATCGTCAGGTCCAGAGACTCCCTTCCCCATTATGAACTCCCAGTATTGATTTGTCCGCCATATTAGCGGCTCCTATACATAGGGAAGTGACACAGTGTCATTCCGATAACAATTCTCATCAAAAGTTTCTGGAGTGGGAACATCAATTAGTCCTTCCACAGTCGGCAACGATCGTAGGCTTAACAATCCATTGGTGGCATTGAACTTGTATTATCCAAAACACTGGTCAAAGGCTCCGATACCTCACACAATGGGGGTCTACTTCCGTCATCCGAGTGGCCATATTGGGTGTCTCGGTTGTCGCTATTTCTTGTAGTGGAGTAGGGTCCGGTCCAATTCGTAGCATCTCAACCAAGCGCTCCATCGTCGTCTGAATGCGGTCTTCGACGTACACCTGAAGTGACTCAATGGCCGCCAACACCGTTCGCAGCGACAGGTTACTCGCGGTCTGTTCAGCCACTCTTCGATCGGTGTCGATCATGATCGCTTCCCCCAGCGGCTCGATCTCTCAAAGGGTAACGGGCAAATAGGAAACGGTCGACTGCAGAGGGAGACTTATGTATTGTTTCGATGGTATCCTGGGGCTGCCACCGCAGGCGGAGAACCAAACCCAGCGAACACCAGCGGGCCGGTTACCGGGTCACCGGGCAGGGCCCCCGTCCACAACTGCTAGCGTTAGACTGTCACCCCTCCTCCGACCTTCACCAATGCAGCCAGCCTTCGCCCACATCAATCCCAAAAAGCGAAAGAAAAATTTTCTTTTTCCACACCGGTAGACCGGGTAGGTGTTGGTGCTTTTAAAAGGCTATCCACTAACTGTGCGATAACTGTATATGACTGAATTAAATCCTGTCCCTGTGTGTCTAGGTCTAAACAGTTCTGTATGTCCTGCTGACCGCTCTTAAAAAGTGATTTATTAAAAGCAGCCGTGTCAACCTGCGCCCAGCGCAGCCGTCTTCCTTGATCCGTCTCGGAAATCAACCCCCCCTTCAGACTGTGCGGGACCAGAGGCTGTCGTGGAGCAACAAGTGACAAAGTTACTGGATTGTAGTCACTGAATACACAATACCTAATATTAATACTAGTAATAAATCTCCTCACTGTAAGAGAGACAAAAATTAAATCAATAAATGATGCACGGCCTCTACCCTTATACAAGGGGGGGACAGGTAGATCTGAGTGCCCAGCAATCAAATCCATTGTGTGGGTCAGTCCAAAGGTATTTAAAAGCATACTCAGCTCCATTCCTGACTTGGTGTGTGCTCCTTGCTTAGTGCACATGTCTGCCAATCCCATTCAGTCACCCATGGAAAGTGAGAATTTCTCAGAACGTTTGAGCAAAAGATTTGAGGCAATTAGGGAATGGTTTGCTGAAATTGGCAGTTCAATCATTGGCAAAGTACTCTATCCTGTAATAATCATAGTTATAGTAACACTTTTGTTGAAAATCAGTTGCATGATTCACAAGAGAAAGAAGCATGTGAGGGAAAAGAAGAGAATCTATAAACTTAGAAAGGCTCAGGAGAAGGAGATAGAAATAGAAGAATTTTGTAGAGCTCAATATGAGAGCTCCAGACAAACTGATGAAACAGGAGTTTAGATTTACTAACACAGAGAGTGATCATAATATGACATTTCTAAAAAGTTAAAAAATTTTGATAACATTTTTGGGTTTTGTTTGGTGATTTAGAAATCACCAGATGAGGGAGTTGATGAAGCGAACTTTTAAAATGTATTGAGTTTTTGTTCGCAGACAAACTCCCATAATCAATAAAATATTAACGAGTGTTGCATGCATTTGTATTAATTCAACCTAGAATAATGTGCACCTTCATAAACACGCGGGATTAATAATATGTGTTCTTGTTGCATTTGTCAGTATGTTTGAATAATATATTAACTTTGTCTTTCCGTTTTGTCAACATTAACTCCGGCTGTTTAAAATAATAGCATGTGCTTATTTTTAAATATGCTCTCGTTTATGTCGTGTCTTTTTTGTGACAGGGTTTTGTTAATTTCTTGTGCTTAAAGTTAGGTAACATAGACTAATGGGTTAACATTAGTAAAGGGGGAGGGTAACAGAATAATTATCATTACTTGAATTAATTGATGTCTTGTGTTTCCTTGCATATTAGAGTCTCGGTAAAAGAGGCCTGTGGCCTATGATAAAATGGATGTCTGAAGTCCTGTTGAGATGGGCCATGCACAGCAAAGAATGAAAGAAAAGTGTTTTGTTCATAATCTTCGAAAAACTAATACGTGGAAACAGAACTGTGCAGGATGTGCCTAGCATTGTATAACTTTCATTGCCAAGGACAGGACATAGCGGCGGAAAAGCTTGAGCTGAGGAAGCAACAAACTGTTATTTAATAAAATGTTGCAAGCTCTTCGGAAGAGCTAGTGTCACACGTAGACCAAGGACAATGCCGCTTTTAAGAATATGATTTTGAATGAGAAGGCGATGACTTCATGGACTGACATTTGACGACCAATCATTTTGCGAGTTGGTCTGTTATTTGTATTCTTTTGGCTAGTCTTAGATAGAGAAAAGGTATGAAACTTGGTTCCTTGGGAGGAGCTTTGTTGGCTCGTTCCTGTTCTCGTGAGATGCTGTCGGACTTCTGACTCACGTAAGATAACTTTGAACTTTACATTTTTCCCCTTAGGTTTCTTTAGTTAAGTCAGGGAAATAAAGGTTTAAGGAATGAGACTCAATTTGCTTAAACATTTCTCGTGCTGATTTGATTTAAACTGACAGTCTAATGTGCTTTACTAAATAAAATGATGCTTTTTAAATGCAAATAAAAGATTAATTCTTTGAATAATGCTCTTTGCTTGATAATAAAGTTAATAAAATAGATTTTGAAAATGACAAGCTGGTCTTGATTATTTCGTATTAAGTTACTGTTAGACCTGGCACCTTGGCGTGAGTCTCCCTTCCACTTTTTGCTGATGTGCCTCCGATGTTTTGCTGGTTTTCCGATACTCAGGGCACTGCGCCACGGCTGACCCGTGCCGCAGTGCAAGTGCTCCCTACTGTAAATTGTACATGCGATTGGTATCCATGATTGGTGCATTGGATTTACTGTTAGTCCCTAGTTACGCGCACTAGAGAGTGCCGGGGCTTGTAGATGCCAATACTGCTGGTGGGCCTGCAGCGCTGGTTGCGCCACCCACCGAAGCAGCCGTAAAGATGTGTCTGGGAACTGCGACCGCAGAACCCGCGTGCGGTCTCGTACTGCCACGCTAGCTGGGCAAGTGCACCCACTTGCCAGCCTCGAACCTTCCCTTGACTACATATTAGTCACCCCTATGGTAGGCCTGCGGGCAGGGTGCGTTGTAGGTGTAAGGTAGGACAAGCCCTGATGTGTGTGGCATGTCCTAGTAGTGACTTACAACCAAAACCGTATTTCACTATTGAAGGCTACCTGCTCCATTAGGCCAGACTGAGCTGCTGGAATTATTACACCCTATAATCCCAGCAGGCTCAAGGAGCATGGTAGCGAGTCATGTTTAGTATGCCTGAACTCAGGATGATAAAATATTTCTTTTAGTAAAGTTTATTTTAGTATCCTGGGTTTGCAAATGCTACTTTTAGAAAGTTAGCATTTGCTTTCTTAACCATTTCAGCCCGCCTCTGCTGGTATGTGTATCTGACTGTCTGGGACGTGTGAGTGACAGGGCTGGGGGGATGACAGGTGGTGAATGCGCAGATTACACCTTAGTGGGAGGTAGGAGTGCCTCTTGACTCGAACTGTAGCTGTGCTCGGCCACCACAATGCTGGCTCCACCCTCCTGGGGAGCGGCGGATGACTCGGCCGGCACCTGGCCCAGGAAGGGCGAAGCCCCCATCAACAAGGTACTCTGGCCGCCCCTGTCCGCACAATGCTGGCTCCACCTCCTGTGGGGCGTCTGATGCGCCTGCCCCTCACACTGAAAGCAGAAGCCGGAGAACACCCACCGGGGTACTCAAGGACTGAAAGTGGCTATGCAAAGGCCCCCCTGGCCTGCGAGAACAAAATAATTGGCCTATAAAAGAAGGAGCCCTGCTCCTTGAAAATTAGATCCTGTTTGGGCCACAGAAGGACTCTGCCCGACGAGAAGGACCGTGAGAGACAAGGAAGGGTGCTGACTCTTGCCTGTGTCTGGTGCCTTGCTGCCGAAGGAGAGGAAGAAGAAAAGACTGCGAGAAGACTTTTGCTTTACTTTGTGCCAAACTCTGCTAAAGAGATCTCCAAGGGCTTGCAACTGAACTTGCCCCCTGACCAGCGCCCCAGGACCAGTGGGCGCTACACCCTGAAAGAAAGCGACTGCGTGTACTGCCTAGCGCTGCAGTACCGACGGAGGAATCTCCTCCAAGGCAACGACATCCACCTGACCACCGTGACCGGGGCCCAAAGCAACAGCGAAAGCAAAGCGAGGACCAGCTGCCGCTGGCCCGAACACCGTGACCGCAACTGCACCGGGAGCCCGAGAGCAAAGCGAAGGAGGACCCGTCCGGTCCGAGCTCTCGAGTTGACTGCGCTACGAGCAGCCACTCACCTGCAAAGACGGACAGTTGCCCTGCGAGAATCCGCAAGGTCGGTAGCCTGCCCGACAGCCCAGCTGTGAGCGCACAGCTGCACCGGCACTTGGCTGGGTACGTCCTGCACTTGGGGACCGTACTGCCACTTGCCGCCACCACACAGCCGCCGCCTCCAGGGTCGGAGCGGACCCTGCCGCCACAGAACACCGCTGCCCCGGATGACCCGTGAACTGCTCGGCTGAGAGCCGCAACGAACAGCGACCCCGGGAAGGCAACGCGACGTGGGACAGATCCCCTGGAAGCCGCCGGCTCCACAAGAACTTTTGTTGACATCGGCCTGAGGGCCCTAAGAGAACGCTTAAACTGCTAGAAAGAACTGTGGTAACCTGAACTGAGTAATTTGCAACCGTTATCGTAAAGTACGTTGACTGTATTCACAAGCCTGCTTAAAATCTATATAAAGATATATATTTTTACAGAATACAGTCTGGTCTCGTTGTGTGGTGGGTTGGTTGTGAAGGTGTAATATTGCAAGTGTTTAACCCTATGTGCCCCAAAGATTAGCCTACGACTGCTTAAGCCACACTACCTAGAGGGTAAGCAGAGGTTGTCTGGAAGGTAACCCTCAGCCCTGACGAGGAAGAGGAGAGTCCCTGCTTGTCGCTAGTGTTGCACTGCGCCAAATAGAGACTCCCCCTTCCTACAGTTACCAGGGCGGGACAGCCTTGCCCGTCACTGACCGGAAGTGGCCGGTCAGAGGGGTGTTAAATTGGTTACCTTGAGGGGCACCAACACTGTCGATTTATTACTGTCAACTATTATCTTATTTATTATTCTTAGGATTGATGTGCTACTGATTTGACTACCACTACCATGTGCATTTATTGTAAATCTAGAGGTAATTGACTGCTCCATGTGCGGTTGACCTTTCCAGAGTCCTTTGTGAGTTATGCATTCACCGCAGAGAGGCAGACCTTAAATCATAGGCCCAAGACCAAAACCCCCCACTATATCATTTCCGTTTATCACAAAACAAAAAGTGGTGCCAAAGCCTAGTCACAAACAAAGGTACTAAAGAATAGTAGTGTATGACTGGTGAACTGCATCCGGTATTGCAATACTCTAGATACACTCTAGATGGAAGGCTCCACGTACTAAGGAACAACCTTTTCTACACGTGGTTTTATTTAACACGGAATATTCAGACAGGTGTAGTTAAAGGTTAGGCTCAAATCAACCAGTTCTAGAATACACGGCTTCTGAGATTTAACTTGACTGTAATATAAGGTCTCTGGTGAGTTGAATTGGTGTATGTAATCTTGAATTGGTAGGTAGGAGTGACGCTCGGCATATGAACAAAAGAACACAATGCCAGAACTAGGCAGCTTCTGTCAAGGATGTCCGACACTAAACACACTGCTAAATGCCGGAATATGTACATAGTGACCGTGGTGTCCCACCAACAACAATTTAGGACCCACTGCGAAGTGTTTCGCTGAAAGGGTGTCTGACAAGCCAGGCTTGGACAGATTTTGGTGATGCATCTGTGTACATCGCCTTGGCAAAGGCCGGTCTACCTCTCCTTCCTCCTACTGCCTCCGTTAACCCAAACCACTCAACTACACTGCATGTAAGTGTAACCCAGTCTAGAAGTTTCTTAGTACCACCAACCGCCCCTCCCTCTTGCCTAGACTCACCCCAAGTGCCTGTGCTGCCGGCACCTTTCTGGCGTGGACAGGACATACAGCTCCTGGGTGGCGCAGCTCGCTGTCAGTGTGGATTAACTTCGTCACTGTGCAGTAAAAGCACAAGATCGTACCAGGTCAAGTGCAGGCCGCTCCACTGTTTCCGGGTGGCAGGGCGGGCGGCTGATGCCCGAGCATGGAAAGCCCCGCCCGAACCGCTGCCCATTGGTTGAACCGTAAGATGTAGCAGGATACCGGTAGACAGGCACTGCCCAGCTACCGGATCACCATTGGATTAGAATAAAAATAGGGGCGGGATCTTATGTGCAAGTCCTGCCCGCCATTCGAAGCCCTGCCCCTATCGTCGCTGGTTGAGGGGCCGGACGTGAGTGGGGTGAGAAGCTACAGTGTCTTCCATGTGGTGGTGAAGACAGTAAAACTTACATTAAATAGTGGTATTTCTGACCTATAAATCGCATGTTACTGACATATCTAGGGTCTTTGGGCAAGATACTGGTCACTACTACAGTGGCGTGCCAGGTACTGAGCTTTGAGGCCGGTGGCGTAACGAAACTTGAGGGGGCCCCCCTGCAAAGTACACTGAGGGAGGGGGCCCCCTCCCCAACACCTACCACTTTTGCTAATGGTCCCCTGGAGCTCTGCACTCCCGCACTGTGGGGGCTTGTGCTACTTCACTGCTGAAGAAAAATAATCACTTAAGTATTGCCTAATATACATACAAATGTTGCCGAAAAAATAAATAGGGGCATGCTCGATTTACTCTGAATGTGTGGAAGCATGATTGGGTATTCTCAACAAGCATTTGCAATGCAATAGGTCTCGCATTAGGAACGTTTGAGCTATTGGTATTGTAAATGACACATTTTTTATTTATGTGTTGGTTTTGAAAATAGCGAAATTAATAGCTTTGTCATTTACAATGCCAATAGTTATAACTTTCGCAAATGTGACACCTATAGCATTTGTAATGCAATATGTATTGTATTTACATGACTTAGATGTATTGTTAATACACATAACAATGGCTTTTCATTTTTTTTAATAATTAATACTTAAAAAGTTATTGTAATTTATAATGACAGTAGCGTACATTTTAGTAATTAACTTTTGTGAAGATTATGTTCAGTGTATTTTATTGAGACGAAAATCCAAGAACAGAAGTGAAGTATTAACATCTTTTTGTGGGCTTGAAAAAAGTACAGACGGACAGGAGGACGGTGTTGCAGCTGCTGAGATGGGGCTCGGGAGCATAGAGTGTGGCGTAACAGGACAGTGGGGGGATGGTTGGGGGGGGATGTGAGGCTTAGGTTCGGAGCTGCCATCTTTGGAGGGGGTGGGGTTGGGTTTGGGTCTAGGCATGGTTTATCGTCCTGGGGCTCATGTGGAAGGGTGCAAGGGGGGGACACCGTGCTTAGGCAGCCTGGGGAGGAGGCAGCGAGGAGTTTTCATTGCTGAGTTAGGGGGAGCTCTGTATTTCTGCTGCTTTGGACACTGGAGGTTAGTGGTTAGGATGGAGGAGACGGATTTGGGGTTGGGACGGAGGTACACCTGGGTGTGCAGTGGGGGGGAGGGGCAGTAAGTATGACAGCTGGGGAGGGGATAGCGAGGGGTCTGGCGGCAGGACGCATGGGGAGGCGATGCCGTAGACAGAGGGGACTGTTGCGGCAGGGGGGGGGGGGGGAGGGTGTAGTCTTCATGCCAATGCCTTTATCCTTCAGAGGCCGGTTGGGTACAGTGTCTGCGGGCACTCGGGAGACATGCAGGCGCTGTCTGGGAGGGGTGAAGGGGGTATTGCAAGGGAGGATGCGGGGAGGGCTGAGGGTGATGGGTGCAGGTATTGCCGAGCAGATTGTCACCTTCAGAGGTGGCATGGATGGAGTGACCTTGGTTAGCCGGGCAGAGCGTGTGCGGTTTCACGGGCGGAGGTGTGTGGGGCTCCAATTTGGATGAGTGAGGGAGTGTCGCAATGCTCGGGAGCAAGTGGGAGCGCCTGTAAGGGGATTGTGTCCCGGATGGCGGGAGGTTGAATGGCGGTATGGGAATGCTGGCGGGGGGGGGGGGGGGGGTCGGGAGCACGTAGGGGTGGAAGAAGCAGGTAACTGACCGTGGGCGGGGTATCAGTGGAGGGGACAAGCCTTCGGGGCTAGGCTGGTAAATCAAAATAGCAAACATACACGCTGACTAGTGTTAGAAGGTGGCAAAAGCGCGCCAGGGGCAGCAATTTCCATAGCTGAGGTAGAGATAGCAAAGGGTCTGATTACAGGGTAAAGGAGGAAGGGGACTGGGTTGGGGAGATGAGGTCGTCCAGGAGAAGGACTGTCTCAGATAAAGATATCAGGGCGTGAGGTAGTTATTAAGGAGCTTTTTTTGGAGGTCATTGGGTGGGGCAGAATCAAGACAAGAACCGCCTATAATGGGGCGCGGTTTGAAGTGAAAAACGTGAACAGGGATTGTGTAGCTCTCCTCATACCGCACCAAATAATTTAACATTTGTAACGTTTTATTATGAAAATACCTTTTCCCTTGATAATACCAAAGAGACACGGCAGGAAGTCATGGACTCATACTGCAGTGCAGCGTGACGTTCGGATGACGAGTAGGGTTACGTAGTAGACATAGATGACTGCTTTTGGTGCAATGCTGCTGCAACCCTGGCCTTGCATTAATAAGAACTACCCGGTAAAGCCACTGTAATATCTCTGAAAGAGCGCCATGTAAGATCTCGGTGGGGGGTTTTGAATGGCGAAATAATGTTTTAAGAATTTATAAATGAAAGAGCCCGGTCCAATAAAGCCACAGACGGGCGCAGAATAGAAATGAAATGCTGGTGGGGGGAGGGAGGGGCGAAAGTGCGCTCGAACGTCCCCCCACCTGGGTTCCGAAGTGATTAAATACAGCTACCGATGAAAGCAGAGCAGGGACGCTCAGCCCGCGCTGCAGCAAGCCTGCAGTAAAAGATCCATTCAGAAAGTGAAGCGACTTGGGACGTGTTGTACATTCAGAAAACCTCGCATCTCCCGTACTTCTAAGGGAAGGGAAGCCTGGGTATGATTTTTGTTGAAAACATCAATTTATCAGTAATTAATGAGAAATGAACACCCTGTAATGTGCAAAAGCTTCTAAATGATGCCTGTGAGCTACGTGTTTCATCTTCCGAGCTGCCCTGATCGTATTACCAGCGAATGTTGCCGAGAGTGTTAATGCCCCCGGGGTACGAGCCATTTCAGAACTGTCCCTTCGCACACACTTAAAGAAAGGACATGGGAAGGGATTTTTCTACCTTTCAAGAACAACTGACAGTAAATCTAGGCACCGAAACATGGACCACAGGATATGCGCGCTACAAAACCTAGCAACCGGAAGTTCGGCAGCGTGAAGCCGGTCGTGGGGCGGGACTTCCGCCTTCTGCGTGAAGCCCGCATCCACGGAGTGCCAGAGAGCAGCATTGGTGACACGGGCGGGGCTCCCATGCCTGAGGTAGAGCCCCGCGGTGGCTGCCGAAGTCAGGATTGGCGGCGATGTGGTGAGTGGGGCTTACTTGTAAGGGGGGGGCGGGGGTGTGTGTCTGTGTGTGTGTGCAGGGGGGGGTAGGGGGCTGCGGCGGGTGTATGCGTGCATGTCTGTGTGTGTGCGTGTCTGTATGTGTGTGTGTGTCTGCAGGGGGGGTGGGGGTGGGGGGGGCGGCAGCGTGTGTATGTGTGCGCGAGCCTGTGTGTGTGTGCAGGGGGTGGGGGCTGGCTGTGTGTGTGTGTGTGCGCCGTGTTTGCATGCAAGCCAAGTGAAAGCAGGGGCTGTGTGTGCGTCTGCGCAAGCGCGGCTCAGAGGCACGCTCCTGCGGTCAAAACTGAGACTGCAAATGCGCGCGTCTGACTCGTGTCTTCATTCCTAGAAACGGCTGACAATAGGTTTGGAGCAGACACTGCAATCAATGCTTCGCATTGAATGCAGGTCGAGCTCGACCTAACAAAGTTAAAAACGTACATGGAGAATATCTGTTGCAAAAGCCATTTGTCAAGTTTTTCATGTATCGCGCCTCATTCGGAGGCACCAGACCCTCCAATAAAGAAGCATCAATAAATCAAATACCCTTGCAGGGCCATAAGCTGACATCTGCAAAATGTCGCAAAAGAAAGGCTTATTTTATGGTGGGTGTAAGGCTTGTAGTGGCTAGAGTCTCGCAAACAGAATGCAAGCAAACCCGGGGCACAGGACCCTGAATAAAAGCAACACCCACTGCAGAGAACTGAAGAGAGAACATAACTGAACTCAACCAGTGGTCGAAATGGGGGATAAAAGTAGGGGAACTGTGGGCAGAGAATCAGAGGGCGGAATAACCAGAGGATTGGGCCAGTGGAAGGAGTCAGAAGTGTAGCCAGAAAGAGAAGGCCATCCCAATTTCTAATATTTGTTTAGCATTTCACTGACCAGTTATAGATTATTACATTATTTAATCCAACCAATTGATGAACATGTTAATTAAAGGTTTAATATGAGTTATTGACATTAAAATACATTCACAAAGTAGGATACATTCCCAATCACAGAATGTCCGACAAACGCTCAAAAGTGGTATCACAAGTTATCGGTCTCCAAGCCATGATGTCCGTCATTAGAACTTTTCTTGCCCTTTTCCACAAGAGCAATTCAAACATGAATGGCGAAATATCCTAGCTTGCAAATGTATTTCACCTAATCATGGCTCTGCACAGATGCACAAATGCTGACTCCAGCGCATGTGCTATCTCAATAGGAAACAGTGCAGCTCAGAAGTGTCATATTTATTTTCATTTATACAGTGCAAGCAAATAACAGGATAAAACCTAGCTATGAACAATGACTATGAGAAAGATAAACTGCAAATGCCACAGTTTGTCTAAAACCAGACACTCTGACTGCTCTGTTCCATTCACACTACCACTACCATCATGTTACAGAGTTAAATTAATTACTTACTGGGACAGCCTTTTTAGTTTTAAGTAATCTACGAAGGAGGCTTGCTGCTCGACACAATGATTACTTCTGTCGTCGGCTGAATAGGCCTGCGGCTGCGCAGTATCCTGGGCAGGCAGTGGGCAAAAACACTGCTCATTGGGCCACTCTGGGTACACACTTGACGATTCGCCAATATGGGGGCGAATTTGCAACCCGTCACCATTGATTGAACAATTTCAAAATAGGGTGTGACCTAACTTACCCCGAGGCAGGGGCCCAGGCAGTTTCTGGCACTACTGTGTGGCTCACAATAAGACGGCCAGCTGGGCTGCGGCAAGCAGCGGCATCCAATTTGAAATATTTAAAAAACACGCAGTCACATTAGATAGGAGCTCTTCGCCGGGGACACTGGGAACCAGGTCAGTACTTAATAGTAAACAACGTGCAGTGCAACCAATTATCAATATTTCGTGTAGAGTGTAGACCCAGGCCCTGAAAAATAAGTGCCGGTGCTAAACACAAATTAAGCACTCAGGGACGGAGAGGTGACAGGCATTGGCAGAGAAGGGGCATGAGGGGGGGGGGGGGGGGAGTGTGAGGAAGAAAGGCTGAGAGCTGTGATGGGGTGATAGGGGGAGAAATGGTGACAGCATGGAATTGAATGAAGGAGAAAGTATGGTGGAGTAGGAGTGAGTGGAGATACGGCAAAAGAATGAGGAGAATGAACAGGGAAGGCGTGAAGGAGGGTGGAACATTGTCCTTATAGAAGAAACCAGATGAGGCAGGATCGGGAATGAATGAAGTACAGCGGGTGGGGGAATCATGATCCTGGTGGGGTATGGGGTGGGGGGCAGCTGGAGCTTGGCAGGAAGCTGGAGCATGGTGAAGCACGCACTGAGGTCTGAGGTAAAGGGAGTGTAGGAGAAGCAGGTGCAAAAAAAACATGTCATGGAGGGAGGGAGGCAAGAGGCTATTAATAAACGAGCGCCTGGCAGAAAAGAGGAAGCATAACACGGAAGAAGCATGGTAGGGGGTAGAGAGCATGTCAAGGGGTACGGAGGAGGGTGTCACAGACCGTAGAAGTGTGAGGGAGCATGACATGAAAGGACAGGGAGGGACTGAAGGTGGTGTGGTAGAGAGCACACAAGAGATCTGGCAGGAGGGGAGTGGCCATGACAGAAGGCGCTTGGTAGATAGCTGCTGCGCGAGACATACATCTATACATACATAATATATATACACACACATATACATACATAATATCTATACACACACATATGCATACATAATATATATACACACATATACATACATTATATATATATACACACACACACACACACACATACATACATACATACATACACACACACGTTTGTTTCTGGTAGTGGGGCAGTGTAAACTTTTTGGGAGGCTGGATAACGTTTCTGAACTCTGGAATATTTCACCCTGGCTAGCAGTACAGAGAGGTGTCACCTAGTGCTATGGGCATATGCGATCATCAGTGCTGGGCAAGTGTACAAGCCTGTAGAAATGCCACTAAAGTCTTTGAATCCCAGCAGGGCTCACTCAGCCTTTTATCCTCCTAGGTTCTATAAAATGAATGTAATTGGTTGGGAAATAGTACAGCTATTACTTTTCATTGTTATGGTATCTCGAGATCGTGGTAGCAATTGGTACTTAAAACCAAGTTATTACAATTTAGACTTGTTTTTTTCCCCCGCGAAATTATTGAGCAGGGAGAAAATAAACAGGGGCTTACATTTGTATAACTCCAGGCTACTGGGATTGGCATAGAACCTGCCTTTGTGTTAGTGTTATGTTGTCTGTTTGCTGTAGATTACTGAAATCATAAAAATCCCATTTGTCAAGTTTTCGTGTCAACCCAAAGCGAAAATCCGATTCAATCGTTCAGTGCGTGAATGCTGGTCTCCGACGCCGAGCTGGGAACTGATTACATTACATTAGAATCAGAGTTCATATAAGAATGAACGTGGTGCATGTCCTACATATACGTTTATTTATTGTGAGGTTTTTTTATGCACGACAGTTATACCTCAAGTCTTTGTTGCTTCGGTGCACTTTCTTACATTAATAATAATAATACAGAAGCTTGTTAAGCGCGAACAGCTACCTCTGGGGAGGTGTCCCGGCGCTAGCGAGTCCTACAGCAAGAGTGAGTAGTCAGGAGAAAGAACGGGATTATTGAGTAAAAAGCCATGTTTTTAGGAGTTTCCTAAAGCTGGCTTCTGAGGTGGCGGATTGGATGGCAGGTGGCAAAGTATTCCAAAGTTTCGCCGTGCCGGCCGAAAAGGATCTGCCTCCAAGTCTAGCTTTCCTCACGCGCGGTACCGTAAGCTTGAGCAAGGAGTTTGAACGCAGCTCTCGTTTTTGGTGGTAGCGAGGGAGTCGGAGTTTTAGATAATTGGGACACGTGCCTTTTAGTGCTCTGAAAGCCAGGGTCAGCACTTTGAACTTAATTCTGCTTGCCACTGGCAGCCAATGCAGCTCGTGCAGATGCGGAGAGATGTGCTGCCTAAAAGGGACACGTTTTATCAATCTCGCAGCCGCATTCTGCACGATCTGTAAGCGTTGCACCGCATATTTGGGTAGACCAAGATAGAGGCCATTAGAATAGTCGAGTCGAGATGTGATTGTTGCGTGAACGACCGTTTTTCGACATTCGACTGGTAGCAGGGGCAGAAGTTTCCGCAAATTTCTGAGTTTATGCAGGCAGCCAGCGGTGAGCTGTTGTATATGCGGCAGGAAAGACAGGTTCTCATCCCATTTTACTCCGAGATTTTTTGCATGGGTTCCGGGAGATGGGGCAGGGCCCATTTCCGTTGGCCACCACAGATCCGGGGGGGGGATGTTTGAGATTACCGAAGAATAGCACCTCCGTTTTGCTCGCATTCATTTTGAGCTTGTTGGTGTTCATCCATTTGGCTACGTCTTGAAGACAACCCCTGATTTTGCTGAAGGCTGCCTCAGACGTGTCTGAATATGGGAAGACTAATTGAGTGTCATCCGCATAGGATATTGCCTTGACCCCCCATTTGGCAATCAAGGTGAAAAGCGGGGCCAAATAGACATTGAACAACAGGGGGCTGAGTGCCGACCCCTGTGGGACGCCACACCAAAGGTTTTTTGGTCCAGAAGAGAAGGGACCCAGGGCCACTTTCTGGGAGCGATTGGTGAGGTAGGAGAGTAGCCAGTTAAGTGCTTTGTCTCCAAGGCCAATGTCCTTAAGTCGGGTCAACAGTCTGCTGTGATCTACAGTATCGAAAGCAGCGGATAGATCCAGGAGCACCAGCATAGCTGATGCCCCTGAATCTAAGGACCACCTGATAGACTCGGCAACCTCGATGAGGGCCGTCTCAGTGCTGAAGCCGGCTCTAAAGCCAGATTGAGTTTCATGTAGGGCACCGGTTTCTTCAATAAAATTATTTAACTGCCTTTGGATCAGTTTTTCAAGCATTTTACCGGAAGACTCTTCTGTTCTGTGGTGCCTTGGCTGAGGGGAAAAAGCGAGACACAGATTGTGGAATCAGCACCCATCAAGAAGTATTTCTATAATAGTTAGTGTCCTTCAATCAATAATTAGAGTCCATTTCAAATGAACAGGTCCGAACTTGATAGTAGTATACTTTCAGTTCTTTATTATGATTTTCAATAGTAGAAAAACGATCCAATTCACAGCAGATTTTCTTTTCTAGCCTCTTTTTTAGCCAACGCGTTTCGTCTCAAAGATGAGACTTCTTCAGGGCTAAAGATAAAACATACAAAATTTCTTTATAAATTCCCATATATATACACATACAAGATATTTACATGGAGACATTTTAACATATATATACAAATTTCTAAGACAAACTGGATCAGTCCGAGTTATTCAAAAATTATACAAGGTGGACTGTATTGGTTTCTTTAAAAACATATCTTTGTATTTAAATATTGCATTCTTAAGACATGATGACATTTCTGCATAAAACTTACATGTCAGTTTCTCAATAAACATCAGAGAAGAGAATGTTACGGCGAATAAGAAAACAACATTATATGCATAATACAGATCAACCACGTATTGAAAACCATACCTCAAAAACCTGTCTTTGTGAAGTATAGTGTGAGCAGGAAAGGTTCTTTAGTTCAAGCATATATTTGGAATGGTCTGAAAGTGTACCTAAATTATAATAAAGCGATGATTCTATCACATGTTTTATACTCACAAGATCAATGTTTCAGTACATTGTCTAAGGAACATGTTTGAAACTTACACGATCAATATTTCAGTGCTTAGCCCAAAATTACATAGTCTTTTAAATATAAAAAAGGAACAAAATGTGCATGAACACAAATAGAAGTAAGCAATTCAGACTTAAAAAAACAATTTTTCTATCATCTAATTCTATGTAGAGTCAAAGCACTTGCATGAATAACGCCTTTTTGAGCAATGATGAGTGGTACATCCAAAAACGGGGCACGGCGATGGGTTCCAGATTTGCCCCATCCTACGCCAACCTCTTTATGGGGTTGTTTGAGGTGGAGCATGTCTGGGGCCCAAAAGCCAAAAACTGGTGTGATCAAATGATATTTTATGCCCGGTATATAGATGATATCATTCTAATATGGAATGGCCCAGTGAATGATCTAATGGCCTACTTCAACTATCTGAATGGCAACGTTTTCAATGTAAAATTGACAATCAAACACTCTGCCACAGAAATTGATTTCCTGGATTTAAAACTATATGTCCATGAAGGGAGAATCCATAGTGATGTGTTTAAGAAACCTACGGCTTGCCATAGTGTATTGCATGCC
This sequence comes from Lissotriton vulgaris, assembly GCF_964263255.1. Lineage (NCBI taxonomy): Eukaryota > Metazoa > Chordata > Amphibia > Caudata > Salamandridae > Lissotriton > Lissotriton vulgaris. The sequence goes on from NC_141685.1 coordinate 1,562,326,205, forward strand.
ACAAGTGCACATCCTCAATCCACCATAAGGGTAATTCGGTATGGTGAAATGGTACGTGCAAGACGGAATTGCAGCAGGGACTGCGATTTCATTAAGAACATATCCCAGATCAAACAGAATTTTAAAAGAAGGGTATATGATATGAATTGTCTCAACAAAGCGGAGTTGCGGGCTCGCACTCTGGATAGAACAAATATTTTGAGCTCTTCCAAAATCAAAAAGACCAAGCAAACACAACTTGTTCATGTACCTTTCATTACAAAGTACAATTCTTATAGCAATCATGTGTTTAACATACTACGTAAGAATTGGCATCTTCTCAGATCAGAAAGTATCCCCAATGATATAGTATCTGAAATACCAAAGGTGGTATACAAAAGAGGACCAACTTTAAAAGATAAGTTGTGTCCTAGCTATGTTAGATCTACCTCTAATAAAAAATCCTGGTTTCCTGAAAAACCCAAAGGTTTTTTTGTTTGTGGAGGGTGTTGCATCTGTAAATTTGGTGTAAACAAGATTACCCATTTTTCATATAATGGCTCAAAAAACTTTGAGATTAAAGAATTCATCAATTGCAACACTACCTCCACTGTATATCTAATTCAATGCTCATGTGATAAGACCTATGTGGGAAGTAGCATTCGTTGTCTGAAAATACGTGTACAGGAACATCTAAGAGCTATCAAAAATGGAGATTTAAGATATCCAATGGCCAACCACATCTGTACTGAGCATCCCAATGAAAGGACAGTAAAATTCCATGCAATTGACCATTTGCAGACCAATCTCAGAGGTGGGAATAGAGAACGTGATCTGAGACAATTGGAATCAACATGGATTTGCCGTCTGAGAAGTGTACAGTATGGAATAAATCAAAATAATGAATTTCATCATTTCTTATGAAATTGTCCATGAATTGCTGTTTTGCTGTCATTCTGTTAAATGTAAATATACATAGATGTTCGGCTTTTGCAATGAATTTTGCCATTTAGTAGCCATAAATAACATGTATGAATAGCGACCACTTATAGTGATGCCTTACCACACTACGTTTTATCTATTGTATATTTCACTGCTTTAAGAAAATTGTGTTTTTCTAGGATCTAATGTGTTTCGATTTACACAATTTATTGCTGTTCCTTTCTGTACACACAAGGTCTTGCTAATCTATGGAAATACAACATATGTAGCTACATACTTGGCGCTCTTTATATGAAGTATTAGTCAAATAGGTTTGTTGACTATCACTAACTTCAGTGTTATTCGATACGGTGTCTCACATGGTGCTTCTCCATCGCCTAAAGGAGGTAGGCATAGAAGGAGAGGATCTGGCGTGGTTGGAGAGTTTTCTGTCTGGTCGTTTTCAAGAAGTTAGGCTGGGCTCCCATAAATCCATTCATAGGGAGCTCAACAAGGGAGTGCCACAGGGCTCTTGTCTAAGCCCCACACTTTTCAACATATATGTGGCCCCCCTCACCAACTTAGCAAGATCTTTCGGGTTCACCCCCGTGTCGTACGCTGACGACACGCAACTCCTTTTTCCCTTCAAAAACCTTACACCTGCAATAAAAAGATCTTTTGCAGATGGCATGAGAGCCATTGCAGAATGGATGTCATCTAACTGTCTGCAGTGTAATGTCGGGAAAACCGAGGTCATGCTGTTCGGTCAAGCGGCGGCACACTGGTCATCCGACTGGTGGCCCCAAGAACTTGGCCCTGTCCCCATCCCCAAGAGCACGGTTAGAAACCTAGGAGTGTTACTTAATCAACAACTCACATTTAAAGATCATGTTAATCAAGTAGCCGGTACCTGCTTTCGAGCTATAGGGATGCTAAGACGAGTCTTCCCCTACCTACCGGACCACTATAGGAAAACGCTGGTACAAGCTCTTGTTATCAGTAGGGTGGATTACTGCAACGGTTTGCTCCTTGGAGCAAACGAGGAACAACTCAAGAAACTGCAGGTAATCCAAAATACAGCAGCTAGGATTGTCCTGAACGCTCCACCAAGGACTCCCTCCTGTCCCCTACTGACTAAACTTCACTGGCTCCCTGTAAAGAAACGAGTCCAGTTTAAAACTCTATGTACTATCCACAAGAGCATGATAGGGGAGGGCCCTAAATATCTGACTGACATTTTCCAGCCCTATACCCCTGGGCGCTCTCTGCGCTCCAGTAACCAACAGTTACTGAAGGTACCCAGAGTTAAGAAGACCAGGCAAGGGGGCCGTGCGCTGGCCCATGCCGGACCAACACTTTGGAACTCACTGCCTCCTGAACTAAGGTCCCTCACCAGCCATCTGATTTTTTCGGAAAAATTTTAAAAACCTACCTGTTCCCCCAGTAACTAACTGTCTCTTTTCCACCACTGGACACACTAATTTACTTCACTTCCTTAGCAGTTACAGCGCGGAGATACCCTTTCGGGGGTCTATTCTGGCGCTTTATAAGCATATAAAATAAATAAAATAAAATAAATAAATAAATTGGAGCACGAAATCTGTTTTGTTTGTCAAACATGACTTACGGCTTCTTTTCAGTTTTTACCACGTTCTTTCATGAAATATAATCTGGCTCTTGTTGCGTCGTATTCACTATTGGCCGTTTTATTAATTTTTCTAATAACTTAACTCACCCGGCGAATTCTTCATTAGCCATTACAAGATGACCGCCCGACTAGCTCATTCATAATAATTGAGCAAACAGATTCTTGCCTTAATATTCGGCTTTCATACAATGCCATCTGGTTTGTACACCTTCGATGGTTATCACAACTCTTCTTGTCTAACGACATATATCTTGACCACACTAAAACCCAATCCTGCATAGTAATAACATATAGGACCTGTTGCTGTGATCATTTGACAAACTCGAGGTATTTTGATTTTACAGGGATTTTCTCTTCTATTTATTAATCATTTCATTTTTGTAAGTTATTTTCATTTGGCTTGCTTTTTTCTCCTTTCTATACTTCTTTTTTGTATTATTATCAAGTAAAACGCATTGTGTATACTCATATAATTGACCTTATAAGTATAAGATGGCCGCTGGATTTACCTTTCACCACTTGTACTGCTACTCATTTCCGGTTTACGCGATCGGGATCTTTTGTCACACAGGTTCAATTAATTAACTAATTTAGTCTCCTATATAAACCAGTGGTTCTGCCAATAGCTGTTCATCACTGCAGAACTTCACTGTTCGTGTTTCTCAGGTTACCATGCTGTTTTTTTGGGTAAGATCGGCCGCAGGCTCTGCCTAAATATCACGAGGACAGATTTTAATTTGATGTTGCTTCGGTCCTATTTGGACGTACCGTTTTATGATTTAGTAACTCTCTTTGCTCTTTTGAATCAATATAATTTTTTATCGTTATTCAGTGGCCGTTAAACTTTATGGGTGTATTGTGCTAGTTGGCAAACATTTATAAGATGTCCGACAGTTTACGTGGGTCTCGGGTTGGCTTAATATGATCGGCTTTCCTCTGTATCCAACGAGGGCAATATCCCGTGGTGTTTTATAATATAAGATTAAGCGATACGTAAAGCTGTTTATAAGTTGTCCGACAGTTTCTTTGGGTTTTAGGCAGTGATTTGCGATTTAGGAATTTACTCCATATTGTTTTAATTAACACAGTTTCTAATTGGCTATTAAATGGTTCCCACAATAAAAGGCTGCTTTGGGTGAGCCAGTAAAACGTTACAAGATGTCTGACGGCTTGTGAGGGTTTCCAGTCGGCTTAATGCAATAGGTTTTCCTCTGTATTGAACGTTTTACAAATTAAGACTTCATAATATTATGTTCTAAGCTGTATAAAACGTGTCTAATAATCTCTCTGAGTTTTTGGTCAGTTATAAACGACCGCTTTAACTCAAAGATCAACCAAGAACACAGACATTTTGAACAATAACCTAAAAGAAACTGTCGTTTTGTCTAAGTTCCTTTCAGGGGAACAGTTTATGATACTAGGTTTATTTGATTTCATGATTACACATTGATAGACATATATATTTTTCCTTGTTTTTTTCAACAGTCCCTTCTGAATACTCATCGGAACTGACAGGTACACTTGCGTTTTATAGCATTCGGATGCAGTTGTCTTTGTAGTTCGTTTGTAACAATAGATTTATATGTTTAAATACTATTTCTCCACATTAGCTGTTCCTCGTATTTCGACAACGTTGAATTTAATTTGATATCCACTGAGGTGACTCATTACACAAATTAGCCCAAAAAATATTGAGGTGTATACTGTTTAGTTGGGATAAATTTAAACATACACTGTTATGATTATAACTCTTTCTCCAAAGCTTCGTCAATGTTATATGCATTATCTTATCATAGTATCAAATTATAAACTGGACTATCACAAAATGAGTTCTTTGAAATATTTGGAAACAAATAATCAGGCACCTACATTTGTATTAACACCATCATGGCTGGTGCATATATGTTTAAGAATGCAACCACTATATCTATATTCAGGTGGCTCAGGATGACTTTTATATAATAGAACTTCCTATAAGAAATATAATAATAATAATAATAATAATATAATCACAAGAGAATTTTATATAGTATAGAAATAAGCTATGTTTGCAATAAATATGGTACAACCCATATTGAGAAACAATTACTAAAGTGTTTCAGGTAGAAGGTTAATTCTTGTTTCCTAGTCTTGAAGTGCTTTGACTCTACATAGAATTACATGATAGAAAAATTGTTTTTTTAAGTCTGAATTGCTTACTTCTATTTGTGTTCATGCACACTTTGTTCCTTTTTTATATTTAAAAGACTATATAATTTTGGGCTAAGCACTGAAATATTGATCGTGTAAGTTTCAAACATGTTCCTTAGACAATGTACTGAAACATTGATCTTGTGAGTATAAAACATGTGATAGAATCATCGCTTTATTATAATTTATGCACACTTTCATACCATTCCAAATATATGCTTGAACTAAAGAAACTTTCCTGCTCACACTATACTTCACAAAGACATGTTTTTGAGGTATGGTTTTCAATACGTGGTTGATCTGTGTTATGTATATAATGTTGTTTTCTTATTCGCCGTAACATTCTCTTCTCAGATGTTTATTGAGAAACTGACATGTAAGTTTTGTGCAGAAATGTCATCATGTCTCAAGAATGCAATTTTTAAATACAAAGATGTGTTTTTAAAGAAACCAACACAGTCCACCTTGTATAATTTTTGAATAACTTGGACTGATCCAGTTTGTCTTAGAAATTTGTATATATATGTTAAAATGTCTCCATGTAAATATCTTGTATGTGTATATATATGGGAATTTATAAAGAAATTGTGTATGTTTTATCTTTAGCCCTGAAGAAGTCTCATCTTTGAGACGAAACGCGTTGGCTAAAAAAGAGGCTAGAAAAGAAAATCTGCTGTGAATTGGATCGTTTTTCTACTATTGAAAATCAAAATAAAGAATTGAAAGTATACTACTATCAAGTTCGGACCTGTTCATTTGAAATGGACTCTAATTTTTGATTGAAGGACACTAACTATTATGGAAATACTTCTTGATGGGTGCTGATTCCACAATCTGTGTTTTGCAATTGGACTTTGTCCTTAAAGGAACAGATAGGGTTGTGTTCCTTGGTTTCCCAAGCACCATCACAATATTTGTAAGTCACAGACCATAACAGGTGCAGGTTCTTTGCCTCAACCCTTTTGTCTGTAAGGGAAAAAGTGAGAGTCTGGTATATTTGGGAGTGATGGGACGCTTAGCAAGCAAAATAACTGACACTCCAACAACCCATGGGTGGCAGTACGGAGAGGAGGAAGATTTTTATGGGAAAGAGTCTGCTGAACACTCATGGTAGCAAAGTAACCGGTGAGATATTTTACAGGGAGGCATCAACAGACTGACCCCGTCTGTGTGTAGGTTACTGTGCGCTTAGGGGGCCCCTGGACCGGGGGGGGGGGGGCCCCCGCACAGCGGGGTCCGCGTGGGCCTTTGTTACGCCCCTGTTTGAGGTGACACTGGTTTGGTACGGGAGTGTAAGTAGGGCGACTATGGCGGCCTGGATTCACCCGGACAGCAGCACTTTAAGTGGGCCAGGTCTCACCGGTGCTGAGCACCGGCAGTTTTTTAAGGGGGCCTCAATTCGAAACAGGTCTCTATCAGGCTCTGTTTTGTGCCCTGGGACAGGCGGTCCTTTTTTCCCCCAGACTGTAGTGACAGCAGGCACATTGATGTTCGCTCCTCTCACTGCTCACTTCTCACTAGTAGAAAAGCGTTGTAGGGGAAGGGAAATCCTTTAAAGAGAGTCATTTTCTCCCTCGATTTCCCTTCTCTTTTTGAATCGCAGGAGCAGCAACATCGTCCTGGAGACACCAGGGCTTTACCATGCCCTTATTTACAATGTTACAAAAAAACAGAGCCACCCAATATTCCCAAAGGGACTGGGTATGTTTGATAACAGAATACAAAATGTCCCCGTAGGAATTGTTTCACCACTATTATACAAATTATTAATTTGCCACCACAGTGATCAATTGTTTAACAGAAGCAAGGAAAAAACAAAATTAAACTGTTCTTTACTATTCTGTAAAGATTCTTTTATAAATAATTTTCTTTCTCACAAACAATGTTAGATATGGCAACAGAAAATACTACTACATTTGTAAAATCAATTTTCAGTAGTATATGACAACTTTTGCTAATCAGATGGAAAAACCCAATGCCATGCTCGGGAAAGTGCTTATCATAATACAATTATTGAGAATTCACATGATGATACATCCATAAGCAAAACGATGTCAAGCGTCAACGTTTTCGGTCCCCCGTTGGTTTAAATAATCCATGGGACCATCATCAGGACCATACGTTGCACATATTAATCAAAGACCTCCAGCCGAAAGTCGTAAGACTTGGAACTCCAATGTCCTACTGTAGATGAAGTCACAGAATCTTCACCTATATCGTCTTATATACATCAAAATCCGACCGCTACCCAAAATGGAGCTTGCACGTCACTTAGTTACGTAAGGGGAGCACCGTCATTACTGCCCACTCGGCTTCAGCGTCCGAGAACTACGAACTGCATGCCGCCACTTCCGTGTGTATAAAATGATGGCGTCGTCCAGTTTTTTAAGGGGGGCTTCGATTCGAAACAGGTCGCTATCAGGCTCTGTTTTGTGCCCTGGGACAGGCTGTCCTTCCCCCCCCGGACTGTGGTGACAGCAGGCACATTAATGTTCGCTCCTCTCACTGCTCACTGCTCACTTCTCACTAGTAGAAAAGCGTTGTAGGGGAAGGGAAATCCTTTAAAGAGAGTCATTTTCTCCCTCGATTTCCCTTCTCTTTTTGAATTGCAGGAGCAGCAACATCGTCCTGGAGACACAAGGGCTTTACCATGCCCTTATTTACAATGGCCACGCCACTTTAAGAGACCCCTAGTTTTTTCATCCCACTTAAAGCCCTGCCTGACAGTCCTGGGTTTTCACCACCTGTCCAGACAGAATTTGACAAATTTGGCTCACCGCCCGGTTTAGAAAGGGTCAATCAATCAAACATTTATAAAGCACTGCTTCTCACCCGAGAGGTTATCCATGCGTTATGCTGCAGAGTCAGTATAATAGCCATGTTTTGAGACACTTTCTGAAGTGGGCGAGTGAGGGTGAAGTGCACAGGTAGATGGGAAGTGCAGCAAGGTAGGAAAAGGAGCACAGAGTCAGCTGTGTGGTATATGTGTGAGGGCGAGATGAGCGGATCAGAAGTTCCTTGAAAGAAGGTGATTCATGTAGGCAGGGGTCCTTGGTCGTGTAGGGCTTTGTAGACATGGGGTGCCTGAAATTAAATATTTTCTTCCTGGGGAACCAGCAGAGGTCCTTCAGGTGCTGGAAAGTGTGGGTAATCTTTGGCAGGTTAAGGATGAGTCTGGCTGCTGCGTTGTGGAACATCTGGAGTCTCCTCAAGATTTTGCCAATGGTGCCTGCATAGAGTGCATTGCCTTAGTTTCATCTGCTGGTGATGAGTGCCACCATCACGGTTTTCCTGGTGTTGAGGAGGAGCCACTTAAATAGTTTGTGGAGAGTGTGAAAGCAGGCTGAGGAGACAGAGTTGACCTGGCATTTTCATGAAGAGTTCGCTGTCCAGGATGATGCTGCAGTTGCGGGCGTGGTCATTTGGAGTGGGGGTGAGTCTGTGTTCCGATGGGCACCAGTAGTCATTCCAGAGGGAGTCATTCAAGCGCTGCGAGGCCTCCGGGTAGCTACGCGCTATACAAGTGCAATTTCCATTCCATTCCATTCCAGGGAGGTGTGTCTGCCGAAGATCAGTTTTGTCCAAGTTGAGCTTCAGGCAGTTGTTCCTCATCCAGGCTAAGATGTTCTTCATGCAGTTGTGGAAGTTGATCTGTGTGGTGGTGGTGTCTGCTGAGAGGATGAGCGGTGTGTCATTAGCAAAGGAGACTATGTTGATGTCTTGGGCTCTGATGATGTCTGCGAGTGGTGTCATGTGAATGAATGAATGAAAATAATTTTATAACACGCAGACTTAGCCCCAAAAGGGCATCAAGGCGCGAGAAACAAACAGACATAAGATCTCAAACTACCGAATACAAGGCCACTAGTACGGCTGGGAGAAGAGCCAAGTCTTCAGACGTTTCCGAAAGACCAACAGGGAAGACTGGCTGGCAAGTTCTGGAGGAAGGGAGTTCCAAAATTTTGGGGGCCAAGATGGAAAAGGCTCTCTCTCCCCAACTTGCCTTCGCAAATCTTGGGACCAAGAGCAGATTCTTAGAGGCTAAGCGGAGGGCTCTTCTGGGAGAGTAAACACACAGAAGAGACCTACTACCCTATGAGCCTGAACCATTAACAGCTCTGTGGGCCATACAGAGGAGTTTGAAAGAGATCCTGGAGAGTATCGGGAGCCAGTGGAGCTCCATTCTGGCCTGAGTTACCGAAGCTAACCTAGGAATGTTCAGGACCATCCTGGCTGCGGCGTTCTGCACCATTTGGAGGTGATGGATGGAACTCTTATTGATGCCACTACAGAGGGCGTTACAGTAATCAAGCCTCGATAAGACCAAGGCAACTGTTGCCTGTCTCCGTGCTGCATGGGACAGATATGGGGCAATCTTCCTCCGAGTTCTTATGATGGCGCAGCAGGTGGACACCGTTCTGTTAACCTGGGAGTCAAATGAAAGAGCGGAGTCAATTAACACTCCGAGGTTCCTGGCGGAGAGGGTAGGATGAGGGCATTCCCCCAAAGAGGGTGGCCACCACTCCTTCGACCACAGGAACTGGTTTCCTCCAAAAATCATGACCTCAGTCTTTTCCCGGTTTAACTTAAGGAGGTTTCGCACCATCCATTTGGAGACTGCCTCCATGCATGCTCTGAAATTGAGGGCTGATTCGCTTGCCGACTGAGTGATGGAAACCAGGATCTGAGCATCGTCTGCGTATGATAACACATCAAAGCCGAACGACCTCACCGCCTTGGCAAGCGGGGTAACATAAATGTTGAATAATAGAGGGCTCAATGAAGAGCCCTGCGGTACCCCACATTGCACTGCCTGAGGGGAGGAAAGAAAGTTGCCCATCTTGACTCCCTGCTCTCTATGATGTAAAAAGGAGGAGAGTAAGATGAGAGCCGTGCCCTCTACCCCAATCTCCTCAAGCCTGGAAATCAGGATTGACGGGGACAGGGTGTCGAAAGCTGCTGTGAGGTCTAGCAGCACCAGCAGAGTGGAATGTCCCTTATCAACCTCAGAGCGGATGTTATTAATCACAAACGTGAGAGCAGACTCTGTGCTGTGTGCGGCCCGAAACCCGTGTTGGGAAATATCCAGCAATTTAGAACTCTCCATAAAGGTGGAGAGATTTCGATTGAGGTGGGCCTCAAGGATCTTAGCAGGGGCAGGGAGTAAGGAAATAGGACAGTAGTTTTTTAAAACTCCCGGATCCAGAGAGGACTTTTTGAGCAGAGGTTTAACAACAGCGGTTTTCCGGGATAAACGGGAAAATCCCCTCTCTGATTTATTTATTTATTTATTTATTTATGCAATTTTATATAGCGCGAACTTTACCCGAAGGTGTCAGAGCGCTTTACATAGGATCCATTTGAAAACATGAGGACTGACGGTTACATGCGTAAAATGATTGCAAATTTTTGCATTACATAAGAACCAGTTGAAAACATACGGACTTAGGATTACATGCGTTACAAAAAGGTACAAACAGAAAAAAATTGCAAATGTACAAGAGATAGAATCACACGAGGGGGAGATACAAATGGATATACTCTAGGCCTATACTGGTAATATCTCTAGAGTTATCTCTATATACATAGGGAAAGGGCATGACTGGATATACTCTAAGAGTCACATAGGAATGGTGGAGAGCACAACGGTCTACAGCATATACCAGTGATTAGAGCTATCTCTATATACATAGGGAAGGGAAGGACTGGATATACTCTAAAGGTCACAGAGAGGGCAGGTACGTGAGATAACGAACTTTACCCGAAGGTGTCAGAGCGCTTTACATAGGATCCAGTTGAAAACATAAGGACTGACGGTTACATTCGTAAAAAGATTGCAAGATGTTTGCATTACATAAGAACCAGTTGAGAGCATACGGACTTAGGATTACAGGCGTTACAAAAAGGTATACAAAAGGATATACTCTAGGCCTATACTGGTAAAATCTCTATCAACATAGGGAGGGGATACACATGGATATACTCTAAAAGTCACCTAGGAGACTAGTCGTTAGAGTTATCTCTATATACATAGGGAAGGGATATGACTGGATAAACTCTAAGAGTCACATAGGAATGGTGGAGAGCACAGCTGTCTACAGCATATACTAGTGATTAGAGCTATCTCTATATACATAGGGAATGGAAAGGACTGGATATACTCTAAGAGTCACAGAGAAGGCAGGTACGTGAGATAAACGAGAGAGGGAAGCAGATAGTGGTGAATAAGACAGTGAGGAGTGTGTCAGAGGCAATAAGAGAGACAGTAGGAAAGTCAAAAGGACAGTGAGAGATCACTAAAATGGCGGAAGAAAAAGTTAGAAGAAGAGGCACGTCATACAGAGAAAATGGCGGGGAGCACGAAGGTCCGAGTCCGAAAGTTCAGGAAGAGGGCTGGCATAGCCAGCAGGTCCAGGGGGAGAAAGGCAGTCCGCAGCAAAGTCGCAGCCTCATCGTTCAAGAGGAGCTGGGGCAGAGGAGATCAATCCGGAGACCTGATAGCCATGTTCATGACCTCAAGTAGAGGTGGAAGGACAACCTCTCTGCAAGTCTTCAAAGTTTTTAGGGGACAAGGATCCAAGGGCGAACATGACTTAGTGGCGTCCAGAAGGTGGTTAAGATCTTCAAGGGTCAGAAGAGGGAAGCCGGTGAAGCGCAGCTTTGGATTGGCTGCAGCGGCCGCAGTATGGGTGGGGGAGAGCAGAGGAGAGGAGGGTGCCAAATTGGCATCCAGCTCCATATTGCTAGCTTCAAGAGAGTTGTAAATCTCAGCAATTTTAGAATGAAAAAAGCTCGCAATACTATCGCATAACTCCTACGTTTCAGTGGTGGGGTCGGCTACTCTAGGAGCTGATAGTGAGTCAATTATCTTGAACAGATCTCTCGACGATTTTAGAGAGGCAGTCAAGTTGGTAAAGTGACTCATTTTTTCCTCTGCAATAGCCTTCTTGTAGTCTCTCAGCAGAGATTTGTGTAGGGCTTTCCCCCAAGGGTCCGGGTGAGCATGCCAAGACCTCTCCTGTTGTCTACACTTCTGACGCAAAAGCCTAAGACGGTCGGAGAACCAAGGATGCGAGGAACTCTTTCGGGCAGAGTAGTGCTGTTTTGCCGGAGCTAAGGTGTCTATAGCGTTGGCTAGGGTGTTGGAAAGACCTAGTGCCGCCACATTGGGATCAGGCAAAGTAAGAGAACTGAAAGCATTCATGAAAGGTGCAAGAGTAGCATCACTGATCTCTCTATAGTTTCTTCTGGTCTCCCATGGGTTACTCTTAGGTGGATTGGGTGGCGTAAAATTTGCATTATTGAGGAATGGCACTGCCCAATGGTCAGACCAGGACAGTGGGATGGGAGTGGCAGTCGTTAATCTGGCGTCATTAGTAAATATGCCATCCAGCGTATGGCCAGCAGAGTGCGTAAGGCCATTGACCAGTTGGCCCAGACCACATGCGGCTAGACCTTCAACTAGTGCCGTCGCGTCTTTGGCATCTACATCCTCTGGGTGGAAATTAAAGTAGCCCAGGATGCTTAAGTTGGGCTTATCAAGGAAGGGCTCTAGGAGTTTGAGAATATTTTGAGAGAAAGTAGTTCTAGGGCCAAGGGGTCTATAACAGAGGTTTCCAGAAAATGAAGCAGAGGGAGAAAAAACATGTAGATGTTGAAGAGGGTTGGGCTGAGGAAAGAGCTCTGAAGAATGGTGCAGATGGTGTGCTTGGGTTGAGAGGTGAAAGGAGGGAGACATATTCTCTGGGTACGCCCCGTGAGAAAGGAAGCCATCCATTTGAGCACGTCATCTGTGATTCCAATCTGTCATAATCGAGTGATGAGTGTAGATTTGGAGACAGTGTCGAAGGCTGCAGAGAGGTCGTGTTTCTTTTAGATAAAAAAAACTCTTGGAGGACGTATACTCTTATATTCAACTCACACACCTTCAAACATTCAGAGATTGCACCAACCAGTCTTGAAAGGGAAAAAACCATTAAAAACTATTCCTTATTTAATATTATATAAAAAAAACAGTTTGAATCATGCATATGTATACAAGATAAAAACAGTTAAAAACATCACATAGTACAAAATCATTTTTTATACACATTAAAAACAATCAAAGTTATTCGAGAGAGATATGAAATAGCAGATATTCTTTTGTCATTAAAAGCGGATAACATGAAGAAATGAATTAAAGTAATTGCATTATTTAATTGTTTATATGCAACACATTGTTCCTCAAATTTACCCTGAAGTATGAGCGTTGACGCGTTTCGCTGATATAAATCAGGTTCAAGCCACCTTCCTTAGGACAATAAAGCATTAATTTCTCTCACGTGATCGCTATGGAGGATTTCCTCATTTATACGGGTGAGATCAAATTCACAGTTTTCTCAAATGTTCTCAACAGAAGTCGATCCAGATAGGGAGACTCCTATAGAGGTTAAAAAAATTGTGATATATGACGTATCCCACCTCACCAGATGTGGATCATGTATTTGAAAAAATCATGGAGCTCCTCTTAATGGTCGAAGTATTCCTATGATATTTCTTGTTTCAAACCAATTTCACTTATGTAAAACGTGTGGGTATATTTCAAAAATGCCTTTTTTCTAGGCTGGAGTAAATATCATCCTGGTTCAGTGTGAATGAGAAATCTATTCACATGCCTGTTTTTTCAATCACAATTTTGTATCAGCCCTGTTTGTATTCTTCAAATGTTTGAAGGTCGACCAGGATCAGGGCTGACCAATGGCATTATGTGCCCCTTTGTGGATTTTAAAATTGTCCTTATTTTGTGAAATGGCCCTGTTTTTGGTTTTCAAAATCTGGTCACCCTAAGTGTAGGCAGTTGCTGTGTGTCACCAAGGTAGTGGTGAAACACAAACTCAAGTTGGTGTAACATGGGTTTATTGGTAAAATCCTAGAACACCACCAAACAGGTCCTGCCCACTCCTCAGCCACCTCCAACTGCCAATTCCACTCATCAACATTCTACCCAGAACCATAAGACATAATGACACTCCATTAAACAATAAGTGAACAGTTCTGAAAGTCAAAGCACAACACATCCCCTTCCCCAAACAAAAGCAACAGCAAAAAATACAATGAACGAAAACCTTTCATACAAGAAAGTAGACTGTAAATACAGGTTACTATAAGCTGCAATCAAAATTCAATGCATTTATAGTGAAGACGGATATAATAAATGGCATCCCAAAGAGTTTGCCAATAATATTTTGCATGTTAAAGCTTTACAACAGCCCAGAAAGAAGCTTGAATATGAATAACATTTCTCACTTCTTGGTAGAGCTGGAAGACTATTTTTTAAAATAATATTTCATCCACATTGGAGCACGCATAGTTCTATGTGGTTGAACTACACCATCAAGTGCAGGTCTGCAATGTTTAACCCCCAAATCCCTTAAAAATTCCACCATCTGCGAAGAGACAAATTGTTCACCATTATCAGTGACTATACATTTAGGCACACCTTCTTTTACAAACTCACTTTCAAAAATTCAATGACCGTCGGAGTGGGGACGTCTTTGACACACACCGCCGAAACCCACTTCAATATGCAGTCACCCATTTTAAAGCAAATCTCTCTGCCTGGAGAGTGAATTCAATGGGCCCACAACAACCACAACCACCTTACTCCATGGCTTCTAAGGGATGCCCACAGGGGAACCGTTCTAGTCACCTTGTTCTTGTCACAGTAGGCACACTGAACACACTCCATTGCCAACTTCTGAACCATGTGAAGCATCCAAGGCCACTACTATGCAGCATTCTTTCACCCAAGTTTGGTCCTGTTCCTACCTAGATGACCCTCATGTGCCAAGTTTACAAACTTGTCCCTCAATGCTTCTGGCGGCACGGATTTCTCTCCTCTACACAGAAAACCACCAGCATTTGACAATTCATCTCGCACTATCCAATAACTTCTACATTGGTCCCTAGGTACTTCTTCTCCGGCTACCCTCTCACCACATATTCTTTCAGGTAAGTCATTCTCATCCACCACTGCTGCCCTACTCCACTCTGGTTTCTTCAAAGTTTATTCTTGTAACCACAGCACACCATCTTCCTGATAATCCTCATTGCCTTCCACAACAGATGTAGGAGACTGGTTCAGTCTGTGGTCCACACCTATTTGCGATGCACCCTGCACTGAGTCTAGGCAGCCCTTAGTGATAGTGGAAGCGGTCCCCAATAACAAAAGCTCCCAAGGGGTAGTTGTGTAGAGTAACTAAGGCTTATCCAGGAGGGTGTAAAGCTGGTGCATTTAACACACAAGTTAGGCAGTGATGTTCACACAGGAAGGTACCAGCCTAATGTTAGAAAAATAAGTTATATTTATTTTAGCACCACACACTAAACTACTTTATTATACCTCCTACCCGGATATATGAATACATATCAGATATACTAGAAAAACAGGTGAGCAACCACGTAAAAAAATGGGCCCCTATTGGGGGACCAAACAATATACAAAAAAAATGGAAAGCGAAAGGGGTACCTAATCGAGACTACCACCCAAGGATCTATAGGCCAGGGGACGCACAGAACCACCAAGGAAAGTTACTAGGATTCCCTAAGCTCCGGTGCGCAGAGGCGATATCTCGGGTCAGTGTCCATAAATAACAAAGGAATTCGCAGTTAGGTTTTTGAGAATTCAGGACCATTCCAGAGAAAGCCCTTTGGAATAAGGGCATTTCGAGAGCACCTCTACCCGTGGATATCCAGAGAAGCAGGATACCTACACCAGGGAGCCCGGGTGCATAGGTGTGAAGTGATGTCAGAACTGCCTGTCAGATTCATTGGGGGACCTCCCCTGTCCAGCTGCTACAGTGACCTGTGGACCAGGTTGGTGGAACCCAGGCATGGATTCTGGACGAGGGGTACCTAAGGAGAGAAGAGACAGAGTCCAAGCTGCCCAGAGTTGTCGAGGAGGTGCAGGGGCACAGCCCTTCTCAGGGGCACCTCACTGTAGGACAGAGGCTTTGACTACGCAGCTGTGGAGTACCGGCAATGACTGAGGATCTCAGGAGCCATCCACGCGCTGTCCCATGCCGCAGTGGCCAGTAGGACCACCAACAATCCTTGGCAAATGCAACAGACGTGTAGCAGGAGGAAATGCAGAAATGGGGACCAGCACGGTCCACTGAACTCACCCATTACAGGTAAGTTAGGGCTGGTCCTCAGCAAGCAGGAGAGCCCGCATGAATCAATGAAGACTTGGAGGGACCCTCTGGCTGCAAGGACACCAGCATCCACATGCTGGTCTTCATTGTTGAGGTGCTTGCGGCTGCTGGGAAGTTACTCCTTCACCCCAAGGGAGATTCCTTCTTGCTGTCCCTGATGCACACAGAGTCCTCGTGACTCTGTGGGATTCACGTCCTTGGAGGTTGCAGGATCTTTGCAGAGTATGGGGACAAAGTCGCAATAGGAGCCCTCCTCCCAGATGTAGTCTTGTCTTGGGGCCCAACCAGCCCAGCAGCAGAGTCCAGTGTCCAGCAGCAGAAGAGTCTTGTGGAGGAGTCTACAGATGACTCTTGCAAAGGAATCTTGGTCCAGACAAATCTAAAGTCCCACCCTCTGGGAAGCCCTTAAGTAACACAGGAAGGGGTTTGGGTAGCTTCTGCAGTGATCCACCTATCAAGGGTAGTCAGGGACACTAATCTGGTAGACTGACCAGTCATATTCTCTCAGGGGCCTCTGCTTATCTTATTTTCAAGATGACAGAATCAAGTGGCCACCTGGTATAGCACTGGCCACCTCTCTGGAGGAAGAGCTGGACTGTGGACAGGGGGGTTGTCACTCCTTTGTCCTTTGTGTGGTTTTGCACCAGAGCAGGAACAGATGGCTCCTACACTGGAGTAAACCGATGTATGCAAGAAAGGCACTAAATGTGCTCTTCAAAACAGTCTGGCGGTGCTCAGAAGCGCCCCAACTCTAGCCCAGAGACAGGTAATTCTAAAGGAGAGTTGATAACACCTCTACTCTACAGGAAATCCTTTGTTCTGCCTTCCCCTGCCATAGTTAGGTGCAGCAGCAGGAGAGCAGAACAGTGTCTGGAGTCGGCGGAAGCACCGGCTTGCATGCAGACCCTGAAAGGCTACACAGGTAGTTATGGGAGTGTCCTCTAATGACCCCCTCCCCAGTACACGGTATCTGTCAACTAACACTGCAGTCGGTGTTGGTGCATGATTCCAACATGTTTGATACCAAACATGACTAGATTCTTTAAAGCCAATATGTAGTTGGACATCTTTGTTGACCAGTGTCCACTACATACCTTGAGATGCCTTCCCCACACTTATAAACACAAGAGAATGGAGTCTGGGATTCGTAGGGATGCCTCTGCTCATGCAGGGGCACATTTACACTTAGTGCCATGCACCCTGCCCTTGGGCTGAAGGGCCTTGCCTATGGATGACCTATAGGGTCCAAGTGCAGTGGCCGGGATATAAGGAAAACCTGCGGTGAGAGGTGCATGCACCATTTCACACAGGCTGCAATAGCAGGCCTGTAGTCACAGTTTGCATGTGATCTAATGGATGACATAATACATGCTGCAGCCCATGGGAGGCCTCTGGTGTACCAATGCCCTGGATACTTTAGTACCATCTACTAGGGACTTACAGGGGTAAACCAGTATGCCACTTGTGCGGTGTACAAAGTAATTACCAAGTCAATTTAGAGCAGGGAGCATCAACACTGGGGTCCTGGTTAGCAGGATCCTAGTTTATACACGATAAACACATTAACAACAGGCAAAACGCAGGGGCAATCATGTCAGAAAGATCCAACTTTCCTACACAATCCCTTCCCAAATGAAGGAAGATAAGATTAACCTTGCCCAGTTGAGTCTTCATTTTCTAAGTGGAAATATCTGAAAAGTCCATCTGCATTGGCATGGTGTATCCCAGGTCTATGTCCATTCCCTGTGGAGAAATGGACCACCACAAAAGTTTGGATTTTCACCTTTCATCTGTTTAAGCTATGAGAGGGGCTTGTGGTCTGTCTGAACAATGAAGTGAGTGCCTAACAGGGCCCAGACCACAGCTAAAGCCTCCCTCTCTGTGACTGATCAACGTTTCTCTCTGGGGGTCAACCTTCTACTTATAAAAGCTACTGGTTGATCCTGTCCCTCTTCATTCAGTTGTGATAGTACCACTCCTATTCCTGTCTGAGAGGCTTCTGTCTGAACAATGAATGGTGTGGAGTAGTCAGGAATCTTTATAATTCGAGCTGAGTGCATGGCCTTCTTCAGGGCATCAAAAGCCTCTTGACAGCTAACTGTGCAGTCTACCTTTTTAGGCATTGTCCAAGAGGTAAGATCCTTGAGGAGTGTCACAATGGGCCCATACCCCTTCACAAATCTTCTGTACTACCCAGTCAGACACAGAAAAGCTCTCAGTCTGAGTAGTTAGAGCAATCCAATCCATAACGATTTTGATTTTTCTCTGTAAAGGTTGAACTTGGCCCCACCTACCAGGTGGCTAAGTATACAACTTTGCTCTGCCCTATCTGGCCCTTACTTGCCTTGATAGTGAGGCCTCCCTTTTTCAAGGCCTCGAATACACTCCTGGGATGGACTGGGTGGTCTTGCCAGATGGAACTAAAGACAGCTATATCATCTAGATATGCTGGTCTGAAGTCTTCCAAGCCTGCCGCAACTTGATTCACCAACCTCTGGAATGTGGCAGGTGCATGTTTCAATCCAAAGGGAATCACAGTGAACCGATAGGGCCCACCAGGAGTTGAAAATGCACCTTTGGGTTCAGCAGCATCTGTGATCCTGATCTGCCAATAGCTTGCAGTCAGGTCAAAAGTCCTGAGATACTTGGCGGCAGCCAGATTATCAATTAGTCCATCTGCCCTGGGAATTGGATGGGCATCCGTCTTAGTCACTGCATTGACGCCTCTGTAGTTTACATAGAACATCACTTCTCTCTATCCACCCTGGGAATGAGGCTTGGGTAAAAGGACTACTAGACTAGCCCTCGGGCTGTCTGAAGGCTCAATTACCCCCAACTCTAGCATCTTCTGGACTTCTGTCCTGATGCACTCTCTAACATGGTCAGGTTGCCTGTAGATTTTACTCTTACAGGCAGGCTGTCACCTTTGTCCATATCATGAGCACACCAGGAAGTTCGACTGGGTGTCAGAGAAAAGAATTCTGGGAACTGATTGAGTACCTGTCTACAATCAGTTTGGTGCTGGTCAGTGAGGCTGTCAGCTAAGACTACTCCATCTACTGAACCATCAACTGGGTTGTGTGAGAGGAGCTCAGGGAGAGAGGCACTCTTTATCCTGTCCCTCATCAGTGGTCATGAGCAAGCTCATGCCAGCCCCGTCAGAGTAAGGCTTTAGGCGGTTCACATAAATCTCCCTATGAGGGCTTCTTGGAGTGCCTAGGTCCACCAAGTAGGTGACCTCACCTTTTTTCCATTGTATGTGGGCTCTAACTTGTCTTGGAGTGCCCTTGAAGCCACAGGCTTCAACACCCACACCTTCTGCCCTGGCTGGTGTTTACTGTTTAATTGGAACAGCATTTGTAGTGCTTGGCTGGCCTCCAGTTTTTATTGGCCTTCTTCATATACTAAGCCATACGCGAACATAGGTCTAGTACATAATCTATAATGTATTGCTTGGGAGGTTTGAGAGGCTGCTCTCATCCCTCCTTCACAATACAAAGTGGAGCCCTAACTGGATGTTCAAACAGAAATTCAAATGGACTGTAACCCATTCCCTTCTGTGGAACCTCTCTTTAGGCAACAAAAAGGCAAGGTAGTAGGACATCCCATCTACTTCTAAGTTTATCGGATAGTCCTATAATCATACCTTTGAGGGTTTTGTTGAATCTCCCAACCAACCCATTGCCTTGGGGATGGTAGAGTGTGGTGATTTTATAAGTTACACCACACCCTTTCCACATAGCTTTCAGGTAGCCAGAGATGCAACTATGTTTGACACCACCTCATTAAGGAAACCCACTCTGGAAAAGATTTCTAAGAGGGCTTTTGACACTGCAGGAGCTGTAGTGGTCCTAAGGGGAATAGCTTCTGTGTACCTGGTGGCATGGTCTACCATCCCCAGAATAAATCTGTTCCAAGTGGCTTTTGGAGGGTCTAGGGGACCAACTATGTCAACCCCTACCCTCTCAAAGGGGACCCCAACCACTGGTAGTGGGAATAAGGGGGCCTTTGTAGTGCTACCTGTCTTACCACTGACTTGGAAGATGACAGAGGAGCGACAAAACTCCTTGGTGTCATCAGGCATATGGGGCCAGTGAACGTGTAGAACAAGTTTGTCCCAAGTCTAGCTTTGCCCAAGGGGTATGTCTTGTGCCCGGGTCAAGAGGAATTCCCTAAACTGAGGAACAACTAACCTCCTGGTAGCACCAGGCTTGGGGTCTCTGGCCTCAGAATAAAAGAGTCCATCTTCCCAGTAGATCCTATGGATCCACTGACATCCCCTGCCTCTTCTGCAGCAGCTTGCTGTCTGAGGCTTTCAAGAGAGGGCCAGCATTTCTTCTCCAGACTCGCTTCCTCTCTGGAGGGTTCCCCTGGCCCCAGAAGCTCTCCAGTGGCAGGCCCAAGCTCCTCTAGGGCCGCGTTACAGGACAAACCACGAGGAGAAGCCGTCGAAAGTTAGCACAGTGGGTTTTACTAACAAATCGCCAAGTGCCACCAGGTACTCTGGTGGATATGGTCATAAGGTTCGACTCGTGTCTTTTCTTCTTTTCAGCTCACTCCTCGCTTCTTCTTTTGAGACCGTCAGTCCTTTGTTAGTCCTCCCTTGGGTCGGTCTTCCCTCTGGGAAAAGAGAAAAGGAGAGGCAGTTATCGGACCTCCTCTTATTGCATTAGTTTCTTCACTATCACTCCTTGGGTAGTTGGGTCACGGGACAGGTGGAACTCACTGGACTGCCTCTTAAGATAATAAGGGGGAGGTAAATAAAGTAGGATACTACAATAATGCATATGGCACAAGATCGGATAACATTCTTTTTCACACGACCCCTATGCCACCCTTCTTTCCCTCATTTCCAGTGTACAAGGGAACCCAAGGAAGCAATAGGCTAGGGACCTTAGGGTAGTTATATCTATAAACAGGACAGTGGTCCCTAGACAAGGCAATTGTATCAAATAAATATAGGCTAAATAGACACTATATTCTTAGTCCAGCCGGACAGATTTATTTTGTAATAAACAATTTTAGAAAAGGGTTTTTAAAAAGTGTTACAGCAGGACACCAGCCGATGTCAACTGACACACTAAAGAAAAACAAACAAGGCAACAAAAACAGTCTGTGTAGTCAATTCACAGTCAGACAATAATACAAACACACTATTACCTAGGGTTAATACAGGTTCATCCTCAGGACATTACATATATGCATTTTACTTTTTCAGAGAATATAACAAAATCAGAATTGACTTGCTCAGCCTCTGTAAAGAGTCGCCGACGTCAATAGCCTCGGTATTTAAGGAGCTACCAATTGGTGCAACAGTACAGCCTTCGTGATAATAGAGATGGCTGGATAAAGTAGTAGTGCCGTGCCGACAATGCGGTCCGTGTCTCTGGGTCACGGGACAGGCGGAACTCACTGGACTGCCTCTTAAGATAATAAGGGGGAGGTAAATAAAGTAGGATACTACAATAATGCATATGGCACTGTGGGCTGGTGGGGGAAGCAGACCGGAATAACAAGCGTGGAGGCCGTATGTAGTGGGCTATCTCGTAGCCGGTGTTTATTACTGTACAATGTTTCAATGGTATGATACAAGGGAATAGAGAGTTCCAAAGGATTGCGGGTTCCGGGTCCGAGGTGAGGAGTCTTCCGGGGTTGATCTTCCAGGGACAGCTGTTGGTCTTGACTGTAGTCGGGGCCGATCCTTGAGGTATCAGTAGGCTCAGCTCCCGGACGGTGGTTCCTCGGAGGGGGGGGGAAAGGAGAGAGAAAATAGGGCCGTTAGCTCTGTCGGTGGATCCGAAGATAAGATCCTGTGCCTTCACCGGAGTGTTGGGGCTAGAACGACTGTGAGGAAAGGGAGGGGAAGGTAAGAGAGGTGAAGAGACAGCGCGGACAGGGAAAAGGGTGACGTTGGTGTCAGGACGTGTGGGGGTATTTATCTACAATCGTGATGGTGCCACTCTCACACGTATATACAGTCTATTCACAGTGTACGGTGAATCGTGAGGAGGGGACTATTTTGTACACGGAGGTATTTACAGCCTACTTATTTACAGACTCTCGTAACGCCTAATATCTACACACACTCACGGAACTGGTACTCACTTGGCCCGCCGCAACTCCGTCCTTGAGTTGCGGCCGCTCTCCAGCGTCCTCCTCTGGACTCCACCAGTCCTCCGTCCAGACCTCGTCTCCTGGTTCCGGATCGTCTCTCTTCTCCGGGGGTTCTTCGCACGCCGTCTCCTGCCACGAGTCTTCCTGCTTGAACGCTGTGTTGTTGGTTCTTCCGGCTTTTCTGTGGTCCGCCTCCGGAAAGGGGGAGGGACTTCCGGGGTCGCGGGGATGCACTTCCGCTGTGTCCCGAGTTGGTACTGGTTCCTGCAGGGAAAGAGAAAGGGGAGGAGTCCGGGTTGTTTTGGTAGTCCGGGCAACAGGGGATTGTGGTGGCGATCGGGAGGGAAGACGTGATATCCGCGCTGACTGTGCCGTGCTCCCATCACATCCCCTTCCCCTAGCTGTCTTTCTTGATCGGGTGGGCTGGCAAGGATATCGAGAAAGATAGTCAGCATTGGCTTGATCCGCGCCCTTCCTGTGGAGAGTCTTGAACCTGAAGGGCTGCAGGGAAAGGAACCAACGAAGGACTCTTTCGTTGTGTCCCTTGTTACGGGCCATGCATTCCAGTGGGGCATGGTCAGTGTACAGTATGAATTCTCGGCCTTCAAGATAGTAGCGGAGGCTGTCTACCGCCCATTTGATTGCGAGGGCCTCCTTCTCCACTACAGCGTAGTTTCTCTCCCGGGGAAACAGTTTTCTACTTAAGAAAAGGATGGGCCGTTCGTTTCCATCAAGATCTTTCTGAGAGAGAACAGCTCCTAGCCCCTGCTCGGATGCGTCGGTCTGGAGTATAAATGGCTGTGAGTAGTCGGGGCTGATGAGAACGGGACTGGACAGTAGGATGTCTTTCAATTGGTGGAAGGCATCCAACAAGGAGGGGTGTGGTTGTCTCAGGGCCTCATCGGTTTTTATGGTTTTCTTTAACAGGTCTGTGAGGGGAGCTGCTATCTGGGAAAACCGGGGAATAAAGCGTCTATAATACCCTAAAAGGCCTAAGAAGGCTCGTAGCTCTTTCTGGGTCTGGGGAAAAGGGATGGAGTGGATAGCGGCGATTTTGTTGTTTTGAGGGCGGATCAGTCCTTCCCCCAACAGGTAACCCAAATACTTCACGGTCTGTGCAGCCAAGGTGGTTTTCAAGGGGTTGATCGTGAACCCATAGGACCCCAGGGAGTGTATTACTTTTCTCAGGTGACATAAGTGTTGGTCCCAATCATCACTATAGATGATTATGTCATCCAGATAAGTCCCGGCATAAGAAACATGGGGCCGTAACACCAAATTCATGGCCCGCTGAAAGGTGGCTGGGGCCCCGTGAAGCCC
The DNA here is from genome assembly GCF_964263255.1 of Lissotriton vulgaris. Lineage (NCBI taxonomy): Eukaryota > Metazoa > Chordata > Amphibia > Caudata > Salamandridae > Lissotriton > Lissotriton vulgaris. Next base: position 1,562,349,569 of record NC_141685.1, read on the forward strand.
AAAGGGCATCACCGTAAATTGATATAGGCCTTCGGGGGTGGAGAAGGCCGTCTTTTTCTTGTCTTCAGGTCGTAAGGGGATCTGCCAATAACCTTTACAAAGGTCTAGCGTGCTGATGAATTTGGCCCTACCGATACGCTCAATCATTTCGTCAACCCGGGGTAAAGGGTATGTATCGAAGGAGGAGATCTTGTTGACTTCTCTGAGATCGATACAAAAACGGACCGATCCGTCTGGTTTGGGGACTAATACAATCGGCGAGTTCCAATCGCTACTGGAAGGCTCGATGATCCCCATGTTGAGCATCTGGGCTACCTCATCCCTGATAATGGGTCTTCGAGCCTCAGGGAGCCGATAAGGCCGCTGACGGACCGTTTTCCCGGGTTCCGTGATGATGGCATGCTCGACTACTGACGTGAGACCAGGAGAGGAGGAGAATACCTGCTGTAAGGGGTAAAGGGTGGACCGAAGTTCCTGTTTCTGTTGAACCCCGAGTTCTGAGTCTATACAGACCTCATAGGGGAGTTCCTGTTCTGGACAGTTGTTCAGGAGGACAGGACGGGGCCCCACCCACTCCTTCAGTAGATTTATATGGAAGATTTGTGTGGTTCGACGGACAGGGTCGAGCTCGATTTCATAGGTCACGGGAGTGACCTGTCTCAGGACCGGAAAGGGACCTTGCCACTGCCCTAGCAGTTTGTGGTCGGAAGAGGGCATTAAGAGGAGGACCAATTGACCAGGAAGAAAGGAACGAGGTTTTGTACCCTTATCATATTGGTGCTTTTGTTTGGCTTGGGCTGCTACCAGATTCTGGCGTACAATGTCTCTTATTTGCCCCAGGTGTGTTCTGAGGTTTTGTACGTACTCAGGCAGAGGTCGGGTACGGTCGGGTTCCGCCTCCCAGGCCTCTTTGGCCATATCCAGTAGGGTCCGAGGGGGTCTGCCATACAGAAGTTCATAAGGGGAAAAACCGGTGCTGCTTTGGACCTTGCAGCGGATGGCAAAGAGGGCTAGGGGTAGCATTTCCTCCCATCTCTTGCTCTCCAAGCCAGGAGTTTTTTTAAGGTGGTTTTTAGGGTGGCGTTATACCGCTCCACAAGGCCGTCAGTTTGGGGGTGATAAGCGGAAGTTCTGATTTGTTTCACGCCTAATTGGGAGCATACCTGCTTCATGAGGGAGGAGACAAAGGGGGTTCCCTGGTCAGTCAGTATTTCTCTAGGAAAGCCTACCCGAGAAAAGATGGATATTAAAGCTTTAGCAATATTCTGACTGGTAGGCTGGCGAAGAGGTATGGCTTCAGGGAAGCGGGTGGCGTAGTCCACTAGAACTAACGCGTACCGACAACCGCTTCGGGATGGGAGCATGGGACCTATAATATCCATCCCTACCCTACTGAAGGGGATGTCTATCAGAGGAAGGGGTTGAAGAGGGACTCTAGGAGGTCGATACCGACTGTTCTTCTGGCAAATGGGGCAGGCCCGACAGTACTGTTTGACTTGCTGGTGGATGCCTGGCCAATAGAATTTTTCTAGGATGGCCTGACTTGTCTTTTCGTCACTGAAGTGGCCCCCGAGCAGATGGCTGTGAGCAAGAAACAATACTTTGTCGCGGAAGGGTCCGGGGATTATTAACTGGGACGGTTGTTGGGGTCCCCCTTTTCTGTACAATAGACCGTTCTGTTTATAAAAGTGGGGACCTACATGCAATGGATCCTCGTGGTCCAGGGCCCTTCCCCAGGCTTCCTGCAGAATGGGGTCTTCCTGCTGAGCAGCCCGGAATTCCTGGTCGACTTCCCAGGGATGTTCTTCTACTCTTGCTGGGAAGGCTGTAGTATAGTTCCTTTTTTCCTTTTTCTTTTGGGTTTTTGTCTTGGTTATCCGAATGGGGGATGTTCCGACTACGGGGGAGCTGTCGGAAAAAGGAGCTTCAGACCACCACTTCTCTAAGCTGGTGGTGGTGTCCTGGAGAAGGCGAGGAAGACCAGGATAATCGCTGCCCAAGATAACCTGTTCAGGCAGGGAAGGAACAAGTCCGACATTCAGGGTACTTCCAGGATCCAGGGAGTGTTGTACTTGTACCTCGGCCGTCAGGTAAACCTTTGTGTCTCCGTGCACACACTGAATAGCCACTGTACCGGTTATTGGTCCTATCGGGTGGGGTATCTCTTGGGGTCTGAGCACACTCTGTCTACATCCCGTGTCTGCGAGGGCCGATACCCGATGTCCATCTATTCGTACAGGGCGATGAAAAGCGGGAGGAGACGGCCCAGAGGATAGACACACATAGTTTCGGGCCATTCCCACCTCCATCGGCTCTTCTTTTTGTGGACAAACCCGGGCAATGTGCCCGTAACCTCCACAATGGTAGCACTGGGAACCAGGCGGTGGGGGTCTGGACATCACCGGGTAAGGGAACAACGGGGGAGGATCAGGTTTCTTGGTCAGGAAAGGACAGGGGCCTCGGGGTTGGCCATGGGCCTGTGCTCGGTGACCATGATCTTCCTTGGGCTTCTGCAAGTCCTGGGCGCGACTGTACGCGCTGGCAATTTCAATTGCATTGTCTAGCGTTAGACGTGCGTGCTGACGGACCCACTTTTGTGTGGCAGGATGGAGTGAAGCCAGAAACTGCTCCAAATAGATTTTAGAAAGTATTTCTTCTTTAGTGGCGGTCGCGGACTTCAACCACCAGTCAGCCAGATCTTTAATTCTGAAGGAGAGGGCTCTTGGTGTCTCCTGTGGTCCCTCTTTTGCTTGGCGGAGCCGCACCCGATAGGTCTCATCATCGATACCTAATCTTTCAAGGATACAGGTCTTGATGTCCTCATAGGGGGTCAGTCCCTGTACATTATCCTGTTGAAAGGCTGCCTGTAATTCACCAGTCAGTAAAGGCCCCAAATAATGACCCCAGCGGTCGGCAGGCCAGGCAGCGGCTTGGGCCAGCCGTTCAAAATCAGTAAAAAAGAAATCCGGGTCTTCTCCCGGTACATATTTCTGGAGAACCACCGAAGGAAGAGATGTGGTGGGTCGCTGTTGGCCTAAGACGTCAGTGAGCTTCCCCAAAGCCTGGTCCTGAGCGGTTCCCTGACCCTTCAAGACATCGTGCAGCTGGCCACGGTCTTCTTCGGCCGTCTTCAAGAACAGCTCCATCATTTTTCCGAGTTGTTCTTGGGAATCAGCTAACTTTTGCACTGCGGCCTCCATGCTTCCGGTGTATCCCACTTCTGACACCACTTGTGGGCTGGTGGGGGAAGCAGACCGGAATAACAAGCGTGGAGGCTGTATGTAGTGGGCTATCTCGTAGCCGGTGTTTATTACTGTACAATGTTTCAATGGTATGATACAAGGGAATAGAGAGTTCCAAAGGATTGCAGGTTCCGGGTCCGAGGTGAGGAGTCTTCCGGGGTTGATCTTCCAGGGACAGCTGTTGGTCTTGACTGTAGTCGGGGCCGATCCTTGAGGTATCAGTAGGCTCAGCTCCCGGATGGTGGTTCCTCGGAGGGGGGGGAAAAGGAGAGAGAAAATAGGGCCGTTAGCTCTGTCGGTGGATCCGAAGATAAGATCCTGTGCCTTCACCGGAGTGTTGGGGCTAGAACGACTGTGAGGAAAGGGAGGGGAAGGTAAGAGAGGTGAAGAGATAGCGCGGACAGGGAAAAGGGTGACGTTGGTGTCAGGACGTGTGGGGGTATTTATCTACAATCGTGATGGTGCCACTCTCACACGTATATACAGTCTATTCACAGTGTACGGTGAATCGTGAGGAGGGGACTATTTTGTACACGGAGGTATTTACAGCCTACTTATTTACAGACTCTCGTAACGCCTAATATCTACACACACTCACGGAACTGGTACTCACTTGGCCCGCCGCAACTCCGTCCTTGAGTTGCGGCCGCTCTCCAGCGTCCTCCTCTGGACTCCACCAGTCCTCCGTCCAGACCTCGTCTCCTGGTTCCGGATCGTCTCTCTTCTCCGGGGGTTCTTCGCATGCCGTCTCCTGCCACGAGTCTTCCTGCTTGAACGCTGTGTTGTTGGTTCTTCCGGCTTTTCTGTGGTCCGCCTCCGGAAAGGGGGAGGGACTTCCGGGGTCGCGGGGATGCACTTCCGCTGTGTCCCGCGTTGGTACTGGTTCCTGCAGGGAAAGAGAAAGGGGTGGAGTCCGGGTTGTTTTGGTAGTCCGGGCAACAGGGGATTGTGGTGGCGATCGGGAGGGAAGACGTGATATCCGCGCTGACTGTGCCGTGCTCCCATCACAGGCACAAGACCGGATAACATTCTTTTTCACATGACCCCTATGCCACCCTTCTTTCCCTGTCCTGGGTTCTTCTCATCACCTAGGTTAGAGTAATAAACAACGTAACTCAACTTGGGTCTGCCCTCCCTAAACAAAGGGAATTTATGTCCTCCCTTCCAGGGCCCGTATGAGCCCCTTGAGATATGTGTGGATGAAAAACCACCCGCCCCCTTAAACGGTTGTTCTGGCCACTTGCCGGAGGACGTGGCTTGATGACAGAGCCAAGGCTGCCTCGTCCGGAGCGCCTTCTCCTGGGATAACCAACACTGCTGGTCCGCTCCATGCCTCTCCGTTTCCGGTCTGGTTCCCGCACTCCGCACTCGTCTCTGCCGGGTTTCGCTGCTCCAGTGTTGGCCGTGCATCTCCTCCCCTTCCGCTGATTGCCCCCTTCTTGTCACCTTGCAAACTTTTACATACTTCTGGGGTCTGCTGAGGCCCACGGTTTCGCCCCTCTACGGATGCTGAACACACCTTTGCAGCACCCCAGGGCACCTGTAGTCCTCCTCCAAGGGCACCCTGTCAGAGGCCGTTTCCTCACCAGGGGCAAGATCATCTCCCAGAAGAGCCTGACCCTCACTTGGAGTCTGGGCAGAGGATCATTTCTTACCTTTCCTATCTCTCTTTTTAGGAGCAGTCTGGGCCATTATTCCAGGCACCACTCCTCTTGGATTACCCTGCTTTTTGACCTGTGCTCTAGTTGCCACTAAACACCTTTAGTGGTGCCCAGCAGGGCTGCATGGGCCTGTAACTCAACTTCAGCCCATGCTGAAGTCTCCAAATCATTGCCCATAAGACACTCTACAGGAATGGATGAGGATACCACAACTTTATTGAGGCCAGTAACAACCCCCCTCACCCCCCCAGCTGAAATTGACCACTGTCATGGGGTGGCACTTAATGACGTTATCTACGTTGGTTACTTGGTAAGTGTGCCCGAGTACAATCTGCTCAGGTGACACCTGTTTTTCAGTTGCACCAGTGTCTTTGTAATCTTCGGCCTCAATACCATTAATGAGGGGATGCCGCCTCTATTTCCTCATATTAGGAGGCCAAGCAGCCAAAGTGGCCAGGTTAATGCAAGCCTCCAATACAAGGACAGCCTCAGTGTTTTTTCTGACTAGGCCAGAGTCCGCGGTAGTACCAAAAGAAAACCCAGCTACACCTGTGGAGGTAGTACTGCTACCAGTGCTACTGCTAGTGCCACAAGGGGAAGTCGTAGCAGTACTGGTGCTTTTCCTATTACAACAGGGATCAGAAGTCCTATGGCCTTTTGTTTTACAAGCAAAGCACCAAGGTTTCTTATTAGAGGAGGATTCGACCCACCCCCAGAGGAAGATGTTTGTGGGCCTAAAGAAGACTTTCTTTTTTATCTTTAGGTTTCTCCCCATCTTTCTCTTGGGACTTAGAATTATTCATTTTTTACCAGTCACCCCCACTATGAGACTTCATGCTGACTCTGGTGCGAACCCATTTGTCTGCCTTCTTTCCCAATAGGACCACTCTTTGGCATTGTTTGGAATGCTGCCATTCCTGAGACAATAGGATCGCTCCTTGGCATTGTTCTTATTGCTGCAGTTCCTGAGACAATAGGATCGCTCCTTGGCATTGTTCTGATTGCTGCCTCAATTAAATAATCTGCGTTTGACATTATTGTTAGAAATGGCATAGCGTATGTGTTGAGTGGGTTTCCAACTTTCTCATTAGAACTTTGAGAAAGACAATATAGAGGTATTTCATTTAAATGTTGGAGGTTTCAAATTAAAATATGCTAGATTTTTGGGGGGTGGGGCAAAGTGGCAGGTGGTGGTGGGCCGGGTCACCGGGGAGGCCCTCCATGTGTTCTGCAGAGGGGCCCCCTCAAGTTTCGTTACGCCACTGGCTGGACAGGGGGGTTGTCACTCCCTTGTCCTTTGTGTGGTTTTGCACCAGAGCAGGAACAGATGGCTCCTACACTGGAGTAAACCGATGTATGCAAGAAAGGCACTAAATGTGCCCTTCAAAACAGTCTGGAGGTGCTCAGAAGCGCCCCAACTCTAGCCCAGAGACAGGTAATTCTAAAGGAGAGTTGATAACACCTCTACTCTACAGGAAATCCTTTGTTCTGCCTTCCCCTGCCAGAGTTAGGTGCAGCAGCAGGAGAGCAGAACAGTGTCTGGAGTCGGCGGAAGCACCGGCTTGCATGCAGACCCTGCAAGGCTACTGTACCGACAGGATTTTCGGACCAGATGGGATCAGCTCCTGATAGCCCCTCTAACCCAGTCGGAACGTAACCACCTCCCTCCTCAGGACCATCTATCCAGGCACCTGGGTACCTACCTGAGGATGGGGAACTCGCAATATACAAGCTCATATCATCAGAAACACCACTAAATCTATAGGGATACTAAGAATACTCACTCATTACTAAGGACATCCATGCCCTACACCACACTCATACCTCATAGTCTCGCGACCTCATGGGTCCAGACTAATCTACCCTGGGGCAGTTCTGATTATCTACCATTACACACTGATTACCCTCAGTGCTCACTCGACACACAATCCAGCGTGTCTACACACATGGGCCTGCAGTCCCAGTGCTCTCATTTACACACGGTCCGCAATCCGGCAGACCTACACACCCCTCTGTCTTAGGTGCTCTCATTCACACACAGTCCGCAATCCGGCAGACCTACACACCCCTCTGTCTTAGGTGGTCTCATTCACACACGGTCCGCAATCCGGCAGACCTACACACTGACCACAATCAGTGCTCTCACTAACGCCACTTACCAATGACTACCACTTTCCTATGAATACCTTCAGCTCTCTGTCTCTCTATGTTGGGAAGTCTCTCTCTCTCTATTCACTAAGGGCTTGCTACTACAATATTAGGAGTTAGAACAGCTTTCCAAATTGAAGTATGTACCTTCTGCTCTTGGCATCAAATGTTCCCTCTCTCCCTACTTGCTCAGTCACTCCTTACCTGATCGGGATTCGCATCCGTTCATGCAAACAATGTCTGACTAGAAGACCAGGTTACCCTGATTGAACAAGAATACAAGGCACATGTCGGTTCACTAAGAACTGGGGAAGTTTTATTTTAACAATGATGAAATAAACATACACAAATCTGTGGGGTCTCTATGACTAACAGTAACTTTAACACACCGCTGAAAGAAAAGGATTAGACATACAGTACAAGGTTATCTGCGGGGTAACAGGAACTTTTAACACACCGCTGAAAGAAAAGGATTATTCATACAATAGCCTAGGGAATAAGGACAAGATTAAGGTGTAATTGTAAAGGGGACTAGTTTAAACTACCTCACCTATTAGAAGGAAGATTTCTCTCTGACTTTGGTGGGATCAGGGCTCTCTCTGTCTCTCCCTCCGTCACCACAACACCACGCCTCTGGTTCAATTGCTCCAGCTGACAGCCTTAGCTCCTCCATCTGCTTTGATGCTCTCTGCACTGCTCTCTCTTCAGCTTCAGCAATCGTCTGCCTTCTTTCTCAATTCCAGAACTGCACTGCATTCTGCAGCTCCAGCAGACATCCTGTTCTCTCCTCTGCAAGAACCAAACTGCACTGACTCCAAACTGAACTGACCACTCCTCCTCTCCTGCAGCTCGTTAATATGGATTCCTCTCCCCTCATGGAAATTTCCAACAGAGGGCTGCCTCCCACCGAATTCCTGTGCTAGCTCCAAGGCTTCCACGCAACCGCAGTGCGCATCTGCATGTTACGTCTGGGCCCAAGAGACAAACACATTCCTCGGATAAGAAGCAGTCCTGACTGGTTTTCCTCTAGCAGTCAACAGCCTTAACTATAAACTTTACCTTTACCCCTGAAGCCTCTCAGCTCCATCAAAATGGAGTCCCTCTAGTTCTGGGCCTGTACGCCTGAGAAGGATGAAATAACCCTTAGCTCTGTCAGAGTACCTACATAAACCATACCAATGTGTAATATAAAGTCAGGACCACAGGATCCAACCTCTACTATAAGCAATAATGACAGGCCAAAGCCAATAGGCAATAGATGGCCTCTTCTAGGTCTGAAAGAAAGGGCTTAAAAGGGCCAACACAAGCTAGGAATACATATCCTAGATGTGAGCAAGATTAAAGTCTATATCACTGCCAACTAGGGTCAAAAGCCTGTCTATACATTCCACCCTTAGACTTTATCTCGCGAACATCTATAAACAATAACATCCATATAAACAAACATCAACATAATCTATCAACAAAACCAAAAACCAAAAAAACTCTCTAAAATGAATGACAACTTAAGGAAATTCCACCTGAAACTTAATGTAGGGAATACAAATCTAACAACCAACTGAAAACAAATCAAAGCACCTTTGACTTGAATGCTAAAACATATCTAAGATTTGATCTGATAACAACAGAAACTAACCAAAGCATCCTCAAACTAAATGTGCCTCAACTTCTAGTGATAACTGATGAAACTAGTGGTATAGGGACTTATTTGTTGAATGAAAACAGCAAGGGGCCTAAATGGGGCCTACCTACTTCGGTCAACTTAAGAACTAAATGTGCTTCAACTTCTAATGATAAAACAACAAAGGGCATAAATGAGGCCTACCTACTATGGTCAACTTAAGCTAATGATAACTCATGAAATCTATTGGTGTAGGGCCTTGTTTGTGGAATAAAAATAACAATGGGCCTAAATGAGGCCTACCTACATTGGTCAACTTAAGGAAAAATTTGGTGAAATCTGAGAAATAAACATGACAAACTGTTCTCAAGGTCTGGGCAAACATTAATAATAGATGTAGGACATAACCATACTAAAAGACACACCTCCCAGGACAACTGAAAGTCTAGGGTAACCACCCTTGGATCAATCAAAGTGAAAGTGTAATAACAGGAAAATAAAGACAACCCCATTCCTACAAAATAGCTGGTGTAGCACTATGCATATTAGGCAAAAAGAAATGTATCTAAATGTGGTGCATACATAAAAGCACAAAACAGTTAGCACCTAGTTTCTCACTGTATCACACTGTGGAACACATGTGTGCACCACCATTTTTTTTTCTTCGTTCCTCCATTGGCAAGAACTGTTTTGCAGAAAACAGGAAAACTATAATAGGTGAAAGATAAACCAGTGTAAAATAGTACAGCAGCCTAAAAAGCAAATATAGTACTGCATAAACATTAAAACATGAACAGGACGGAAACTTTTTATGTGGGGCCTGTTCGTGGTGATTGCAAAGAAAAACATGGGAATAATGTAGGCCAAGGAATTACATAACAAATTCCCAGGGCTCGAAAAATGTACTCGCCCACTCGCATTTTCGAGTTGATTTCCTCCAGGGCGAGCCAGTTTTCAGGCCTACTTGACCGGCCTGGCGAGTGAGCTCTGCTGCTGTTCTAATCCGAGTTTAGTGCAATGCCAGTACGAGGCTCTGGAGGGCAGCAGGGGGAAATATTTGAGAATGTGACTAAAACTGGGTGAAAGCAAAGGTGTTCATTGGCTGATTGCAACACGGCTCGAAATACTGAGGCTTAGTTGCAATCAACCAATGAGATGGCAGCTAAGTTGTGCTCTCCTTCATTGATATAAAAGTATAGGCATGTTTACAGGCTTCTCATTGGCTGGTTGACAAGCCACGGCGGGATATACAGTTTGAGAAACTCGTAAACTGCCTTTGCCAGCCCCTGTCTGGGTGTTTTCTATCGCAGAAAAATATTTATGTTGGCAGCGAACTGGCTGGGCACAGTAGAAACGAGAATACTAGCGTGGTGTACAGCAGCCTGGTAAATAACATCTAATATCTCAGGGAAGCTGGTGGCATGCTTGACTTCTATCCCACGCCGAAAGATTTCCTGCCTCACATCACCAAAACAACGTGCGCAGCTACTGTCGTCCTCTGGGACACTGTTCAGCTGCAGGTACGTACAAACTGTTTCACATAATATTAAGGAACAAAAATGTCCTCCAGTCACCCTTGACGTACCTGGGCTGCGTGTGTTGGGGGGTGAGGCGTGCTGCCAGAGAGGGAGGGTGTCAAGAGACAAGTGGACAGGACTGCCGATTAGTATGGTATATATTTTACCCACTAATTTGCAAGAGGCAGTTTTCAGCGTCGCCTCTCTTTAATTCAGCAAATCTCCTAGGGCATGTCTTGGGTATTTTCACCGCAGTGCATGTCCAATTGTGTCTGCAGTGGGGAGTAGCTACTACTGGAGCAGCAGGTGGGGACCCAGAACTCTGAGGGGCCGATTGAACCTCCCAATGCTGTGTTTTACGCCACCCTCAACACATGTCTGAGGATGCTTTTTCCTTGCTTGAACCAGGGTCACTGCATCCTTGCTAGGTACTGCTTTAATTCATTTCTTAATGATGTAATGCCATAAAATACATTCCGGAAATCGCTATTGTTTAAAAAAACATTAGTTACATATGTCATATACATACAGTAGTTATGACCAAGTAACACTGCCTGTGTATGGTAATTTATCACACTAATTTTGAGGCTGTCTAGTTCATTTTGTGAGGCGTGGACCCGCAGTTTCTGTTTATTTTTTATTTATTTGTTTGAAGATGCAAATTTGATTTGACGATAAATGTTAAAGGGCAAATAGGGCATATGCTGATGAAGAAACAGGGCTTTCTGCTGAATATTTCTGTAATCACGATGTCATCATTGGCGCTCCTTTCCCTGCTTTTCATCAGCATGCTGCACTCTTCTGTTTATTTTACATTCTCTTTTATAATTCTCGCCAGTTCCTTAAGACTAGCTCTGGCTTGTTCATCAAAATACCCAGGATACCGTCCCGGGTGAGCTCCATCTTCACAGAGCCATTGGCAAACGCCGGACCCACACTAAGATGATGTGGGAGTTGACCTCCAAGAACATTTCTGAAAACAAATTGAGACTGAAAATTGCATTTTACAGGATTTTCGTACATATTCTGGCTGAGAAACATAGCTTTTACAAACAATTCTTAAGGGGAGTTAATTCAATAATTTAACATCTGGGCCCACTAACTACGAGCTACATTTTTTCACAGCAGTAATTTTTACATGTGTTTATATTAAATGTTTATGCGCAATATAAAATGCTCCAGGCACAGTGGGCAAATATTTTTGCCGCAAGAAACACTACACCATTCTTTATAGAATAAACTCCATTTTAAAAGTGGTCATTAAAATTCCTATTGTTGGAGAAGAAACACCTGTAGATACTGTGCTGCAACATACTGCCAATCACTCTTTCTGTGTCAGATAAAAATACAACTATTAGCTAGCAAATGCAAGAACACCAGAACTGGCACTATTATATGTTAGGGTGATGAATCATATGCCAGTATAGCTTCTATTACTGGATGATGTTCATAACTTCTAATGTGAATAAAATGGCATTAGGGTGGTGTTCAGGCCTTCAGGGTTGCTGCTGCTAGTAGTATGCTACTATCCCTCTCAAGCCAAATAATTAACTAACATGTCCACCATGTCCAGTAACATATTATCCTACAGACTCCTTGGCATGGCATGGGCATTGGTGTTCTTTGACTGCGCACCAGGGTTTTGGTCACGCCGTGGTGTTGAGACACACTAGTCTCTTATGGACTTCAATAGCCACAGATGATGCTACTTCATTGACAATGCTGCAACATATCTACTCGTATTACTCATTGGCTACTTGATTGGCCAAAGTATATGTAACTCCTGCTCTGTTATTTACTTTGTTTTCTTAGTATGCTATAATATGTATAGATAAAACCAGTTTGTGGGTCGAGTGTATTGCTGTTAGGTCGAGTAGATAATTCTACTCACTAGACCTGCAGGTCTAGTAATATTTTTCAGATTTTTCGAGCCCTGATTCCTGTTGAGGGAAACCGTATCATGATGGGTTCTTTTAGAATAATAAAAAAAAATTTAAAAGATGACTATTGGCTTTGTCAAAAATATATCCAAAAATATTGTATGGGGTTTGAACCTGACCGCTGAGGCAGCCAACTATACAGTACAGTTAACCCCTTCCATGCTCATGACGAGCTCAGCTAATTGTCAATGTTAATAATTTTGGAGTTCAAGGCAGTCAATTTTGGGACATCAGTGTAGGTCACCACCCTGCATCTTCATCTGTATCCGGTACCAAAGAAGCACTTCTTCCGCCGTTCATCCACCACCAATCCGGTCTGATCTGGTCTGGTTCCATCTTCCAAAAATAACAAACTAACATTAAAAAATGAAAATAAAAAAGTAAAATAATAAAGGGAGTGGGAGGGGGGTGGGCCGACGCACGCACCAAACACCACAACCCAGCAACCTAGAACGAGAAAACCAGTATCATTAATCTAGCAAGATAAAATTTTCCATTTAAAAAGCACCCCAAGTGCTTTTCATTGTCGAAAAAAAAAAACAACTTAATTAATTACTGAAATCAACAAATAATTAAAATCATATACTTTTAAATTTGTTTGGGCAAAATCTAATTTTTGCATACACAGCCAGAAGGGCTGGGGCTAAGCAACATCCCTAATCCTCTGTGAGACAGCCCCTCCCTTCAGAAAGATGTTCGTGCTCAGAGTTTTGAATGCGCTCCAAAAAATACGCAGAAGCCAGGCTACAGTGTGAAGTAATTTGAATCACTGCTAAGTGCTGATCTCATTGCAGGAGCAAGGCGCTGCCAAGCACTCGGTTCAAGCATCTCTAGTCTCTAATCAGGGAAGCTCACCCAGGCCTTCAGTATCTATCTAACTCCAAGGGCCAAGACAAGGATCCCTTATCTGAAGGCAATGAAGCTGTCTGCGCCGACAGCAAGGAAGAGCGACTTGACCCCTCCCTTACATAAACATTTCTTGCGCGGAACGAAATTGGATGTTGGCCAATAATAACAAGACAGGCACTGCTCGGCGCTCCTAGAGGGAAAGGCCCTCCCTTCACAAAACAGCTTTTCTCTGAGCCAGGCAAAATCAAGGTCAGAAACACATTCCCTGGAAGCCAAAACAACTCTGTTCCCACGAGAACCACTGTTCTCAAACTAACTAAATTAAATTGAAAACTTGACGAAAAGCATCCTAATATCAATAAGTAATAAGGGCATATATTTTTTGTAATTAAGTGACATGCAAGCATTTCAAAAATAATAATTTTGCATTGCAGGCCAGATTCATCAGTTTTTTCAAATAGTCATTTTTTCTAACTGACTGGATAAAAACACACAATGGTCTGCTACATATCAGAAACATTTGCATGTGAAAAAAGGTTCAGCTTGCATTTGGAAAAATAATAATGAGAACACATTAGTTTTAAAAACACAGGGTTGCATTTCACTAATTAAAAGCACATGTTACCATGCACTGTTGGGCAAGAGTAATAATTCACAATCTGTGATCATTCCAAAACACCGGTTGGCATATTCCTTTCTAGTTGGAAAACCCTCAAAGAAATGATTAATGAAAACAGCCCGTAGCATGCACTCTAACTGGGCCATTTTTTGTAATCATTTACTCATTTTAAATCATGCATTCAAAAATAATTCTCCACACATCTGTGGATGCATATTAAGTAGCACATTTAAAAGAACACTGCTCCCTCCGTGCAAACTCTTATCTCAATCCGACTGGTTGATTTATAACTTACCGACCTCTAAGAGTCAGACACATGAAGTCATCAGTTCCAAGGCAAACCCACACAAATTCGTGGACGCATTTCAAAAAGAATTTTAAATGAACAGAGCCCTACGCTCAGCACAAGATGTTACCTTTCCGTCAAGAAGCTGACAAAGCACATAGGCAGAACCCAGAAACCAATGAAAGTCAAATCAAACCATCAGTCATCAAAACACTCACTGACTTTTAATGTCAGCTCAAATAACCATGCATGTTAAACAGCATGTTAAAAGAAATACTGCCATCTCAAATCAAGATATTAACCCTTTGGCAGCTTAAGCACAACCATTCCCCAATGTCTGCAGTACATGGGAAAGTCAAGAACTTATCACTCCACATTTTCACATAACACATACGCACATCTTCAAAACGTTATCCCCAAGCACCTGAAAGAGATCCAGCTCTCTCCTGCCTAACGTAATGATAACATGCCTTGTCCAAGCCATGACCACATGGCGCTATTCAAAAGCCATATTTACAAGAAAGTCAACAAGTTCAAAAAATGACAAGCTCTTCACAAGGAATATATTCAAGGCGCAATTCACAAGGAACACAGCAAGTCAAAATGAGAACATGCTCCACACAAGCCACAATTACATGGCGCTATTTACAAGCCATATTTACAAGAAAGTCAACAAGTCATATTACATTGAACACATTTCACATAGCACAGCATAAGCAGACGCAGCAAGCAATTTAATAGGCAATTTAAAAGCATTTTACACACACATTTGTACAAGTGGATCATCACAAAGATGTTACTGGCTCCCTCATGTAATGTCATCCTTCAACCCTGACAGGTCAAACACCAAAATGAAAACCATTTCCTCCACCCTGAATAAACCAAATGCCATGATGTACTGCAATCTCCTCACACTGCAACTGTTCAAGCCCATAGGTCACACAGGCTTCATAAACTGCAAGACTATGCCAGATGGAACTGGCAATCAGGGCACTCCCTCACAACACATGGGAAACTATTCAAGCACATGGCCAGGTCACACAGGCTTCGTAAGCAGCCGACTACGCCAGATGGAACTGGCGCTCAGGGCACTGCCTCACAACACATGGGAAACTATCCAAGCACATGGCCAGGTCACACGGGCTTCGTAAACAGCCGACTGCGCCAGATCTAACTGGCGCTCAGGGCACTCCCTCACAACTTATGGGAACCTCTCCAAGCACATGGCCAGGTCACACAGGCTTCGTAAGCAGCCGACTACGGCAGATGTACCGACAGGATTTTCGGACCAGATGGGATCAGCTCCTGAGAGCCCCTCTAACCCAGTCGGAACGTAACCACCTCCCTCCTCAGGACCATCTATCCAGGCACCTGGGTACCTACCTGAGGATGGGGAACTCGCAATATACAAGCTCATATCATCAGAAACACCACTAAATCTATAGGGATACTAAGAATACTCACTCATTACTAAGGACATCCATGCCCTACACCACACTCATACCTCATAGTCTCGCGACCTCATGGGTCCAGACTAATCTACCCTGGGGCAGTTCTGATTATCTACCATTACACACTGATTACCCTCAGTGCTCACTCGACACGCAATCCAGCGCGTCTACACACATGGGCCTGCAGTCCCAGTGCTCTCATTTACACACGGTCCGCAATCCGGCAGACCTACACACCCCTCTGTCTTAGGTGCTCTCATTCACACACGGTCCGCAATCCGGCAGACCTACACACCCCTCTGTCTTAGGTGCTCTCATTCACACACGGTCCGCAATCCGGCAGACCTACACACTGACCACAATCAGTGCTCTCACTAACGCCACTTACCAATGACGACCACTTTCCTATGAATACCTTCAGCTCTCTGTCTCTCTATGTTGGGAAGTCTCTCTCTCTCTATTCACTAAGGGCTTGCTACTACAATATTAGGAGTTAGAACAGCTTTCCAAATTGAAGTATGTACCTTCTGCTCTTGGCATCAAATGTTCCCTCTCTCCCTACTTGCTCAGTCACTCCTTACCTGATCGGGATTCGCATCCGTTCATGCAAACAATGTCTGACTAGAAGACCAGGTTACCCTGATTGAACAAGAATACAAGGCACATGTCGGTTCACTAAGAACTGGGGAAGTTTTATTTTAACACTGATGAAATAAACATACACAAATCTGTGGGGTCTCTATGACTAACAGTAACTTTAACACACCGCTGAAAGAAAAGGATTAGACATACGGTACAAGGTTATCTGCGGGGTAACAGGAACTTTTAACACACCGCTGAAAGAAAAGGATTAGACATACAATAGCCTAGGGAATAAGGACAAGATTAAGGTGTAATTGTAAAGGGGACTAGTTTAAACTACCTCACCTACTAGAAGGAAGATTTCTCTCTGACTCTGGTGGGATCAGGGCTCTCTCTGTCTCTCCCTCCGTCACCACAACACCACGCCTCTGGTTCAATTGCTCCAGCTGACAGCCTTAGCTCCTCCATCTGCTTTGTTGCTCTCTGCACTGCTCTCTCTTCAGCTTCAGCAATCGTCTGCCTTCTTTCCCCATTCCAGAACTGCACTGCATTCTGCAGCTCCAGCAGACATCCTGTTCTCTCCTCTGCAAGAACCAAACTGCACTGACTCCAAACTGAACTGACCACTCCTCCTCTCCTGCAGCTCGTTAATATGGATTCCTCTCAACTCATGGAAATTTCCAACAGAGGGCTGCCTCCCACCGAATTCCTGTGCTAGCTCCAAGGCTTCCACGCAACCGCAGTGCGCATCTGCATGTTACGTCTGGGCCCAAGAGACAAACACATTCCTCGGATAAGAAGCAGTCCTGACTGGTTTTCCTCTAGCAGTCAACAGCCTTAACTATAAACTTTACCTTTACCCCTGAAGCCTCTCAGCTCCATCAAAATGGAGTCCCTCTAGTTCTGGGCCTGTACGCCTGAGAAGGATGAAATAACCCTTAGCTCTGTCAGGGTACCTACATAAACCATACCAATGTGTAATATAAAGTCAGGACCACAGGATCCAACCTCTACTATAAGCAATAATGACAGGCCAAAGCCAATAGGCAATAGATGGCCTCTTCTAGGTCTGAAAGAAAGGGCTTAAAAGGGCCAACACAAGCTAGGAATACATATCCTAGATGTGAGCAAGATTAAAGTCTATATCACTGCCAACTAGGGTCAAAAGCCTGTCTATACAGCTACACAGGTAGTTATGGGAGTGTCCTCTAATAACCCCCTCCCCAGTATTCGGTATCTGTCAACTAACACTGCAGTCGGTGTTGGTGCATGATTCCAACATGTTTGATACCAAACATGACTAGATTCTTTAAAGCCAATATGTAGTTGGACATCTTTGTTGACCAGTGTCCACTACATACCTTGAAATGGCTTCCCCACACTTCTAAACACAAGAGAATGGAGTCTGGGATTTGTAGGGATGCCTCTGCTCATGCAGGGGCACATTTACACTTAGTGCCATGCACCCTGCCCTTGGGCTGAAGGGCCTTGCCTATGGATGACCTATAGGGTCCAGGTGCAGTGGCCGGGATATAAGGAAAACCTGCGGTGAGAGGTGCATGCACCATTTCACGCAGGCTGCAATAGCAGGCCTGTAGTCACAGTTTGCATGTGATCTAATGGATGACATCATACATGCTGCAGCCCATGGGATGCCTCTGGTGTACCAATGCCCTGGATACTTTAGTACCATCTACTAGGGACTAACAGGGGTACACCAGTATGCCACTTGTGCGGTGTACAAAGTAATTACCATGTCAATTTAGAGCAGGGAACATCAACACTGGGGTCCTGGTTAGCAGGATCCTAGTTTATACAGTCTAAACACATTAACACCAGGCAAAACGCAGGGGCAATCATGTCAGAAAGATCCAACTTTCCTACACAATCCCTTCCCAAACGAAGGAAGATGAGATTAACCTTGCCCAGTTGAGTCTTCATTTTCTAAGTGGAAATATCTGAAAAGTCCATCTGCATTGGCATGGTGTATCCCAGGTCTATGTCCATTCCCTGTGGAGAAATAGACCACCACAAAAGTTTGGATTTTCACCTTTCATCTGTTTAAGCTATACGAGGGGTTTGTGGTCTGTCTGAACAATGAAGTGAGTGCCTAACAGGGCCCAGACCACAGCTAAAGCCTCCCTCTCTGTGACTGATCAACGTTTCTCTCTGGGGGTCAACCTTCTACTTATAAAAGCTACTGGTTGATCCTGTCCCTCTTCATTCAGTTGTGATAGTACCACTCCTATTCCTGTCTGAGAGGCTTCTGTCTGAACAATGAATGGTGTGGAGAAGTCAGGAATCTTTATAATTCGAGCTGAGTGCATGGCCTTCTTCCGGGCATCAAAGGCCTCTTGACAGCTAACCGTGCAGTCTACCTTTTTAGGCATTGTACAAGAGGTAAGATCCTTGAGGAGTGTCACAATGGGCCCATACCCCTTCACAAATCTTCTGTACTACCCAGTCAGACACAGAAAAGCTCTGAGTCTGAGTAGTTGGAGCAATCCAATCCATAACGATTTTGATTTTTCTCTGTAAAGGTTGAACTTGGCCCCACCTACCAGGTGGCTAAGTATACAACTTTGCTCTGCCCTATCTGGCACTTACTTGCCTTGATAGTGAGGCCTGCCTTTTTCAAGGCCTCGAATACACTCCTGGGATGGACCGGGTGGTCTTGCCAGATGGAACTAAAGACAGCTATATCATTCAGATATGCTGGTCTGAAGTCTTCCAAGCCAGCTGGATTTTGATTCAACAACCTCTGGAATGTGGCAGGTGCATGTTTCAATCCAAAGGGAATCACAGTGAGCTGATAGGGCCCACCAGGAGTTGAAAATGCACCTTTGGGTTCAGCAGCATCTGTGATCCTGATCTGCCAATAGCTTGCAGTCAGGTCAAAAGTCCTGAGATACTTGGCGGCAGCCAGATTATCAATTAGTTCATCTGCCCTGGGAATTGGATGGGCATCAGTCTTAGTCACTGCATTGATGCCTCTGTAGTTTACATAGAACATCACTTCTCTCTATCCACGCTGGGAATGAGGTTTGGGTATAAGGACTACTAGACTAGCCCTCGGGCTGTCTGAAGGCTCAATTACCCCCAACTCTAGCATCTTCTGGACTTCTGTCCTGATGCACTCTCTAACATGGTCAGGTTGCCTGTAGATTTTACTCTTAACAGGCAGGCTGTCACCTTTGTCCACATCATGAGCACACCAGGAAGTTCGACTGGGTGTCGTAGAAAATAATTCTGGGAACTGATTGAGTACCTGTCTACAATCAGTTTGGTGCTTGTCAGTAAGGCTGTCAGCAAAGACTACTCCATCTACTGAACCATCAACTGGGTTGTGTGAGAGGAGCTCAGGGAGATAGGCACTCTCTTCATCCCGTCCCTCATCAGTGGTCATGAGCAAGCTCATGCCAGCCCTGTCAGAGTAAGGCTTTAGGGGGTTCACATAAATCTCACAATGAGGGCTTCTTGGCGTGCCTAGATCCACCAAGTAGGTGACCTCACCTTTTGTTCCATTTTATGTGGGCTTTAACTTGTCTTGGAGTGCCCTTGAAGCCACAGGCTTCAACACCCACACTTTCTGCCCTGGCTGGTGTTTACTGTTTAGTCAGAGCAGCCTTATAGTGATACCATAACTTTTGTAGTGCTTGGCTGGCCTCCAGTTTTTATTTGCCTTCTACATATACTAAGCCATACGCGAACATAGGTCTAGTACATAATCTATAATGTATTGCTTGGGAGGTTTGAGAGGCTGCTCTCATCCCTCCTTCACAAGACAAAGTGGAGCCCTAACTGGATGAACAAACAGAAATTCAAATGGACTGTAACCCATTCCCTTCTGTGGAACCTCTCTTTAGGCAACAAAAAGGCAAGGTAGTAAGACATCCCATCTACTTCTAAGTTTATCGGATAGTCCTATAATCATACCTTTGAGGGCTTTGTTGAATCTCCCAACTAACCCATTGCCTTGTGGATGGCAGAGTGTGGTGATTTTATAGGTTACACCACACCCTTTCCACATAGCTTTCAGGTAGCCAGAGATGCACCTATGTTTGACACCAACTCATTAAGGAAACCCACTCTGGAAAAGATTTCTAAGAGGGCTTTTGACACTGCAGGAGCTGTAGTGGTCCTAAGGGGAATAGCTTCTGTGTACCTGGTGGCATGGTCTACCATCCCCAGAATAAATCTGTTCCAAGAGGCTTTTGGAGGGTCTAGGGGACCAACTATGTCAACCCCTACCCTCTCAAAGGGGACCCCAACCACTGGTAGTGGGAATAAAGGGGCCTTTGTGGTGCTACCTGTCTTACCACTGACTTGGAAGATGACAGAGGAGCGACAAAACTCCTTGGTGTCTTCAGGCATGTGGGGCCAGTGAACCTGTAGAACAAGTTTGTCCCAAGTCTAGCTTTGCCCAAGGGGTATGTCTTGTGCCCGGGTCAAGAGGAATTCCCTAAACTGAGGAACAACTAACCTCCTGGTAGCACCAGGCTTGGGGTCTCTGGCCTCAGAATAAATGAGTCCATCTTCCCAGTAGATCCTATGGATCCACTGACATCCCCTGCCTCTTCTGCAGCAGCTTGCTGTCTGAGGCTTTCAAGAGAGGGCCACCATTTCTTCCCCAGACTCGCTTCCTCCCTGGAGGGTTCCCCTGGCCCCAGAAGCTCTCCAGTGGCAGGCCCAAGCTCCTCTAGGGCCGCGTTACAGGACAAACCACAAGGAGAAGCAGTCGAAAGTTAGCACAGTGGGTTTTATTAACAAATCGCCAAGTGCCACCAGGTACTCTGGTGGATATGGTCATAAGGTTCGACTCGTGTCTTTTCTTCTTTTCAGCTCACTCCTCGCTTCTTCTTTTGAGACAGTCAGTCCTTTGTTAGTCCTCCCTTGGGTCGGTCTTCCCTCTGGGAAAAGAGAAAAGGAGAGGCAGTTATCGGACCTCCTCTTATTGCATTAGTTTCTTCACTATCACTCCTTGGGTAGTTGGGTCACGGGACAGGCGGAACTCACTGGACTGCCTCTTAAGATAATAAGGGGGAGGTAAATAAAGTAGGATACTACAATAATGCATATGGCACAAGACCGGATAACATTCTTTTTCACACGACCCCTATGCCACCCTTCTTTCCCTCATTTTCAGTGTACAAGGGAACCCAAGGAAGCAATAGGCTAGGGACCTTAGGGTAGTTATATCTATAAACAGGACAGTGGTCCCTAGACAAGGCAATTGTATCAAATAAATATAGGCTAAATAAACACTATATTCTTAGTCCAGCCGGACAGATTTATTTTGTAATAAACAATTTTAGAAAAGAGTTTTTAAAAAGTGTTACAGCAGGACACCAGCCGATGTCAACTGACACACTAAAGAAAAACAAACAAGGCAACAAAAACAGTCTGTGTAGTCAATTCACAGTCAGACAATAATACAAACACACTATTACCTAGGGTTAATACAGGTTCATCCTCAGGACATTACATATATGCCTTTTACTTTTTCAGAGAATATAACAAAATCAGAATTGACTTGCTCAGCCTCTGTAAAGAGGCGCCGACGTCAATAGCCTCGGTATTTAAGGAGCTACCAATTGGTGCAACAGTACAGCCTTCGTGATAATAGAGATGGCTGGATAAAGTAGTAGTGCCGTGCCGACAATGTGGTCCGTGTCTCTGGGTCACGGGACAGGCGGAACTCACTGGACTGCCTCTTAAGATAATAAGGGGGAGGTAAATAAAGTAGGATACTACAATAATGCATATGGCACAAGACCGGATAACATTCTTTTTCACATGACCCCTATGCCACCCTTCTTTCCCTGTCCTGGGTTCTTCTCATCACCTAGGTTAGAGTAATAAACAACGTAACTCAACTGGGGTCTGCCCTCCCTAAACAAAGGGAATTTATGTCCTCCCTTCCAGGGCCCGTATGAGCCCCTTGAGATATGTGTGGATGAAAAACCACCCGCCGCCTTAAACGGTTGTTCTGGCCACTTGCCGGAGGACGTGGCTTGATGACAGAGCCAAGGCTGCCTCGTCCGGAGCGCCTTCCCCTGGGATAACCAACACTGCTGGTCCGCTCCATGCCTCTCCGTTTCCGGTCCGGTTCCCGCACTCCGCACTCGCCTCTGCCGGGTTTCGCTGCTCCAGTGTTGGCCGTGCATCTCCTCCCCTTCCGCTGATTGCCCCCTTCTTGTCACCTTGCAAACTTTTACATATTTCTGGGGTCGGCTGAGGCCCACGGTTTCGCCCCTCTACGGATGCTGAACACACCATTGCAGCACCCCAGGGCACCTGTAGTCCTCCTCCAAGGGCACCCTGTCAGAGGCCGTTTCCTCACCAGGGGCAAGATCATCTCCCAGAAGAGCCTGACCCTCACTTGGAGTCTGGGCAGAGGATCATTTCTTACCTTTCCTATCTCTCTTTTTAGGAGCAGTCCGGGCCATTATTCCAGGCATCACTCCTCTTGGATTACCCTGCTTTTTGACCTGTGGTCTAGTTGCCACTAAACACCTTTAGTGGTGCCCAGCAGGGCTGCATGGGCCTGTAACTCAACTTCAGCCCATGCTGAAGTCTCCAAATCATTGCCCATAAGACACTCTACAGGAATGGATGAGGATACCACAACTTTATTGAGGCCAGTAACAACCCCCCCCCCCCAGCTGAAATTGACCACTGTCATGGGGTGGCACTTAATGACGTTATCTACGTTGGTTACTTGGTAAGTGTGCCCAAGTACAATCTGCTCAGGTGACACCTGTTTTTCAGTTGCACCAGTGTCTTTGTAATCTTCGGCCTCAATACCATTAATGAGGGGATGCCGCCTCTATTTCCTCATATTAGGAGGCCAAGCAGCCAAAGTGGCCAGGTTAATGCAAGCCTCCAATACAAGGACAGCCTCAGTGGATTTTCTGACTAGGCCAGAGTCCGCTGTAGTACCAAAAGAAAACCCAGCTACACCTGTGGAGGTAGTACTGCTACCAGTGCTACTGCTAGTGCCACAAGGGGAAGTCGTAGCAGTACTGGTGCTTTTCCTATTACAACAGGGATCAGAAGTCCTATGGCCTTTTGTTGTACAAGCAAAGCACCAAGGTTTCTTATTAGAGGAGGATTCGACCCACCCCCAGAGGAAGATGTTTGTGGGCCTAAAGAAGACTTTCTTTTTTATCTTTAGGTTTCTCCCCATCTTTCTCTTGGGACTTAGAATTATTCATTTTTTACCAGTCACCCCCACTATGAGACTTCATACTGACTGTGGTGCGAACCCATTTGTCTGCCTTCTTTCCCAATAGGACCACTCTTTGGCATTGTTTGGAATGCTGCCATTCCTGAGACAATAGGATCGCTCCTTGGCATTGTTCTGATTGCTGCCTCAATTAAATAATTTGCGTTTGACATTATTGTTAGAAATGGCATAGCGTATATGTTGAGAGGGTTTCCAACTTTCTCATTAGAACTTTGAGAAAGACAATATAGAGGTATTTCATTTAAATGTTGGAGGTTTCAAATTAAAATATGCTAGATTTTTGGGGGGTGGGGCAAAGTGGCAGGTGGTGGTGGGCCGGGTCACCGGGGAGGGGGGCCCCCCATGTGTTCTGCAGGGGGGCCCCCTCAAGTTTCTTTACGCCACTGGCTGGACAGGGGGGTTGTCACTCCCTTGTCCTTTGTGTGGTTTTGCACCAGAGCAGGAACAGATGGCTCCTACACTGGAGTAAACCGATGTATGCAAGAAAGGCACTAACTGTGCCCTTCAAAACAGTCTGGAGGTGCTCAGAAGCGCCCCAACTCTAGCCCAGAGACAGGTAATTCTAAAGGAGAGTTGATAACACCTCTACTCTACAGGAAATCCTTTGTTCTGCCTTCCCCTGCCAGAGTTAGGTGCAGCAGCAGGAGAGCAGAACAGTGTCTGGAGTCGGCGGAAGCACCGGCTTGCATGCAGACCCTGCAAGGCTACACAGGTAGTTATGGGAGTGTCCTCTAATAACCCCCTCCCCAGTACACGGTATCTGTCAACTAACACTGCAGTCGGTGTTGGTGCATGATTCCAACATGTTTGATACCAAACATGACTAGATTCTTTAAAGCCAATATGTAGTTGGACATCTTTGTTGACCAGTGTCCACTACATACCTTGAAATGGCTTCCCCACACTTATAAACACAAGAGAATGGAGTCTGGGATTTGTAGGGATGCCTCTGCTCATGCAGGGGCACATTTACACTTAGTGCCATGCACCCTGCCCTTGGGCTGAAGGGCCTTGCCTATGGATGACTTATAGGGTCCAAGTGCAGTGGCCGGGATATAAGGAAAACCTGCGGTGAGAGGTGCATGCACCATTTCACGCAGGCTGCAATAGCAGGCCTGTAGTCACAGTTTGCATGTGATCTAATGGATGACATCATACATGCTGCAGCCCATGGGAGGCCTCTGGTGTACCAATGCCCTGGATACTTTAGTACCATCTACTAGGGACTAACAGGGGTACACCAGTATGCCACTTGTGCGGTGTACGAAGTAATTACCATGTCAATTTAGAGCAGGGAACATCAACACTGGGGTCCTGGTTAGCAGGATCCTAGTTTATACAGTCTAAGCACATTAACACCAGGCAAAACGCAGGGGCAATCATGTCAGAAAGATCCAACTTTCCTACACAATCCCTTCCCAAACGAAGGAAGATGAGATTAACCTTGCCCAGTTGAGTCTTCATTTTCTAAGTGGAAATATCTGAAAAGTCCATCTGCATTGGCATGGTGTATCCCAGGTCTATGTCCATTCCCTGTGGAGAAATAGACCACCACAAAAGTTTGGATTTTCACCTTTCATCTGTTTAAGCTATAAGAGGGGTTTGTGGTCTGTCTGAACAATGAAGTGAGTGCCTAACAGGGCCCAGACCACAGCTAAAGCCTCCCTCTCTGTGACTGATCAACGTTTCTCTCTGGGGGTCAACCTTCTACTTATAAAAGCTACTGGTTGATCCTGTCCCTCTTCATTCAGTTGTGATAGTACCACTCCTATTCCTGTCTGAGAGGCTTCTGTCTGAACAATGAATGGTGTGGAGAAGTCAGGAATCTTTATAATTCGAGCTGAGTGCATGGCCTTCTTCCGGGCATCAAAGGCCTCTTGACAGCTAACCGTGCAGTCTACCTTTTTAGGCATTGTACAAGAGGTAAGATCCTTGAGGAGTGTCACAATGGGCCCATACCCCTTCACAAATCTTCTGTACTACCCAGTCAGACACAGAAAAGCTCTGAGTCTGAGTAGTTGGAGCAATCCAATCCATAACGATTTTGATTTTTCTCTGTAAAGGTTGAACTTGGCCCCACCTACCAGGTGGCTAAGTATACAACTTTGCTCTGCCCTATCTGGCACTTACTTGCCTTGATAGTGAGGCCTGCCTTTTTCAAGGTCTCGAATACACTCCTGGGATGGACCGGGTGGTCTTGCCAGATGGAACTAAAGACAGCTATATCATCTAGATATGCTGGTCTGAAGTCTTCCAAGCCAGCCGGAACTTGATTCAACAACCTCTGGAATGTGGCAGGTGCATGTTTCAATCCAAAGGGAATCACAGTGAACTGATAGGGCCCACCAGGAGTTGAAAATGCACCTTTGGGTTCAGCAGCATCTGTGATCCTGATCTGCCAATAGCTTGCAGTCAGGTCAAAAGTCCTGAGATACTTGGCGGCAGCCAGATTATCAATTAGTTCATCTGCCCTGGGAATTGGATGGGCATCAGTCTTAGTCACTGCATTGATGCCTCTGTAGTTTACATAGAACATCACTTCTCTCTATCCACGCTGGGAATGAGGCTTGGGTATAAGGACTACTAGACTGGCCCTCGGGCTGTCTGAAGGCTCAATTACCCCCAACTCTAGCATCTTCTGGACTTCTGTCCTGATGCACTCTCTAACATGGTCAGGTTGCCTGTAGATTTTACTCTTAACAGGCAGGCTGTCACCTTTGTCCACATCATGAGCACACCAGGAAGTTCGACTGGGTGTCAGAGAAAATAATTCTGGGAACTGATTGAGTACCTGTCTACAATCAGTTTGGTGCTGGTCAGTGAGGCTGTCAGCAAAGACTACTCCATCTACTGAACCATGAACTGGGTTGTGTGAGAGGAGCTCAGGGAGATAGGCACTCTCTTCATCCTGTCCCTCATCAGTGGTCATGAGCAAGCTCATGCCAGCCCTGTCAGAGTAAGGCTTTAGGGGGTTCACATACATCTCCCAATGTGGGCTTCTTGGCGTGCCTAGATCCACCAAGTAGGTGACCTCACCTTTTTTTCCATTTTATGTGGGCTTTAACTTGTCTTGGAGTGCCCTTGAAGCCACAGGCTTCAACACCCACACTTTCTGCCCTGGCTGGTGTTTACTGTTTAGTCAGAACAGCCTTATAGTGATACCATAACTTTTGTAGTGCTTGGCTGGCCTCCAGTTTTTAATTGCCTTCTACATATACTAAGCCATACGCGAACATAGGTCTAGTACATAATCTATAATGTATTGCTTGGGAGGTTTGAGAAGCTGCTCTCATCCCTCCTTCACAAGACAAAGTGGAGCCCTAACTGGATGAACAAACAGAAATTCAAATGGACTGTAACCCATTCCCTTCTGTGGAACCTCTCTTTAGGCAACAAAAAGGCAAGGTAGTAAGACATCCCATCTACTTCTAAGTTTATCGGATAGTCCTATAATCATACCTTTGAGGGCTTTGTTGAATCTCCCAACTAACCCATTGCCTTGTGGATGGCAGAGTGTGGTGATTTTATAGGTTACACCACACCCTTTCCACATAGCTTTCAGGTAGCCAGAGATGCACCTATGTTTGACACCAACTCATTAAGGAAACCCACTCTGGAAAAGATTTCTAAGAGGGCTTTTGACACTGCAGGAGCTGTAGTGGTCCTAAGGGGAATAGCTTCTGTGTACCTGGTGGCATGGTCTACCATCCCCAGAATAAATCTGTTCCAAGAGGCTTTTGGAGGGTCTAGGGGACCAACTATGTCAACCCCTACCCTCTCAAAGGGGACCCCAACCACTGGTAGTGGGAATAAAGGGGCCTTTGTGGTGCTACCTGTCTTACCACTGACTTGGAAGATGACAGAGGAGCGACAAAACTCCTTGGTGTCTTCAGGCATGTGGGGCCAGTGAACCTGTAGAACAAGTTTGTCCCAAGTCTAGCTTTGCCCAAGGGGTATGTCTTGTGCCCGGGTCAAGAGGAATTCCCTAAACTGAGGAACAACTAACCTCCTGGTAGCACCAGGCTTGGGGTCTCTGGCCTCAGAATAAATGAGTCCATCTTCCCAGTAGATCCTATGGATCCACTGACATCCCCTGCCTCTTCTGCAGCAGCTTGCTGTCTGAGGCTTTCAAGAGAGGGCCACCATTTCTTCTCCAGACTCGCTTCCTCCCTGGAGGGTTCCCCTGGCCCCAGAAGCTCTCCAGTGGCAGGCCCAAGCTCCTCTAGGGCCGCGTTACAGGACAAACCACAAGGAGAAGCAGTCGAAAGTTAGCACAGTGGGTTTTATTAACAAATCGCCAAGTGCCACCAGGTACTCTGGTGGATATGGTCATAAGGTTCGACTCGTGTCTTTTCTTCTTTTCAGCTCACTCCTCGCTTCTTCTTTTGAGACAGTCAGTCCTTTGTTAGTCCTCCCTTGGGTCGGTCTTCCCTCTGGGAAAAGAGAAAAGGAGAGGCAGTTATCGGACCTCCTCTTATTGCATTAGTTTCTTCACTATCACTCCTTGGGTAGTTGGGTCACGGGACAGGCGGAACTCACTGGACTGCCTCTTAAGATAATAAGGGGGAGGTAAATAAAGTAGGATACTACAATAATGCATATGGCACAAGACCGGATAACATTCTTTTTCACACGACCCCTATGCCACCCTTCTTTCCCTCATTTTCAGTGTACAAGGGAACCCAAGGAAGCAATAGGCTAGGGACCTTAGGGTAGTTATATCTATAAACAGGACAGTGGTCCCTAGACAAGGCAATTGTATCAAATAAATATAGGCTAAATAAACACTATATTCTTAGTCCAGCCGGACAGATTTATTTTGTAATAAACAATTTTAGAAAAGAGTTTTTAAAAAGTGTTACAGCAGGACACCAGCCGATGTCAACTGACACACTAAAGAAAAACAAACAAGGCAACAAAAACAGTCTGTGTAGTCAATTCACAGTCAGACAATAATACAAACACACTATTACCTAGGGTTAATACAGGTTCATCCTCAGGACATTACATATATGCCTTTTACTTTTTCAGAGAATATAACAAAATCAGAATTGACTTGCTCAGCCTCTGTAAAGAGGCGCCGACGTCAATAGCCTCGGTATTTAAGGAGCTACCAATTGGTGCAACAGTACAGCCTTCGTGATAATAGAGATGGCTGGATAAAGTAGTAGTGCCGTGCCGACAATGCGGTCCGTGTCTCTGGGTCACGGGACAGGCGGAACTCACTGGACTGCCTCTTAAGATAATAAGGGGGAGGTAAATAAAGTAGGATACTACAATAATGCATATGGCACAAGACCGGATAACATTCTTTTTCACATGACCCCTATGCCACCCTTCTTTCCCTGTCCTGGGTTCTTCTCATCACCTAGGTTAGAGTAATAAACAACGTAACTCAACTGGGGTCTGCCCTCCCTAAACAAAGGGAATTTATGTCCTCCCTTCCAGGGCCCGTATGAGCCCCTTGAGATATGTGTGGATGAAAAACCACCCGCCCCCTTAAACGGTTGTTCTGGCCACTTGCCGGAGGACGTGGCTTGATGACAGAGCCAAGGCTGCCTCGTCCGGAGCGCCTTCCCCTGGGATAACCAACACTGCTGGTCCGCTCCATGCCTCTCCGTTTCCGGTCCGGTTCCCGCACTCCGCACTCGTCTCTGCCGGGTTTCGCTGCTCCAGTGTTGGCCGTGCATCTCCTCCCCTTCCGCTGATTGCCCCCTTCTTGTCACCTTGCAAACTTTTACATACTTCTGGGGTCGGCTGAGGCCCACGGTTTCGCCCCTCTAGGGATGCTGAACACACCATTGCAGCACCCCAGGGCACCTGTAGTCCTCCTCCAAGGGCACCCTGTCAGAGGCCGTTTCCTCACCAGGGGCAAGATCATCTCCCAGAAGAGCCTGACCCTCACTTGGAGTCTGGGCAGAGGATCATTTCTTACCTTTCCTATCTCTCTTTTTAGGAGCAGTCCGGGCCATTATTCCAGGCATCACTCCTCTTGGATTACCCTGCTTTTTGACCTGTGGTCTAGTTGCCACTAAACACCTTTAGTGGTGCCCAGCAGGGCTGCATGGGCCTGTAACTCAACTTCAGCCCATGCTGAAGTCTCCAAATCATTGCCCATAAGACACTCTACAGGAATGGATGAGGATACCACAACTTTATTGAGGCCAGTAACAACCCCCCCCCCCCCCAGCTGAAATTGACCACTGTCATGGGGTGGCACTTAATGACGTTATCTACGTTGGTTACTTGGTAAGTGTGCCCAAGTACAATCTGCTCAGGTGACACCTGTTTTTCAGTTGCACCAGTGTCTTTGTAATCTTCGGCCTCAATACCATTAATGAGGGGATGCCGCCTCTATTTCCTCATATTAGGAGGCCAAGCAGCCAAAGTGGCCAGGTTAATGCAAGCCTCCAATACAAGGACAGCCTCAGTGGATTTTCTGACTAGGCCAGAGTCCGCTGTAGTACCAAAAGAAAACCCAGCTACACCTGTGGAGGTAGTACTGCTACCAGTGCTACTGCTAGTGCCACAAGGGGAAGTCGTAGCAGTACTGGTGCTTTTCCTATTACAACAGGGATCAGAAGTCCTATGGCCTTTTGTTGTACAAGCAAAGCACCAAGGTTTCTTATTAGAGGAGGATTCGACCCACCCCCAGAGGAAGATGTTTGTGGGCCTAAAGAAGACTTTCTTTTTTATCTTTAGGTTTCTCCCCATCTTTCTCTTGGGACTTAGAATTATTCATTTTTTACCAGTCACCCCCACTATGAGACTTCATACTGACTGTGGTGCGAACCCATTTGTCTGCCTTCTTTCCCAATAGGACCACTCTTTGGCATTGTTTGGAATGCTGCCATTCCTGAGACAATAGGATCGCTCCTTGGCATTGTTCTGATTGCTGCCTCAATTAAATAATTTGCGTTTGACATTATTGTTAGAAATGGCATAGCGTATATGTTGAGAGGGTTTCCAACTTTCTCATTAGAACTTTGAGAAAGACAATATAGAGGTATTTCATTTAAATGTTGGAGGTTTCAAATTAAAATATGCTAGATTTTTGGGGGGTGGGGCAAAGTGGCAGGTGGTGGTGGGCCGGGTCACCGGGGAGGGGGGGCCCCCCATGTGTTCTGCAGGGGGGCCCCCTCAAGTTTCTTTACGCCACTGGCTGGACAGGGGGGTTGTCACTCCCTTGTCCTTTGTGTGGTTTTGCACCAGAGCAGGAACAGATGGCTCCTACACTGGAGTAAACCGATGTATGCAAGAAAGGCACTAACTGTGCCCTTCAAAACAGTCTGGAGGTGCTCAGAAGCGCCCCAACTCTAGCCCAGAGACAGGTAATTCTAAAGGAGAGTTGATAACACCTCTACTCTACAGGAAATCCTTTGTTCTGCCTTCCCCTGCCAGAGTTAGGTGCAGCAGCAGGAGAGCAGAACAGTGTCTGGAGTCGGCGGAAGCACCGGCTTGCATGCAGACCCTGCAAGGCTACACAGGTAGTTATGGGAGTGTCCTCTAATAACCCCCTCCCCAGTACACGGTATCTGTCAACTAACACTGCAGTCGGTGTTGGTGCATGATTCCAACATGTTTGATACCAAACATGACTAGATTCTTTAAAGCCAATATGTAGTTGGACATCTTTGTTGACCAGTGTCCACTACATACCTTGAAATGGCTTCCCCACACTTATAAACACAAGAGAATGGAGTCTGGGATTTGTAGGGATGCCTCTGCTCATGCAGGGGCACATTTACACTTAGTGCCATGCACCCTGCCCTTGGGCTGAAGGGCCTTGCCTATGGATGACTTATAGGGTCCAAGTGCAGTGGCCGGGATATAAGGAAAACCTGCGGTGAGAGGTGCATGCACCATTTCACGCAGGCTGCAATAGCAGGCCTGTAGTCACAGTTTGCATGTGATCTAATGGATGACATCATACATGCTGCAGCCCATGGGAGGCCTCTGGTGTACCAATGCCCTGGATACAGGGGTACACCAGTATGCCACTTGTGCGGTGTACAAAGTAATTACCATGTCAATTTAGAGCAGGGAACATCAACACTGGGGTCCTGGTTAGCAGGATCCTAGTTTATACAGTCTAAGCACATTAACACCAGGCAAAACGCAGGGGCAATCATGTCAGAAAGATCCAACTTTCCTACACAATCCCTTCCCAAACGAAGGAAGATGAGATTAACCTTGCCCAGTTGAGTCTTCATTTTCTAAGTGGAAATATCTGAAAAGTCCATCTGCATTGGCATGGTGTATCCCAGGTCTATGTCCATTCCCTGTGGAGAAATAGACCACCACAAAAGTTTGGATTTTCACCTTTCATCTGTTTAAGCTATAAGAGGGGTTTGTGGTCTGTCTGAACAATGAAGTGAGTGCCTAACAGGGCCCAGACCACAGCTAAAGCCTCCCTCTCTGTGACTGATCAACGTTTCTCTCTGGGGGTCAACCTTCTACTTATAAAAGCTACTGGTTGATCCTGTCCCTCTTCATTCAGTTGTGATAGTACCACTCCTATTCCTGTCTGAGAGGCTTCTGTCTGAACAATGAATGGTGTGGAGAAGTCAGGAATCTTTATAATTCGAGCTGAGTGCATGGCCTTCTTCCGGGCATCAAAGGCCTCTTGACAGCTAACCGTGCAGTCTACCTTTTTAGGCATTGTACAAGAGGTAAGATCCTTGAGGAGTGTCACAATGGGCCCATACCCCTTCACAAATCTTCTGTACTACCCAGTCAGACACAGAAAAGCTCTGAGTCTGAGTAGTTGGAGCAATCCAATCCATAACGATTTTGATTTTTCTCTGTAAAGGTTGAACTTGGCCCCACCTACCAGGTGGCTAAGTATACAACTTTGCTCTGCCCTATCTGGCACTTACTTGCCTTGATAGTGAGGCCTGCCTTTTTCAAGGTCTCGAATACACTCCTGGGATGGACCGGGTGGTCTTGCCAGATGGAACTAAAGACAGCTATATCATCTAGATATGCTGGTCTGAAGTCTTCCAAGCCAGCCGGAACTTGATTCAACAACCTCTGGAATGTGGCAGGTGCATGTTTCAATCCAAAGGGAATCACAGTGAACTGATAGGGCCCACCAGGAGTTGAAAATGCACCTTTGGGTTCAGCAGCATCTGTGATCCTGATCTGCCAATAGCTTGCAGTCAGGTCAAAAGTCCTGAGATACTTGGCGGCAGCCAGATTATCAATTAGTTCATCTGCCCTGGGAATTGGATGGGCATCAGTCTTAGTCACTGCATTGATGCCTCTGTAGTTTACATAGAACATCACTTCTCTCTATCCACGCTGGGAATGAGGCTTGGGTATAAGGACTACTAGACTGGCCCTCTGGCTGTCTGAAGGCTCAATTACCCCCAACTCTAGCATCTTCTGGACTTCTGTCCTGATGCACTCTCTAACATGGTCAGGTTGCCTGTAGATTTTACTCTTAACAGGCAGGCTGTCACCTTTGTCCACATCATGAGCACACCAGGAAGTTCGACTGGGTGTCAGAGAAAATAATTCTGGGAACTGATTGAGTACCTGTCTACAATCAGTTTGGTGCTGGTCAGTGAGGCTGTCAGCAAAGACTACTCCATCTACTGAACCATGAACTGGGTTGTGTGAGAGGAGCTCAGGGAGATAGGCACTCTCTTCATCCTGTCCCTCATCAGTGGTCATGAGCAAGCTCATGCCAGCCCTGTCAGAGTAAGGCTTTAGGGGGTTCACATACATCTCCCAATGTGGGCTTCTTGGCGTGCCTAGATCCACCAAGTAGGTGACCTCACCTTTTTTTCCATTTTATGTGGGCTTTAACTTGTCTTGGAGTGCCCTTGAAGCCACAGGCTTCAACACCCACACTTTCTGCCCTGGCTGGTGTTTACTGTTTAGTCAGAACAGCCTTATAGTGATACCATAACTTTTGTAGTGCTTGGCTGGCCTCCAGTTTTTAATTGCCTTCTACATATACTAAGCCATACGCGAACATAGGTCTAGTACATAATCTATAATGTATTGCTTGGGAGGTTTGAGAAGCTGCTCTCATCCCTCCTTCACAAGACAAAGTGGAGCCCTAACTGGATGAACAAACAGAAATTCAAATGGACTGTAACCCATTCCCTTCTGTGGAACCTCTCTTTAGGCAACAAAAAGGCAAGGTAGTAAGACATCCCATCTACTTCTAAGTTTATCGGATAGTCCTATAATCATACCTTTGAGGGCTTTGTTGAATCTCCCAACTAACCCATTGCCTTGTGGATGGCAGAGTGTGGTGATTTTATAGGTTACACCACACCCTTTCCACATAGCTTTCAGGTAGCCAGAGATGCACCTATGTTTGACACCAACTCATTAAGGAAACCCACTCTGGAAAAGATTTCTAAGAGGGCTTTTGACACTGCAGGAGCTGTAGTGGTCCTAAGGGGAATAGCTTCTGTGTACCTGGTGGCATGGTCTACCATCCCCAGAATAAATCTGTTCCAAGAGGCTTTTGGAGGGTCTAGGGGACCAACTATGTCAACCCCTACCCTCTCAAAGGGGACCCCAACCACTGGTAGTGGGAATAAAGGGGCCTTTGTGGTGCTACCTGTCTTACCACTGACTTGGAAGATGACAGAGGAGCGACAAAACTCCTTGGTGTCTTCAGGCATGTGGGGCCAGTGAACCTGTAGAACAAGTTTGTCCCAAGTCTAGCTTTGCCCAAGGGGTATGTCTTGTGCCCGGGTCAAGAGGAATTCCCTAAACTGAGGAACAACTAACCTCCTGGTAGCACCAGGCTTGGGGTCTCTGGTCTCAGAATAAATGAGTCCATCTTCCCAGTAGATCCTATGGATCCACTGACATCCCCTGCCTCTTCTGCAGCAGCTTGCTGTCTGAGGCTTTCAAGAGAGGGCCACCATTTCTTCTCCAGACTCGCTTCCTCCCTGGAGGGTTCCCCTGGCCCCAGAAGCTCTCCAGTGGCAGGCCCAAGCTCCTCTAGGGCCGCGTTACAGGACAAACCACAAGGAGAAGCAGTCGAAAGTTAGCACAGTGGGTTTTATTAACAAATCGCCAAGTGCCACCAGGTACTCTGGTGGATATGGTCATAAGGTTCGACTCGTGTCTTTTCTTCTTTTCAGCTCACTCCTCGCTTCTTCTTTTGAGACAGTCAGTCCTTTGTTAGTCCTCCCTTGGGTCGGTCTTCCCTCTGGGAAAAGAGAAAAGGAGAGGCAGTTATCGGACCTCCTCTTATTGCATTAGTTTCTTCACTATCACTCCTTGGGTAGTTGGGTCACGGGACAGGCGGAACTCACTGGACTGCCTCTTAAGATAATAAGGGGGAGGTAAATAAAGTAGGATACTACAATAATGCATATGGCACAAGACCGGATAACATTCTTTTTCACACGACCCCTATGCCACCCTTCTTTCCCTCATTTTCAGTGTACAAGGGAACCCAAGGAAGCAATAGGCTAGGGACCTTAGGGTAGTTATATCTATAAACAGGACAGTGGTCCCTAGACAAGGCAATTGTATCAAATAAATATAGGCTAAATAAACACTATATTCTTAGTCCAGCCGGACAGATTTATTTTGTAATAAACAATTTTAGAAAAGAGTTTTTAAAAAGTGTTACAGCAGGACACCAGCCGATGTCAACTGACACACTAAAGAAAAACAAACAAGGCAACAAAAACAGTTTGTGTAGTCAATTCACAGTCAGACAATAATACAAACACACTATTACCTAGGGTTAATACAGGTTCATCCTCAGGACATTACATATATGCCTTTTACTTTTTCAGAGAATATAACAAAATCAGAATTGACTTGCTCAGCCTCTGTAAAGAGGCGCCGACGTCAATAGCCTCGGTATTTAAGGAGCTACCAATTGGTGCAACAGTACAGCCTTCGTGATAATAGAGATGGCTGGATAAAGTAGTAGTGCCGTGCCGACAATGCGGTCCGTGTCTCTGGGTCACGGGACAGGCGGAACTCACTGGACTGCCTCTTAAGATAATAAGGGGGAGGTAAATAAAGTAGGATACTACAATAATGCATATGGCACAAGACCGGATAACATTCTTTTTCACATGACCCCTATGCCACCCTTCTTTCCCTGTCCTGGGTTCTTCTCATCACCTAGGTTAGAGTAATAAACAACGTAACTCAACTGGGGTCTGCCCTCCCTAAACAAAGGGAATTTATGTCCTCCCTTCCAGGGCCCGTATGAGCCCCTTGAGATATGTGTGGATGAAAAACCACCCGCCCCCTTAAACGGTTGTTCTGGCCACTTGCCGGAGGACGTGGCTTGATGACAGAGCCAAGGCTGCCTCGTCCGGAGCGCCTTCCCCTGGGAT
Organism: Lissotriton vulgaris; assembly: GCF_964263255.1. Classification (NCBI taxonomy): domain Eukaryota; kingdom Metazoa; phylum Chordata; class Amphibia; order Caudata; family Salamandridae; genus Lissotriton; species Lissotriton vulgaris. Next base: position 1,562,385,069 of record NC_141685.1, read on the forward strand.
AACCAACACTGCTGGTCCGCTCCATGCCTCTCCGTTTCCGGTCCGGTTCCCGCACTCCGCACTCGTCTCTGCCGGGTTTCGCTGCTCCAGTGTTGGCCGTGCATCTCCTCCCCTTCCGCTGATTGCCCCCTTCTTGTCACCTTGCAAACTTTTACATACTTCTGGGGTCGGCTGAGGCCCACGGTTTCGCCCCTCTACGGATGCTGAACACACCATTGCAGCACCCCAGGGCACCTGTAGTCCTCCTCCAAGGGCACCCTGTCAGAGGCCGTTTCCTCACCAGGGGCAAGATCATCTCCCAGAAGAGCCTGACCCTCACTTGGAGTCTGGGCAGAGGATCATTTCTTACCTTTCCTATCTCTCTTTTTAGGAGCAGTCCGGGCCATTATTCCAGGCATCACTCCTCTTGGATTACCCTGCTTTTTGACCTGTGGTCTAGTTGCCACTAAACACCTTTAGTGGTGCCCAGCAGGGCTGCATGGGCCTGTAACTCAACTTCAGCCCATGCTGAAGTCTCCAAATCATTGCCCATAAGACACTCTACAGGAATGGATGAGGATACCACAACTTTATTGAGGCCAGTAACAACCCCCCCCCCCCCCAGCTGAAATTGACCACTGTCATGGGGTGGCACTTAATGACGTTATCTACGTTGGTTACTTGGTAAGTGTGCCCAAGTACAATCTGCTCAGGTGACACCTGTTTTTCAGTTGCACCAGTGTCTTTGTAATCTTCGGCCTCAATACCATTAATGAGGGGATGCCGCCTCTATTTCCTCATATTAGGAGGCCAAGCAGCCAAAGTGGCCAGGTTAATGCAAGCCTCCAATACAAGGACAGCCTCAGTGGATTTTCTGACTAGGCCAGAGTCCGCTGTAGTACCAAAAGAAAACCCAGCTACACCTGTGGAGGTAGTACTGCTACCAGTGCTACTGCTAGTGCCACAAGGGGAAGTCGTAGCAGTACTGGTGCTTTTCCTATTACAACAGGGATCAGAAGTCCTATGGCCTTTTGTTGTACAAGCAAAGCACCAAGGTTTCTTATTAGAGGAGGATTCGACCCACCCCCAGAGGAAGATGTTTGTGGGCCTAAAGAAGACTTTCTTTTTTATCTTTAGGTTTCTCCCCATCTTTCTCTTGGGACTTAGAATTATTCATTTTTTACCAGTCACCCCCACTATGAGACTTCATACTGACTGTGGTGCGAACCCATTTGTCTGCCTTCTTTCCCAATAGGACCACTCTTTGGCATTGTTTGGAATGCTGCCATTCCTGAGACAATAGGATCGCTCCTTGGCATTGTTCTGATTGCTGCCTCAATTAAATAATTTGCGTTTGACATTATTGTTAGAAATGGCATAGCGTATATGTTGAGAGGGTTTCCAACTTTCTCATTAGAACTTTGAGAAAGACAATATAGAGGTATTTCATTTAAATGTTGGAGGTTTCAAATTAAAATATGCTAGATTTTTGGGGGGTGGGGCAAAGTGGCAGGTGGTGGTGGGCCGGGTCACCGGGGAGGGGGGGCCCCCCATGTGTTCTGCAGGGGGGCCCCCTCAAGTTTCTTTACGCCACTGGCTGGACAGGGGGGTTGTCACTCCCTTGTCCTTTGTGTGGTTTTGCACCAGAGCAGGAACAGATGGCTCCTACACTGGAGTAAACCGATGTATGCAAGAAAGGCACTAACTGTGCCCTTCAAAACAGTCTGGAGGTGCTCAGAAGCGCCCCAACTCTAGCCCAGAGACAGGTAATTCTAAAGGAGAGTTGATAACACCTCTACTCTACAGGAAATCCTTTGTTCTGCCTTCCCCTGCCAGAGTTAGGTGCAGCAGCAGGAGAGCAGAACAGTGTCTGGAGTCGGCGGAAGCACCGGCTTGCATGCAGACCCTGCAAGGCTACACAGGTAGTTATGGGAGTGTCCTCTAATAACCCCCTCCCCAGTACACGGTATCTGTCAACTAACACTGCAGTCGGTGTTGGTGCATGATTCCAACATGTTTGATACCAAACATGACTAGATTCTTTAAAGCCAATATGTAGTTGGACATCTTTGTTGACCAGTGTCCACTACATACCTTGAAATGGCTTCCCCACACTTATAAACACAAGAGAATGGAGTCTGGGATTTGTAGGGATGCCTCTGCTCATGCAGGGGCACATTTACACTTAGTGCCATGCACCCTGCCCTTGGGCTGAAGGGCCTTGCCTATGGATGACTTATAGGGTCCAAGTGCAGTGGCCGGGATATAAGGAAAACCTGCGGTGAGAGGTGCATGCACCATTTCACGCAGGCTGCAATAGCAGGCCTGTAGTCACAGTTTGCATGTGATCTAATGGATGACATCATACATGCTGCAGCCCATGGGAGGCCTCTGGTGTACCAATGCCCTGGATACTTTGCCACTTGTGCGGTGTACAAAGTAATTACCATGTCAATTTAGAGCAGGGAACATCAACACTGGGGTCCTGGTTAGCAGGATCCTAGTTTATACAGTCTAAGCACATTAACACCAGGCAAAACGCAGGGGCAATCATGTCAGAAAGATCCAACTTTCCTACACAATCCCTTCCCAAACGAAGGAAGATGAGATTAACCTTGCCCAGTTGAGTCTTCATTTTCTAAGTGGAAATATCTGAAAAGTCCATCTGCATTGGCATGGTGTATCCCAGGTCTATGTCCATTCCCTGTGGAGAAATAGACCACCACAAAAGTTTGGATTTTCACCTTTCATCTGTTTAAGCTATAAGAGGGGTTTGTGGTCTGTCTGAACAATGAAGTGAGTGCCTAACAGGGCCCAGACCACAGCTAAAGCCTCCCTCTCTGTGACTGATCAACGTTTCTCTCTGGGGGTCAACCTTCTACTTATAAAAGCTACTGGTTGATCCTGTCCCTCTTCATTCAGTTGTGATAGTACCACTCCTATTCCTGTCTGAGAGGCTTCTGTCTGAACAATGAATGGTGTGGAGAAGTCCGGAATCTTTATAATTCGAGCTGAGTGCATGGCCTTCTTCCGGGCATCAAAGGCCTCTTGACAGCTAACCGTGCAGTCTACCTTTTTAGGCATTGTACAAGAGGTAAGATCCTTGAGGAGTGTCACAATGGGCCCATACCCCTTCACAAATCTTCTGTACTACCCAGTCAGACACAGAAAAGCTCTGAGTCTGAGTAGTTGGAGCAATCCAATCCATAACGATTTTGATTTTTCTCTGTAAAGGTTGAACTTGGCCCCACCTACCAGGTGGCTAAGTATACAACTTTGCTCTGCCCTATCTGGCCCTTACTTGCCTTGATAGTGAGGCCTCCCTTTTTCAAGGCCTCGAATACACTCCTGGGATGGACTGGGTGGTCTTGCCAGATGGAACTAAAGACAGCTATATCATCTAGATATGCTGGTCTGAAGTCTTCCAAGCCTGCCGCAACTTGATTCACCAACCTCTGGAATGTGGCAGGTGCATGTTTCAATCCAAAGGGAATCACAGTGAACCGATAGGGCCCACCAGGAGTTGAAAATGCACCTTTGGGTTCAGCAGCATCTGTGATCCTGATCTGCCAATAGCTTGCAGTCAGGTCAAAAGTCCTGAGATACTTGGCGGCAGCCAGATTATCAATTAGTTCATCTGCCCTGGGAATTGGATGGGCATCAGTCTTAGTCACTGCATTGATGCCTCTGTAGTTTACATAGAACATCACTTCTCTCTATCCACGCTGGGAATGAGGCTTGGGTATAAGGACTACTAGACTGGCCCTCGGGCTGTCTGAAGGCTCAATTACCCCCAACTCTAGCATCTTCTGGACTTCTGTCCTGATGCACTCTCTAACATGGTCAGGTTGCCTGTAGATTTTACTCTTAACAGGCAGGCTGTCACCTTTGTCCATATCATGAGCACACCAGGAAGTTCGACTGGGTGTCAGAGAAAATAATTCTGGGAACTGATTGAGTACCTGTCTACAATCAGTTTGGTGCTGGTCAGTGAGGCTATCAGCAAAGACTACTCCATCTACTGAACCATGAACTGGGTTGTGTGAGAGGAGCTCAGGGAGATAGGCACTCTCTTCATCCTGTCCCTCATCAGTGGTCATGAGCAAGCTCATGCCAGCCCTGTCAGAGTAAGGCTTTAGGGGGTTCACATACATCTCCCAATGTGGGCTTCTTGGCGTGCCTAGATCCACCAAGTAGGTGACCTCACCTTTTTTTCCATTTTATGTGGGCTTTAACTTGTCTTGGAGTGCCCTTGAAGCCACAGGCTTCAACACCCACACTTTCTGCCCTGGCTGGTGTTTACTGTTTAGTCAGAACAGCCTTATAGTGATACCATAACTTTTGTAGTGCTTGGCTGGCCTCCAGTTTTTAATTGCCTTCTACATATACTAAGCCATACCCGAACATAGGTCTAGTACATAATCTATAATGTATTGCTTGGGAGGTTTGAGAAGCTGCTCTCATCCCTCCTTCACAAGACAAAGTGGAGCCCTAACTGGATGAACAAACAGAAATTCAAATGGACTGTAACCCATTCCCTTCTGTGGAACCTCTCTTTAGGCAACAAAAAGGCAAGGTAGTAAGACATCCCATCTACTTCTAAGTTTATCGGATAGTCCTATAATCATACCTTTGAGGGCTTTGTTGAATCTCCCAACTAACCCATTGCCTTGTGGATGGCAGAGTGTGGTGATTTTATAGGTTACACCACACCCTTTCCACATAGCTTTCAGGTAGCCAGAGATGCACCTATGTTTGACACCAACTCATTAAGGAAACCCACTCTGGAAAAGATTTCTAAGAGGGCTTTTGACACTGCAGGAGCTGTAGTGGTCCTAAGGGGAATAGCTTCTGTGTACCTGGTGGCATGGTCTACCATCCCCAGAATAAATCTGTTCCAAGAGGCTTTTGGAGGGTCTAGGGGACCAACTATGTCAACCCCTACCCTCTCAAAGGGGACCCCAACCACTGGTAGTGGGAATAAAGGGGCCTTTGTGGTGCTACCTGTCTTACCACTGACTTGGAAGATGACAGAGGAGCGACAAAACTCCTTGGTGTCTTCAGGCATGTGGGGCCAGTGAACCTGTAGAACAAGTTTGTCCCAAGTCTAGCTTTGCCCAAGGGGTATGTCTTGTGCCCGGGTCAAGAGGAATTCCCTAAACTGAGGAACAACTAACCTCCTGGTAGCACCAGGCTTGGGGTCTCTGGCCTCAGAATAAATGAGTCCATCTTCCCAGTAGATCCTATGGATCCACTGACATCCCCTGCCTCTTCTGCAGCAGCTTGCTGTCTGAGGCTTTCAAGAGAGGGCCACCATTTCTTCTCCAGACTCGCTTCCTCCCTGGAGGGTTCCCCTGGCCCCAGAAGCTCTCCAGTGGCAGGCCCAAGCTCCTCTAGGGCCGCGTTACAGGACAAACCACAAGGAGAAGCAGTCGAAAGTTAGCACAGTGGGTTTTATTAACAAATCGCCAAGTGCCACCAGGTACTCTGGTGGATATGGTCATAAGGTTCGACTCGTGTCTTTTCTTCTTTTCAGCTCACTCCTCGCTTCTTCTTTTGAGACAGTCAGTCCTTTGTTAGTCCTCCCTTGGGTCGGTCTTCCCTCTGGGAAAAGAGAAAAGGAGAGGCAGTTATCGGACCTCCTCTTATTGCATTAGTTTCTTCACTATCACTCCTTGGGTAGTTGGGTCACGGGACAGGCGGAACTCACTGGACTGCCTCTTAAGATAATAAGGGGGAGGTAAATAAAGTAGGATACTACAATAATGCATATGGCACAAGACCGGATAACATTCTTTTTCACACGACCCCTATGCCACCCTTCTTTCCCTCATTTTCAGTGTACAAGGGAACCCAAGGAAGCAATAGGCTAGGGACCTTAGGGTAGTTATATCTATAAACAGGACAGTGGTCCCTAGACAAGGCAATTGTATCAAATAAATATAGGCTAAATAAACACTATATTCTTAGTCCAGCCGGACAGATTTATTTTGTAATAAACAATTTTAGAAAAGAGTTTTTAAAAAGTGTTACAGCAGGACACCAGCCGATGTCAACTGACACACTAAAGAAAAACAAACAAGGCAACAAAAACAGTCTGTGTAGTCAATTCACAGTCAGACAATAATACAAACACACTATTACCTAGGGTTAATACAGGTTCATCCTCAGGACATTACATATATGCCTTTTACTTTTTCAGAGAATATAACAAAATCAGAATTGACTTGCTCAGCCTCTGTAAAGAGGCGCCGACGTCAATAGCCTCGGTATTTAAGGAGCTACCAATTGGTGCAACAGTACAGCCTTCGTGATAATAGAGATGGCTGGATAAAGTAGTAGTGCCGTGCCGACAATGCGGTCCGTGTCTCTGGGTCACGGGACAGGCGGAACTCACTGGACTGCCTCTTAAGATAATAAGGGGGAGGTAAATAAAGTAGGATACTACAATAATGCATATGGCACAAGACCGGATAACATTCTTTTTCACATGACCCCTATGCCACCCTTCTTTCCCTGTCCTGGGTTCTTCTCATCACCTAGGTTAGAGTAATAAACAACGTAACTCAACTGGGGTCTGCCCTCCCTAAACAAAGGGAATTTATGTCCTCCCTTCCAGGGCCCGTATGAGCCCCTTGAGATATGTGTGGATGAAAAACCACCCGCCCCCTTAAACGGTTGTTCTGGCCACTTGCCGGAGGACGTGGCTTGATGACAGAGCCAAGGCTGCCTCGTCCGGAGCGCCTTCCCCTGGGATAACCAACGCTGCTGGTCCGCTCCATGCCTCTCCGTTTCCGGTCCGGTTCCCGCACTCCGCACTCGTCTCTGCCGGGTTTCGCTGCTCCAGTGTTGGCCGTGCATCTCCTCCCCTTCCGCTGATTGCCCCCTTCTTGTCACCTTGCAAACTTTTACATACTTCTGGGGTCGGCTGAGGCCCACGGTTTCGCCCCTCTACGGATGCTGAACACACCATTGCAGCACCCCAGGGCACCTGTAGTCCTCCTCCAAGGGCACCCTGTCAGAGGCCGTTTCCTCACCAGGGGCAAGATCATCTCCCAGAAGAGCCTGACCCTCACTTGGAGTCTGGGCAGAGGATCATTTCTTACCTTTCCTATCTCTCTTTTTAGGAGCAGTCCGGGCCATTATTCCAGGCATCACTCCTCTTGGATTACCCTGCTTTTTGACCTGTGGTCTAGTTGCCACTAAACACCTTTAGTGGTGCCCAGCAGGGCTGCATGGGCCTGTAACTCAACTTCAGCCCATGCTGAAGTCTCCAAATCATTGCCCATAAGACACTCTACAGGAATGGATGAGGATACCACAACTTTATTGAGGCCAGTAACAACCCCCCCCCCCCAGCTGAAATTGACCACTGTCATGGGGTGGCACTTAATGACGTTATCTACGTTGGTTACTTGGTAAGTGTGCCCAAGTACAATCTGCTCAGGTGACACCTGTTTTTCAGTTGCACCAGTGTCTTTGTAATCTTCGGCCTCAATACCATTAATGAGGGGATGCCGCCTCTATTTCCTCATATTAGGAGGCCAAGCAGCCAAAGTGGCCAGGTTAATGCAAGCCTCCAATACAAGGACAGCCTCAGTGGATTTTCTGACTAGGCCAGAGTCCGCTGTAGTACCAAAAGAAAACCCAGCTACACCTGTGGAGGTAGTACTGCTACCAGTGCTACTGCTAGTGCCACAAGGGGAAGTCGTAGCAGTACTGGTGCTTTTCCTATTACAACAGGGATCAGAAGTCCTATGGCCTTTTGTTGTACAAGCAAAGCACCAAGGTTTCTTATTAGAGGAGGATTCGACCCACCCCCAGAGGAAGATGTTTGTGGGCCTAAAGAAGACTTTCTTTTTTATCTTTAGGTTTCTCCCCATCTTTCTCTTGGGACTTAGAATTATTCATTTTTTACCAGTCACCCCCACTATGAGACTTCATACTGACTGTGGTGCGAACCCATTTGTCTGCCTTCTTTCCCAATAGGACCACTCTTTGGCATTGTTTGGAATGCTGCCATTCCTGAGACAATAGGATCGCTCCTTGGCATTGTTCTGATTGCTGCCTCAATTAAATAATTTGCGTTTGACATTATTGTTAGAAATGGCATAGCGTATATGTTGAGAGGGTTTCCAACTTTCTCATTAGAACTTTGAGAAAGACAATATAGAGGTATTTCATTTAAATGTTGGAGGTTTCAAATTAAAATATGCTAGATTTTTGGGGGGTGGGGCAAAGTGGCAGGTGGTGGTGGGCCGGGTCACCGGGGAGGGGGGGCCCCCCATGTGTTCTGCAGGGGGGCCCCCTCAAGTTTCTTTACGCCACTGGCTGGACAGGGGGGTTGTCACTCCCTTGTCCTTTGTGTGGTTTTGCACCAGAGCAGGAACAGATGGCTCCTACACTGGAGTAAACCGATGTATGCAAGAAAGGCACTAACTGTGCCCTTCAAAACAGTCTGGAGGTGCTCAGAAGCGCCCCAACTCTAGCCCAGAGACAGGTAATTCTAAAGGAGAGTTGATAACACCTCTACTCTACAGGAAATCCTTTGTTCTGCCTTCCCCTGCCAGAGTTAGGTGCAGCAGCAGGAGAGCAGAACAGTGTCTGGAGTCGGCGGAAGCACCGGCTTGCATGCAGACCCTGCAAGGCTACACAGGTAGTTATGGGAGTGTCCTCTAATAACCCCCTCCCCAGTACACGGTATCTGTCAACTAACACTGCAGTCGGTGTTGGTGCATGATTCCAACATGTTTGATACCAAACATGACTAGATTCTTTAAAGCCAATATGTAGTTGGACATCTTTGTTGACCAGTGTCCACTACATACCTTGAAATGGCTTCCCCACACTTATAAACACAAGAGAATGGAGTCTGGGATTTGTAGGGATGCCTCTGCTCATGCAGGGGCACATTTACACTTAGTGCCATGCACCCTGCCCTTGGGCTGAAGGGCCTTGCCTATGGATGACTTATAGGGTCCAAGTGCAGTGGCCGGGATATAAGGAAAACCTGCGGTGAGAGGTGCATGCACCATTTCACGCAGGCTGCAATAGCAGGCCTGTAGTCACAGTTTGCATGTGATCTAATGGATGACATCATACATGCTGCAGCCCATGGGAGGCCTCTGGTGTACCAATGCCCTGGATACTTTAGTACCATCTACTAGGGACTAACAGGGGTACACCAGTATGCCACTTGTGCGGTGTACAAAGTAATTACCATGTCAATTTAGAGCAGGGAACATCAACACTGGGGTCCTGGTTAGCAGGATCCTAGTTTATACAGTCTAAGCACATTAACACCAGGCAAAACGCAGGGGCAATCATGTCAGAAAGATCCAACTTTCCTACACAATCCCTTCCCAAACGAAGGAAGATGAGATTAACCTTGCCCAGTTGAGTCTTCATTTTCTAAGTGGAAATATCTGAAAAGTCCATCTGCATTGGCATGGTGTATCCCAGGTCTATGTCCATTCCCTGTGGAGAAATAGACCACCACAAAAGTTTGGATTTTCACCTTTCATCTGTTTAAGCTATAAGAGGGGTTTGTGGTCTGTCTGAACAATGAAGTGAGTGCCTAACAGGGCCCAGACCACAGCTAAAGCCTCCCTCTCTGTGACTGATCAACGTTTCTCTCTGGGGGTCAACCTTCTACTTATAAAAGCTACTGGTTGATCCTGTCCCTCTTCATTCAGTTGTGATAGTACCACTCCTATTCCTGTCTGAGAGGCTTCTGTCTGAACAATGAATGGTGTGGAGAAGTCAGGAATCTTTATAATTCGAGCTGAGTGCATGGCCTTCTTCCGGGCATCAAAGGCCTCTTGACAGCTAACCGTGCAGTCTACCTTTTTAGGCATTGTACAAGAGGTAAGATCCTTGAGGAGTGTCACAATGGGCCCATACCCCTTCACAAATCTTCTGTACTACCCAGTCAGACACAGAAAAGCTCTGAGTCTGAGTAGTTGGAGCAATCCAATCCATAACGATTTTGATTTTTCTCTGTAAAGGTTGAACTTGGCCCCACCTACCAGGTGGCTAAGTATACAACTTTGCTCTGCCCTATCTGGCACTTACTTGCCTTGATAGTGAGGCCTGCCTTTTTCAAGGTCTCGAATACACTCCTGGGATGGACCGGGTGGTCTTGCCAGATGGAACTAAAGACAGCTATATCATCTAGATATGCTGGTCTGAAGTCTTCCAAGCCAGCCGGAACTTGATTCAACAACCTCTGGAATGTGGCAGGTGCATGTTTCAATCCAAAGGGAATCACAGTGAACTGATAGGGCCCACCAGGAGTTGAAAATGCACCTTTGGGTTCAGCAGCATCTGTGATCCTGATCTGCCAATAGCTTGCAGTCAGGTCAAAAGTCCTGAGATACTTGGCGGCAGCCAGATTATCAATTAGTTCATCTGCCCTGGGAATTGGATGGGCATCAGTCTTAGTCACTGCATTGATGCCTCTGTAGTTTACATAGAACATCACTTCTCTCTATCCACCCTGGGAATGAGGCTTGGGTAAAAGGACTACTAGACTGGCCCTCGGGCTGTCTGAAGGCTCAATTACCCCCAACTCTAGCATCTTCTGGACTTCTGTCCTGATGCACTCTCTAACATGGTCAGGTTGCCTGTAGATTTTACTCTTAACAGGCAGGCTGTCACCTTTGTCCACATCATGAGCACACCAGGAAGTTCGACTGGGTGTCAGAGAAAATAATTCTGGGAACTGATTGAGTACCTGTCTACAATCAGTTTGGTGCTGGTCAGTGAGGCTGTCAGCAAAGACTACTCCATCTACTGAACCATCAACTGGGTTGTGTGAGAGGAGCTCAGGGAGATAGGCACTCTCTTCATCCTGTCCCTCATCAGTGGTCATGAGCAAGCTCATGCCAGCCCTGTCAGAGTAAGGCTTTAGGGGGTTCACATACATCTCCCAATGTGGGCTTCTTGGCGTGCCTAGATCCACCAAGTAGGTGACCTCACCTTTTTTTCCATTTTATGTGGGCTTTAACTTGTCTTGGAGTGCCCTTGAAGCCACAGGCTTCAACACCCACACTTTCTGCCCTGGCTGGTGTTTACTGTTTAGTCAGAACAGCCTTATAGTGATACCATAACTTTTGTAGTGCTTGGCTGGCCTCCAGTTTTTAATTGCCTTCTACATATACTAAGCCATACGCGAACATAGGTCTAGTACATAATCTATAATGTATTGCTTGGGAGGTTTGAGAAGCTGCTCTCATCCCTCCTTCACAAGACAAAGTGGAGCCCTAACTGGATGAACAAACAGAAATTCAAATGGACTGTAACCCATTCCCTTCTGTGGAACCTCTCTTTAGGCAACAAAAAGGCAAGGTAGTAAGACATCCCATCTACTTCTAAGTTTATCGGATAGTCCTATAATCATACCTTTGAGGGCTTTGTTGAATCTCCCAACTAACCCATTGCCTTGTGGATGGCAGAGTGTGGTGATTTTATAGGTTACACCACACCCTTTCCACATAGCTTTCAGGTAGCCAGAGATGCACCTATGTTTGACACCAACTCATTAAGGAAACCCACTCTGGAAAAGATTTCTAAGAGGGCTTTTGACACTGCAGGAGCTGTAGTGGTCCTAAGGGGAATAGCTTCTGTGTACCTGGTGGCATGGTCTACCATCCCCAGAATAAATCTGTTCCAAGAGGCTTTTGGAGGGTCTAGGGGACCAACTATGTCAACCCCTACCCTCTCAAAGGGGACCCCAACCACTGGTAGTGGGAATAAAGGGGCCTTTGTGGTGCTACCTGTCTTACCACTGACTTGGAAGATGACAGAGGAGCGACGAAACTCCTTGGTGTCTTCAGGCATGTGGGGCCAGTGAACCTGTAGAACAAGTTTGTCCCAAGTCTAGCTTTGCCCAAGGGGTATGTCTTGTGCCCGGGTCAAGAGGAATTCCCTAAACTGAGGAACAACTAACCTCCTGGTAGCACCAGGCTTGGGGTCTCTGGCCTCAGAATAAATGAGTCCATCTTCCCAGTAGATCCTATGGATCCACTGACATCCCCTGCCTCTTCTGCAGCAGCTTGCTGTCTGAGGCTTTCAAGAGAGGGCCACCATTTCTTCTCCAGACTCGCTTCCTCCCTGGAGGGTTCCCCTGGCCCCAGAAGCTCTCCAGTGGCAGGCCCAAGCTCCTCTAGGGCCGCGTTACAGGACAAACCACAAGGAGAAGCAGTCGAAAGTTAGCACAGTGGGTTTTATTAACAAATCGCCAAGTGCCACCAGGTACTCTGGTGGATATGGTCATAAGGTTCGACTCGTGTCTTTTCTTCTTTTCAGCTCACTCCTCGCTTCTTCTTTTGAGACAGTCAGTCCTTTGTTAGTCCTCCCTTGGGTCGGTCTTCCCTCTGGGAAAAGAGAAAAGGAGAGGCAGTTATCGGACCTCCTCTTATTGCATTAGTTTCTTCACTATCACTCCTTGGGTAGTTGGGTCACGGGACAGGCGGAACTCACTGGACTGCCTCTTAAGATAATAAGGGGGAGGTAAATAAAGTAGGATACTACAATAATGCATATGGCACAAGACCGGATAACATTCTTTTTCACACGACCCCTATGCCACCCTTCTTTCCCTCATTTTCAGTGTACAAGGGAACCCAAGGAAGCAATAGGCTAGGGACCTTAGGGTAGTTATATCTATAAACAGGACAGTGGTCCCTAGACAAGGCAATTGTATCAAATAAATATAGGCTAAATAAACACTATATTCTTAGTCCAGCCGGACAGATTTATTTTGTAATAAACAATTTTAGAAAAGAGTTTTTAAAAAGTGTTACAGCAGGACACCAGCCGATGTCAACTGACACACTAAAGAAAAACAAACAAGGCAACAAAAACAGTCTGTGTAGTCAATTCACAGTCAGACAATAATACAAACACACTATTACCTAGGGTTAATACAGGTTCATCCTCAGGACATTACATATATGCCTTTTACTTTTTCAGAGAATATAACAAAATCAGAATTGACTTGCTCAGCCTCTGTAAAGAGGCGCCGACGTCAATAGCCTCGGTATTTAAGGAGCTACCAATTGGTGCAACAGTACAGCCTTCGTGATAATAGAGATGGCTGGATAAAGTAGTAGTGCCGTGCCGACAATGCGGTCCGTGTCTCTGGGTCACGGGACAGGCGGAACTCACTGGACTGCCTCTTAAGATAATAAGGGGGAGGTAAATAAAGTAGGATACTACAATAATGCATATGGCACAAGACCGGATAACATTCTTTTTCACATGACGCCTATGCCACCCTTCTTTCCCTGTCCTGGGTTCTTCTCATCACCTAGGTTAGAGTAATAAACAACGTAACTCAACTGGGGTCTGCCCTCCCTAAACAAAGGGAATTTATGTCCTCCCTTCCAGGGCCCGTATGAGCCCCTTGAGATATGTGTGGATGAAAAACCACCCGCCCCCTTAAACGGTTGTTCTGGCCACTTGCCGGAGGACGTGGCTTGATGACAGAGCCAAGGCTGCCTCGTCCGGAGCGCCTTCCCCTGGGATAACCAACGCTGCTGGTCCGCTCCATGCCTCTCCGTTTCCGGTCCGGTTCCCGCACTCCGCACTCGTCTCTGCCGGGTTTCGCTGCTCCAGTGTTGGCCGTGCATCTCCTCCCCTTCCGCTGATTGCCCCCTTCTTGTCACCTTGCAAACTTTTACATACTTCTGGGGTCGGCTGAGGCCCACGGTTTCGCCCCTCTACGGATGCTGAACACACCATTGCAGCACCCCAGGGCACCTGTAGTCCTCCTCCAAGGGCACCCTGTCAGAGGCCGTTTCCTCACCAGGGGCAAGATCATCTCCCAGAAGAGCCTGACCCTCACTTGGAGTCTGGGCAGAGGATCATTTCTTACCTTTCCTATCTCTCTTTTTAGGAGCAGTCCGGGCCATTATTCCAGGCATCACTCCTCTTGGATTACCCTGCTTTTTGACCTGTGGTCTAGTTGCCACTAAACACCTTTAGTGGTGCCCAGCAGGGCTGCATGGGCCTGTAACTCAACTTCAGCCCATGCTGAAGTCTCCAAATCATTGCCCATAAGACACTCTACAGGAATGGATGAGGATACCACAACTTTATTGAGGCCAGTAACAACCCCCCCCCCCCCCAGCTGAAATTGACCACTGTCATGGGGTGGCACTTAATGACGTTATCTACGTTGGTTACTTGGTAAGTGTGCCCAAGTACAATCTGCTCAGGTGACACCTGTTTTTCAGTTGCACCAGTGTCTTTGTAATCTTCGGCCTCAATACCATTAATGAGGGGATGCCGCCTCTATTTCCTCATATTAGGAGGCCAAGCAGCCAAAGTGGCCAGGTTAATGCAAGCCTCCAATACAAGGACAGCCTCAGTGGATTTTCTGACTAGGCCAGAGTCCGCTGTAGTACCAAAAGAAAACCCAGCTACACCTGTGGAGGTAGTACTGCTACCAGTGCTACTGCTAGTGCCACAAGGGGAAGTCGTAGCAGTACTGGTGCTTTTCCTATTACAACAGGGATCAGAAGTCCTATGGCCTTTTGTTGTACAAGCAAAGCACCAAGGTTTCTTATTAGAGGAGGATTCGACCCACCCCCAGAGGAAGATGTTTGTGGGCCTAAAGAAGACTTTCTTTTTTATCTTTAGGTTTCTCCCCATCTTTCTCTTGGGACTTAGAATTATTCATTTTTTACCAGTCACCCCCACTATGAGACTTCATACTGACTGTGGTGCGAACCCATTTGTCTGCCTTCTTTCCCAATAGGACCACTCTTTGGCATTGTTTGGAATGCTGCCATTCCTGAGACAATAGGATCGCTCCTTGGCATTGTTCTGATTGCTGCCTCAATTAAATAATTTGCGTTTGACATTATTGTTAGAAATGGCATAGCGTATATGTTGAGAGGGTTTCCAACTTTCTCATTAGAACTTTGAGAAAGACAATATAGAGGTATTTCATTTAAATGTTGGAGGTTTCAAATTAAAATATGCTAGATTTTTGGGGGGTGGGGCAAAGTGGCAGGTGGTGGTGGGCCGGGTCACCGGGGAGGGGGGGCCCCCCATGTGTTCTGCAGGGGGGCCCCCTCAAGTTTCTTTACGCCACTGGCTGGACAGGGGGGTTGTCACTCCCTTGTCCTTTGTGTGGTTTTGCACCAGAGCAGGAACAGATGGCTCCTACACTGGAGTAAAC
The DNA here is from genome assembly GCF_964263255.1 of Lissotriton vulgaris. Taxonomy (NCBI): domain Eukaryota; kingdom Metazoa; phylum Chordata; class Amphibia; order Caudata; family Salamandridae; genus Lissotriton; species Lissotriton vulgaris. The sequence goes on from NC_141685.1 coordinate 1,562,400,238, forward strand.
CGATGTATGCAAGAAAGGCACTAACTGTGCCCTTCAAAACAGTCTGGAGGTGCTCAGAAGCGCCCCAACTCTAGCCCAGAGACAGGTAATTCTAAAGGAGAGTTGATAACACCTCTACTCTACAGGAAATCCTTTGTTCTGCCTTCCCCTGCCAGAGTTAGGTGCAGCAGCAGGAGAGCAGAACAGTGTCTGGAGTCGGCGGAAGCACCGGCTTGCATGCAGACCCTGCAAGGCTACACAGGTAGTTATGGGAGTGTCCTCTAATAACCCCCTCCCCAGTACACGGTATCTGTCAACTAACACTGCAGTCGGTGTTGGTGCATGATTCCAACATGTTTGATACCAAACATGACTAGATTCTTTAAAGCCAATATGTAGTTGGACATCTTTGTTGACCAGTGTCCACTACATACCTTGAAATGGCTTCCCCACACTTATAAACACAAGAGAATGGAGTCTGGGATTTGTAGGGATGCCTCTGCTCATGCAGGGGCACATTTACACTTAGTGCCATGCACCCTGCCCTTGGGCTGAAGGGCCTTGCCTATGGATGACTTATAGGGTCCAAGTGCAGTGGCCGGGATATAAGGAAAACCTGCGGTGAGAGGTGCATGCACCATTTCACGCAGGCTGCAATAGCAGGCCTGTAGTCACAGTTTGCATGTGATCTAATGGATGACATCATACATGCTGCAGCCCATGGGAGGCCTCTGGTGTACCAATGCCCTGGATACTTTAGTACCATCTACTAGGGACTAACAGGGGTACACCAGTATGCCACTTGTGCGGTGTACAAAGTAATTACCATGTCAATTTAGAGCAGGGAACATCAACACTGGGGTCCTGGTTAGCAGGATCCTAGTTTATACAGTCTAAGCACATTAACACCAGGCAAAACGCAGGGGCAATCATGTCAGAAAGATCCAACTTTCCTACACAATCCCTTCCCAAACGAAGGAAGATGAGATTAACCTTGCCCAGTTGAGTCTTCATTTTCTAAGTGGAAATATCTGAAAAGTCCATCTGCATTGGCATGGTGTATCCCAGGTCTATGTCCATTCCCTGTGGAGAAATAGACCACCACAAAAGTTTGGATTTTCACCTTTCATCTGTTTAAGCTATAAGAGGGGTTTGTGGTCTGTCTGAACAATGAAGTGAGTGCCTAACAGGGCCCAGACCACAGCTAAAGCCTCCCTCTCTGTGACTGATCAACGTTTCTCTCTGGGGGTCAACCTTCTACTTATAAAAGCTACTGGTTGATCCTGTCCCTCTTCATTCAGTTGTGATAGTACCACTCCTATTCCTGTCTGAGAGGCTTCTGTCTGAACAATGAATGGTGTGGAGAAGTCAGGAATCTTTATAATTCGAGCTGAGTGCATGGCCTTCTTCCGGGCATCAAAGGCCTCTTGACAGCTAACCGTGCAGTCTACCTTTTTAGGCATTGTACAAGAGGTAAGATCCTTGAGGAGTGTCACAATGGGCCCATACCCCTTCACAAATCTTCTGTACTACCCAGTCAGACACAGAAAAGCTCTGAGTCTGAGTAGTTGGAGCAATCCAATCCATAACGATTTTGATTTTTCTCTGTAAAGGTTGAACTTGGCCCCACCTACCAGGTGGCTAAGTATACAACTTTGCTCTGCCCTATCTGGCACTTACTTGCCTTGATAGTGAGGCCTGCCTTTTTCAAGGTCTCGAATACACTCCTGGGATGGACCGGGTGGTCTTGCCAGATGGAACTAAAGACAGCTATATCATCTAGATATGCTGGTCTGAAGTCTTCCAAGCCAGCCGGAACTTGATTCAACAACCTCTGGAATGTGGCAGGTGCATGTTTCAATCCAAAGGGAATCACAGTGAGCTGATAGGGCCCACCAGGAGTTGAAAATGCACCTTTGGGTTCAGCAGCATCTGTGATCCTGATCTGCCAATAGCTTGCAGTCAGGTCAAAAGTCCTGAGATACTTGGCGGCAGCCAGATTATCAATTAGTTCATCTGCCCTGGGAATTGGATGGGCATCAGTCTTAGTCACTGCATTGATGCCTCTGTAGTTTACATAGAACATCACTTCTCTCTATCCACGCTGGGAATGAGGCTTGGGTATAAGGACTACTAGACTGGCCCTCGGGCTGTCTGAAGGCTCAATTACCCCCAACTCTAGCATCTTCTGGACTTCTGTCCTGATGCACTCTCTAACATGGTCAGGTTGCCTGTAGATTTTACTCTTAACAGGCAGGCTGTCACCTTTGTCCACATCATGAGCACACCAGGAAGTTCGACTGGGTGTCAGAGAAAATAATTCTGGGAACTGATTGAGTACCTGTCTACAATCAGTTTGGTGCTGGTCAGTGAGGCTGTCAGCAAAGACTACTCCATCTACTGAACCATGAACTGGGTTGTGTGAGAGGAGCTCAGGGAGATAGGCACTCTCTTCATCCTGTCCCTCATCAGTGGTCATGAGCAAGCTCATGCCAGCCCTGTCAGAGTAAGGCTTTAGGGGGTTCACATACATCTCCCAATGTGGGCTTCTTGGCGTGCCTAGATCCACCAAGTAGGTGACCTCACCTTTTTTTCCATTTTATGTGGGCTTTAACTTGTCTTGGAGTGCCCTTGAAGCCACAGGCTTCAACACCCACACTTTCTGCCCTGGCTGGTGTTTACTGTTTAGTCAGAACAGCCTTATAGTGATACCATAACTTTTGTAGTGCTTGGCTGGCCTCCAGTTTTTATTTGCCTTCTACATATACTAAGCCATACGCGAACATAGGTCTAGTACATAATCTATAATGTATTGCTTGGGAGGTTTGAGAAGCTGCTCTCATCCCTCCTTCACAAGACAAAGTGGAGCCCTAACTGGATGAACAAACAGAAATTCAAATGGACTGTAACCCATTCCCTTCTGTGGAACCTCTCTTTAGGCAACAAAAAGGCAAGGTAGTAAGACATCCCATCTACTTCTAAGTTTATCGGATAGTCCTATAATCATACCTTTGAGGGCTTTGTTGAATCTCCCAACTAACCCATTGCCTTGTGGATGGCAGAGTGTGGTGATTTTATAGGTTACACCACACCCTTTCCACATAGCTTTCAGGTAGCCAGAGATGCACCTATGTTTGACACCAACTCATTAAGGAAACCCACTCTGGAAAAGATTTCTAAGAGGGCTTTTGACACTGCAGGAGCTGTAGTGGTCCTAAGGGGAATAGCTTCTGTGTACCTGGTGGCATGGTCTACCATCCCCAGAATAAATCTGTTCCAAGAGGCTTTTGGAGGGTCTAGGGGACCAACTATGTCAACCCCTACCCTCTCAAAGGGGACCCCAACCACTGGTAGTGGGAATAAAGGGGCCTTTGTGGTGCTACCTGTCTTACCACTGACTTGGAAGATGACAGAGGAGCGACGAAACTCCTTGGTGTCTTCAGGCATGTGGGGCCAGTGAACCTGTAGAACAAGTTTGCCCCAAGTCTAGCTTTTCCCAAGGGGTATGTCTTGTGCCCGGGTCAAGAGGAATTCCCTAAACTGAGGAACAACTAACCTCCTGGTAGCACCATGCTTGGGGTCTCTGGCCTCAGAATAAAAGAGTCCATCTTCCCAGTAGATCCTATGGATCCACTGACATCCCCTGCCTCTTCTGCAGCAGCTTGCTGTCTGAGGCTTTCAAGAGAGGGCCAGCATTTCTTCTCGAGACTCACTTCCTCCCTGGAGGGTTCACCTGGCCGCAGAAGCTCTCCAGTGGCAGGCCCAAGCTCCTCTAGGGCCGCATAACAGGACAAACCACGAGGAGAAGCCGTCGGAAGTTAGCACAGTGGGTTTTATTAACAAATCGCCAATTGCCACCAGGTACTCTGGTTGATATGGTCATAAGGTTCGACTCGTGTCTTTTCTTCTTTTTAGATCACTCCTCGCTTCTTCTTTTGAGACCGTCAGTCCTTTGTTAGTTCTCCCTTGGGTCGGTCTTCCCTCTGGGAAAAGAGAAAAGGAGAGGCAATCAGTTATCGGACCTCCTCTTATTGCATTAGTTTCTTCACTATCACTCCTTGAGTAGTTGGGTCACGGGACAGGCGGAACTCACTGGACTGCCTCTTAAGAAAATAAGGGGGGGGTAAATAAAGTAGGATACTACAATAATGCATATGGCACAAGACCGGATAACGTTCTTTTTCACATGACCCCTATGCCACCCTTCTTTCCCGGTCCTGGGTTCTTGTCATCACCTAGGTTAGAGTAATAAACAACGTAACTCAACTGGGGTCTGCCCTCCCTAAACAAAGGGAATTTATGTCCTCCCTTCCAGGGCCCGTATGAGTCCCTTGAGATATGTGTAGGAGAAAAACCACCCGCCCCCTTAAACGGTTGTTCGGGTCACTTGCCTGAGGACTTGGCTTGATGACAGAGCCACGGCTACCTCGTCCGGAGCGCCTTCCCCTCGGCTAACCAACACTGCTGGTCCGCTCCGCGCCTCTCCGTTTCCGGTCCGGTTCCCGCACTCCGCACTCGTCTCTGCCAGGTTTTGCTGCTCCAGTGTTGGCCGCGCATCTCCTCCCCTTCCGCTGATTGCCCCTTTCTTGTCACCTTGCAAACTTTTACATACTCCTGGGGTCGGCTGAGGCCCACGGTTTCGCCCCTTTACGGATGCTGAACACACCTTTGCAGCACCCCGGGGCACCTGTAGTCCTCCTCCAAGGGCACCCTGTCGGAGGCCGTTTCCTCACCTGGGGCAAGATCATCTCCCAGAAGAGACTGACCCTCACTTGGAGTCTAGGCAGAGGATAATTTCTTACCTTTCCGATCTCTCTTTTTAGGAGCAGTCTGGGCCATTATTCCAGGCACCACTGCTCTTGGATAACCCTGCTTTTTGACCTGTACTCTACTTGCCACAAACCACCTTTAGTGATGCCCAGCAGGGCAAAATGGGCCTGTAACTCAACTTCAGCCCATGCTGAAGTCTCCAAATCATTGCCCATAAGACACTCTACAGGAATGGATGAGGATACCACAACTTTATTTAGGCCAGTAACAACCCCCTCCCCAGCTGAAATTGACCACTGTTATGGGGTGGCACTTAATGATGTTATCTACGTTGGTTACTTGGTAAGTGTGCCCAAGTACAATCTGCTCAGGTGACACCTGTGTCCCTGTAATCTTCGGCCTCAATACCAATAATGAGGGGATGCTGCCTCCATTTCCTCATAATAGGAGGCCAAGCAACCAAAGTGGCAAGGTTAATGCAAGCCTCCGATACAAGGACAGCCTCAGTGGTTTTTCTGACTAGGCCAGAGTCCACTGTAGTACCAAAAGAAAACCCAGCTACACCTGTGGAGGTAGTACTGCTACCAGTGCTACTGCTAGTGCCACAAGGGGAAGTCGTAGCAGTACTGGTGCTTTTCCTATTACAAGAGGGATCAGAAGTCCTATGGCCTTTTGTTTTACAAGCAAAGCCCCAAGGTTTCTCATTAGAGGAGGATTCGACCCACCCCCAGAGGAAGATGTTTCTGGGCCTAAAGAAGACTTTCTTTTTTATCTTTAGGTTTCTCCCCATCTTTCTCTTGGGACTTAGAATTATTCATTTTGTACCAGTCACCCCCACTATGAGACTTCATGCTGACTTTGGTGCGAACCCATTTGTCTGCCTTCTTTCCAAATTCTTGGGGAGAGGTCAACTCAGAGTCCACCAGGTATTGATGTAGTTTTTCAGACACACAGTAGTTAAGGATGTGCTCTCTTATGACCAAATTGTACATCCCTTCATAGTCATGTACATTACTACAATGTAACTAGCCTTCCAGAGCCCTAACTGCACAGTCTCCAAAATCAAGCCCAGACTTGTGAGGACACCTGAGTTTCTCTAAACTTAACCCTGTATTTTCTCGGTATTAAGCCAAAACCCATTAATTAGTGGCTCTTGCAAGACCTGGTAGTTGTCTGCTCTCTAACTGCCAAAGGTTTATCTCTGCCTTTTTCTGCAAAGGAGAGCCTTAGGATAACTGACCCCTGCCTCTGAGTGATGTTTTGAACTTTACAGAGCTTTTCCAGCGCAGTAACCCGCTTGTGGATGTCATACCGAGTATGACAAGGAGGGGCTATCCTGCTGAGATCCTAGAGTCAAAGTGTTACTCCCTGAACCTGGAGTCTCTAGTGTTGCCACCATGGGGATCTAACCCCAAATTCTTCAGTTCTCTCTTCAATTCTATGGCTTCCATTTCAAGAGCCAGCTGCTGCCTCATCAACTTGAGCTTTCTCAAGTTTCAGCAAGCTATACCCTCTGTCGAAAGCTTTCTCCTCTATGCTGGAATGGATAGACCCAGCAGAAGATGCTGAGAAGAGTGAGGATAAGTATTAGGATCTGTTCCTCCTGGTAACCCTTTTTACCAACCCAGAGGGAGAAAAGGTGGGCCTATCGCTGTGAACCCCCTTCTGTACTACCAGTATGTCCCTCTACTGCTATAGGGTTGTCCATGGGGATCTCTGATTCTTCATGGCCAAGTCCAGAGACAGAGCCAGATGTACTAGACACCTCTAGCGCCAGCTCCGTAGGGTTACCCCCCTCAACTCACCTGCCTCCCAGGATTCCGGACGTCATCTTGAAGGAGTGGTTCTAAGAGATAAGACCTAGTGAGGTGACTACCTCTATTCAGTTTTCTAGCCTTACACAAGGTCCAAAGTACCTGGAACATAAGGGCACAGCCCCCAACACTCGAGTCTGACTAGATTCCTCAACAGAAGACATGCTACTAGTGTAGTGTATGTGTATATACCCTACTCTAGTGTTCTAAACATCTAAGGGATTACAAAAGGGCTATGCTAGACTCCTGACACTCAACCCAAAATGTTTAACAAATAAATACTATCTACCCCGTTAAAAGTATAGTGTATACCTAAGTTAGTAGTGATTTCCGGTGGAAACTTTACTTAAGACTAAGTGGTAAAGCAATGAAAGTCTTTTTCCCACCACTGCACCACCAATGTAGGAGACTGACAGTATATGGTGCACATGTATTGGTGATGCACCGTGCACTAAGTCCAGGCAGCCCTTAGTGATAGTGGAAGTAGTCCATGATAACCAAAGCTCTCAAGGGGTGGCTGTGGAGAGCAGCTACAACTTATTCAGGATGGTGTAAAGCGGGTGCAATTATCACATAAGTCAGGCAGTGATGTTCACACAGGAAGGTACCACACCAGTGTTATAAAAATAATCAATATTTTTTGTAACACCAAGCACTAAACTACTTGGACTTTGGTATATCTCTTACCCAGGAGATATGAATACACATCAGATATACTAGAAAAACTGGTGAGTAAGCACATAAAACACATGGGCCCCTATAGGGAGGGTCAAACCATATTCTAAAAAAAGGAATACTAAAGGGGTACCTAATTAAGACTACCACCCCAGGATCTGTAGGCCAGGGGAAGTATGGAACCACCCAAGGTAGGTTAGTAGGATACCCTAGGTGCCCGTGTGCAGAGGTGATACCCCGGGTCTTTGTCCATAGGATAAAATAGGGAATAATGGTTAGGTTTTTGAGGATTCAGGACTAATCCCAGTTGATACAGAGGAAACCCATTGGAACATGGGAGGTTGGAGAGCACCCACACCCGTTGATACCCAGAGGAGCAGGATACCTAGACCAGGAAGCCCAGATGCATAGGTGTGAAGCGGTGTTGGAACCGACTGTTTGATTTAATGGAGGCCGGTGAAACCCAGGCATGGATTCCGGACAAGGGGTACCCAATGAGAGAGGAGACAAAGTCCAAGCCGCCCGGAGTTGCACAGGAGGGGCAGGGACATAATCCCAGCCCTTCTCAGGGGTACTTCCCTGTAGGATGGAGGCATTGAAGATGCAACTGGGGAGTCCCAGCGATGATGGAGGATCTCAGGAGCCGTCCACGAGCTATCCCAAGCCAATTGACGAATGGCAGGAGGGTCAGTTGCCAGCAGTGCCACCAACAAGCCATGGCAAATACAACAGACGTTGCAGGAGGAAATGTAGAAATGGAGACCAGCACGGTCCACAGAACTCACCCACTACAGGTAAGTTAGTGCCATCCCTCAGCAAGCAGGAGAGCCAGTAGGAATCAATAAAGTCCCCATAGGAACCCTCTGGCAGCAGTCACAGGGAGTCGCAAGTAGACCTCAGCAGCACACTGAAGATAGAGGCGCACGTCGCAAGAGATGCAGTGGAGTCGCTTATGCAGCTGAGTGATGCTTGGGGCTGGGGCTTTTTGGAGCTCAAGGACCTCTGGACTGGAGCGCCAACAAGCCTTTTGTCATAGGTCACCTACCTAGATCCCAGGTGATTCCACAGGGGCAGCGATGCTAGTTCCCGAACCCTGCGGAGACTTACCCACGGTTTACAGGAGGAAACACTGCTCCAGTGGCAAATCCCAGGGGTAAGGGTGTTGAAATGGAGAGAAAGTGTGGAGTCAATGGATGCTGTGGTTCGTTTACTCAATAGCAACACTGCAGCAGGCATTCACACCAGTCTGATGAATGGTACCTGCAGATATGGTACCTATACACAAATAATAAGGCTTTTATCTAGTATTAACTATATCTCTTAAGGTTTCACCTCACGAAAACTTTTCAAATCTCAACCAACATCTAGTTTTGTTGCCATTTGTTTTTTCAGAAAGTCCGTAGAGGTGCCTTCATCAAAGTTTTGAAACTGTTGCGAGTATGATTCCAGCATCAAATCCACAAGCAAATTTAGACGGGGTTAGCTACACCCAAGTCCTCTCTGGAAGAGCCCTGTCAACAGTTTGTACGAGTTGACCAAAACACAGGTTACCTTTGTTTGCAGCACGGTGTTGCGACTGAGCTCAGCACGTAGGAAAATCAGGTCTGTTAATGCATCTCTCCTTTTCTTCTCGTTTTTACCATCCAGTTGGGATACTAATGCAGGACACTCTTTGTGGTGAAGTCGAAGTAGAAGGAACAAGGGAGCTGGCAAGACAGAGTCCTGGAAGTGGGGAAACAGGTAAGTGGCAAGCAAAGAGGCTAAGTGAAGGGGAGGAGTGTGGATGCTCTTTAAATAAGATAGCTTGTCCTTTTTCTGCACATGGGTGTTAATTGCACTTCTTCAGAACTTTCACAAAGAACACATTCCAATTGTTTGTAACAGGGAACGGGTGCAGATAATTAACTTGATGAGGCTGCCTTCCAGAAGGTGCATTAGAATATTCACAAAGGTTGCATTCTAATTGCTTATAGCAAGGAACAGGGGTGACAAATGCAAAAAGAACAATTGATGGACAGAATGCAGAACAATGTCATACATTCACCCCAGTACAGAGATCTGGGCCTCAATTTATCGTTTTTTTGCTCACCATGCTATTCCAATTTGGACCCAGCCATATGCATATCGGTCTTGACCCTGTGCCCAATGGGAACAGTCCATCCTGAACTGCCAGGCCAGGTCCTCCCTGGACTGGAAACAGGCCTCCTAGGACCGTTTTTGGGCTTTCAGCCCTCACCAGCCAGGATAGCTTGTCTGGGCATACCTGTCCCACTAGGAGTGACAAATGCAAAAAGAACAATTGATCGTCAGAATGCAGAACAATGACATACTTTCACCCAAGTACAGAGATCTGGGCCTAAATCCATTGTTTTTTTGCTCACCGTGCCATTCCAGTTTGGACCCAGCCATATGCAAATGAGTCTTGACCCTGCGCCCATTCGGAACAGTCCAGCCCTATCTGTTAGGCCAGGTCCTCCCTGGACTGGAAACAAGCATCCTAGGACCGGTTTTGGGCTTTCAGCCCTCATCAGCCAGGATAACCTAATTCCAGTGGCATGGAGAGCACGGGACCCACGTCTGGGCATACCCGTCCCACTCGAGGTGGTAGCAAGGACCAGGTGCAGGTAATTAATTTGATGAGGGCTGTCTTCCAGGAGCTTCACAATGAGGTCATCAATGCGGTTTGCTTGATACTTAATCTGGTGGATTATCTGGATGTTTCCATGGCACATGAAACATGACCTTCCACATGCATGGTAAAACACTTGTAAAAGCTATTAAGTCTTTTCAAACAAACCGGGAAACACCACTTGCAGCTAGCTGTTACCAACAGCATGTAAGATGGTCAAAAGTCAGGGTACAAGATGCCTAATCATTCATAAGTGTGGAGAGGACCAATATGAATCATGCCTGTATATTTGTGATGAGAGGTGAGCTGCGGCAGGAATCCTGACAGTCGCCTCTCCCAAAGGCAGTTTTAGAGATCATGGCTTGGTGGGGTGAAGGGCATGAAATCGTCTCACCAGACGGGGGAAAGGAACCAAAAATGCCGGTTCCCAGGAACAATCTGAAGGGTCATAACCCTTCCAATTTATAAGGTAATATACTTGTCCCTGAGATCGTTTAAAGTCCAGGATACAGTGAACTTCGTACTCTTGTTGGCCATTAATCAGAACAGGTGGTGGTGGGGTATCTTTTCGTGGGACGGGGTGGTATGACTTGATCAGTGAAACACTGGGTGAATTGTGTATTCAGGGGAAAGCCATAGCTTGATGGTGACTGGATTAATTATCTTGATAATGTCATAAGGACCTATAAACTGTGGTTGACGTTTCCTTGGGCCTTCTTGTTGTAGGTGTTGTGTTGACCATACCATGTCTCCTTCCTTCCAAATAGATGCAGAGTTTCTATGCTTGTCAGCTTGTGCCTTAATGACCAATTTGGCTTTTGCTAAAGTCCTAGCGTGCTTTTGAATTTCATGCAGTTGTTATAATCTTTCTGTGACTGAAGGTAATGTAGTAGAAACTCCTGGACTATATCAATGGGAAGGGACCAAGGATGTTGTCCTGACAAGAAGAAGGATGTGTAGTTTGTGGCTTAGTAGGTGCTGTTATTAAAAGTGAATTCAGCTAGGTGTAAGGCCTGATCCCTTTGTTCTGTGTATGTGGATAGTAAGCATCTTAGTGTAGTTTCTAGGGATTGGTTGACCCGTTCAGTTTGCCCATCAGTGTGTGGGGGGAATTCAGATCACAAGGCTACCTCTATTCCTAACTTATCACTTCTTCTCAAAAATTTAGATGTGAACTGAACTCTGTGATCTGAAATGATTTTAGTCGCTAGACCATGCAGTCTTACAATAAGATAAATGAATATTTGTCTAAATTCTGCGGCGATAGGTATCTTTTGAGAGGGGTGAAATATACCATTTATGACAACATGTAAACCACTACTAAAATGGTAGTGAAGGGGGGCATGGCCAAGATGGCGGGCAGGTGAGATGCACTTTTCTGTCCTTCCATCCTTGCTGATTTCAAACCAAGGAAAGTGCCATCCTGCCTGCGGGTTATCTGGGAGAAGATGCTACGGAAGATGGGGTGCAGTGTTTGCCCCCCCGATTTGGGGTGACCCTGTGCATCCAAGGGTACCCCATGGTGGAGTGTTGAGCACGTGGCTGCTTCGAGGACGAACTCGGGAGAGCCAAGAGGTTGCAGTGGTGGACGCCGTAAGGACACCAGAGAGAGTTCATGGACCCGAGCCAGAGAGGTGCAGGCCATTTGGACCTCCGGTGGCGCTTCCAATCAGCGATGGGGCCATGCTCTGCTGCCGGGACCGGAACCACGGAAGTAGAACGAGGGGCCCCGGCGACTTGGAGCCCAGTTGGGGGGAGGGAGGGCGGCCTGCTGATTTTCCACCGCAGGACCCGATTCTATTGGCCATAGGAGGGAGTGAGGAGCACTGAGCTGTGCGGTTCCCCCCTCGCCTCTACAATCCTGTTCGGCCGATCTGAGTGGTGTGTGGCCCCAACGGTCCCGGTTACCTGAGACCTCAGTGGATGGCAATGGCTGGAGGAAGGAGGTGAGCGGCCTTCGGGCCTTGGCGCCTTCTCTATAGAGAATGAATGGGTAAAGATGCCTTCAAGGGAATTTATTTCATGCGTACTTGATTATTTAGACTAATTTTAGGAAGGATCGGTTAGTGATCCTTGTTAAGAATCAATCAAAAACTGTGGAATTTCAATTCAATTTAAACAATTTGTTTCAACAAAACACAACATACAAAAAACAACACAAGGTGTATTAGAAAAATATAATTTTATCCAAAAGAATTTTTAAAGAAATCACTTCATATACAGATAAGTGAACAAACAGAAAATTAGGACTGTGGGTACACACATAAGTAAATTAATACGTGACTCAACAGAACCTAAAAACACCTATCCCAAATCAGACTGAATAAAACAAGACAGGGATAAGATGAAATGGCGACGTTTCGGTTTCCTATGAATTATTTGCGGAAACCATCTTCAGGACTGAAGTCATTTGGGATCTGTATAGAGAAAATTGCAATCTGACTTCCTAGCACTGCCCGACTATGATTTCTTGAGGGCTGCCACGGTCTAATTTCAAGGTGGAACCGCTTCTATTTGGTGTGTTAGTTGACTTCTTGACTTTAAAAAAGTTTGTGGGCTTCGCTGTATTGATGCTGGCTTTTATTTAAAAGAAGGGAGGTTTCTGGCCACACCTGTTGATAAGCGGTATGTTGAATGAAGCTTAGACGCGGTGAGCAGAAACTAATACCGGTACATAGAGAAGTTTTTCACGTGGAGAGTTCAGACACAGATGTGTAATCAACCATACAGCGATAATCTAATAAAAATAATGAAGGTAAATTGCAGCGTGGTAAATGTTTAGTTCAAGGTAGTTTATCGCTGTTCAGCGGTATGTGAAGCAGTGTGTACAGCTCCAAGTCTCGCCGCAAGTAGAAAGTAAACTGCTTTGAACTGACCACATGCTGCGCAGCACTCTGGCACTGCTGTCCTGACTAGACCACGACCGCATGGTTACTGGAATACTTTCTGTGAAATTTACTTTCTACTTGCGGCGAGACTTGGAGCTGTACACACTGCTTCACATACCGCTGAACAGCGATAAACTACCTTGAACTAAATATTTACCACGCTGCAATTTACCTTCATTATTTTTATTAGATTATCGCCGTATGGTTAATTACACATCTGTGTCTGAACTCTCCACGTGAAAAACTTCTCTATGTACCGGTATTAGTTTCTGCTCACCGCGTCTAAGCTTCATTCAACATACCGCTTATCAACAGGTGTGGCCAGAAACCTCCCTTCTTTTAAATAAAAGCCAGCATCAATACAGCGAAGCCCACAAACTTTTTTAAAGTCAAGAAGTCAACTAACACACCAAATAGAAGCGGTTCCACCTTGAAATTAGACCGTGGCAGCCCTCAAGCAATCATAGTCGGGCAGTGCTAGGAAGTCAGATTGCAATTTTCTCTATACAGATCCCAATTGACTTCAGTCCTGAAGATGGTTTCCGCAAATAATTCATATGAAACCGAAATGTCGACATTTCATCTTATCCCTGTCTTGTTTTATTCAGTCTGATTTGGGATAGGTGTTTTTAGGTTCTGTTGAGTCACGTATTAATTTACTTATGTGTGTACCCACAGTCCTAATTTTCTGTTTGTTCACTTATCTGTATATGAAGTGATTTCTTTAAAAATTCTTTTGGATAAAATTATATTTTTCTAATACACCTTGTGTTGTTTTTTGTATGTTGTGTCTTGTTGAAACAAATTGCTTAAATTGAATTGAAATTCCACAGTTTTTGATTGATTCTTAACAAGGATCACTAACCGATCCTTCCTAAAATTAGTCTAAATAATCAAGTACGCATGAAATAAATTCCCTTGAAGGCATCTTCACCCATTCATTTTCATTACCCAAGCCCTCAAGGGTACACTTGGGTTGCTCACTTTTTGTAAATCATTCTCTATAGAGAAGCATCTGATGTGGGGAGCCCTTGCCCAGGGTCTGGCCCTTGTGGTATTGCTGGGGGGGCTGGGCTGTTGCCTGGTTCCTGACGGGCTCCCTGCGGTGCCTTTGCTTGTGTGGTGTGTGCCCGTTGCAGAGCCCGCCTCAGTTTGCCATGGGGGCGAGGGAGACAGGAGTAGTGCATCCCCCCCTTTTTTAGGTCTTGCCTAGGCAGCACATGCGGGGTCTCTTTGAGACTGCTGTATCCAGTGTATGGGTTAGACCGCAACCATCATTTCTGATTTGTTCCTTTTTGTGCCCTTCAAAAATCCTTGCTTTTCTGTGGTGCCCAACCTCCTGGTGTATTGGTACTGCCCATGGCCCATGGCTACTGGCCCTATTACTTGTAGGCTCTCACATCTGGCTATTTAAATGTTTCAGCATGCGCACTATTTGGTTCTTTTGCTTCAGCTCATGATATAGGATTACCACAAGACGCTCTCAGCTTAACCTGTAGGTCACCTCTTTCTCGCCTTTCTTGTTTTCCTTCCCCAGTCGTCAGTGCCCTTGATATTACCTGTTGTCCGCATGGTCCCTTCCCCTCCTCACTCGTTTTTTTTTGGGGGGCAGTTTGTATTAGCGCAAAGTCAACCCAAATGTTTTGGACCACTTAACATGAGCACCAGTTACATTACACAAGGACACATTTATTTTTAGTAGGGATGTTAAGCCGACACCAAGACTCGAACCAGGATCCCCAGATCCAAAGTCAGCAGCCAGGGCCGTTCGGCCACATCCTCTACCGAAGTCGTACTAGGTTGTGCACATCTCACGTTTCAAAGGTATGTAAATACTATAATTCAAATGTGGCCACTAAGCACCAAAAGAGACTCTGGCTTCTTCTAACTTCTCTCAAATCTGATGACCGTAGCGCTCCTTGTGTCAAAGTTCAGGTAGGTTTGCAAGATGCCCCAGCTGCAGTATATGCTTAGCAGCCTATCTTGTGCCCCCAGTGCGTTAGTTCGTAGTGTGTAATTTTAGTTGCCGCCTCTATTCTGTTATATGCGGTAATGCTTGTTCTGGGTCACTGAGTGGCATCTGCTGCTGCAAATGGCTCATCTATGAAGGACTGCATGTAAATGTCTGAAATTTCCAGCTTGTACTCGCCATTGCCATTTACAACACAAATAACTCTATCCACTCCTTCGGTCACATTGCCCCAAACACTGTCCTTATAGTCTACCCAAACTGTGTTAGCTTTTTATTCAACACAGCTGATCTCCCCATTTCATGCCCCTACCCTAAATGTGCTGAATCTCTAAATAAGTATAAGGTCCCAAAGGAGAGATTGATTGCATTGCAAATGCTTGTTATTCCTGCATTACCGATGGGTAAGAACAGAGAGGGACATTGTCCAGCAGTCCCCGCTGCCTGAAAACGAATTGGTAGGCATTGGTCTATAAGAGGTGGTTGGCGGTCAGCGGGCTCCAGCGTCGCCGTGCCAGTGTTGCTCCTGTTGCGTGGGCCTTTACCTTGAGTTCAGCCCTGGCTGGGCTTGCTGGGAGGCCTGTAATGGTACCTGGCTCCAGCTGGGCTACCAACGACTGAGGGACCCGGCTGCCGGCGGAATCTGCAGAACTGTGAGTGTTTCAAGTGCAAGGGCCTTGCCAGGCATCTCTCGGGGGTGATGGAGAGGGGAGTTCATAATGTGGCGATCCCCCCATCATCTTAAACGTACCAAGGGGCCTGAGAAGGAACTGCACCTGGAGCTGATGGCAAGGACCACTTCTCCTTTCTCTTGGAGGAATCAGTGCAGGGTGGCCTCTGTGTGGTGGCGCCAACCCTCTGGTGAGGCCCTGGAAGGCTAGCCATTTTCTGCAGGCTTGGCTACTAGCTCAGGCACTTCCACCACAGATCTTGTGGGGCCTACCTTGGCACTTCTTATTCAGCTTGTGGGACCAGCCCTGTACTAGAGGGTCTTCCATTGAACTGACATCACGTGGTGGGCACTCAGAGATGGAGTGAAGCAGACGTTTCAAGGGAACCCAGTGCCGTGTATCTTTGGACCAGTTTGCACCCCCATGCATATAGCTGAGCTGTGGCAGCACTTTCAACATGTGCATCATGCGATCAAAAAAGGACCGTTCTCTAAAGGACATGCTCAGCAAGTCCATTGGTACAGCAGGCACCTCAAACTTAGATCTTTTACTGGTGTCGGAGGACCCAGTTGGGCCTGTCATGAAATCCTCCCTTGCATCACTCTTTGTGTCTCTCTGGGAGGACTTACAGACTATGAAGACCCAGCTCTCCGCAGACTTGGAGGAAGTGCACCAAGACCTAGAGGAGGTGAGAGGCAGGGTGTTAGCAATAGAAGACCATGAAACCGGTAGAGATGAAGAAGTGGAAATGATGCAGCAAGAGATTCTCCAGCTAAGGGAGAGCCTGTTGATATCCAGACCCATGCTGAGGACCTTGAAAATCGATTCCGCCGAAATGACGCACGTATTCGAGGGGTCCCTCCTCAAGCAGAAGGAAGTGACTTACTGCAATATGTGGGTCTTGTTTTGCCACATTTTGGGGTCCCCTGATGGTACTGAGATCCAGATGGACCGTGTTTCCTGAGTTGGCTTACACAGATCTGGGGGTGCCCCACTAGCAGACATCATTGTATGCATGCATGACTTTTAACTTAAAGAATCTCTCCTATGCAAGGCCCAGGGGGCCCACCCAATTCCGTTTAGAGGCCACTCATTTGTTTTGTATCAGGATTTAGCCACACTAACTCTACAGAAGCGCAGAGACTTCCGTCCTGTCAACGCATGTACGAGCAGCTGGGATTATGAACACTGAAAAGATCTGTAGAACCCAAATCATAGCTCCATCACAACCACCTGAGTAAATTAAAGAGAATTTATTTACGTGCACGGGACCCTAAGATGGATGCGTAATGCTTGAACAGCAGAAATAAAACACAAGTATTTATAGACACAGACCACAACATTTCATTATAACTGGTCTGCATAACTGGTCATGTCTAGGCTCTCATGTCCCAGCAGGTGGTGAAGAAATATTTTGTGCTCGGAAACTTACAGTACATCGTTACACAAGAATACTTTGGATATCACTCTATGTGCACGTGACAAGTCCCCTCTATCTAAAGCCAGACAGTTAACTATTACATTTACGCCCAAATGCAATCACAATGGTCTACATTATCCGATGTGGCTAAATACACTTTTGAGGCCTACAGGGCCTGTTGCTAATGCAAGCAGGCAGAAATGTAATAACATGGAAATGTACTCTTTGTGCAAGCCTTGCAATGTGTCGCGTTACAGGCAGCTTACTAAAAGCAAAGTTATAACTCTTATTTAGGACTGTCACATGATATCAAGCAATTATTATATTTGTATATAATTCCCATCATCATTGAATTATCACAATGTCAAATTATACAAAATGGATGCCACCGTTGTTATCTAAAGTTAGCTTCCACAGGATCGTGTATTCCTGGGGTCACCCCCTCCTCCTAACCTTTCGTCATGAAGGCAAGTTATGGCAGATACAATCTCTTAAGGAGTCACTCAGCATTGTAGGACTTGCGGACTCCACAGCTAATGAAGGCAATACCAGCCCCCCGGGTGAGGTGGGACGCAGACAGCGTAGGTGGCACAAGAAGAAAGGCGCTTCTTGGAGACTTAAACCAGACACAGCCCAATCAGTACTTTCCACACTGGCAGTCCCATGCATTCTGAGGCTCCTGGATGACAGGGTTCTAGGCTTCTCCGCACTTTACTCTTAAGCAGGGGGGCTTCATTGGGGCAGGGATGGGGGGAGCTTTTCTCACAGGGTGGGTTTGTTCGATTCCCTATTGATATACACACTGGTGGGCTTTGGAGCTCTCTTCCCCCTTCACTTGACCCACGTTCCCCACTTGTTTATCACCTGACGGACTTGTGTCATTGTTGCCATGTTTTACACGACCAGTTCTTTAGTTTTTAGGGGTTTTCTTTTTACTTCTCTGCGCACACTCTCCCTATCAGTACAGCACTGTGTTTTCCCCCTTTTGTGGGCATTTTCTTTTTCAGGGGCAGGTTCTGGCTGTATTGCAATATCTACTAGCCGGACATGTTGCACAGCTTTCTCACTTACCATGCAACATTCCAGTAACTTAAGGTATTGAGCTTCAACGTTCGGGTCTCAATAGCCCTGTCAAAAGGGCAGCAGTACTTTCCCTATTAAAACAATTGGGCAGCGACATTTGCCTTTTGAAAGAAACTCACCTTCTCCCCAAAGACATACCTAGAATACACTCACAATGGTTTCTCCGACAGCTGAGGTCCTCTGGCCCCTCTAAGAGGAATGGCGTAGCTAAACTTCTCTCTAGGAGGTTCAAAGGGGGAGGTTCTATCTACTATATAGGAGGTTAAGGGAAGTCTTTCTGGCTGTACATTTTAGAGGATGCACAACATGCTTCACCATAGTAACTATGTACACCCCTAATGACCACCAGAAATCTCATTATTAATTCCCTTGCGGCGGTGCTTAATACACCTGATACTGCTCTTCTGTTGGTGGGGTGGACCTGAACTTGGTAATGAACTCTGGTACTGATCACTCTGGGCATCAGTTCAGTGAGGCGGCAGTCTTCTGGGCAAAGGGCCAACAATGTTTGGCTGATTGCAGCCTTCGAGACACCTGGTGTCACCTTCACCCCTCTGGTAGGGACTACACCTTCTTTTCGACCGCTCACAAAACATATACCAACATTGACCACTTTGTGGTCTCTTCTTCTCAGTTCGCCTCCACCACGGCGGGGGACATTACTCTCTGATCGCTTTCAGACCATACTTCCATCATCCGAACTTTTTTTTTTTTCACAACAAATTTTATTGAGTGATTAAGCAGAATAATATATGTGGCTCCCCACAGTCAGGAGATCACCACCAAGCATCCTGGCACAGTTTACATCACAAGTACAATGTCCAATCAATAATAGGAGAAAAACCAAGAAGAGTAACCCCCTCCCCCACCTCCACCTCCGCCAACCCCTACCACCCAACTACCCTACTACCCACCCCTTATCCTGCCCTAACCCCGTGCACGTGTGAATATAAAGCATTCAGGACTAGGTCGTAGTGTGATGGGCATGACACAGTTCGTAGGCCTGTACAGCGTCTTCTACCTATATGTCCTTCTCTTGTTCGACCGGGGGATCCAGAATCAACCCCCTATAATCCGCCCACCGCTTCCAGATCTTAAAATGCTTACGGGGGCATCCTCTTGCTTCAAACACCGGGCGTTCTAGCCCCATACAGAAGTCCAGTCCAGCCTTCTATGCACACAGGGGGGGGGGGCTCGTTCTCCCTTCCATGCTCGAGCTAGGTCTCTTTTGGCAACAACAAGCCCCAGCAGCAACAGATGGCGTTTATATATATTCCCTCCAACACCCTCCAGTATATGGAGCAACCCTAATCGATGTGTGCGGGGATCATCCTAACTTTTTGACTGGATTTTGCCCTCTCCCTGCCATCTCACTGGCGACTCCATGCCTCTCTCTTGTATTCACAGGCCACAGTACTAGCGTTACAGAAATGTTTGATTGAATAATTGCGCATAAATGATACTGGGGACGTCCTGCTGTCGTTCGTGTTGGAGGTGCTCAAATTAGTGGTGCAGGGGAAATCGATCGCCATCTCTGTGGCTGAAAACGGCATACGCAAAGACAAGAGACAAACTCTTGGGCGGGAGGTGGGAGTTCTGGAGGCTGCTCATAAACAATCCAAGGCCCCCAGAATCTGGAGGGAGATTGAGAGGAACAGACTCCTTCTTAAACGCCTTGACTTCGATAGGCCTAAGTAAGCCTTGCTTTGACTGAAGCACAAATTCTATCTTGGGGCTAATCGATGTGGGCGTATCCTTGCACACAGGCTCAAGAGCAAAATTCAGTCAATGGCAGTGAAGGAGATTTGCCTTAAGACTTCACAAATGTCCATGCGTATGTCAAGATTACTTCGGCCTTTCAGGACTTCTATAGCTCCATCTACTCTTCCTCTGACAGCCCCCTTGAAAACTCCTCTTAATTTCTAGCCGGAGTCATCCTTATAACACTTCTGCCAACTGAAGTGTAGCTGCTTAATCAACCCATTCAGTTGGGCGAGGTGATTTAGTCGACTGCTCGGCTCAAGACCTCTAAATACCCAGGCCCAGATGGCTTTACTGCTTTATTTTACAAAACCTTATATCATGATCTCGCGCCTGTCCTGACCCGGCTTTATAATTCTTTCTTGGAGGTGGGTCCCCTCACCGTCCCGATGCTAGTGGCAACCATATCAGTGGTACCTAAACCTGTTAAAGACCCCACTCTCTGCAGCTCCTACAGGCCCATCTCTTTATTAAACATAGACACTAACCTTTTTTTTACGTTTTAAAAACCTTTATTGAAAATAAGACAGCCAAATTACAATATTGCACCAATGTCAATGTAATATGTCAGGGTGACACCAATATCAATGAAAAGAAATTGCCTTGCACTGTGCCATGTGTGAAAAAGAAAGGGAGGGGGGACACTGAGATTTGGTGGAGGAAAGGGAGATGAGAGGAGGAGACACATTAACCTACACCGGTGCCAGCGGGGAGCGCGGGAGAGGTCGCCGGACGCTGGGAGTGTGACTTAAGAGGTAGGAGGTGAGCGGACCCCAAATATCCAGCGGGTGGGATCTGGCGGGCATAAAGTCCCAGAATTCGGACAGGTGGGTCTGGCACCAGGAGGCATCCTCAAGCCAGAGGGCCACCTTTGGCACGGGCCGGCGACCTCAGCACATGGAAATCCTGTGCCAACAACATAGCAATCCGTTTGCGGGAGGCATTTGGACAAAATTTGACAAAGCCTAAAAGGCAAAGCAAGGGTCAGGTTGGAACGGAAAGGAGGTGATCTGGGAAAAGACAGCGCATACCTCAAGCCAGTAATCAGAAATCCTGGGACAAAGCCAGGCGAGGTGGGAAAAGTCGGCTGCGGATGCTGAACAGTGCAGGCACCTATCGCTATCAATGAGTCCCATCTTGTGTAATTGTACTGGAGTCCGGTAGAACATGTGTAAATATCTTAAAGTGAATAAGGCTCAGACAATAATTGTACAGCAAATATAGCCAGTCGGACTGGGAAATTTCGACGCCTAAGTCTACCGCCCACGCCACGCGTAGAGATGGAGGAGGCTGCTAGCGTGTAAGCGTAAATTTTGGAGACCAGTTTCTTTGGGGAAGGGGCTGTATAGAGAAAATTTAGAGTAGCCAGAGAGGGAGGCTGGGGGAAAGAGGGATGAAGCTTCCTGCAGATCGCCCGGAGCTCATAGTAAAGCAAAGTGTCCCGAGAGCCAGAATCAGTAGCAAGTTTATAGAATGTGTTTTCTGGATAGAGATCAGACAAGGTGGAGAGCCCGAGACCGGTAGCGTGTTTTGCCATCCCCGAAGATTGGAGGGGGGGGAAAAGACCAGGTGGTGAGTGATGGGCATCGCAGCTGCGGAGAGCAAGTCCCAACCAGAGAACTTCCTCAACGTGCGGGGGCCACGCCGGAGCGAACAGGGCGGTGGAGAGCGGTCACGGGGCAACCAGGTCAGTCTCGACCGCTACCTTGGGCTGGAACAGAGTGGGATGAAGCCAGAAGTGAAGGAAACTGGCCTAACCACTGAGGGCGCAGAGTTTAAGGTCAGGGGCACCGAGACCGCAGCTCGACATAGGGAGTGTTAAGACATTATATGCAAGCCGGGGTTGACGGCCAACCCAAATTAGGGTGATCACGATGGAGCGGAGTTTACGAAAGTAGGGAGCAGTGAGGGGATGGGAATATTGACTTTGGGAGCACCACCATCTTAACAATGGCGATGCGACCGGCTAAAGAGAGCAGCAAACATCAAGTTGCCGATCGCGAGCGTGGAAAATAAGCAGGGAGGTCAGGTTTCTCTTTACGAGTGGTTGCATATGCTGGCGACCGCTCGCGATGAGAAACTACCAGTCCGAATTGAGAAAACTGCAGCTCGAGTACAAATCTACTCGAGCGGCAGAAAACGACCGCTTGCACTGTGCAAGATGCCGTTTGCAATGATTGCACAGTGCGGACAAGCATCCGGCACTTTGCAATCAGTGCGAACAGCATTTCCCTACCGCATTACGCAGTTCCCGTAGTGCGACGTGCACTTCGTGTAGCTACGCGTAGCGCCACCACGCAAACTACGCCCAGGGTTTGTTGGCACTGCTGTGGCCACACAGGGACACTGCTGCATCTCCTTTGGCATTGCCCAATGCTCAGCCGATTTTGGGACCAGGTGCTCATTACCATTGATAAGGCTTTCAATACCTCTAGCCCCAGATTTCCTGCGTGCACCATTCTGGGTTTCCCAAATCTCTTAACCTGCCCCTTGCGCTCCCTTCATGGTCGGAAGATGGCTCTAGGAGCAGCATAGCAGGCTATTCTGTCATTATGGGGGACTGATAGGGTGCCCGAACACCTTCCATGGTTACATAAAATGTGGTTTATTCTAGGTATGGAAAGGCTGTTGATGTCCACTGATCCCCAAGTAGTGTATTTTCTGGATTGATGGGCCTCCTTCATTGCGATCCTTCCTTTGAATTTCGGGACCTGACATGTCCATCTTACTTGAGATTGCTCAGACTGATCCCCTCAGATGTAACAATTCCAGACTAACCCTTAATTGGTGCAATAATACTCTCTTGTGCCGTACAGGTTCAACTGTTACTTTGCTGTTATGGTCCAGTTTGTGCCAAGGAGCAGAGGGTGGGATTGGAGGGCTTAGGTTTTATGTTCTTTTGTTACATTTGAAAAAATCTACCTGCTCAACGCAGCCAGACTCCGGATTGTACACCGATGCTGTGTATACTGATCACTGTGTCATTGCCGGCTAATGGTTGTAGGCGGATAGCTGTGTATTTTGACTCTTCAGGTTAATACACCGTATTGCTCCATAAAAAGGTAGTGAAGGTAATACTTGCTGTAAGGTTAGTAATACAATCCAGACTAATGGTGTACTAAGAAACTGGGGGTATAGGCAGAGGCAGTAATAAGCCTTCAAGTGCAGTACAAGTGTTCTTGTTTCGTGCACAAGTTGGGCAACCAGATACGTATTCTTGTATATCCTTCCGCATGTTGTTCCACCAGAAGGTTTATTGACAATTCCTTTGGGTTTTCGTTATACCTGGATGTCCTGCTAATGCTGTGTTGCGATTCCATTGGATTACCTGACGTCTTAATTCTATAGTAAGGATGTACAGTTTTTGAGCCTGAAGGAGTCTGTGATAGGATGGTTAGGTGTTTTGATCCATTCTTTGGTCTTTAATTTTTTTTAATACTTCATGTAGGTGTCACCCTTACTGACTGCGACTATCTTTTCCCGTGGAATGATAGTAGGGGAATCTGATGAGGAATGGGAAGAGTGAGCATACCCCAGTCTAGAAAGAACATCAGACTGTAACAATTGGTCCTATTGCAATAGGTGATGGGGAAATCGAACCCAATAAAGAAATGCTGACATCACATTTTACGGGGATGGGCGTTAACGCGGAGTTAAAAAATTGTACATTTTTGTGATCTGAGAATATTGTGACTGAATATTTAGCCCCCTGTAGCTAATGCCTCCATTCAGAGAACACCAGTTTGATGGCCAGAATTTCTCTTTCTGCCACTGTATAGTTTTGCGCCGCTGATAGATATTTTTGGGAATAAAAGGCTATGGGATGCATGTGGCCAGTTGTTGGGTTCTTTTGAGATAAATTTACTCCTACGGCTACTTGCATAGCATCGACTTTGATGTAATAGGGCTGGTCTGGATTGGGATGCTGAAGGATGGGTGCATTAGTGAATTTAGTTTTTAACAGTTGCAACTCCTGATTGGCTTCTGTAGACTAATTGAATGATTGCCCCTTTTTTACCAGCTGTGTTATGGGCGCCACTATCTCTGAACAGTGCGGGATGAAATGACAATAGAAATTGGCGAAGCCAAGTTGATAGAAATTGGCAAAGTTAAGTAACTGTTGAATTTCCTTGATATTTGTTGGAGTTGGCCAATTGGTAATGGCTTCTACCTTTTTTGGGGTCTATAGTGATGCCTGTTCGAGTTAAGTAATACCCCAGAAACTCGACTGACTGTATGTGAAACAAATATTTGTCTAATTTAGCAAAGAGCGTTTTCCCAAAGGAGCTGCAAGATGGCGTGTACATGCAGTATATGTTCTTGTTCTGAGTTCGAGTAAATCAGAATGTCATCCATGAAAACAATTGCACAAACATTCAAAAACTCCCTCAAGACCTCGTTAATGAAACATTGAAATGCTGCCGGAGCATTACATAGTTCGATGGGCATAACTGTACACTCAAACAACCCGAACGTAGTCCTTAAGGTGGTTTTCCATTCATCACCTTCTTGCACACGGATTAGGTGGTAAGCTCCCCGTAAATTTAGTTTTGTGTAAATGTAGGAATTTCTGAGCAGATCAAGTAGTACCAGAATTAAAGGTTGAGGATAGTGCTTCTTAATAGTCACTCTGTAATTCACACAAGCCCTCAACTCCCCATTCGTCTTGGGTACAAAGAGTGGAGACGACACAGGCCATGTGGAGTGGTGTATAAAACCTATCTCTAGTAGTTCATCCAGATATTTGCGTAGATCTGAGTTTCAAGTTATATCAATGTGTAGACTCTACTGCAGGGCAGCGTTGATCTATGCAGCAGTCAAAGGCTCTGTATGGGGGCAGTTGGGTGCCTTTTACAAGGTCAAAAACATCTTGAAAGTCCTTGTATTTTTTGGGTAGTTTAAGGTTTTCTGTTCCTTGGAGTGATGCGCAATGCAGAGGTATTCCCACCTCTGGAGCCTCTGGGTAGCAGGTAGTAGTGCAGAAAGGTGAGTCCAAGGTTATGGTGCGGTATACCCAATTGATTTTGGGATTATGGTGTTCTAGCCAAAGTACTCCCAAAATCTCCCCAACAGTGGGAGTGTCTATTAGATCAAAGACAAGTCGTTCAGTATGATCATTATCGTACACTAAGGTTAGAGCCTCTGACTGAAAACAAATTAGTCCAGAAGACAACTCTGAACCATGTACTGCTCGCACAGACTCAGGTTTTTCTTGGGGAACTTTTGTGAGCCTGATTTTGGCAGCTAGGATTAAATCAAAGAAATTGCCTATGGCTGCTTAGTCAGTAAGCATGGATATTATGTGCCACCACTGAGAGGATAATATTGCTGTGATTCAGATGTTGCGGAATTCATGTTTCTACATTGATCAGATATTGTGAGATCTATACAGCTTCTCTCGATGAGACAATCTCCCTTCTGGCCAAAAGCCTTAGTTTCCCTGTTCTTGATCGACCTCTACACCAGCCACCGCCTAAGTCTTTCTTGGTATTGCAGAACATTCCCTAGCAAAATGACAAGCTTTGCCACAATAAAGACATCAGTTTAAATTGCGGCGACGTTCATTTTCTTCATCAGATAGTGGAGCCTTTAAACCTGCAATCTGCATAGGTTCAGTATCAAGAGTGTTATTGTCTGACTCCTTCTTGGTTTTGTGAACAATTACTGTGTTGTCACTGCGAGATCGGTCACCCCTTTGCTCACCAGATCGATGATCTAGCTTAACCACAAGATCAATAAATGCTGCACAATCGTTGGGCAGATCAACGAAATGAGAGAGGCATTCTTTAAGGTCATCTCTTAAACCGCAATAATACAAGGATGTTCTTTTCTCTTTCGGCCAGTGCATTTCAGCCACCAGTCAATTGAAAGTAGTGATACAAGTCAGCAGGTCCTTAGAGCCTTGTCGTAGGTTTAATAACTTGTTGTCACTTGCTTGGCTAAAACCTGTTTGCTAATAACATAGTCATGGCAGCTTTAAAAGCAGCATAGTTGTACAAAGGGGATTGTTTGATTTAATTGAAGCAATTGCCCAGTTAGCGGGTACACCCTCCAAATAAGGGATTACAAACGCTGCTTTAGCAACATCATTGGGGGAACGCCTGAAGTTTACATAGGAAATGCAATTGGCATTGACTCATAAAGGCAGCAAATTTAGTACTGTTGCCTTAAAAAAATTCTGGAGCTGCTAAGAGGCACAGGGCTGGGTGTAGAGACAGATACATGCAGCTTCTAGTCACTATTCAGTAGTTGTAAATGCATTTTCTGCTTATAACCTATTCAGATCTAGTTGCAACTGCTGCATTAACTTAGGCAGATTGATAGCATCATTGAGGTCCCCTGATAAGGCACGTGCTAGATCGTCCATGAATATTTGCTCTTGATTGGTCATGGCGCCTCCCTAAAGGAATGTTAAGTGTTGTGACTTAGCCTTCTCTCATAAGCCACCTACCTGGATCCCATGTGATTCTATTGGGGCGGCAACAATAGTTCCTGAATCTTTGCGAGACTTGCTCTCGGTTTACAGGAAGAGACACTGCTCTAGTTGCAAATCCCAGGGGAAAGGGGGCTGGGATGACAAGAACGTGTGGTGTCAAAGGATGCTGTGGCTTGTTGTCAGACTTCTGTCAGACTCAAATAAATGACTCACCAGAGCTTGCACAGGAAAAGAGATGCTTGTTCCCGACTCCCTCTCAAGAATACTCCAGAGATCCAGTTATAACTAGACTCAAGGCTACTCTCGAGGGGGGAAGGGGGAGTGGATAAAACAATAAACAAAGAAGAGACTGATCCTGGTATTCTGACTCTTTTGCGCTCCTTCTGTCTCCTGTTCCAACCAGCGGACTTTTTCTTGAGAGAATCTAAAACATTAAACACAAGTAATTAATTTTCTATCCTACTCTATCAATTCTACTCCCTGTTCTATTTTGCCATGCCACCAACCCTTATTTCCAAGATACGTGCTTCTCTTCTATATTCTTATTTCTTCTATTCTTTCTAGTTATTTCCACAGCTCTAAATGTCTCCTATAAACAAATAATTCCCTTTAGCTCGCTCTTTTCTTAACTTCAACTTGACATATATTCTACTTATTTCTACTCTACTTCCTTTACAATTGTGTATTAATCTTCTTATTGAACTCCTTATCTTATACAATGAATATTTACAATTTCTATACTATTGATATCGTTGTGTAATTCTTTTCTTTTGTTTCAGCGTGCCTGGACTTTTCCACAAGCCTTATGGTAAGTATGAATTTTCCTCTACGTAAATATATGTGTTTATTGTTTAACAGCCCTTAAACATAACACATTGTTTTTTTTCTCATTGACTTAGCTCTGTCTTCTTTCTCCTTCGGTTTTCTCTCTTCAGCTGAATGACTGGACAACGAGAAGAATGACGCCGACCTGCTACTGCTGCTCGTTATTGCCGGTGAGAGGAGAGTAGGTCTCTGTAAATCTCCTCAGAGACGTCAACCTCCTTTTCTTTTACTCGACACAGTGCCACTGAGAAACATGGAACAAAACTAAACTCACTGCTCCCGACGGTTGCCTCAAACGGATAACCGACAAAAGACCCGGCGAATTAACTCTATGAATTTCCCTAAACTACGCAGTTCACAGGATGCGTGCGAGCGCCTCAAAGACTTCAGTGAAGTGCGTGTTGGTATCAGCGCAAGTGCTGCAACTCGCACCTCAGAATCACCTGTGGGAAAATAAACTAGACCGTCGCCCGGGATGGGAGGGCGGCGGCCATCTTGGAATTCCATTTTTTATTGTACTCGGTCCAGTGATTATTTCTTGGTCATCTTTTCTCGTTCCGATAAGAGCCTTCCACCAACGATGTGCCAATAATTGGCAGCACATGGTCTGGAGGTCTGACAGTACCCCCCCAACAAAGGAGGTCCTCCCGGTCTCTGCTTGGTAGGGAATCGATGATGAAATGAATTCACCAATCTGGGAGCGTGAACATCCGATTCCAATTCCCAAGATCATTCCCCGGGTCCATAATCTTTCCAGTCTATGAGGTAATACAGTTTTCCTCATTCTTTTTGAATCTAAAATTTCTTTTACTTCAAATTCTACCCCAGACTCCAAATGGATTGGTCTTGGAGGGGAAGTTTTTCGCAATTCAGAGCATGCCTTTTTCAACAATGAAACATGGAAGACTGGATGGATTTTTAGCTTAGAGGGTAATTGTAGCCGCTAAGTAACTGGGGTCGTCTTTTTCTCAATTAGGTAAGTCCCTATAAATCTAGGTTGGAATTTTCTGTTATCTTTTAATCTAAGGTTTTTTGTGCTTAGCCAAACACTATCTCCCTTCTCTAGAGTAGGACCTTCTCATCTCTTTTTATCTGCATAAATCTATATTTCTTTTTTGCTTCTTCCAAATTTTCTATAGCCGTTTGATGAACCTGCTTTAAATGAGAAACTAAATCTTTAGCTGCTGGGACTGAAAGGTCCATTAGAATTACTGTTGAATTTGGATGTCGCCCATAGTTCAGGTAAAATGGCGAATAACCAGTGGAGACATTTTTTGCATTATTGTGTGCAAACTCTGCCGCCCACAAATATTCGGACCAATCACCACCCTGCTTTAGGAGAAAGAACCTCAGATACTGTTCTAATTCCTTGTTTACTCTCTCCGTCTGCCCATCTGTCTCTGGATGATAGCTAGTTGAGTATCTAGCTTCTATTCCCAAACCTTTCAAGAAAGCCTTCCAAAAGTGAGACACAAATTGTGAACCTCAGTCTGAAATGACAATCTTTGGAATTCCATGAATCCTCACTATTTGTGTACTAAAATGAGGGGTTATTTGTTTAGCGGTGGGAACTTCTTTTAGAGCCTTAAAATGTGCCATTTTAGAAAACGTATCCACTATCACCAGAATCGTATTGAAACCCTGACTAAGAGGTAAGTCTACAATGAGGTCTAATGTAACAGTGTGCCAGGGATAAGGTGGTGTAGGTAGGAGCTGCAACAGTCCTTTGGGGGCTTGCCTTTCAGATTTTCCCTGAGCGCAGACTTCACAGGTCAATATCTTTGGTCATGTGCAGCCACCAATAATGTCTTTTAATCAGCTCTTCTGTCTTAGCCTCTCCTTTATGGCCTGCTAGGATGTTGTCATGGTACTCTTGCATTACTTGGTTTTGCAACGCTTGGGTAGGTAAATATAAGGCTCCCTTATGGTAAGGCAGTTGATGTTGAATCTTCCTTCCTCCTTTCCCGAACCCAAGCTTGCATTGCTTCTGGACTCAAGGCTTCGGAAATCTGTTTCTGAAAATCAATTGAGGTTACAGCACCTATTATTTTGGTACTCGGGATTATTGTTTGGTCTCTTGTAGGACTCTTCTGGTTTTCGGTGTCTAATCTATACAACGCGTCAGCCTTTCCATATTAGGCCCCCGGTCTGTAAGTGATTACAAAGTCATAATCCGCAAAATACAATGACCATCGAAGGTGTCTAGGGGTCAGATTTCTAGCTGATTTCAGAAACCTTAAGTTTCGATGATCAGTGAAAACTGTTACTTTATGCCAAGCTCCCATAAAATGGTGTCGTCATTCTTTAAAAGCATCCTTAATCGCCAACAGTTCTTTTTCGGTTATTGTATAGTTCACTTTAGCGGACGTCAGTTTTCGGGATCTGTAAGCTACTGGGTGTAGTTGCCCTGTTGTTTTAGGTCGTTGGGATAATACCCATCCAACTGCTTGGTCCGAAGCATCAGTCTCTATGTAAAATGGTTCCAAAGGATCGGCATGTTGGAGGATTGGTGCAGTGGTGAAATCTCTCTTTAAGGACTTAAAGGTCTTTTCTGATTCTTCTGTCCATTCGAAACAAATTTCTTTCTTGAGTAGTCATGTGAGTGGAAGTATCTTTCGTGAGAATTCATTGATAAATCTTCTATAGAAATTAGCGAATCCAATGAAGCTTTGGACTTCTTTCACACTCGTGGGGGACTTCCAATCAACTACAGCCATGTTTATTCCGGTTGGAGAGAGAACAAATCCCAAAAATTCCACTTGGGAAACATTGAATGCACATTTTTCCAGTTTCACAAATAATTTGTTTTCTTGTAATTTCTGTAAGACTCCTCTTACTTGTCCCTGATGTTCACTTCTGTCAGATGAATATACCAAAATGTCATCTATGTACACAATTGCACATTGGTCTATAAATTCACTGAGGACATCATTAATAAAATCCTGGAAGGCAGCCGGGGCATTGCACAGGTCGTACGGCATGACTTGATAATCGAACAGCCCGAATCTCGTTCGGAAGGCTGTTTTCCACTCATCTCCTTCGCGCATCCGAACCAGGTGGTAAGCCCCTCTAAAGTCTAGTTTGGTGTATATTTGTGCTCCTTTTACTTGATGCAATAGAACTGAAATGAGAGGTAGTGGGTAGCGATTCTTCTTGGTGATTTTATTTATTGCGCGATAATCAATGTAAGTTCTCAAGTCACCATCTTTCTTCGGCACAAAAAACAGGGGCAAAGATACTGGTGACGGAGAGGGTCGTATGAATCCATTCGCCAAATATTTGTCAAGATACTCTCGTAAGTGCTGGTGTTCTTTCTCGGCCAAGGCGTACACTCGGCTGCAGGGTAAATTTGAACCAGGCTTGAGGTCTATTTTGTAATCATACACCCGATGAGGGGGAAGTTGCTCTGCCTCTGTTTCATTGAACACATCTTCAAAATT
The DNA here is from genome assembly GCF_964263255.1 of Lissotriton vulgaris. Classification (NCBI taxonomy): domain Eukaryota; kingdom Metazoa; phylum Chordata; class Amphibia; order Caudata; family Salamandridae; genus Lissotriton; species Lissotriton vulgaris. Next base: position 1,562,430,598 of record NC_141685.1, read on the forward strand.
TAGGTATTCTTCTGGTATTTCCTGGGAATTGATGACGCACACTGATGCTTCTGCCGAACACAAAGAATGAGCTGGGTTACTCTCATGAGTTTTCTCCTTTTCCCCAAAACAGTTTCTTTTACAGTAATAAGAATCTATTACTATAGTTCTGCTGCTCCAATTGATTGTGGGATTGTGTTCCGTAAGCCATGGTAGACCTAGTATGAGCTGGAACTGGGGCGCATCAATCAGATTGAATTGAATCGCTTCCTCATGACCCTGGTTGGAGATTAGTCGCATCTGTTCGGTATGGCTCACTATGGGTCCTGAGGAGAGATTCGTCCCATCTACTGCTAGGACTGGTTCACTCTTTGTTTTCTTAATTGCTTGTAGTCCCATTTGTTTGCAAACTTCAGATCACAAAAGTTCCCAGTAGCCCCCAAATCTATCATCACCGAAACTTCTGTCAGAGTCACTTGCCGGAACTTAACTTCCATAGACAAAATTAAATGTGGAGCGGAAGACTGCAAGGTATTAGCCACCTGGTGTTCTGTTGGAGTTGGTTTTTGATTAGCAACCACTTGTTCAACTCCTTCTACAAGTGGTGCTGCAAGTTTTCCTTCGGCTTGAACGGAGTCTTCGGTTCCTTCGGACAACCTCTCACAAAATGTCCACTCGACCCACAGTACATACACAGATTGCCAACTCTTCTTTTCTCTTTTTCTTCTTTTGTCAACGGACCTCTAATTGTCCCTATTTGCATGGGCTCTGAACCTTGTTGTCCGTCCAAAACCCTACCGTGGAACTATCGGCCTGAAATCCTTTCTCTGCTCTCCTTTTCTCTCACCCTGGCGGAAATCGATTTCTAACACCAGGTCTACTAGTGCCGAAAGTTCTGTGGGTCGGTTCGGTATTTGAGCTAGCACGTCTTTGAGTTCGTCTTTTAATCCACGATAAAAAAAGCTGCTCTTTTACTCTCGGGCCAATCTATCTCCACAACCAGTTTGTTGAACTAAGCTAAATAACCCACCAGATCCCGATTTCCTTGCCGTAGATCGAGCAGTTCGTTATCAACCGCTTGGGAAATTCTTCGTCTGTCCAAAATGCGGAGAAACTCCTGTTTAAACTCTTCATAGTTGCGTAATAAAGGATCATCTCTGGTAACCAGAGGCATGGACCAAGACGCTGCGTCACCACTTAAATATGACAGAATAAAGGTCACTCTAGACTGCGCATCAGGAAAAATGGAAGGGTGAACATGAAGTGTAAAGAGCACTGTGTGATGAACATTTGTGCCTTTTGTGGGTCCCCACTAAAACGCTCGGGTGGTGCCAACGGAATTACTGGGGAAAAGGAATGGATCACTTGTGTAGTCATTCTATTTGTGCCCTCCATAGATGGATCCAAGGTTTCTCGTCCTGGACCAAAGGATTGTCTCAACCTCTGGGCAAGTTCTGCAGTTTCTTTTCTGGAGTTTATTACTTCTTACCTAAGACTCTGATTTTCCTCCCTAACTGCTACCAACTCTTTCTGTATGGTATCTAATACCGTTCCTAAGGTCTGTAAATGTATTCCTTCAGCCCTTTCTGTTCAGGTACAAGTATATTTCGTGGGCACTTCACTCTGTCAGACTTCTGTCAGACTCAAATAAATGACTCACCAGAGCTTGCACAAGAGCAGAGATGCTTGTTCCCGACTCCCTCTCAAGAATACTCCAGAGATCCAGTTATAACTAGACTCTAGGCTACTCTCGAGGGGGAAGGGGGAGTGGATAAAACAATAAACAAAGAAGAGACTGATCCTGGTATTCTGACTCTCTTGCGCTCCTTCTGTCTCCTGTTCCGACCAGCGGACTTTTTCTTGAGAGAATCTAAAACATTAAACACAAGTCATTCATTTTCTATCCTACTCTATCTATTCTACTCCCTGTCCTATTTTGCCATGTCACCTACCCTTATTTCCAAGATATGTGCTTCTCTTCTATATTCTTATTTCTTCTATTCTTTCGAGTTATTTCCACAGCTCTAAATGTCTCCTATAAACAAATAATTCCCTTTAGCTTGCTCTTTTCTTAACTTCAACTTGACTTATATATTCTACTTATTTCTACTCTACTTACTTTAGAATTGTGTATTTATCTTCTTATTGAACTCCTTATCTTATACAATGAATATTTACAATTTCTATACATTCAATATCGTTGTGCAATTCTTTTCTTTTGTTTCAGCGTGCCTGGACTTTTCCACAAGCCTTATGATAAGTATGAATTTTCCTCTATGTAAATATATGCGTTTATCGTTTAACAGCCCTTAAACATAACACATTGTTTTTTTCTCATTGACTTAGCTCTGTCTTCTTTCTCCTTCGGTTTTCTCTCTTCAGCTGAATGATTGGGCGAGAAGAATGACGCCGACCTGCTACTGCTGCTCGTTATTGCCGGTGAGTGGAGAGTAGGTCTCTGTAACTCTCCTCAGAGACGTAAACCTCCTTTTCTTTTACTCGACACGGTGCCACTGAGAAACATGGAACGAAAATAAACTCACTGCTCCAGACGGTTGCCTCGAACGGATAACCGGGCGAAGGACCCGGCGAATTAACTCTATGAATTTCCCTAAACTACAGAGTTCGCAGGATGCGTCCGAGCACCTCAAAGACTTCAGTGAAGTGTGCGTTGGTATCAGCGCGAGCGCTGCAACTCGCACCTCAGAATCACCTGTGGGAAAATAAACTAGACCGTCGCCTGGGATGGGAGGGCTGCGGCCATCTTGGAATTCCATTTCTTATTGTACTCGGTCCAGTGATTATTTCTTGGCCATCTTTTCTCGTTCCGATAAGAGCCTTCCACCAACGATGTGTCAATTATTGGCAGCACATGGTCTGGAGGTCTGACACTCGTCTACTCAAAAGCAACACTGCAGCAGGCATTCACACCAGACTGATGAATGGTACCAGCAGATATGGTACCTATAAACAAACAAATAATTAGGCTTTAGTATAGTATTAACTATATTTCTTAATTTGTCACCTCACGAAAACCTTTCAAATCTCAACCAACCTTTAGTTTTGTTGTCATTTGTTTTTTCAAATAATCCATAGAGGTCCCTTCATCAAAGTTTCAACATTGTAGTGATTATGATTTCAGCATCAAACCCACAAGCAAATTTGGATGGGGTTAGCTAGTCCCAAGTCCTCTCTGGCAGAGCCCTGCCAACAGTTTGTACACGTTGAACAAAACACTGGTTACCTTTTTTCGCAGCACAATTTAGCGACTGAGCTAAGTGCGTAGCAAAACCACGTCTGTTAATGTGTCTCTTTTTCTTCTAGTTTTTTTCCATCCAGATGCGAGACTAATGTGGGACACTATTTGCGGTGAAGTGGGAGTAAAAAGGGAGCTGGCAAGTCATATTCCTGGAAGCCGGTAAACAGGTAAGTGGCAGGCAAAGAGGCTAAGCGAAGGGGAGGAGTGTGGACAGTCTTTAAATAAAACTGTGATTGCTGCACATCCTGCGAAGGGTGAGTCCCCCTGGGCACAACTCTCATCCTAGTAACAGGATCTTCAGGTTGTAAATAAAGGTAATCCAAAAAAAAATGTTCAATCCTTGTTTTAAATAATATTTTAAAGTGATTCTTCTGGTTTCACTTGATACAATTTGAGGAGTGAACCGTAAATCATAATAACTGCAACAAACATATAATATCATGAGGGATTAAAACTATATATGTTATAATATAACAGTAATGCATGCGGTTGCATGCAGTACCACTAATCACTATTACATGGTGGTGCTTGTAAAGTTAAATGCCCGCAGTATCTAGAAAATTACTGAAGTGATGACCGAGTTAATGCTATTTCAAAGAACGAGCTGTGGATTAATGGTGCCAAAATATTCGCTTTCTGTTCAAAATGGTCATGTGCCGGTAAAAAAAACATACTTTCTAAAGAATAGTGGTTGTGCTCATTGTGTTTTAGTGAGAGACAGTATTTTGATCTATCTGTCTAGGGTGCAGTCTGTCACAAGAAATACAAACGTACACGCTGGCATTCCTAAGAGCAAGAACTTAACCATCATGCTTTCATGTTAGGATAGCATGTGTGCGTTTGGGTGCTCAGTGGTGGATTAAAACATATTCACTATGCTTGTGTTGATGCGACATCCAGCTTGTGATATAAGCTTACTCAAACAGTGGTTGTGTGCATTAATGCATGCAAAACGTTAACCGGCAATCATTAGTGGTTAGGAAACTACATGTGCATACGGGTACTCGGCGGTAAAGTAAAACAAATGGACGAGTTGTGTGCTGTGAAATAAAAAGAGACTTACATTCCAGTTATCGTTTCCTTTCTTAATTCGGCATGGTGTTGTGTCCGCATCTGTGTTCCGGTGTTTTAACCAAGTGCTTAAGTGATCAACAAAGGGCTAGCCGGGTCTATGCTATTGGCTGCCATCTTTAAGTGTTGATCTGTTGGTGTAACTACAAATGTGAGCATGTAGTGAAGCTCATTCAGTCCTGTGAATGTATGTTTATAGCAATGTGTCAGTAAATGACGGCACAAAAATACTGCCTAGTGCTGAACTTAAATAGGAGCATTAATGTAGGTGACATTAATGACTGGGTTAATCAATAATAGCATAGTGGAAATTCTGGTGCTTATTGGACACTGATAGAAAAGAATTAATAATGGGAACTAATTAATAATAGGTTAATGATGGGTTGCATTGTCCGTTCTATGTGGACTAATAGATGGTGATATAAAAAAATCAAAGTCATCGAAACGTACGGGCTCTATATACTTATTGTTCATAAATAACAAGCGAATTCTATGTGTTCATTCATTCCATGCAGTTTTATGCAGTCCAGTGTTTTTATCCAGCAATTTTCTCGTTGGAGAAGATATTTTCTGTTGTCGCAACCCTCTTTTTTGGCAACCACTACGACACATCTCCGACCAGGACCTTGCATCACCTTGACTGCTAGATACTTCCTCGAGGCTGTAATGCACAACGCTTCCAAACCAGGATTTAAGATACTCTTGTTTGGCGGGCCTAACGTGGTCTATTTAGCTGTTCCATGCTCCACCACGATCGGCTTGTATTTGTGACTTTGTCTTGCTCCAGCACAAAAAGATGGCCACAGTTGGCGCTTTGTGGTTTTTGGTGCTATAGTCAATGAAACCTTCAAACTTGTACTTCTTCAATTCTACTGGTCAGATGTTCTTATTTTGGTCTTGATTTATTTATTAAAATGTATTTTTCTAATTCGGTGTGGGATTCTTCTTGTGTTGTGTTTTCATGTTATTACTGTTTGAAGGGTTGTACAAATACTTTACGCATTGCTTTTAAGTTAAGTCTGACAGCTCTGTTCCAAGCTACCAGAGGGTTGAGCAGAGGTTAATTTGGAGTTTTTCTTGTGACTTCACCCTCACAAGGTTACTGCTTGAGTAGGGCTTCATCTCCCTCAACCAGTAACCCAATTTCTTACATCCTTAATGTAGGCTGACATGAAGTTGGTGTCCCTGTCAGACACTACTTCCTTGGGGAAACTCACTTGGGTGAAATGGCCATCAGGGCCCCAGCCACTGCAGGTGCAGTCAGAGTGCTTAGTGGCATGGTTCACCAAAACCAGGATAAGCCTGTAGCGCCCAGGGCAGTTTTGGGGTCAAAAGGTCCAACAATGTTGATTCCTACCGTTTCAATGGGGGTGCCAACAACAAATAAGAGATTCAGGGGAGCCTTTTGTTTTTTTCTGGTTTTCTCACTACCCTGGCAGGTGGGACATGTCCTGCAGAATGTATCTAAGGATGTCTTCTTCCGTGGTCAATAAAAGTGGGTAACAAGCCTTGTAAAGGTTCCAGATGTCCTACCAGGGGTACCTCATGAGCCAGGCCCAGTAGGAAGCTCTTGTAGTATTGCGGGAGACCACCAACACGTGTTTTGCCTCATTTATATGTGCCTCAGGCTTACTGTAAAGGTAGTCATTCTCCCTGTAAATTACCTCTCTGGAGGAGTCATCAGCTGCCTGGGCTTCAACCTGCTGTCTAGGGTAGGGCACTCTTCCTTTGCTTTCCAGAACTCCTCCATGGAGGGTCCACCCTCAGCTTGCCGTCCCCCAAGTTCAGATAGGTCTCCTAGGGACACAATATTCCTGCTCAGTAGGCTCCAGGGTGTCTTCACTGGCGCCTCATCCACCTGTACCGCAGGAGGTTCAGGGGCTGGTTTCCCATGCCCCTACCCTTCCTTTTCCTAGCAGCTGCATTTGCCAGTCTGCCTCAACTCCCCTCCTGGGTAGCCATGAACTGTGTAGTCATAAAAACCCATTTAGGTAACCCCAGAAATTCCAGGTGTAACCAGAACTCCATTTCCTTCCAGGTAGTGTGCTCTAGATCATTTCCTAGCAAACACTCCACAGGCATGGAAGGGTTCTCAGTTACCTTAAGAGCACCCAAGACCCTCCCACCCCTGTCCCCACTCATAGGGAACCAGAGCCACTGGGTAGTGACTCTCACTGGTGTCTGCTACTGCAACCTGGTGGAATGTATTTGATATCACCTGCTCCGAGGACACCCAATGACACCTTACTGTAGTCATCCTGGCCCTGTGTTCCTCAAAACCTCCAGCCTGTACCCATTGATGGTGACCCTCTGCTTATACTTGTAAGTATTGGAAGACATGTGGGCTTTGGGCACCATCTTTTCAACAAGGGACACTAGGGTAACCTCAGCTCCCCCCCCCGCCCCCCCAAGTGCTACACTGGCCAACCCTTGGGCATGCCCACCAGTGGGGGCTTTGCGCTCTTGGGGTACTTGGAATCTCCCTTGATGGGCCCACACAGATCACATTCGTAGCATTTAGAGAGAAACTTACCAGTGTCCTTTCTGTCCACCAGCTCCTCTAGGGACATGCAATGGAAGACACACTGCTCTCTGCACTATAAATAGGCTTCGTTTCAGTAGGTAAGTGTCCCCCCTTCTCTGGGAGCTCCAACTCCGGGCCTGCTGGCAGACCCTCTTTCACCTCTGAATTCACTCCCTCCTCCTTAGGATTTTCATCCTCTGGTAATCTGTGTTGGAATGCATCCCTTTGACCTCTTCATAGGCATGGAGGACTATTTGAAGGTCCAGCTTTGTGGCCCTCTTGGCTGCATTCAGCCCCTCTTCTTGTGGAGCCTCTGCGGCACAGCCATGCTGATGTTTTCAAAGTAAAGCAGCTCCTTCTCCATTGTAGACAAAATGGAGGTGGGAAAACACCAATCAGAAACTAGTTAGAATTTAAAAAGCGGTCAACTCTGGTGTCAAATTATTTATGTGGGATTTTAGTTTTACACTGATCACTGTATGGCACTGCAAAAACAAAAGTACTGTAGCCGACCTCTGCCACCAATGTGAGAAATTGGATTGTTAATGGAGGGTGTGAGCCCTTCCCAAACAGCAGCCACAAGCTCTGTCAAGGTGAGCCACTAAAGTCACTAAATTGACATGTGCTTAACCCTCTGGTAGCTTGGCACAAAAGTAGTTGCGCATAAATTAGGGGGAATGTGTAAAGTATTTACGCAGAATACAAACAGTAATATAGTGAAAACACCACACCAGAAAAATCCCATACCAATTTAGTAGACTTTAATGAAGTATTTGACAACAAAATGATGAAAATCCTATTAGTATAACTAGAGAAACGAAATTTCAAATGTTTTGTAGAATTCAAGAGATAAGAAGCAAAAATCGGCAACCGCAATTATCTAGTCATGGTAAGCCCAAGTCACAATTTCAGGCCTACCACAATGGAGCGAGGCCCGAGTTCAGTCTGCTGGCAAAGCCCCTTGAGGCCTGGGTGTTGAGATGTAAAATTCTTGCTTCGAGCTGCGTGGGCCAGCGTTGATGAGTTGTCGATGATTAGCTGCAATAATAGGTCTGGCATCAAGCTGCGGTGTACAGCTGCAGAGCTGATGAGCAGTCAGTGGAAGCTTGCAATGCTGGGGTCCTGTGTTATCGAGGGAGCAGTTGGGGATGCAAAGTCTTGCGCTGTAATGCGTCAGCGCAGGGGATGAGATGTGTCAGGCTGGCCATTGTCGGTGGTGAGCTGTGAAGGAGCCACCAGGGCTTGTGAGGACTTGCATTGCATGGCATCGGTGCAGGCGATGAGTTGAGTCACACTGGGCCGGCATTGGTGTCGAGCTACTTTGAGATGCGCATGGTTGCGTCCATGTCAGAGAAGTCTGTTATGCCCCTGTGACTTGAGCGGGGGACCAGCACACTGACCCGTGGAGATTTCCTGGAGTCCTGAGTCCACAAAGGCAGGCTGGACTCAGTAGGGAAGCTCACAGCTGCAGAGTATTCCTGGAGCAGCAACTGCAGGTCTTAGTAAGTAAAGCAGGACTTGGGCAGCAGGACCGACTTCTAGTTGGGCAGTCCTTCTTCCTGGCAGAGTTCACAGGTCCAGAGGTGATCTGAAGAGTTGGGTTTGAGGTTCCAGTATTTAATACCTCATGCCTTTTTTGAAGTGAGAGAAGTTTCAGGAGTTTCCTCCTTCAGAGATGTGTGGAATTTCCTGCCTATCTTCCCTGGAGCAAGTCTGTCTATGGGTACAACAGGCTAGTGAAAGTCTTTTGTGTGTAAGCTGAGCCAGTGCCTTTGAAGTACAAGTGTGGTAGGTGACAGCTCTGCCTCCCTATCAAGTCAGAGGTGACCCATCCTGTTAACACCCAGACCATACTTTGTGATACTGACTAGGAGGAATTTATAAAGACCAACTTCTGTGTATCTCTTGCATACCTGTAGGTGGCATCCCCTCTGCCAGATGCATTCTCCAGTTGTGATCAACTGGAACTTCCACCCCTAAAAACCAGAGTACTCCCACCCCTGAAGGCCAACCTGACAACTGGCTTGCATGCGCCACTGTGTGACAGCACAAAACCTGGGTGTCAGGCCACACTGCAGAGAAACTGAAATCCTCCCAGAATTCCGAAAAACTGAAAAAAGAGATTACTGAATTGTGCCCTAGCACTCTAGATTAAAGCAGACTTTGCGGGTCACTTAATCCAAGGTTAATTCTTGTATAATTGCAACACTGGCTTTCCAACCTGCACAAACCCAATTGCCTCATCTTCCGTGAAAGTCAAAGCCTTAGCATTTCAATGACATCAGTAGTATCGGTTTTGTTTTTTTGTTTGTTTATTTATTTTTAGAGCCATCTACAGTACTTTTTAAAATCTGACCCTAAATTGTGTAGGCCCTGGATAACTTTTGTGATGAAAGATTATTTGAGTAAAAGTTGAACTACTCTCAGGTATAATCAAAAATTGTAGGAAGTGGTGCCTTGTCAACCAGCCCCCGAGATACTTACACATGTAATGCCCAGTAATTGGGATAATTAGAGAGTGCAGCAGTTTTTCTAATGTATTTAAAAGTTCAATCGGTTGGTAAAATTGTGCTGGCCTACATGTAAGTGATTTCAGTCCAGCAGATAACAATTTGACTATTTTGCAGACAAGTGCTCAGTTCTACAAGCACAGCCTTTATGAAGGTGCTAGGAGAAAGATGTGTTTTAATAAATACTCATGTGGGTTAAGTGCTGTCAACATTTTAGTAATGTTTTGAAAGCAAATGTTGGTATAGTCTTGTTTGGAGGTTGCATATCCATTCGGCAAGGGGCAGTTACTGTGCAACGTGGATGGTTCCACTAACAAATGTTGGATTCGGCTCCATGGCAATAAGACATCCTATAGTGTTAGCAATGTCTAAACATTCAAGGTAATAAAAGACATCCTATAGCAATCTCAGGAAATGCCAGTTCACTTTAGACCGGCCTCAGCTAATCACTGGCTGTTGCTGAGAATTAAACTCCTTGAAGTGTTGCATGGATGATATTAGGTTGCAAACATTGGCTTTTCTTTTCTTCAAGCTTCTCTTGCAGGCCCCTATGCTGATTTCTAATGACCTGACAACCAGAGCCACCATGGCCAGGGCACAAGGAACTCGGGGAGGGTGAGCGGGGAGGGAAGAATTAAGTGGGCTGCACAGCTGCAGCACCGTTCATGTGCGAGGAAGTGTGCTAAGATCCCGCCAGCCGGTAATGATGTGATGTTATGGCCTGGGAAGGAGGACAGTATTCTCCCTTATTACAAAGTTGGTATACTATGAGAGAATACTCATCTCTAGCAGTTTGGGCACAGTTCCAAAACCACATCAATGACAGACGTTTTCTGCACAGCTACCTTACAAATCGCAGACTACATCCTCCTAACCACAAATAACAAGCATTCACAATGCAACGGTCTCGCCTTTGCAAAAGTTAGAGCTATTGGCATTTTAAATTAAAACATTTTTATTTATGTGTTGGTTTTAAAAAACAGATAAATAAATGGCATTGTCATTTACAATGCCAATAGCTTAATCTCTCGCAAATGCCACACACACACACAAAGAGCCCCCCCCCCACACACACACACACACACACACACAGAGCCCCCCACACACAAAGCCCCCCCCCCCCCACACACACAGAGCCACCCCCCCACACACACACAGAGCCACACACAAAGAGCCCCCCACACACACAGAGCAATGCACAGAGCCCCACACACACACAGAGCCACACACAAAGAGCCCACACACAGAGCAACACACACACAGCAACACACACACACAGAGCCACACACACAGAGCCACACACACACAGACCCCCCCACACATAGAGCCCCACACATAAACACAGAGTCCCCCTCCCCCCCACACACAGAACCACACACACACACAGAGCCACACACACACACAGAGCCACACACAGAGAGCCACACACACAGCCACACACACACACAGAGCCACACACACAGAGCCACACACACACACAGAGCCACACACACAGAGCCACACACACACAGAGCCACACACACACAGAACCACACACACACACACACACACACACACACACACACACACACACACACAGAGCCACACACACAGAGCCACACACACACACAGAGGCACACACACACAGAGCCACACACACAGCCACACACAGAGCAACACACACACAGAGCCACACACACACACACACACACACACACACACACAGAGCCACACACAGACACACACACACAGAGCCACATACACACAGAGCCACACACACACACAGCCACACACACAGTGGAAGGGTGGAAAGGACATAGATTACAGAAAGAAAATACTGAAAAGGAACGGAGGACAGTAAGGACGTATCAGAATTCCTTCAAGGGAATGACTACTGGGCTTGCTCATGGCGCTCATTCACTTAATGACATTTGCGATTGTTCAATGAGGGTGCAATTTTCATTTTTCGGACTATTCCCATCCATGCCCCCCTGTGTGAGGAAGAGACCTGGTGCCCAACTCGCCTAATCCTCATAGGAAACAAAAAATGGGACTGGATCAGAAAAAAGATAAAGCCAAATACTTGAGTCCATATTAGCCTATCACACACACGTGGAGGAAAAGGCCCGTTCTTCAGGTCCTGATGGTCGCTGAAGCGGTTTTTGTTGTTGCTTTGACAACTGATCCATAACCCGCCTTAAGTTGCCATTGGGGAGTGTCGAGTTGGAACAAGGAATTGGCTTGTTCATGGATTTCGAGGTCACTGTTTCATTCAGTATTTTCTTTCCGTAATGTTTATGTCCTTTCCACCCTTCCATTCACCGTCTTTTCACCTTTCCATCCCTCTATCTTTTCATCATCCACCCATATCTGCAGCCATCTTGCCACCATCCACCTCTCAATCTATCAATTTTCGATACGTTCATCTTTCCCTCATCCACACCCATTTCTATCATGCTTTGTTTCATTTCTTCTTCCGCCCCATACTTCATTTATATTATCCACTTACACTGGTATTTATTTACAAGCTCCTGTTTGGAGACTAGCGCTTCTCCCTTACTGCAGGAAAGGGAGATATAAACAATTAGTTTAATGTTTCATGTTAATCAGAACTGTCCAGTGGCACCCACCCCCACTGAAGCTGCTAAGGGGAGGAGGGTTATTGACGCCCCTGCAGGTATGTCATGCATTCTTCTAGGCAGTAATATCTCTGTTTTTCCAAAAATGTGATTACTTACCTCAACCGAGGGCACCCTACCTTCCATCTTTCATACAAGTCTCCCAATCCCCATGTACAGCGGCGATGCTGGGAGGTGGTTCTTGACATAGTTGTCCTGAGACTATCCAATCAGTGATTAGAATCAAATACCTTCTGCTCCTATTCTTTTGAGGGGGATTAGAACGTAAATGTCTGCCTGCTGGGATAAGTATTGGGCTCTGTAAAGCATTCCCACAGCCTGTCAACAGTGTCGTTGAAAAGAGAACTGAGGTACACAGGAGAGGCAGCGCAGCTGCCACACCCTGGGACACAAGTGGGCTTCCCAACACAGTGACCGCGTGGGAAATGTTTTTGGGGGAACCGGCCTGGCAACTACCAGAAAAGAAAATCTGCAGAGAAAACATTACAAATTAATGAAGTCTATGTATCGACTCCACTGAGGCGAAAACGGAATTCTTGCTGTGTCTTCCATAATCTCTACAGAGAAGCCTCCTGCATTTTTCGTTCACCATCTCCTCCGTTGCCTCTCCTCAGCCATTTCGGAGACCGAAAGCCCCTGCACCCCACAGCTCTCCAAGATAACTCCCCTCCTCGTCTGCTACCTCTATAAGATAAGATCCACGAATCCCTAACACAGCATAAGTGAGGATCCCTAAACAATGCTCTTTCTCTGCCGTATTAATGGGAAGAATCGTGCTCCTCCTCCCAGTGTCTATCAGAGAAGAACCTTAAAAAGCTCGCATCCTGTGCTATCTTTGAGAAGCCATTGCATCTATTCGGCTCTCCAAAGTGCAGTCCTCTGAACACTTCTCTTCCTTCCCTATAACACCAGGAAAAGTCCTGTATACGTCTTCTCCTCCACTAAACTCTGAGAGAAGCATAATGCATGTCTGCTGCCCTCTGAACACGTCCCTTCCTCAAAACTAGGAGGGAAGGTCCCTGAATCTCCTGCCCTTTACCTGCTGTCCATAGGTGGATACCTCTCCTCCTCGACTACTAAAGAAGCACCCGGCAACCCCCAGCCCACACCCAAGCTGCTGCCCATGGATGAGGACCCCGTCTGAACACATCTGCTCCGCTACCTCAGAGCCCACCTCGAACTCTGATGCAATTGTAAGAGAAGCTCTTATGACTGCAGCCTACCCCTATCGCTGCGAGAACAGGGGGGTGGCTACCACAGGTGCAGCAGCTGCAGTGGCACCGGAGCCCCAAAGCCCTAGGGGCTCGCTCAACTCCGACAAACCTGCATTTTACTACATCAACAGCAGTCAATGAGACCACCACATTCCTTACTACGCCACAGTGTGAGAGAGGTCGCCCTGGCGCTGGCCATTCATTTCAGTGTCTTCCCGCTCCCAGGAGGCACGCGAGGCTGCTGAAAGATAGTGAATAAAGTTGAAAAGCGCCAGACTCACCAGTAACATTCTTCAAAGCACAATCCCAACGGCCCCCAGCACCCTCACTCCTGTTAGGGGTGGGGCAGTTCCTGCAGGCGGTACCTGTTGCTGGACAGTCCACAGACTGCCCGCGCCGTGTCCGGTGCTCCCGAGGCTCAGAAGGCATTGTCTCGCTTCTGGAGTCACTCCTTGCTCTGCGGCTGCTCAGAATCCTGGTTTTAGGTCTGCCTGTTCTTTGTCCGAGTGCTGGTCCTGTGATTTACCCCTGCTCCGTGCTTGTCCCCGACCAGAGACGACACTACTCCCCGTCCACCAGCTCTCAGTGCGCTTCCTGGCCGACGGCGTAGACTCCACCCTGCTGCACTTGTTCACAGACCGAGTTTTGGCTGCCCCGCTTTCCACCCTGCACTTGTTCCCAGGATCACATTCCGCTAGTATCGTTCCGGCCCCCGGGGCTCAGCTCCACTCTCACCAGAGCCCAGTTTCGTGACGTGAACATGGAGGGGGTGAGGGCCGAACAAGAGTGAAAGCTGCCGCCCCACCCCTGGAACAGGAGAGGGGGGGAGAAGGGGAAACTATCTGAGAGGGAGGAGGCGAGAAAGGAGAGGCGGGGCAGCAACATTGGCAAAGGGATGAAGAAAAGAGGGAGTGTTCAAAGGAAAACCAGCATTGGCAAAGCCAATTGGCCTGACTTTAACTGACTGACTGGTTTCGTTAATGAGCGTTTCGTTTAATCACGGTATTTGGAAAGCTTTATTGTAAGGGAAGATGCCGAGCCCACCTCAACCTGAAAAACAAGAAACAACAAGTTCGTGGCCCTGCCCCGGTGTTCACACTAACACTGCAAGCTGCGGCGCCCAGGGAGGTGACGTCAGATCCAGCAGCTGACTAGAAACGCCCACAAATCGCGTTGTGCACCCGAGGACGGTTTCTGGACGATTTCTTCCGGCGGGCGGCAATCGGGGGAAATGAGTAAACGCCTACCTCAGAATGACGGAGAGAAAAGGGGCGGGACTTAAAAAAAGACCCAGAAACGCCACGAATCGCGTCGTGACGGGGTAAAGAGTGATTGACAACCATCTCTTCCAATGGCTAGCCTCCATTTATGGAGCTAGCCAATGGAAGAGAGAGGCGAGTTAAAGCCCCATACTGCTAAACAAAAGATTTTGCCTGGCCGACACTGCTGCGCAGTGGACGCCAGGCGAAATCTAAAAATGCACCCTGTCTCCTGATACTACTGACCCTTTCAGGCGCCTTTGCTACAGTGGACACCCTACCATCACCCACACCAAAAAGTCTCAATTGGGAATCACACTGGTTCTCTTCCTACCTATCCATCAGACTCCAGTGCATTCAAATGGCAACCCCCAGGTCCTAAAAGCTCCCGATCACCTGTGGAACCCCCAGATTCCATTTTGCCTCCTATCATCTTCATACCCTTGGGATTCTATTCACAATTACATCAAAATTCACCTGTATCGTAACGACCTTCATCTCTGATTTGAAGTCTGTGCTCTAGGTACTCAACTCCTGAAATAGTGCCTTCACCTCATAAAGATCTGGTTATTCAGCACCTTCGTAAACCTCAGACCCATCAAAAACGAATCTTTTTGCAAAAACAACAAGCAGCAACTAGACCAAACCTGGCCCAACAACGTGAACCTGGACGTATTCAATCTCCAATTTTCATCCAAGTCAGTTGGATTCACCCTGCACACTGATCTCACCATTAAGAAACCGATCACCAAGAAAACAGCTCTTTCTGTTAAAGAAAATGAAATAATTCCTCCCAGATAGTGGCTTTAGAACTGCTGTTTAAGCCCTTGTAGTCTTACATCTGGATTGTGGCAATGCCTTTCTTCATGGTCTGCCAGACTCCGAACTGGTCTATGTAAGCACATTCTACATCCCATAGCTAGTCTCATCACGGGTCTAAAGAAATATGATCAGATCACCCCACATCCTATTGAAACTCCACAGGTGTCCCTTGCTGGGTGGCCCTTCTTCTAAACCAGCTGCATTATCTACAAAGCCATCAGAGCTGGCAGCCCCTGCCTTCCTGAGTGACAAGCTCACAATCTTCATTGGCACTTGGTGCACCGTCAGCTAGGATACCGTCAGTCTGGAGATGAAGAAGAGTTTAAAAAAATGAAAAGACATTATCTATGCACCCAGAATCTGGAATTGCATCCCTGCACCCATCATGGCTGTTCCAATCCTATCTAAAGTTAGGAAGGTGCTGAAAATACAACTCGTATAAAGAACACTATATTGCAACAAAGAAACCTCTCATGTCTCCTCTTTCTCTCTGAAGCCAGCTACCTATCCAGTCACTCATTGATTGTGCCTTTGCCTTTAACTGTATCCTTCTCTCTGCCATTTTTGACTGGTTTCAAACTTTACCAATACACATACATAGTGGAGTACTCTTCTGTGGAGAAACATTCTAAATCACTGGAGCTCCGTTGGTCACCTCAGTAAGAAAGGATGCAGTGTCAGTCAAAAATGATGGAAATCAGGAGCAGTGTCTCAGAGGGTGCACCAGAGACTTGTTATGTTATGTTATGTTAGGTTGGTTTTATATAGCGCTCAGCTACTTCGAGGAGTATCCCGGTGCTTTTAAGAAAAATTGAGAGCGGGCAGAAGGGGCGGACAGACCAAACATAAGACTATTGGACAAAGAGCCAGGACTTTAGCTCCCTCCTGAAACCCAGAAGATTAGTGTTCAATCTCAGGGTGACAGGCAAAGAGTTCCAAAGCTTAGGAGAAAGATAGCGGAAGGAACTACCACCCATTCGGGCTCTTCTGACAGATGGAACATGTGTCAAGGCCAGAGAAGCTGACCTCAGAGTCCTCGAAGGCAGCTAGAAAGCCAATCGGTTTCTGATGTATTTTGCTCCTGCGCCATGGAGAGCTTTAAAGGTCAGCGTGAGAGCCTTAAAGGCCAAGCGTTTTTTGATGGGAAGCCAGTGAAGTTTTTTTTCTTAATGCCTTTGCGCTTGTTCTGCAATCAAAGCCAAAAATGGCTCTGGCAGCAGCATTCTGCACAACCTGCAGACGAGAGAGGAGAACCTCCGGCAGGCCCAGGTAGAGCACGTTGGAGTAATCCAGGCACAAACCTATCAAAGCCTGAACAGTCACTTTCCGGTGGCAGAGAGAAAGCATCGGAAGAAATTTCCTAAGCATCTTAATGATGCCGAAACACTTGCCGATGAGGCCCAAGATCTGGGGTTTCATCGTGAGGCCATCGTCGATCTGCACTCCCAGATTCTTGGCCTTGGGGGAGGCAGCCGTGGGGGAAACATGGCCGGCCGCCACCAAGATTGCCATCTGGGTTCAGAAGAACAGCCGAAAAACAGCAGCTCCGATTTATTGGAGTTGCATTTAAGACTATGTTGTTCAAACCACTTGAAGACAGCCCCCAGACAGCCTCTGATCTGCCCGCCATCGAAGTCTGCACCCTTCTGACAGGTAAAGAGAAGCTGGGTGTAGTCAGCGTAGGACACGATCTGGGCGCCGAAAGACTCCGCCAGAGCTGCCAGCGGTGCCAAATAGATGTTAAACAAAGTAGGGCTCAAAACAGAGCCCTGGGGCCCCCTTACCTCCAATGGCGGCATCTCGGCAGAGAAGGGGGGGGCCCAGACCGTTTGGCGGCGGCCAGCTAGGAAGGACTTATACCAATTGAACACCGCTCCCCGCAGCCCGATCTCCCTTAATCTGAGAAGACCACCGTGGGGAACGGTGTCGAAGGCTGCCGACAAGTCCAACATTACCAACATGGCCTTGCCTCCTGCGTCCAGCACCTCTCTGATGGCATCGGTGACCTTCAATAATGCCATCTACGTACTCATATTGGCACGGAAACCCGACTGGGTATCATGCAAGATGTTATTCTTTTCCAGGAAGTTTGAAAGAGAGGCGTGGACGTGCTTCTCCACAACTTTAGCCAAAGCCGGGAGGAGGGAGATAGGCCTATAGTTAGCGTGCAGCAAAGGGTCTAGATTAGGCTTCTTCAAAAGCGGTAGGATCAGGGCATGCTTCCAGGCCTGAGGGACCACGCCCGTGCTAAGCGAACAGTTGAGCACCGGGTTGATATCATTGATCACTGGGGCCATTTTTCCCAGGCACTTTGCAGGACAAGGATCCAGAGGTGAGTCAGATTTGAGTTTAGAAATCAGATCTAGAGAAGAAGCCAACGAAAGAGGGGGAAAGTTGGCCAGAATAGGACCGTCATCAGGAAGGAACATAGAGGAAGGAGCACCTATTTCAGACGGAGTTATTAAAGTAGTAGGGCGAAAGGAATCTTGAATGGTCTTGATTTTAGAAATGAAGAAATTGGCCAGTTGAGACACCCAGGGTTCAGAGTGATGGTGTGTGGGCAGAACAGAGCTAGGTGCAGTAAATTCCTTAACAATAAGGAAGATTTCCTTGCTGGCAACAGCGGCGGCCTCAATTCTTTTAGCAAGATATGCTTTCTTTTCTAAGGTGATGCTGCAGTGATAGAGCTTGATGGACTCCCTATATACCTTCTTGTCCGAAGGATCATAGTAACGGCGCCAGACTCTTTCAGCTTTCTTGCAGCTTCGCTGCATATTCGCAAGAGAAGCTGTAAACCACGGGGCGGATGCCCGATTACAGTTTTTACGAGAGGTGGTTGTGGGAGCTAGTTCATCAAATCTCTCAGCCAACCAGCTTTGTAGGAGGTCTAGATCGACTTCGAGGCTGCCAGACAGCTGGCAGGGGTGGGAGGAGAGAGCTTGCGCCAACATATCCGGGGATACTCGATTGAAGGCTCTCTATGTTTGACGCGAGCATTCTAAAAGTCGGGGTGGATGTTTATTGGCCAAAGGGATCTGGAACTTAACAAGATAATGGTCCGACCATAAAACGGGTTTGGGGGGAGACACAGCTATGGAGGTGGTGGAAAACACTTGGTCCAGGGTGTGTCCTTTATTATGTGTGGGAGTAGTGATGAAAGGGACCAAGCCCAATGGGGTGATAACGTCTAATAACTTGATGGTATCAGCATCAGTGCCGGAGTCCATGTGTATGTTGAAGTCCCCCAGCAGCAGACACTGGTCCGTTTTAAGGCACAGAGCTGCCACAGCTGTGTAAAGCTCTTCAAAAAAGAGCCTAGGGGTCCCGGGGGTCTGTAAACTAGAAGCCCAGCACAAGTTTGATGAGGGGATAACTTCCCAATATTTAGTTACTGTAACTGCAGCCGCCAAACCACCTACTGTTTAAATTCACATAAGTCAGACACACAATTCCTATTGTTTTAGAAAAGGTTTTCAGTTTGTTGTCTGAAGTATATGTTTGGGTCACATCTGTCGGGCTTTGAGGTAAACACCATACTGTTCTGAATCATGGATCTTTATACATCACAATACTTTTACACATCAATGCTTCTATGTGAGACTCAGCTTGGTGCAGCATTTTCTGAAGATATCTAAATTTTAAAT